>NC_091463.1:41539377-42205559 GCF_027789765.1 Dendropsophus ebraccatus
TTAACCCCTTGTGGAAATGGAAAAAAATCAAGGCTAGACCAACATTTAGTGTAATTTTTTTTTAATTTTTACTCTAAATCATTGATCTTGTCTTGATTTTTTCATTTTCACAAGGGGTTAAAAGATAAAAAAAAACACAATGTGTAGAGCAATTTCCCCTGAGTACGGAAATACCCCACATGTGGACATAAAGCGCCATGCGGGTGCAGGGTAAGCCTCCAAAGGGAAGGTGCGCCATTTGGTTTTTGAAGGCTGGATTTGGATGGAATGGATTTCGAGGGGCCATGTTGCATTCAAAAGGCCCCTGTGTTGCCAAGACAGTTAAACCCCCCACAAGTGACCCTATTATGGAAACTACACCCCTCAAGGAATGTAACAAGGGGTGTAGTCAGCATATGGACCCCACTGGTGACGGGCACAAATGTGGAACAATGTGGCGTGAAAATGAAATATTAAATTTTTTACACTATAATGTTGGTCTAGCCTTGAATTTATCATTTTCACAAGGGGTTAAAAGAGAAAAAAAAAAACACAAAATGTGTAGAGCAATTTCCCCGGAGTCCGTAAATACCCCACATGTGGACATAAAGCGCCATGTGGGCGCAGGGCAAGCCTCTGAAGGGAAGGAGCGCCATTTGGATTTTAGAGGTTGGATTTGGCTAGAATGGATGATGAACGCCATGTCGCATTTACAGAGCCCTTGTGCTGCCAAAACACTGTAAACCCCCCACAAGTGACCCCATTCTGGAAACTACACCCCTCAAGGAATCTAACAAGGGGTGCAGTGAGGATATGGACCCCTTGATGACGGGCACAAATGTGCCATGAAAGTGAAAAAATGAAAATTTTCACTTTCACGTCACATTTTTCCACATTTGTGCCCGTCACCAGTGGGGTCCATATGCTCACTGCACCCCTTGTTAGATTCCTTGAGGGGTGTAGTTTCCAGAATGGGGTCACTTGTGGGGGGTTTCCAGTGTCTTGGCAGCACGAGGGCTCTGTAAATGCGACATGGCCCTTGAAATCCATTCCAGTGAAATCCAGCTTCCAAAAGCCAATTGGCGCTCCTTCCCTTTGGAGGCTCGTCCTGCGCCCGCTTGGCACTTTATGTCCACATGTGGGGTATTTCCGTACTCGGGAGAAACTGCGCTACATGTTATGTGTTTTTTTTTTCCTTTTATCCCTTTGTGAAAATGAAAAATTGAAGGCTAGAACAACATTTTAGTGTAAAAAATACTTTTGTCTTTTTTCACGCCATATTGTTCGGAAAATCTGTGAAGCACCTGTGGGGTCCAGATGCTCACCGCACCCCTTGTTACATTCCTTGAGGGGTGTAGTTTTCTAAATGGTGGCCCTTTAGGGGTGTTTTTTAGGTTTTGGCACCCCAGAGCCTCTGCCAACCTGAAGTGGTACAGTCAAAAATGACCAAAAATAACGGAGCCATTGAAATTCACTAGGCGCTCCGTTATATCTGAGGCTTGTGGTTGCGTCAAATAGCGCAATAGGGCCACATATGGGGTATTTCTATAAACTGCAGAAACGGGGCAATCAATATTGGGGTGCATTTCTCTGGTAATAGGTTTATAATTATGAAAAATATTGGATTACAATAAAATCTCTGCACAGAAAATTAAAATTTTCAAATTTCTTACACACTTAGCTTTTATTTCTGTGACTCCCCTAAAGGGTTAAAAAACTTTCTGGATGTCCTTTTGCAGAGTTTAGGGGGTGCAGTTTCTGAAATGGGGTGCTTCGTGGGGCTTTCTAACACACAGTCCCCTCAAATACACTTTAAACCTGAACAGTTCCCTAAAAATATCTGATTTTGAAATTTTACAGAAAATTTGGAAATTTGCTGCTAATGTTTTAAGCTTCCTATTGTCTAAAAAAAATTAAATATAGTTTAATAAATGCCGCCAACATAAAGTAGACATGTTGCTAATGCTATTTAATATATAATTTATGTGGTATAACCACTTTCTGTATAAGCAGAAAAGTTTTAAAGTTGGAAAAATGCATTTTTTCACAATTTTTCACGCTATTTTGGTTTTTTTCATAAAGATTCTTTATAAGTATCGACTCCAATTTACAAGAAATGTGAAGTACAATATGTCACGAGAAAACAATCTCAGAATCAGCCGGATAGGTAAAAGCATCCCGAAGTTATTAATGAATAAAGTGACACTGGTCAAATTCATAAAATTTGCTCCGGTCCTTAAGGCCATTTCAGGCCCGATCCTTAAGGGGTTAAGAGCAAAATATGTCCCTTTAAGAGCGACCTGGGTCCCTTTAAGAGCTAAATGGGTCCGTTTAAGAGCGACCTGGGTCCCTTTAAGAGCGACCTGGGTCCCTTTAAGAACAAAATATGTCCCTTTAAGAGCAAAAAGGGTCCTTTTTAAGGGAGACCTGGGTGCCTTTATGAGCAACCTGGGTCCCTTTAAGAGCGACCTGGGTCCCTTTAAGTGCGAAATATGTCCCTTTAAGAGCAAAATGGGTGCTTTTAAGAGCGACCTGGGTCCCTTTAAGAGCGAAATGGGTCCCTTTAAGAGCAACCTGGGTCCCTTTAAGTGCAAAATATGTCCCTTTAAGAGCAAAATGGGTCCTTTTAAGATCGACCTGGTTCCCTTTAAGAGCGAAATGGGTCCCTTTAAGAGCGAAATTGGTCCCTTTAAGAGCGACCTGGGTCCCTTTAAGAGCAACCTGGGTCCCTTTAAGAGCGACCTGAGTCCCTTTAAGAGCTAAATGGGTCCCTTTAAGAGCGACCTGGGTCCCTTTAAGAGCGACCTGGGTCCCTTTAGGAGCGACCTGGGTCCCTTTAGGAGCGACCTGGGTCCCTTTAAAAACGAAATATGTCCTTTTAAGAGCGACCTGGGTCCTTTTAAGAGCGACCTGGGTCCCCTTAACAGCTAAATGGGTCCCTTTAAGAGCGACCTGAGTCCCTTTAAGAGCGAAATATGTCCCTTTAAGAGCATAATGGGTTCCTTTAAGAGCGACCTGGGTCCCTTTAAAAACGACCTGGGTCTCTTTAAGAGCAAAATGGGTCCCTTCAAGTGCGATCTGGGTCCCTTTAAGATCGACCTGGGTCCCTTTAAGAGTGACCTGGGTCCCTTTAAGAGTGCCCTGGGTCCCTTTAAGAGTGAAATGGGTCCCTTTGAGATCGACCTGGGTACCTTTAAAAAGCGAAATGGGTCCCTTTAAGAGCGACCTGGGTCCCTTTAAAAGCAACCTAGGTCCCCTTAAGAGCGACCTGGGTCCCTTTAAGGGCGACCTTGGTCCCTTTAAGAGCGACCTGCGTCCCTTTAAGAGCAAAATATTTTCCTTTAAGAGCAAAATGGGTCCCTTTAAGAGCGAAATGGGTCTCTTTAGGAGCGACATGGGTCCGTTTAAGAGCGACCTGGGTCCCTTTAAGAGCGACCTGGGTCCCTTTAAGAACAAAATATGTCCCTTTAAGAGCAAAAAGGGTCCTTTTTAAGAGAGACCTGGGTGCCTTTATGAGCAACCTGGGTCCCTTTAAGAGCGACCTGGGTCCCTTTAAGTGCGAAATATGTCCCTTTAAGAGCAAAATGGGTCCTTTTAAGAGCGACCTGGGTCCCTTTAAGAGCGAAATGGGTCCCTTTTAAGAGCAACCTGGGTCCCTTTAAGAGCGACCTGGGTCCCTTTAAGTGCAAAATATGTCCCTTTAAGAGCAAAATTGGTCCTTTTAAGATCGACCTGGTTCCCATTAAGAGTGAAATTGGTCCCTTTAAGAGCGACCTGGGTCCCTTTAAGAGTGACCTGGGTCCCTTTAAGAGCGATCTGAGTCCCTTTAAGAGCTAAATGGGTCCCTTTAAGAGCGATCTGGGTCCCTTTAAGATCGACCTGGGTCCCTTTAAGAGTGCCCTGGGTCCCTTTAAGAGTGAAATGGGTCCCTTTGAGATCGACCTGGGTCCCTTTAAAAAGCGAAATGGGTCCCTTTAAGAGCGACCTGGGTCCCTTTAAAAGCAACCTGGGTCCCCTTAAGAGCGACCTGGGTCCCTTTAAGGGCGACCTTGGTCCCTTTAAGAGCGACCTGCGTCCCTTTAAGAGCAAAATATTTTCCTTTAAGAGCAAAATGGGTCCCTTTAAGAGCGAAATGGGTCTCTTTAGGAGCGACATGGGTCCGTTTAAGAGCGACCTGGGTCCCTTTAAGAGCGACCTGGGTCCCTTTAAGAACAAAATATGTCCCTTTAAGAGCAAAAAGGGTCCTTTTTAAGAGAGACCTGGGTGCCTTTATGAGCAACCTGGGTCCCTTTAAGAGCGACCTGGGTCCCTTTAAGAGCGAAATGGGTCCCTTTTAAGAGCAACCTGGGTCCCTTTAAGAGCGACCTGGGTCCCTTTAAGTGCAAAATATGTCCCTTTAAGAGCAAAATTGGTCCTTTTAAGATCGACCTGGTTCCCTTTAAGAGCGAAATTGGTCCCTTTAAGAGTGAAATTGGTCCCTTTAAGAGCGACCTGGGTCCCTTTAAGAGCGACCTGGGTCCCTTTAAGAGCGATCTGAGTCCCTTTAAGAGCTAAATGGGTCCCTTTAAGAGCGACCTGGGTCCCTTTAAGAGCGACCTGGGTCCCTTTAAAAACGAAATATGTCCTTTTAAGAGCGACCTGGGTCCCTTTAAGAGCGACCTGGGTCCCCTTAACAGCTAAATGGGTCCCTTTAAGAGCGACCTGAGTCCCTTTAAGAGCATAATGGGTCCCTTTAAGAGCGACCTGGGTCCCTTTAAAAACGACCTGGGTCTCTTTAAGAGCAAAATGGGTCCCTTCAAGTGCGATCTGGGTCCCTTTAAGATCGACCTGGGTCCCTTTAAGAGTGACCTGGGTCCCTTTAAGAGCGCTCTGGGTCCCTTTAAGAGTGAAATGGGTCCCTTTGAGATCGACCTGGGTCATTTTAAAAGCAATCTGGGTCCCCTTAAGAGCGACCTGGGTCCCTTTAAGGGCGACCTTGGTCCCTTTAAGAGCGACCTGCGTCCCTTTAAGAGCAAAATATTTTCCTTTAAGAGCAAAATGGGTCCCTTTAAGAGCGACCTGGGTCCCTTTAAGAGCGAAATGGGTCCCTTTAAGCGTGAAATTGGTCCCTTTAAGCGTGAAATTGGTCCCTTTAAGAGCGACCTGGGTCCCTTTAAGAGCGAAATGGGTCCCTTTAAGAGTGAAATTGGCCCCTTTAAGAGCGACCTGGGTCCCTTTAAGAGCGACCTGGGTCCCTTTAAGAGCGACCTGGGTCCCTTTAAGAGCGACCTGGGTCCCTTTAAGAGCGAAATGGGTCCCTTTAAGAGCGAAATGGGTCCCTTTAAGTGCGATCTGGGTCCCTTTAGGAGTGACCTGGGTCCCTTTAGGAGCGAAATGGGTCCCTTTAAAAGCAACCTGGGTCCCTTTAAGAGCGACCTGGGTCCCTTTAAGAGCTACCTGGGTCCCTTTAAGAGCGACCTGGGTCCCTTTAAGAGCGAAATATGTCCCTTTAAGAGCAAAATGGGTCCTTTTAAGAGCGGCCTGGGTCCCTTTAAGAGCGAAATGGGTCCCTTTAAGAATTAAATTGGTCCCATTAAGAGCGACCTGGGTCCCTTTAAGAGTGAAATTGGTCCCTTTAAGAGCGATCTGGATCCCTTTAAGAGCGACCTAGGTCTCTATAAGAGTGATCTGGGTCCCAGTTTGCTCCTAAAGGGACCCATGTCGCTCTTAAAGGGACAGGAGCCAAGTTGCTTTTAAAGGGATGGGACCCAAGTCACTCTTAAAGGGACGGCACCCAGGATTAAAGTTAAAAGGAAGTCACTGGTAAAGGGGCGCTCTTTTCAAGCACTATGTATTTCCTTGGAAATGCAAATCTAGTTATACTATTAGAGTCTGTATTTTTGGAACATTTTGGTGTTGAATGGACACATCACTGAAAACTTCTAAAATCTTGACATGTCACAGAGACATCAGGAAATCCAAAGATTTTATTGCATAGCCATGATACAAAAGCTTTTGTACCATGGGTACACAATAAAATCTTTATATTTTTGCTTCAAACCCAGATGCTATTGGATTCCATAATTTTTTGATATCTAACTGTTGATATTTAGGACTGTCAATTCCTAAACAAGCTACAATCACAGACTTTCTACCACGATGCTGTTTTTTTTTCTGTTATGTCACAGGGATACATCAAAAGTTGGTATCAGTGGGGCTCTTACTGCTAAGAACTCCATTAATCAAGAACGAGCTGGAAGAAGCGCTCTCCAGCGAGTTGGCTCCATCATAAGTCTATAGGGTTGATGGATGGAGACGACAGCAAGGAAGTGAAGCGTGGGACTTCCCCCTCGTTCTCCTGATCGGTGGTGGTCTCAGCATGACCCCAAATGATCAAAACTTTTGACGTGTCTCTTTGAGATAAAATCAGAAGAGTGCAAACAGGGGCGTAGCTAAAGGCTGATGGGCCCTGGTGCAAAATTTTAGCTTGGGCTCCCCCCCATCCCTTCGGATGAGCGCAGTCACACACAGACACACACTCAGCGCACAGAGCACACAGACACACTCAGTGCACAGAGCACACAGAGCACACTCAGCATACAGAGCACAGACACACTCAGAGCACACTCAGCACACGGAGCACACTCAGCACACTCAGCACACAGACACTTACTTAAATGAGGAAACTTTATCAGCAGCTCCATGCCCCCCTCCTCCTGCTTCCTCTTCCTGCTGGTAACGGACCATGCTCTCCCGCTCCTCCCCCTCCCCCCTGCACGGACTGCAGAGGGCAGCAGGAAACAGGTGATGGGGCAGCGTTAGGCAGCCCGGCTCAGTGCACTTTCCCGAATCGGCTGCCATTATCACAGCTGGAGGACTGCACAGAGGCAGGAAGTGGCGAGGGACCCCAGCGGGCCCCCTGTAGCTAGGGGCCCAGTCGCCATGGTGACCGTTGCGACCTCTATAGCTACGCCACTGAGTGCAAAATCAACCTGCAATCGCTAAGACATTCTGTATAACTAATATACATATTTAGAATGGTAAAACTGCTATAGAAAATTTGAAAAAAAAATTGTTTTTTAGCAAACCAATTGATCAAATAGTATCTACCATCTCACCACATTAGTGACCTCAAAGAGATGGTTTCTATAGCAGTTTTAACATTCTAAATATACTCTGTCACAAAAAATATATGCACCCAGAAGGAAACAAACTACTATGACGACACTCAACATGTATGTAGTGTATGAGAAGATAAGCAAATGATCGCAAATTCAGAACAAAAGATCATTTTATTAAGAAGTTATCATATGAAAAAGATTACAAATCAGTAAGTAGTAAAGCCGCCTTTGGCAGCTATACAATCCGAAACACGGCCTGGCATCGAATCAATTAAGTCACCTATGACCCTCTGCGAAAGCTCACCTTTCATCTTATCATTTGTCATGGGGGTGCCACCTGCATGGTTCGTACCCCAGGGGACCTACAGGATGCCTTCAAGCTGCTGGGACTCACTAACCTGCTGAAAACCCTCACCTCCTTCCAGTGAAGAACCCGTTCCCTGCGCTGAATGGATTTCTGTTCCTCGCCTCCCCCTCCTAGCTCCCAGGTGGGATCATGAGAAGAGCCCTTAAAGAGGTACTCCGGGCTATGTGAATTTTCAGTGAATGGCTTAGTTGCCTTGAGACGTCAAGCTGCAGCTCAGACCAGGAAGCGCCAGCCGTACGGGAGAACGATTCCTTCCAATGCCTGATTGCTGTTACTGCTAATATAAGGTTACTTGAATAAGCCTTCAATATTGAGTTGAAGTGGCTTCTCTATAGTGTTTCTGAACTACCACTAGAGGGTGCTGTTGCACCATGTTTTATACTATAACTTTTTAAGTGCCCAGTTGCATTTTTCTGTGCTAATCCCTTTTTCTCTTCCATATGATTTGGTTATTGCATTCACTGATTTGTATTGTCTATATACATGGTCACTACAGACCTGCAACTCTCGTCCATCTCTGTTCTCCTCCTTTGCCCTTCTCCAAGCGCCTCCGTATCACTTTTTCTCCCCCTCTCTTATAATTTTCTCCCGTTCCCTTCCTTGCTGGCTTAACTTGTCCGGCTTCTGACATACCCCCTTATCTCTTTCATTATGACTCTCTTTCTATTCTTCCCTCTCCCCTGCCAGGTAGTGCCATCCCACCTATTGGGGCTTTATTGCTCTTAGGAGTAGAGTGCCCGGGCAGCAGAGGCCCCCGGTCAGCTCTCCGGCGCCCTACTCCCCCCCCCCCCCCCCCAGGTTCTTGGTCGGCTGCCTATTTAGTCCTCCAATTTCCCTAGTGTTTGAGTGTTTTCACCCAGTTACTTTTCTCACATCTGCTTTTCTTTTTTCTATCCCCTTATCTCTTCTATTCCCCGCCCTCTACCTTGTTTTTTCCTCCTCCTTTCTCCCACCCGCCCCCTTGCTGAGATATGTTTACTAGAGCTGATCAAGTAGTGAAATATTCGAAATCTCAAAATTCGAATCGAGCAGATGGCGATGTTCGACTATTCGACCGAATATCGAACCCCATTAAAGTCTATGGGGAAAAACGGCTTGTGACTTGGAAACTTAAATTCGACCACTTGGAGGTCACCAAGTCCATAATAACACCTCAGGAAATTATGCCAACACCTCTGGAATGCAGCTGGGATCACAACCAAAAGTAGAGAGGAAAGAGTAAGCCTAAGAAAGGACAAGCGCACACCAAAATAATCAAAATTAAATATAACTTTATTGAACAAGCATGGTAAATACTACAAAACAGCACCTGGACTAGAGTCCCTATACATGATTAAAAGCAATTAAAACCAAAACATGGGAAAACCAGACAATACAAGGAAAACCCCCAGGGTCACAACCCAATTGTACATATAAACCAACCTTCCCTAATCAATAAATAGCTATACACTCACCAGCCACTTTATTAGTTACACCATGCTAGTAACGGGTGGTCTTCTGCTGCTGTAGCCCATCTGCCTCAAAGTTCGACGTACTGTGCGTTCAGAGATGCTCTTCTGCCTACCTTGGTTGTAACGGTTGGCTATTTGAGTCACTGTTGCCTGTCTATCAGCTCGAACCAGTCTGCCCATTCTCCTCTGACCTCTGGCATCAACAAGGCATTTCCGCCCACAGAACTGCCGCTCACTGGATGTTTTTTCTTTTTCGGACCATTCTCTGTAAACCCTAGAGATGGTTGTGCGTGAAAATCCCAGTAGATCAGCAGTTTCTGAAATACTCAGACCAGCCCTTCTGGCACCAACCACCATGCCACGTTCAAAGGCACTCAAATCACCTTTCTTCCCCATACTGATGCTCGGTTTCAACTGCAGGAGATTGTCTTGACCATGTCTACATGCCTAAATGCACTGAGTTGCCGCCATGTGATTGGCTGATTAGAAATTAAGTGGTAATGTGCAGTTGGACAGGTGTACCTAATAAAGTGGCCGGTGAGTGTATATACAAGAAACAGATACATGGTATAACATATAAAGTGCCGTGCCTCAAAGTGCAAACATTTTTTTATATATATATCAATCAACTAATGTTCTCACTGTGAAAAGGTTCAAATGCAAACGATTGAAATGAAATTCATATCACCATGTGCACGAGAAGGGAGGAGAAATTGGGGTGACCCATGATGTCCTACGCGTTACGTTCACCAGGAATTTTGTCAGAGGTAGGGAGTATCATATGGGGACTCTATTTATATCACAATTCACAAGTGTTTCCATTAAATATTTAATCTAAAACATACCTGGCAAGCATCATAATATTGCACCCTGTTAGACCGGAGCAAGATGGCGACCACGGCGTGTAATATATTTCGCTGCGCATGTGCAGGGGGAGGACTGGCAATTCAAAAGCCTCCTCCCCGACTTCTTTTGGGCAAAGTAGATCACTTCCGGTTTCGCGAACAGTGATAACACAATGTCACAACCATCCATCACCTGACATAACTGATCCTGCCCCCCTGTCCAGTCGGAGAAAAATAATAAAGACCACGGCATATAATACATTTGGCTGCGCATGTGCAGGGAAAGATCTGGTAACTCAGAAGCCCCAGTGCGGCTTCTTGTGGGCGACGTATGTCACTACCGGTTCCGAATAATGCACGTACTGGACATCCCAGTTATGGGAAAATGCCCAAAAGTGTGAATCAATAACGGAGTAAACATTTTTCATATAGCCTCACTTACGCATTAGTGCCTTTTAGCAGATTATTGTTGTTTAACTTCCAAGTGGGCCAAGAGCGTCGATCTTACAACTATCAGCCTATAAAGTAAGTATACAGGAACCATTAAGTTCTATGCCGGTTACATATTCGCTGCGATCGCTATTATATCTACACATTATCACTATACAGCAGCCATATTATAGGCTATCCACCCGTTATATACTTATATCACAGATCCAGGGCTCCAGACTAAAAAATTTACCTAGGAGCCATTGGCTCCTAACCTGAAAAATTTAGGCGCCAAATAGAATATTTGATCGCCAACATTTTAAACCATGTAAAATTAATGTTATGTTAAATGGGACTTACTGTGTGCAGAGGCCGCGGCAGCCTCCTCCTCCTCCTCCTCCTCCTTTAGATTCTCTCTTTTCTTAGTTTGAAAACGTTCAACATGGAAACTTGCAACTTGACAACCATATCCAGTCTGACTCAGTACTTCAGCCTCACTTGGCTAGCCTTTTAATGAGGCTTACTCTTCTGAACTTGAACTTAAAGGGAACCTGTCGACCCCCGTGCCGGGGTGACAGGCTCCCAACCCCCCGTTAGAACCCCTATACTCACCTCATCGCGCCGGGTCCCGCTTCTGAAGATGGCCGGGTCACGGAGATCTCAGCCGCTGCAGCCCGGCGTGCGCTGAGAGATGAGTCCAACGCTCATAGAGAATGACGGGAGAGTCCAGCGCTCCATCATTCTCTATGAGCGTTGGACTCATCTCTCAGTGTGCGCGCCGGGCTGCAGCGGCTGAGATCTCCGTGACCTGACCACCTCCAGAAGCGGGACCCGGCGCGATGAGGTGAGTATAGGGGGCTCTAACGGGGGTTGGGAGCCTGTCACCTCCCTTTAAAAGCTTGCAACAGTCTATACATACTGAGCTAGACTTATGACTGCAGCCATAGTGACCCCCCACAAGATGTGTATATAGATAGATATATCTCTCACCTAGTGACTAATGCAAGTGACCCCCTACAATACAGACACCTGAGGAGCCCTGATAATAATAATTGTGCATGTATCTATCTCCCAGTGTCTGCAGCCAGTTTGCCCTACACTTATAGATGGCCCCCTCTCCCCCCCATTATAGATACCCCCTCTTCTCCCCCCCTTATAGATGCCCCCTCTTCTCCCCCCTTATAGATACCCCCTCACCTTATAGATGCCCCCTCTCCCCCCCCATTATAGATGCCCCCTCATTATAGATGCCCCCTCTTCCCCTCCCCTTATAGATGGCCCCTCTTCTCCCCCCCTTATATATACCCCCTCCCCTTATAGATGGCCCCCTCTCCCCCCATTATAGATGCCCCCTCTTCTCCCCCCATTATAGATGCCCCCCTTCTCTTCCCCCCATTATAAAGCCCCCCCCCCCTTTCCTCTATGCTAAGCAGTATTTAAAAAAAACAAACACACAAACTCACCTGACAACCCGCTCCCCCGGCGATCCTCTTCTTCTTCGGACGCTGTCCCCGGCTGATGCGCGGCTGCCGGGGGTGTCCCGTCCTATCCCCGGCAGCGCGGCGCATCAGTGAGCTCCCTGTACGCCGGGGCTGTGACTTCTGACACAGGAAGCGTCTCTGACGTGCGCTTCCTGTGCCGGAAGTCAGGGCCCCAGGCAGCTCACTGATGCGCCGCGCTGCCGGGGATAGGACGGGACACCCCCGGCAGCCGCGCATCAGCCGCGCATCTTAAAGAGACAGCGCGCCGCCGCCGGGGCCAGTCGCAAATGGCGCCCAGATTAATAAATCTGGGCGCCATTTGCAAAAAGTCAGTCGCATTGGCGACCATTTTGGTCGCCATCTGGAGCCCTGAGATCTGTACGACGATCACATATATATCCATATTCGCAAGGGACAAAAAATGTCCTTTTTCAAAAATCCCAGATCAAAAACATACGGCGACCTTATTATCAGCTATCAACCTATTGAGTGCGCATCTCGTATGTATAAGGGACACATTTTAAGTCCCAAATCCTTTTGCAGTAAACAAATTACCATGGTGAATATATTACGCCCTATACATCAGATTAAATCCAAAAACATTACCTAGTGCAATACCCGTCTGGAGTGCATAATCGCACTTAAAGGGGTAGTGCGGCGCTAAAAAATTATTCACAGAATAACACACAATACAAAGTTATACAACTTTGTAATGTATGTTATGTCTGTGAATCTCCCCCTTTCCGTGTCTCACCACCCCCGCCCGTGTACCCGGAAGTGTGATGTGCATTATACATTACCTGATCCGTGTCGAGGGCCGTCCGCTATTTTGTGCCAAACGTCATCTTCGGACGAACGGCCGAATCCCTGCCGCCGTCCCCCCTCCGCCGCGTCACAACTGTGCTCAGCCGTGATTGGCTGAGCACAGTTATGCTCAGCCAATCGCGGCTGATTGGCTGATGACGCGGCCGCATTATCAGCTGCTCAGCCGCGATTGGCTGAGCATAATCGCTGATCGTATGGCTGAGCATACGCTATGATTGCACTGCCCGCTCCGGCCCAAAAACAGGATGCTCCTACTATATTATATTAAATCCATAAAAAAAAATTTTTTTTAAGAAAAAGATTTATATATATCCACAATTCATATTTCATATCTACATACAGGGAGTCTACTAATACGTAAACAAGGCACATATATTTAGCACTATTCATTTTTAATTCTTCAGGGAATTCATCCAATGGCCATCTATTGTGTCCATGCAGGAAACTGAGAACCAGGAGATGGTCCAATATTGTTTATTTTACAAATCAATGTTGTGTGCGGCAGTCTTTGTTCCATCATATCCCTCTAAGAATGTAGGGGCACATCATCAAGGGAGGTGGACCACAAACCTTCAGCGACAAGTGGCACAATTCAATTTTTCCGGAAAAAATGTGTGAGCAAGGTATCCAGCAAATTTTGTTTCTCCTTGCTCACACATTTTTTCCGGAAAAATTTAATTGTGCCACTTGTCGCTGAAGGTTTGTGGTCCACCTCCCTTGATGATGTGCCCCTACATTCTTAAAGGGATATGATGGAACAAAGACTGCCGCACTAACATTGATTTGTAAAATAAACAATATTGGACCATCTCCTGGTTCTCTGTTTCCTGTGAAAAAGTTTCAGCTCACCAAATGTCGGCAATCCTCAGTGTCACGGATCCACACCTGGCTTGGTGTGCGCAGAATTATGCATAAGAGAGACCCGCGATCCAGCACATTGCGAGGAGAAATAGCCTTTATTTTCAAAATGCAGTTCTTACAAGTGAAACACCATAGTGCAGGGACCCCACATATCAGACGCGTTTCGAGCGCATGCACACTCTTGTTCACTGATGATCCCACCCCCTACTTCCAACCACTATAACCAGACCCACAGGTGCAACATGCAGGTGTAAGAAGTAAAGAATGATTAAATGACTGCATACTATATAGTACAAAAAAGAAAAATAATATTAAATCAAATCAATCACATAAAAAGAATATACATAGCTTACCAACACCAAATGGCAGGTGTGTGGGGTACACTAATCCCAAATGGAATATATATATAAAAAAGAAAAGAAATTTAACATTACTAACCATATACACCCAAATGAACCCACCATAGGTAAAACGCAGAAAAAACGCAGACTGGATGATAATGACGATAATGAAGATAACAAATAATAATCGTAATAAAAATTAATCATATTTCATATATCATGTAGCTACACTAACCAAATGTAAACAAATAAATTGTAATAAAATATAATATTATTGTAACATAAACATCACTATAAGCCTGCATAGATGTGCCCAAAAACAAATGATACTCATAAATTTGCCAGTAATAAATAAAAGATAAAATTGCAAAATTATGAGATCTGGAGGGGGTTTACTATAATAATCATATGGCAAAAATAATCCTATTGGGGATATACTATCCCCTAGCCTAGTCCTATCCGAGAAAAGGTCACCTACATGGCTGCAACGACATGGTTCATTTAAGTGCGGAAGCCATCCATGCCGTACGTGCACATATGTTAAAGTATGTAACACGTTCCATAATCATGACCACACACGCCAATTTCATATTGGACAACACAGACTGTAACTCCGTAAATGTGGTATATGTCATAGAATGCACGGAGTGTAGAATCAAATATGTCGGTTGCACGGGTAGAAAACTTAAAACACGTGCATTAGAACATCTAAATGACATCACAGGCAATCCACTCAGGAACAAGTCAGGTGCCTTGTTGCATTTCATTCATGAACACCACAAAAGCAGTAGAAATTTTATAATATATGGTATTGAAAGGGTTATTCCAAAACCAAGAGGGGGTGACACACAGAAACATCTAAGAGATCGGGAAGCTTTTTGGCAGTATACTCTGGGGACACGAACCCCTACGGGCATGAATATACGTAGAGAGCTGTTATTTCACTATTGATTTTAGTTGCCCTGGTCTTCATTTGCTTCAATTCACACACACACCATGCGTATTACTTTTATTGGTCATCATTCACACACATGGTGCATGTGATCTCACAGTATATACAAAAATAAATATAAATTATGAATTATATTGTATAAGCAATTTCATTATCTCATTACCCTGGGATTATTTTTGCCATATGATTATTATAGTCCCCCCTCCGCATCTCATAATTTTGCAATTTTATCTTTTATTTATTACTGGCAAATTTATGTTTATGAGTATCATTTGTTTTTGGGCACATCTATGCAGGCTTATAGTGATGTTTATGTTACAATAATATTATATTTTATTACAATTTATTTGTTTACATTTGGTTAGTGTAGCTACATGATATATGAAATATGATTAATTTTTATTACGATTATTATTTGTTATCTTCATTATCGTCATTATCATCCAGTCTGCGTTTTTTCTGCGTTTTACCTATGGTAGGTTCATTTGGGTGTATATGGTTAGTAATGTTAAATTTCTTTTCTTTTTTATATATATATATTCCATTTGGGATTAGTGTACCCCACACACCTGCCATTTGGTGTTAGTAAGCTATGTATATTCTTTATATGTGATTGATTTGATTTAATATTATTTTTCTTTTTTGTACTACATAGTATGCAGTCATTTAATCATTCTTTACTTCTTACACCTGCATGTTGCACCTGTGGGTCTGGTTATAGTGGTTGGAAGTAGGGGGTGGGATCATCAGTGAACAAGAGTGCGCATGCGCTCGAAACGCGTCTGTCTGTGGGGTCCCTGCACTATGGTGTTTCACTTGCAAGAACTGCATTTTGAAAATAAAGGCTATTTCTCCTCGCAATGTGCTGGATCGCTGGTCTCTCTTATGCATAATTCTCTGTTTCCTGCATGGACACAATGGATGGCCATCGGATGAATTCCCTGAATAATTAAAAATGAATAGTGCTAAATATATGTGCCTTGTTTACGTATTAGTAGACTCCTTGTATGTAGATATGAACTATGGACATAAATATATAAAAAAAATAATCTTTTTCTTTAAAAAAAATAAAATAAAATATTTTGATGGATTTAATATAATATAGTAGGAGCACCCTGTTTTTGGGCCGGAGCGGGCAGTGCGATCATAGCGTAATGGGATTTTATGGTGTATAAATCCCCCTATAATCTTCCTTTATTCCTGCCGGTTTAAGTGCTTACGTGCACCTCAGACAGAAAATACATTTATTAAATATTTCGCTGATGTATAACTACAGTTATACATCAGCGAAATATTTAATAAATGTATTCTTGTACTTATTGAACTATTGTTCTGATTAAGTTCGATTATGCACTCCAGACGGGTATTGCACTAGGTAATGTTTTTGGATTCAATCTGATGTATAGGGCGTAATATATTCACCACGGTAATTTGTTTACTGCAAATGGATTTGGGACTTATAATGTGTCCCTTATACATATGAGATGCGCACTCAATAGGTTGATAGCTGATAATAAGGTCGCCGTATGTTTTTGATCTGGGATTTTTTGAAAAGGGACATTTTTTGTCCCTTGCGAATATGGATATATATAAGTGATCGTCGTACAGATCTGTGATATAAGTATATAACGGGTGGATAGCCTATAATATGGCCGCCGTATAGTGATAATGTGTAGATATAATAGCGATCGCTGCAAATATGTAACCGGCATAGAACTTAATGGTTCCTGTATACTTACTTTATAGGCTGATAGTTGTAGGATCGACGCTCTTGGCCCACTTGGAAGTTAAACAACAATAATCTGCTAATAGGCACTAATGCGTAAGTGAGGCTATATGAAAAATGTTTACTCCGTTATTGAATCACACTTTTGGGCATTTGCCCATAACTGGGATGTCCAGTACGTGCATTATCCGGAACCGGAAGTGACATACGTCGCCCACAAGAAGCCACACTGGGGCTTTTGAGTTGCCAGATCTCTCCCAGCACATGCGCAGCCAAATGTATTATACGCCGTGGTCTTTATTATTTTTCTCCGACGGGGGCAGGATCAGGTATGTCAGGTGATGGATGGTTGTGACATTGTGTTATCACTTGCCGCGAAACCGGAAGTGATCTACTTTGCCCAAAAGAAGTCGGGGAGGAGGCTTTTGAATTGCCAGTCCTCCCCCTGCACATGCGCAGCGAAATATATTACACGCCGCGGTCGCCATCTTGCTCCGGTCCAACAGGGTGCAATATTATGATGCTTGCCAGGTATGTTTTAGATTAATTATTTAATGAAAACACTTGTGAATTATGATATAAATAGAGTCCCCATATGATACTCCCTACCTCTCACGAAGTTCCTGGTGAACGTAACGCGTAGGGCATCATGGGTCACCCCAATTTCTCCTCCCTTCTCGTGCACATGGTGATATGAATTTCATTTCAATTGTTTGTATTTGAACCTTTTCACAGTGAGAACATTAGTTGATTGATATATATATATATATATATAAAAAAAAAATTAGCACTTTGAGGCACGGCACTTTATATGTTATACCATGTATCTGTTTCTTGTGTATATATAGCTATTTATTGATTAGGGAAGGTTGGTTTATATGTACAATTGGGTTGTGACCCTGGGGGTTTTCCTTGAATTGTCTGGTTCTCCCATGTTGTTTTGGTTTTAATTGCTTTTAATCATGTATAGGGGCTCTAGTCCAGTTGCTGTTTTGTAGTATTTACCATGTTTGTTCAATAAAGTTATATTTAATTTTGATTATTTGGGTGTGCGCTTGTCCTGTCTTAGGCTTAGGGTGGTATTTCACGGGCCGAGCAGGGCCCGATAATACCTGTAAACGAGCAGCGATCTGCTAGATCGTTGCTCGTTTACTGGGCCTATTACACGGCCCGATAATCGTTTGACAAGAGCTGCAAGGACATCGTTACCGATGTCCTTGCAGCCCTTGTTAAACTGGCATACATTACCCATCCACGTTCCAGGGCTGCTCCTGCCGTCCGCTTCTCCCGGGGTCCCGCGTGCGCTCTAGCTTCACAGAGGCCTGTCAGCTGATAGGCCGCTCAGCCAATCACAGGCCGCGGCGGTCCCGGCCTGTGATTGGCTGAGCGGCCTACCAGCTGACAGGCCGCTGTGAAGCTATCGTTAGTCGCCGGCCACGCACCGCTATTACACACAGCGGTGCGCGGTCGGCGCCCGACAAAAAAAGGGTCTAACCTATATCAACGATCAGCCGATGATCGTTGTCATCGGCTGATCGTTGCATTTATTACACGGAGCGATAATCGGCCGAATCGGGCCAATTCGGCCGATTATCGTTCCGTGTAATAGTACCCTTACTCTTTCCGCTCTCCTTTTGGTTGTGATTGCTTGTTTAGTTGGCCTCAGGCAGCACCCCGGCAGGTAGTGCAGTCTCCTTCCAGTTTAGTGTGAATGCAACTGGGATAGCAGAGGAAGCATGCCTGGGTGCATCTAACAAGCCCAACAATCAACGCAATATAACCTCTCTCTCAAGTGCAAAAAATGCATGAAAACCTTCTCTCCTCTACACTGGCATGGACCAAAAACCAAATTTAAAGCAAAAGTAAAATTTTCATGCAGCCTATGACAACCGCAGATGGCATAGCCAAGGAGGAAATTAAACAGCACCCACCCCTAACTGTCATAATGTGTGAGTCTGTGTGTGTAATGTGGTCAGACACATCCTCTTTGAGGCTATGTTCACACTACGTATATTTCAGTCAGTATTGCAACTAAAACCAGGAGTGGATTAAAAACACAGAAAGGATCTGTTCACACCATGTTGAAATTGAGTTTATGGCCGCCATATAACAGTAAATAACTGCCATTATTTCAATATAACAGCCGTTGTTCTAAAATAACAGCAAATATTTGCCATTAAATGGCGGCCATCCACTCAATTTCCACATTGTGTGAACAGATCCTTTCTGTTTTTAATCCACTCCTGGTTTTGGTTGCAATACTGACTGAAATATACTGACTAAAATATACGTAGTGTAAACGCAGCCTAAAATTGGCTTCCGATGAAGTGAGTGACCCGACCTGTCCCTGTGTCATGTCTAGCGGTTAAAACTGTGGGGATGTTGAAGCATGCGTAGCACCAAAAAAGGCAGGAAGAGGCAGTGGGGTGGTCAGAGGCAAAGGACAGTCCATATAGAAAAGACAGGCTAGAGCCAGCAGGGCCGCAGCTTTTCCCTATAGCAGGCCCCCGCTCAAACATTGACGTTGATTTATTGAGCGCGGTTTGCGCATTGTGCCATTTCAAGTTGAGTAGGGGCTCTGAAAATAGTAACCTGGGTGACTATTCCAATAAACCCCTATCAACCTAACAAAGTGTATGAAGTGCATGGTTCAACTCTTTTTCTCCTCCTCAACCCCCGGCTTAAATGGCCATTAATAAAAAAAAAAATGTATGGCGAAACGACACAAGACTCAACCCAGGAGTGTCCATTTTAATGTTTGGAGAGTTGACCTAAAAGGACTCAAATTCGATTTTTTTTCGCCAGGTACCCCCTAATTTATCGCCCCATTTATTCTGAGTTCAGAAATATTCATACAGAACAACCAACGAAAGAAAGCCATGTCACATATGTAAGGGTGGCACTCCCACAAAAGAATAAATAAATAATAAAATATATTAGATAGATAAATTAATAAATGAAAATAGATAAATGCATAAATGATATAAGCTGCATGTAAAGGTGGCAAAGTATAACAAATTTTATTAGTACACAAAAGTCACAAAGTGCAAAACATACAAATTAAAAACAATTAAAACCACAACATACAAAAGTCCATGTTAGATAGACATGGAACTAGGACAAACTGACAAGTATCCATATAATTCACCCCCTATGTGAAATAATACTGACTCAAACCCTGAAAGGGATGTATATGTGTCAAAGTGTGAGCAGTGATGTCTGTATAAATAACAGAGCTCGATGGACACAGAACAACCCGGGTAGATGAAAATGCAAAAGCTGTGAAGAGATTGGATGAGTCAAGTAAGAAGATTAAATATCACCAGAGGGGGAGTTCATGTCAGGGTCCAAAAAACCCCACGCGTTCCGTCTCCGTCACGAGACTTGACCCTTGAGAAAGTCTCGTGACGGAGACGGAACGCGTGGGGTTTTTTGGACCCTGACATGAACTCCCCCTCTGGTGATATTTAATCTTCTTACTTGACTCATCCAATCTCTTCACAGCTTTTGCATTTTCATCTACCCGGGTTGTTCTGTGTCCATCGAGCTCTGTTATTTATACAGACATCACTGCTCACACTTTGACACATATACATCCCTTTCAGGGTTTGAGTCAGTATTATTTCACATAGGGGGTGAATTATATGGATACTTGTCAGTTTGTCCTAGTTCCATGTCTATCTAACATGGACTTTTGTATGTTGTGGTTTTAATTGTTTTTAATTTGTATGTTTTGCACTTTGTGACTTTTGTGTACTAATAAAATTTGTTATACTTTGCCACCTTTACATGCAGCTTATATCATTTATGCATTTATCTATTTTCATTTATTAATTTATCTATCTAATATATTTTATTATTTATTTATTCTTTTGTGGGAGTGCCACCCTTACATATGTGACATGGCTTTCTTTCGTTGGTTGTTCTGTATGAATTTATTCATGCCATTTTGGGTTGAGCACCCCATTTTATAGATCTAAGTAGTGCCTTGCCCCCCATTTGTTGTTTTTGAGTTCAGAAATATGACTATGGTGGCCCTAACTCAATGTCTATGCACACGGCAGGACTCCCAATGGAGGGAGCACCCAGTGGTTTTTAGAGCACTAATTTAGTTTGAAAATTTATTAGGCCCCATTGTGAATAATGAGAGGTATTGAGCTGCCAGAACAATAAAAAAAAACCTCAAATGACCCAATTTTGGAAACTACACCCCATAGGGAACTCATCTAGGGGTGTAGTGAGTATCTTAACCCCACAGTGCTTAGACAAAATTAACACATAGCAGGTAAAAGTGACATAATCTGTTTTACACACATAATAATGAGAAAATGAGAAAATATGTTCAGAAATATGACTATTGATGCCCTAATGTATGGACACACAGCGGGATCCAATGATTTTAGGGCACCAATTTTGCTTAAAAAAATCTATTAGGCCCCATTGTTCACTTGGAGGGTTATTGAGCTGCCAGAACAATAGAAAGCCCTACAAATGACCCCATTTTGGAAACTAGACTCCATAAGGAATATATTTTGGATAAAATCAATTCCATATCACAGAAAGCAGGTTATCACTTGTGTGTGCGAATTACGCCCCCCTTTCTACCCGTCTGGACAGCAACTGCTACTCGACTATTACGGACTGTCCCATAGGCCGCTGTGTTTGCAGCATGAAGTGATTTGAAAAGGGGCACACTAAAATAAAAATGGTCTGTGTACAGATGTTAGCCTTTCTGGAAAAAAGGCGCCATTAGCTCCCAGACTATTTTTGCTGCTGATGCCAACTTTGTCTGGGCAGCCTAGGGGGTTCAGTTGACAGTCCCTGCCCTCATAAATGAAAAAAGTTACATGTGTAACCAGTGAGGCTTTTGCATAGTTTGTAAACTTTTACTCCATATCTTGCCCTCTCAGATGAAATGACCTGGCGGAATGAAAGGGGGCCTTTAAAATTCATGAGAGACAAATTTTTGTCTGGGGTGTCCACACCAAGGAAGAATTCTTTTAGGAGGGATAATAGGGTACTCAATTTATGGAGGCGATTATAATCGGGGTGACTTCTTGGGGGCCTTGCATAGAACGTGTTAAGTGCTCATAACGACTGTCTGACATGGCTGCTGCAAACACTATGGACAGCACGGCCACTCCAGTATGACAGTACTGACGTGTTTTTTTTACTACCACCATCAGAAGTGTCAAGCCCCAAAATTTTTAAACTTTGTTTGCTCCTCATTTCCCGCTTGCTTCCACCGCTATTCAGCGTGGCTGCGGGAGCTGCGGGGGGGCTGCTCGGGTGATCGCTGATTGTCCGGGCAGCCCATAGGATACAGCAGCGTCTGCTGCCGATGCTCCTATTCAACAGAGCGACGGCAGCAGATCGTTGCTGTATCAGTCGCTTGTTTTTCAACATGTTGAAAAAATAGTATTAGTCTTACCGGTAAGACGTTTTCTCCAAAACCTTCACGACGGCACCACAGGAGTTAACTCATGCCCTAGGGACAGGAAAAGCACAAACACGAGAGGTTAAAAGCCCCTCCCCTTCCTGCTAGCACCAGTGCATTATAACAATTTCTGAGCACCACGTGAGTATTATATTCAACAATACAATATAGGGAGAGATGTTGGTGCCGTCGTGAAGCTTTCGGAGAAAACGTCTTACCGGTAAGACTAATACTATTTTCTCTCCTCACCTTCACGACGGCACCACAGGAGAAATACCAACAATTTCCCCTAGGTCGGGGCCACAGCCTGAAGACCTTTCTTACCAAACCAGGTCTTCACTGAGCTGAAACTGCCAACCAGGATGCATGGCAATAGTAGTAGACCAGGTGATAGCTCTGCAATCTGATCTAAAGATGTGTAAGCCTTCTCTGCCCAAGAAGTGAACGCAGCCCTGTATGAAAGGGCCTTGATCAATAAAGGTAAAGGTAAGTCCTATACCTATGCTTCCATACAGCATTCCGGATTCCACCAGCTAGAAACTGCTGGAAATCTCTTCAGTATATTCTTCCTCTGGAATTGAATGAAGATCAATCCAGGTGTTACAGGATTTCAGGAACTATATTACAGTTTCCCTACGGTCCAGGAATAAAACTTCCATCCTTAACCCCTTAACGGCATCGGGCGTAAACTTACGCCCTCGCAGCCTGGTACGTAACGCACCAGGGCGTAAATTTACGCCCAATGTTTACCCTACCGCTGCGTGTAAACACGCGGCGATCGGGTAATGATGGCTGCTGTTACTAACAGCAGACCACCGTAGCTTCTCGGCACGGGGGGGGTGATTAACCCCTCCGTGCCGACGATCGCTGTAATTGGCTGATTTATCCAAATCAGCCAACTACAGTGATTTTCCGGTTCCCGGGTCATCGGTGACCCGGGGACCCGGAATTTAATGATGATTGGTGCTGTACGAGACAGCACCAATCATCATTAATGTGTATACTAGAGGGGGCCATGGTGCCACCCCCCAGATCGCTGCTATTGGCCGGCCAAGCCCGGACGGCCAATAGCGGCGACCAAAGTAAAAATAAATATTTTTACTTTGATCTGCACACCTCAGTCGGTTAGCTGAGGTGAGCAGAGCAGGTGTGTGTGGTGTGTAGTGCACCATACTCACCTGATCGTAGCGTCCGGTGCGGCGAATCGGCGATCCCGTGGCGTCCGTCAGGTACGTAGTACTGGCCCCTAGCGGCTGGTTAGTGTATATCATACACTAATCAGTGGCTTTGGGGTGAAGAAATAGCTTTTTTTTTTTCCCCCTCAATTTTTTTTTTTTGCGCCCTTTCGCCGCTGAGTGCTGATCAGCATCGCACGTAAGTGCGCCGCTGATCAGCAACTCCGATTTTTTGGCGTAGGGGTTTTTTTCCCCCCTTTTCACCCTTTTTTTTCTATATCCTACCGCCACTGTTTGCTAATAAGTACCGCACATAAGTGCGGCATTTATCAGCAACTCTTTTTTTGGCGTAGGTTCCCCCCCCCCTTACTGTGAAAAACACTTAAAACACAAAACAGTACACTACACTACACTACCACACATTACATTACAATACATCTAATAAAGCTTTACACTACACCACTACACCACATTACATTTACATACCCCCCTACCCCAATCCCCGTATAAAAATGTCACGGAAACGATTTTCGGTGGAAGAGGCGTACGCACTTATCGCCTCTGACACCGAAACAGCCAGTGAGGATGAATGGGGGGATCCTTCTGGACCCCAGACCCCCAAAATCATCAGCCCTGGATTCCTGGCTTTATGGCAACGGCGGGAATCTAAATTAACCCCACAGGTCTCAGAGAAATAGACTTTTTCAAGCTCTATTTCTCTGATGACCTTGTAAATTTGATGGTGGCGCAAACAAATCTGTACGCGCGCCAATTCCTGGCCCAGAACCCCTCCTCTTCTTTTGCTAGAAATAAGACAAGAGGGAAAAAAAAAAGGAGCCGGGAGGATGGCGCCTCGTGTAATCCTGTTACATGAAAATGAGTGAAATAAAAGTATAGGTGGACTCTCACCTTTTAGCCCCTTGGGCTTTGTGCGTATCACCCCACTATGGGGTATCTTGTAGCGTCGGATGATGGCTGCCGGCCGAAGGATCCAGGAAACGGGACTCTCCCAGTGTCGGGACCCGTGGTTTCATGCAGTAGACAGAAGAAAAAAGTACCTGGGTAGGTATCCTGGCGCTGCCAAAAAATCCTTCACAACGAGTAGAGTATAAAACATAAAATGGCTGATTTATTGGATAAAATCAGTAAAAATGTACATAAAATAAGCAATTACGCGTTTCGGGAGTTGCGTCTCCCTTCATCAGATTGCATGTATGCCATGTGCCAAACAGCTTGTTTATATGAGCTGAAAAAAGGCGCCAATCCCGCCTAGGGGGCGGGGCTAAGCAATAGTAAACAGTGAACAATAGTAACATAATGCATCAAAGGTGGACCAAAAGAGTGTGGTTTACACTACACAGCATGAGTGGTTAAACATGTATTCATTCATAAACAGGCAGGAAAAGGGGGTTTGAAACATAGTAACATAGTAACATAGTAAATAAGGTTGAAAGAAGACAAGAGTCCATCAGGTTCAACCTAGGAAAATCCTACTGTGTTGATCCAGGAAGGCGAAAAACCCCTATGGGGCAGAAGACAAACGCCCCACCACAGGGAGAAACTCCCCCCCCCCCTCCCCCGACTGCAATGGCAACCAGAACAATCCCCGGATCAACGGATCACCAGAAATCTAATGCCCATAACTTGTAATATTATATTGTTCAAGAAAAGTATCAAGGCCTCCCTTGAACTTATTTAATGAATCAGCCATGACAACATCATGTGGCAGAGAGTTCCACAGTCTTACCGCTCGTACAGTAAAGAACCCGCGTCGATGCTGATGATGAAATCTTCTTTCCTCTAGACGTAGAGGATGCCCCCTTGTCATTGTTACAGACCTAGGAGTAAAAAGACCACTACAAAGATCTCTGTACTGTCCATTCATATATTTGTACATTGTGATCAGATCGCCCCTAAGACGTCTTTTTTCTAGCGTAAATAACCCCAAGCGTGATAACCTGTCCTGGTACTGTAACCCACCCATTCCCTTAATGACCTTTGTTGCCCTCCTCTGCACCCGCTCTAGTTCAGCTGTGTCCTTCTTATATACCGGTGCCCAAAACTGTACACAGTATTCCATGTGTGGTCTGACCAGTGATTTATAAAGAGGCAAAACTATGTTCTCATCTTTAGCATCTATACCTCTTTTGATGCATCCCATTATTTTATTAGCCTTGGCAGCTGCTGCCTGGCACTGATCACTAAAGTTGAGTTTACTGTCCACCAATACCCCCAGGTCCTTTTCGGAAGTAGTTTTACCCAGTGTTTTATTATTTAGCACATAACTGTACTTATTATTTCTATGGCCCAAATGCATAACCTTACATTTATCCACATTAAACTTCATTTGCCATTTCTCCGCCCAAGCCTCTAGCTTCTCCAAATCCCTCTGTAATATGATATTATCCTCCTCTGTACTGATTACTTTACCCAGTTTAGTATCATCTGCAAAAATGGAGATTCTACTCTGTAGCCCCTCTACAAGATCATTAATAAAAATATTAAAAAGAAGTGGACCCAACACTGACCCCTGTGGTACCCCACTAGTAACTAAAACCCAATCTGAATATGTTCCATCAATGACCACCCTCTGTTTTCTATCACACAACCAGTTACTTACCCATTTGCATACGTTTTCCCCGAGTCCCAGTATCCTCATTTTGTAGACCAACCTTTCATGCGGCACAGTATCAAATGCCTTTGAAAAGTCCAGATACACAACATCCACAGCCTCCCCCAGGTCCAGTCTATAACTTACCTCTTCATAGAAGCCGATCAGATTAGTCTGACAGGACCGATCCCTCATAAATCCATGCTGGTGCTGCGTCATAAGATTATTTTCATTAAGATACTCCAGTATAGCATCTCTTACAATCCCCTCAAATACTTTACCTACTATAGATGTTAGACTTACAGGCCTGTAGTTTCCAGGATCACTCCTTGACCCCTTCTTGAATATTGGTACCACATTAGCTATGCGCCAGTCCTGTGGAAGAATCCCTGTCGTAATAGAATCTTTAAATAATAGGAATAACGGTCTGTCCAACACAGTATTTAATTCTTGCAAAACTCTAGGATGGATACCTTCTGGGCCCGGTGACTTATGGATTTTAATGTTTTTAAGGCGTTTCCCCACTTCTTGTTGTGTTAGGCAGGTGAGATTTATGGGAGGATTAACATTATCCCTAGTCATGTCGTCTGTTATGGGATTCTCCTCTGTGAATACAGTAGAGAAGAATGTATTTAGTAGATTGGCCTTTTCCTCTTCCCCCTCCACCATTACACCCAGATTATTTTTGAGGGGACCAACATTTTCGGTTTTAAGTCTTTTGTTATTTATATAGGTGAAGAACATTTTGGGATTTGTTTTACTTTCTGTGGCTATCCTTCTTTCTGTTGCTATTTTTGCTTCTTTTATTTGCGTTTTACACATTCTATTCTTCTGTCTATAGTTGCTCAATGCTTCCCCACTACCTTCTTGTTTTAGTAGTCTGAATGCTTGTTTCTTATCATTTATTGCACCCCTTACAGCTGTAGTTAACCACATTGGATTTCTCTTATTTCTACTACGTTTATTCCCATATGGTATGTGTCGTTCACACGATTTACCCAGGATGCTCTTAAATATGTCCCATTTCTCTTAACATAAATAAATAAATAAATAAATGAATGTTTATAGCAGTAACAGTGTAATTAAGTCCTGAGCAGCTGCCAGCTCCTGCTGGCCAATGGAGAGAGTGAGTATCCCGTATCCTAGTAACAGGAGGCGGGCCCTGAGTGGTGTGCTCAGAGGTCTGGTCACATGATATGGAGAGGCCAATGGAAAACAAGCAGAGGGATGTAGCAGAGCTGATTCAGAGTAGTGGAGAGGAGTGGGTAAGAAAATGGTCTGACAGTGAATAATTGAAGTTTCTGTCAGCAAAAATAATGGGAGGAGAAGGAGGAGGATAGACAGTATGAGGAGGACGACAAAATATGGTGTAGATGGGACACTGGAAATATAAAAAAAAAAAAAAAAAAAAAAAAAAAAGGGGGGGGGAGTGGCTATGAGTGAACTCAATAGAGGATATAGCTGAGCTGATTCAATGTAGCATAGAGGAGTGGGTGAGCAACTGGACAGGGGTAAAATAAAAGGAAAGGGTATTTTGAATACATCAGGAGAGATAAGGTGAGTGCAGCTATATAAGCAGTTGAATAGGGTCAAATTGTATGTGGCAGCTTAATGGAATATATACTAAAATGTTATAACAGATAATGTATAGGCTATACAGTGAAATGAATTAAATATGGATATGGTATCAAATATGTGTGGGAGTTTATAAATGGTCAGAGCTGGTATATAGAAAGAGGGAGTATGGGGGGGGGGGGAGAGATGAACAGTCACAATATGCAGTAGATATATAATATATCTATGTTTTGATATATAATCAACCTATGTTTTCAATGCATTCGTTTAGTCCAGCGGGTACCAGGGTTCGCAAGGTGTAAATCCAGAAATTTTCCCTTTGTTTTAGTTTTGAGAATCGTTGACAATTGTTTTTGTGTATTTGTTCGATTGGGGTAACTTTAAATTCGGAGAAGTCACTGTTATGTTCTAGTGCTGCATGTCTGGAGATGCTGTGTAACATGAATCCATTGTTGGTGTTGGCTCTATGCTTGTTCAACCTGCTTCTCAGGGTCTGGATGGTCCGTCCCACATACTGTAGTCCGCAGGTACATTCTATCAGATAGATGACATAATCTGAATTACAAGTCATATGAGATTTTATTTCGTAGGTGGTACCTGTTTGATTAGATGTAAAGGATTTCTGTTTATGATTTAAGGTGCTGCAACATTTACATGTGGTGTGGCCACACTTATAGCTCCCAGAAAGTGCAAGGAAGTTATTGTAATTTCTCTGGGAAGGTTTGTTATTTTTGAGTTTACTGGGGGCTAGAAGGTTTTTCAGCGTGCGTGCTCTCCTGAATGTGATGCAAGGTGCTGCAGGGAGAATGTCCTTTAGATAGGGATCTTGTTTGAGTATAGGCCAATGTTTCTTTAAAATGGCTTTAATGGCTTTATTTTCATTGGTGAAAGTAGTGATGAAGTTACAGGTTGTCTCCATAGGTGTATTGGTTCGTTGGCTGGGAAGTAAACATGTATGCTGAGTGAGTGTATTTGCCCTCCTTTGGGATGATTTGATTAGAGTTGATGGGTATCCTTTGGCTTTGAACCTTTTGGAAAGCGTTTTACATTGTGTATAGTAATCACGATTGTTGGAACAATTCCGGCGTATTCTTCTGAATTGTCCGAAAGGGATGTTGGTGAGCCATTTATTGAAATGTGCACTTTTGAAATGGATGTAGTTGTTACTGTCCACTGGTTTGAAATAATTTCTAGTTTCTATGGTATTGCTTGTGGTATGTGATACTGTGATATCCAGAAAGATAGCATGATTGTTAAAAACTGTGTGTGTGAACTGTAGGCCCCAGTTGTTGGCATTGATGCTGGACACAAATGTGTCAAGTTCCTCAGGTGACCCTTTCCATATGATGAATATATCATCGATGTATCTTTTGTAAGTGACAACTTTGGAGAACAGGGGGTGAGTATAGATGGTTTCAATCTCGAAACAGGCCCACAAAGAGATTTGCGAAACTGGGCGCGAATTTCGTCCCCATAGCGGTGCCGCGCTCCTGGAGGTATATATGTCCGTTGAATGTGAAGTAGTTATGTTTAAGAATGAAGCTAATACTGTTGAGAATGAATTCTTGTTGTACTGGAGGCATATTGGGGTCCAAAGAAAGGAAATGGGCAATAGCTTGGCGGCCTAGGTCATGGTCAATTATCGTGTATAATGATGTAATATCCATGGTAAGAAAAAGATATGAGTCTTCCCAGGGGATGTTAATGATCGACTGGATAAAATCTGAGGTATCTCTTGTGTATGAAATGAGCTGTTTAACATGTTTTTGTAGAAGAATGTCTACATAATGGGAGAGGTTTGCTGTGAGAGAGTTGATCCCTGCTATGATGGGTCTCCCGGGTGGATTTGTGGTACACTTATGTACCTTGGGTAAATAATAGAAAAGAGGGGTAGCTGGTTCCATCACTGTTAGATAGTCTCTTTCTGGTTTAGATAGAACCCCTGTGGTGTGGCCTTCAGTAATGAGTTTATAGTATTCTGTTGCAAATTTGGTGGTGGGATTATAGGTGAGTTCCTTATAGAAGGTAGAGTCAGACAGGAGGCGGGTAGCTTCAGTAATGTAGTCATCTGGGTTTACTATCACAATACTTCCTCCTTTGTCCGCAGGTTTGATGATAATATTGTGGTTGTCTGTTAGTTGTTTGATGGCTTGTTTCTGTTGTTGTGTGAGGTTTTGGGGATATTGCTTGGAATTGGAGACCATTCTTTCCAGATCTGACAATACTAAGAAGCTGAATGTATCAATGAAGTTACCCTTATGGTGAAGAGGGTAAAAGTTAGATTTTGGTTTTAGGCCTGAGGGTATGGGCGGGGGTATCAGAGTGCATGACGTAGATTCTGGTTGGTTATTAGGCGGTATAGTGTCTTTATGGGCTTTGAGGGCAAAGTGTCTTTTCAAGGTAAGACGTCTGATGTATGCATTTAGGTCCACAAACAGGTCAAAGCTGTTGGCTTTGGAATTGGGACAAAAAGACAGCCCTTTTTCCAGAACTTCTTTTTCTGTGTGGGTTAGTAGATGGTTAGAAAGATTAAATATCTTGATGGTGTTTAACTGTTCATCTGTCTTCAATGTGGGGATCCCTCCTTCGGTAGATGTATTTTGTTTCTTTTTCCTCTTTCGTGTTCACTCTCTGCATCTCTTCTTTCTTTTCTTTTTGTTGTTGGTTTGAGGGGGGGTGCATGATGGATCTCCTCCTGTGTGATGACTTGATGAGGGGGGGTGTCCACATTGGGGGGTAGGTCTAAAAAAGACAGATTTTCATAGAAAGATGCGCTCAAAGTAGGTAAAGGTGTGGGATCTGTAGATGTCGATGGTTGGTCTGTATCCCTTGTTATGTGCTTCTGGGTAGTGGTAGGTTCCTGGAGGGGGGTATAGAAGTCGTCTAGGGGGACTCCTGGACAGGTGGGAGTAAGCGATTGTATATGAATGGTAAGAAGTGAGTCTTCTAATGTAGCATCTTCTTGTTCTTCCACATCAAATCTTCCAGAGGGGAGATTATTTCCAGAGGTGGGGAGATCCTTTAGGGCTTCTAAAAGTTCCTGTGGGATCTTATTGGTAGTCGATGTAGGTATTGTTTGGAGTGGTGGATTAGTGGGGATATCCATAAGACGCGGTAAGGGTTTGGTTTGGGGGAGAATTGTGTGTTTCTCCCGGGAAATTGTGGGTTGCTGTTTTGGTATAGATTTACGAGAAAGTGGTATGTATTGTCTAGAGTTTTGGTAATAAGAGCGATTGGTGTGGCTATGGGAGGTTTGGTAGTTGTTGGAAGGTTTGGGATAGGATCTGGACTGGGTATGTGATGTGGACTGTAATTTCTTTGTGGTTTGGTTTTTGAGCCAAAATTTGATGTTATTAGTGGTATAATCACTGCGATCTCTGTTCAATTTTTCCAGTTTGCTGGAAAGCACATCTTTCTCATATTTGTGTATTCTGTGATTGGTATTACGATCCCATTCTGGGTATTCTGGCATATGTTTGTATTTAGTCAGGTCTGAAATACATTTGTCTAGGCGGTCTGAGACGGTTTGGACTAGACTATTTCTCTTCTCAATAAGTAGTTCTATGATAGTCCTGGAGCATGTTGTCAAGGCGGTATTCCACTTGTCGCAGAAGGCACTGTCATCACTGAATGTGGGACTTGACCTAAGTCTCAGGCCTCGGGGGATGATGTGTTCAAGTAGATATACATTAAGGAATGAACTGTCCAGTTGGTGTTGCACTTCAGACTTGGAAAGTTTCTCAAGGTCGAAAAACAATTGTTTCATCATCGCTGATTCTGTTTTCAAAGGTGGTGCATTATCCTTAGGCTTTGGGGGCAAATAGTGATTTTGTGGTTGTGATTTAACCATAGTCTGGAAGAGCATAGATCTGTGGTTTAGACGGTCAGTTTTGTATTTAAGTTGGTTACAGGATGATGTAGAGTCGCTCCACTCCTGCATGGTAGATCACTACCTTCTGGTGTGTCCAATATAGGGAATGACCAGAGAAGCTAGAAATAAGACAAGAGGGAAAAAAAAAGGAGCCGGGAGGATGGCGCCTCGTGTAATCCTGTTACATGAAAATGAGTGAAATAAAAGTATAGGTGGACTCTCACCTTTTAGCCCCTTGGGCTTTGTGCGTATCACCCCACTATGGGGTATCTTGTAGCGTCGGATGATGGCTGCCGGCCGAAGGATCCAGGAAACGGGACTCTCCCAGTGTCGGGACCCGTGGTTTCATGCAGTAGACAGAAGAAAAAAGTACCTGGGTAGGTATCCTGGTGCTGCCAAAAAATCCTTCACAACGAGTAGGCCCATGGCGTGGACCCCTACTGATGCAGCCGAAATGACTAAATTTTGGGGGCTCCTGCTGCACATGGGCCTAGTAAAAAAAACCACAATGCGGCAATACTGGAGTGGGGATATTATGTATAATACCCCACTTTACAGAATGGCCATGGGACGGGTACGATTCGAAACCCTCCTAAAATCCCTGCATTATAATGACAATGCAAGGTGCCCCCCACGAGATGACCCCTCATATGACCGACTGTACAAAGTACGGCCGGTCATAGAGCACTTCTCATCCAAATTTGCTGAGATGTATATCCCAGAGAAATACATCTCAGTAGATGAGTCCCTCCTGAGCTTCAAAGGAAGACTCCATTTCCGCCAGTACCTTCCCAATAAAAGATAGCAGTATGGCGTGAAATTCTACAAACTCTGTGAGAGTACCTCAGGGTACACTTACAGATTTAGGCTGGGTTCACACTATGTATATTTGAGGCTGTATTTGTGAGGCTGTATAGCAACCAAAACCAGGAGTGGATTGAAAACACAGAAAGGATCTGTTCACATAATGTTGTAATTGAGTGGATGGCCGTCATTTAATGGCAAATTTTTGCTGTTATTTTAAAACAACGGCTGTTATATTGAAATAATGGCAGTTATTTACCGTTATATGACGGCCATCCACTCAATTTCAACATTGTGTGAACAGAGCCTTTCTGTGTTTTCAATCCACTCCTGGTTTTGGTTGCTATGAGGACCTGACTTGAGGACCAAATACTGCCTGAAGTATACAGTGTGTGAACACAGCTTCAGAGTGTATGAGGGTAGGGACAACCAAATCCAGCCCCCAGAATGCCCCCCCATCCTCAGAGTTAGTGGGAAGATCGTTTGGGAACTGATCTTCCCACTGCTGGATAAAGGTTATCACCTGTACTTTGATAACTTTTATACCAGCATCCCCCTGTTTTGGTCACTCGCTGCCCGAGCTACTGTAGCTTGTGGCACGATCCGAAAACATCAAAGAGGCCTCCCAAGTCACCCTGTTAGAGAAACGATGAGAAGGGGTGCATGCAAGGCCTATGCCTGTGAAAACATGTTGTTGGTCAGATATAAGGACAAGCGCGATGTCCTTATTCTGACCACAATTCACAGGAATAGCGTCACCCCTGTCCCTGTACGTGGTACCACGAACGTGGTGAACAAACCTGATTGTATTCTAGAGTACAATCAGTATATGGGAGGAGTTGATCTCTCAGATCAAGTCCTCAAACCATATAACGCCACGCGAAAAACCAGAACGTGGTACAAAAAGGTGGCCGTACATCTGGTACAAACAACGATGTACAACGCTTTTGTGTTGTACCGATGTGCCGGCCACCAGGGGAAATTCCTTGATTTCCAGGAAGCAGTGATCAAAGCCCTGATATTCTGCAGCCACGGAGCGGGCCCCAGCGCTTCTGGATATGAATGACCCCGTATCGTAGAGGGACAACATTTTCCAGGTGAAGTCCCCCACACTGGAAAAAAGGGGAGATCCCAAAAGAAGTGCAGAGTGTGCCACAAAAGGGGGATCAGGAAGGACAGCATTTACCAGTGTGACACCTGTCCTGATTACCCTGGCCTCTGCATAAAGGATTGCTTCAAGGCGTACCACACGTCATTGGAGTTCTAAATTTTCAATATTCTGTCCCTTATTCCTATTTCAGGGGTCACGTTGATCCAGGGATTATTCTGATTGCCAATATGGAGTCGGGAAGGAATTTTTCCCCTGTGATGAGGATACTGTTTTCTGCCTCACGAGGGTTTTTTGCCTTCCTCTGGATCAACACAGGTTGAATTTGATGGACTCTTCTCCTTTTCAACCTTATAAACTTCTAATTGGCCTAATACCCCCAAATTAATTAAAATTGTCCCTTTTCCCCAACTAAATAGACATGGCCGCCATTCCCATTAGAGGATGCAATGTTGCAATTAGAAAGCCCCTGTGCTGCCAGGACAGTACAAACCCCCCACAAGTGACCCCATTCTGGAAACTACACCCCATAAGGAATCTAACAAGGGGGGCAGCGGGGATATGCCCCCTGGTGACGGGCACATTTGTGCTGTGAAAGTGAAAAAAATAGTATTTTTCATCTTCACAGCACATGTTCTACATATGTGCCCGTCACCAGTGGGGTCCATATCCTCAATGCACCCCTTGTTAGATTCCTTATGGGGTGTAGTTTCCAGAATGGGGTCACTTGTGGGGGGTTTCTACTGTCTTGGCAGCACAGGAGCTTTGTAAATGCAACATGGCCTCCGTCCTCCATTCCAGCCTCTAAATGGCGCTCTGTCCCTTTGGTGGCTTGCCCTGTGCCCATATGGCACATTATGTCCACATGTGGGGTATTTTCGTACTCAGGGGAAATTACCCTACACGTTTTGCATTTATTTTCTCTTTTAACCCCTTTTGGAAATGAAAAATATCAAGGCTGGACCAACATTTTGTGTAAAAAAAATTATAATTTTTACACTAAATCATTGATCTAGTCTTTATTTTTTCATTTTCACAAAGGGTTAAAAGATAAAATAAACACTAAATGTGAAGCACAATTTACCCCAAGTATGGAAATACCCCACATGTGGACATAAAGCATCATGCAGGTGCAGGGTAAGCCTCCAAAGGGAAGGAGCGCCATTTGGCTAGAATGGATGGTGAATGCCATCTCGCATTTACAAAGGCCCTGTGTTGCCAAGATAGTGGAAAACCCCCAAAAGTGACCCCATTCTGGAAACTACACCCCTCAAGGAATCTAACAAGGGGTGCAGTGAGGATATTGACCCCTTGATGACGGGCACATTTGAGCCGTGAAAGTGAAAAAATGAAATTTTTTACTTTCACGTCACATTGTTCCACATTTGTGCCCGTCACCAGTGGGGTCCATATGCTCTTTGCACCACTTGTTAGATTCCTTGAGGGGTGTAGTTTGCAGAATGGGGTCACTTGTGGGGGTTTACCACTGTCTTGGCAGCATAGGGTCTTTGTAAATGAAACATGGCCCTTGAATTCCATTCCAGGAAAATCCAGCCTCCAAAAGCCAAATGGCGCTCCTTCCCCTTTGGAGGCCCGTCTTGCGGCCGCATGGCGCCTTATGTCCACATGTTGGGTATTTCCGTACTCGAAACAAACTGCTCTACACGCTTTGAGCTTTTTTTCTCTTTTAAACCCTTGTGAAAAGGGAAAAAATCAAGTATAGACCAACATGTAGTGTAAAAATTTTTTCATTTTTACACTAAATCATTGACCTAGACTTGTTTTTTTCATTTTCACAAGGGGTTAAAAGAGAAGAAACAAAACAAAACGCGTAGAGAAATTTCCCCCGTGTACGGAAATACCCCACATGTGGACTTAAGGCACTATGCAGCTGTAAGACAAGCCTCCAATGGGAAGGAGCGCCATTTAGCTTTTTGGGGCTGGATTTCGGTAGAATGGATTTCAAAGGCCATGTTGCATTTAAAAAGTCCCTGTTCTGCCAAGCCAGTGAAAACCCCCCACAAGTGACCCCATTATAGAAACTACACCCCTAAGGGAATGTAACAAGGGGTGTAGTGAGCATATGGACCCCACTGGTGACGGGTACAAATGTGGAACAATGTGGCGTGAAAATGAAATATTACATTTTTTACACTATAATGTTGGTCTAGCCTTGAATTTTTCATTTTCACAAGGGGTTAAAAGAGAAAAAAAGCCACAAAATGTGTACAGCAATTTCCCCCGAGTCCTTAAATACCCCACATGTGGACATAAACCGCAATTTGGGTGCAGAGCAAGCCTCCAAAGGTAAGGAGCGCCATTTGGATTTTGGAGGTTGGATTTGGCTAGAATGGATGATGAACGCCATGTCGCATTTACAGAGCCGTCGTGCTGCCAAAACACTGGAAATCCCCCACAAATGACCCCATTCTGGAAACTACACCCCTCAAGGAATCTAACAAGGGGTGCAGTGAGGATATGTACCCCTGGATGACGGGCACATATGTGCCGTGAAAGTGAAAAAATGAAAATTTTCAATTTCACGTCACATTTTTCTACATTTGTGCCCGTCACCAGTGTGGTCCATATGCTCACTGCACCCCTTGTTAGATTCCTTGTGGGGTGTAGTTTACAGAATGGGGTCACTTGTGGGGGGTTTCCAGTGTTTTGGCAGCACAAGGGCTCTGTAAATGCGACATGGCCCTTGAAATCCTTTCCAGTGAAATCTAGCTTCCAAAAGCCAATTGGCGCTCCTTCCCTTTGGAGGCTTGCCCTGCACCCAAATTGCGCTTTATGTCCACATGTGGGGTATTTCCGTACTTGCGAGAAACTGCGCTACATGTTTTGTGTCTTTTTTTTTCTTTTATCCCTTTGTGAAAATGAAAAATTGAAGGCTAGAACAACGTTTTAGTGTAAAAAATAAATTTTTCTTTTTTCACGCCATATTGTTAGGAAAATCTGTGAAGCACCTGTGGGGTCCAAATGCTCACCGCACCCCTTGTTACATTCCTTGAGGGGTGTAGTTTTCTAAATGGTGTCCCTTTAGGGGTGTTTTTTAGGTTTTGGCACCCAGAACTTCTGCCAACCTGAAGTGGTACAGTCAGAAATGACCAAATATAACGGAGCCATTGAAATTCACTAGGCGCTCCCTTATATCTGAGGCTTGTGGTTGTGTCAAATAGCGCAATAGCGCCACATATGGGGTATTTCTATAAACTGCAGAAACGGGGCGATCAATATTGGGGTGCATTTCTCTGGTAATAAGTTTATAAATATGAAAAATATTGGATTACAATAAAATCTCTGCACGGAAAATTTAAATTTTCAAATTTCTTACACACTTAGCTTTTATTTCTGTGACTCCCCTAAAGGGTTAAAACACTTTCTGGATGTGCTTTTGCAGAGTGTGGGGGGGTGCAGTTTCTGAAATGGGGTGCTTTGTGGGGCTTTCTAACATACAGGCCCCTCAAATACACTTTAGGGCCAGGTTCAGACTATGTAAGTGTGCGGCTGTATTTGCGGCTGTAATTGTGCGGCGGTATTTTTGGTGGTTCATGCGTACCCTGGAAAGTATAGGATATACGGCTGCACAGTGCACACTATGTATGAATCTACAGCCCGATCGTAAACGGACCCGTAAAAAATGAACAAGACCATTGTTTGTGGCTGGAAACGCGGCCGTGGATTGACAGGCGGTCCGTACGGAGTACTTAAAAAATAGCCGGCAATGATGCCGAATGCCGATGCCTCTAATAGTTAATATATTAAATTAATAAAACACATTTTCTTTGTAATAAAGTCCCTTTCGTTGTTCAATAATTTAATTCTAACGAATCCATCATTTTGCAATTAAATATACTGTTAAAATAAATATATATATAAATAAATGTATATTTATATATATATTTATTTTTTGACAGTATATTTAATTGCACAATGATGGATTCGTTAGAATTAAATTATTGAACAACAAAACTGAATTTATTTAATCGAAAATGTGTTTTATTAATTAAATATTAATTAGTACAGGAAGCTCCATAAGCCATTAATTCATATTGCCGGCAAAAGAGCATTCTGTACTAATCATCACTTTACTTTAATGAAAACATCAAATGTTTCTTCTAATTATGTTATCACAATAGCATTATTAGAAGAAACATTTAGAATTATATGTGCGCTCAGCTGATTGGCTGATCGGCTGAGCGCACATATAAAGAGTCGGTCCGCAGTACAGTGACTTCATTGTGCTGCGGACCAGCGAAGAGGACACATCGGGGTGAGTATAGAGCTCTCCCCACCCCCTCCCCAGCAAGGAAGGGGGGGTCAGTTAACCCCTTCCTTGCTGGGATGGGTGCAGTCTGACATCAGTCTGGCCCCCAAGGGGTTAAGGGGGATGCAATACATCCTCCCTTAACCCCTTGGGGGCCAGACTGTAAGCAGCGATCTGTAAAGATGCTGCATACTGTAAGGAGCACAACACCGCTCACAGTGATGGGTGTTGTGCTCCTGTTTGTGTGTTTTTTGTGTGTTTCTCCCTTTTTGTTTTTCAGATATTGGTATCCTGGGGATTACATCGGATTCCGTGGACTACGTCGATGACCAGCGTTTTTTTTTTTTTTTTAATAAAATGGTCAATGAGGGGTGTGGGGGTATTTTTATTTGAATAAAAAAATTTTTTAACTTGTGTCTTGTCTTTATTTCTTTACTTTATAGACTTAGAAGTGGAAGCCGTCTAATAGACGGAATCCATTACTAAGTTGGGGCCTAGTGTTAGCCGGTATAAAATGGCTAACACTAACCCCCTATTATTACCCCAGTACCCAATGCCACCAGGGGTACTGGGAAGAGCCGGGTGCCAGTGGTCCCGGAGCGTCAAAATTGGCGCTCCTGGACCGGGCGGCAGCAGGCTGGTAAGATTTAGGCTGGGGAGGGCCTAAACCAATGGCTCTTCCCACCCTGGTGTTACCAGGCTGCTGTCGTTTGGTTTTTAACCCGGCTGGTTATAAAAAATAGGGGGGACCCTATGCGTTTTTTTTTTTAAATAAAAAATAATTTAAAAAAAACTCATAGGGTCCCCCCTATTTTTATAACCAGCTGGGTTAAAAACCAAATTACAAAAACCTATTAGACGGCTTCCACTACTAAGTCTATAAAGTAAAGAAATAAAGACAAGACACAAGTTAAAAAAAAATTTTATTCAAATAAAAACACCCCCACACCCCTCATTGACCATTTTATTTAATAAAAAAAAAAAAAAAAAACGCTGGTCATCGACGTAGTCCACGGAATCCTACGTAATCCCCAGGATACCGATATCTGAAAAACAAAAAAGGGAGAAACACACAAAAAACACACAAACAGGAGCACAACACCCATCATTGTGAGCGGTGTTGTGCTCCTTACAGTATGCAGCATCTTTACAGATCACTGCTTACAGTCTGGCCCCCAAGGGGTTAAGGGAGGATGTATTGCATCCCCCTTAACCCCTTGGGGGCCAGACTGATGTCAGACTGCACCCATCCCAGCAAGGAAGGGGTTAACTGACCCCCCCTTCCTTGCTGGGAGGGTTGCAGTGCTGGGGAGGGGGTGGGGGGGGGGTGGGGAGAGCTCTATACTCACCCTGATGTTGTCTCTTCGCTGGTCCGCAGCACAATGAAGTCACTGTACTGCGGACCGGCTCTTTATATGTGCGCTCAGCTGATCAGCCAATCAGCTGAGCGCACATATAATTCTAAATGTTTCTTCTAATAATGCTATTGTGATAACATAATTAGAAGAAACATTTGATGTTTTCATTAAAGTAAAGTGATGATTAGTACAGAATGCTCTTTTGCCGGCAATATGAATTAACGGCTTATGGAGCTTCCTGTACTAATTAATATTTAATTAATAAAACACATTTTCGATTAAATAAATTCAGTTTCGTTGTTCAATAATTTAATTCTAACGAATCCATCATTTTGCAATTAAATATACTGTCAAAAAATAAATATATATATAAACATACATTTATGTATATATATATATTTATTTTAACAGTATATTTAATCGCAAAATGATGGATTAGTTTAAATATAATTATTGAACAACGAAAGGGACTTTATTACAACGAAAATGTGTTTTATTATTTTAATAGATTAACCATGAGAGACATCGGCATTAGTGCAGAGGATCGCAAACCCCGGTAATAGCAATTCATGTAAACTGTGTTCCCAGATGCATCCAGAGGTGTTTGCATCACTTTCTTAAGATTTTATTTGTTATTTTTAGTTGAACCAGATTTCCAAGTAAATGACCGTATGTTTTGAGCCGCATGTCTATTTTTCCCACGGCCGTAGTTTCATCCGCACATTTACAGCCGCATAAAAAATACAGCCGCACAGTTACATAGTGTGAACCTAGCCCCCACCTGAACAGGTCCCTAAAAATATCTGATTTTGAAATTTTACTGAAAATTTGGAAATTTGCTGCTTATGTTTTAAGCTTTCTATTGTCTAAAAAAAATGAAAGATCGTTTAATAAATGCTGCCAACATAAAGTAGACATGTTGCTAATGCTATTTAATATATAATTTATGTGGTATAACCACTTTCTGTATAAGCAAAAAAGTTTCAAAGTTGGAAAAATGCATTTTTTTTTTTATTTTTCACATTATTTGGGGTTTTTTCATAAAGATTCTTTATAAGTATCGACTCCAATTTACCAGAAATGTAAAGTACAATATGTCACGAGAAAACAATCTCAGAATCAGCCGGATAGGTAAAAGCATGGCGAAGTTATTAATGAATAAAGTGACACAGGTCATATTCATAAAATTTGTCTGTCATTTCAGGCTCTGTCCTTAAGGGGTTAATCATCTTTGGAGTTGATACAGAATGATCATAAAGACAAATAAAGATGATACTACCACTGAAACAAATCGGGATCGGTGTGACACTATTCTGTCCCTCTGGAAAACACAGTAAGAGTCTAATCTAAGATTATGGTCACAGGATGGCTGTCTTGTAGGACAGGAACTTGAGACTGTACTCCAAATAGGTTTTGAAGGAAGACTATTAAGGTCTTCAAGTACAATGTTAAAATCCTATGGGAAATGTGGATTAAAAGTAGGATTCCTGTTTAAAAACGTTCCTCATAAGTTCTAAACACATCTATGATTCATGATAAATATAATGATAAATAGCAGATATATGGATACAATGATTAATTGCAAATGATATATAATAATGATAAATAGCAGATGATGTATCATAATGATTAATAGCAGATATATGATATAATGATAAATAACAGATGATATATGATATAATGAGTAATAGCAGATGATATATGATAAACAGCAGATGATATATCATATAACAATTAATAGCGGAGAAGGTTGCAACATGCACCTTAAGAGTTGCCGACTTGAGACCTGATATATCCTAGAAGAGAACGGCCTCATTTTCCTAGACTGTAGGAATCACAGCCTCAGAGAGGTCTCTGCTCCTAAACATAGACTTAGAATTCAGGTCGACATCTTGAGTCTTGACAGATCCGGACGGAACTGGTCCCTGAAGAAGTAGAAGGCGAAGGCTCAAATCCAAAAGTTGAATAGCCCAGAGGCTCCAGGACCCATCTCCGTACAAGGCCTGACTACACCTTCTGGCCGAAATGGTACCGGATAATGATCATTTCCACCAATTGGATTTCCTGTAGTGTCCCAGGAAAGAGACAAAAGATAAAGGAATGTATACAAGACTATTCAAGTACATCCACCGCCACCGGAACATCGCTTGGAAAGAACTTCTATACCTCCTTGTTCTAATAAATCTACGAACAAATCAGAGGCAGACCCAATTGAGGGATAAAATCTGGACCTTCCTCCTTGAGACACCCTTCACTCAATGAAAATGGATTGACTGCTAAGATAAACCATGTGAATCGTAAGATATGTGGCTGTTGGGGATAAATATGTCGCTCCCCTAGGTGAAGATCCAATCTGAATGGATTGAAGTGGATTCTGCTCTACACTATCCTGGTGTCTCAGATGTGCCACAGCGGTACTGTTGTCCAATAAAATGTGACTTGTTAGATTCCAAATATTATTCGCCTGCTGTAAGGCACCCGACTGCCTGCAGCTCTTTAAGGCCTGAAGACCTTGCTGCTGTCCTTGGAGATAGCAGCAACTGGCCAACATCTGTGACTAATCTTATCTTAGGAAGAGGGATACAAAGATAACCCCTTCTTCAAGTAAGCCATGTAGACCAGCATATAGAGACCAGCAGACCTGTGGAAAAAAGGATACCTGTGCCTAATTCAGAATGACAAGTCTATTGCTTTATTACAGAAAGAATCTAGAATGAGTCTGATTCTAAGGTGTCACTGGAGAATAAGTAGTCATGGATTTCAAATGGACATAGTCCTCAAGTGTAACCAGGCCTCCTACATTGGGAACAGTCTAGTCTTCTCCACCAGAGATACCCAATCTGAGGGGAGAGAGGACATTATTACCTAGGAATCCGGAGGATCCCCATATATATTTTGGGTGTCTGGGTTGAGATCCGATTACTGATTGTTTATCGGCCACCCCCAGAAATAAAGATCATCACTGGCTGTCGTTATTTTCTGAACAGCTTCTATGTGGAATCTGTCAAAGAAAGAAAACTCAACCAGACAGGCGGAAATATTTATACCAAACCGATGAAGGTAGGGAATCATCTTCCCCATAAACTACAGAAGATGCAAAAGGGCTAATGAAACCCGAAGGAGAGAGCACTGCATTGATAATGCTGGACACAACTGCCCATGCAAACTACTACTAAAGACAAGAGTTGAAACATAGTAGAAGCATCTCTTTAAGTCGATTAACGCCCTCATAGCATCCTATAGATTAAGTTGAGTAGTAGACTACATGGATTCCATCTTGAATCCTCTGTATCAGATACATTTTGATGGGTTCCAGGTTTATACTAAGCCTGTATGTTCCGTTCAGTTACTAAATAAGGAATAGCTGAAAAGTGCCCCTTCTCTAACCCTGGCACTGGGACAGAGGTCACAACTCAGGGCTTTATCAGCTTCTAGACACTGTAGAAGAGTCCTGATTAAAGGAGCTGAGAAGGTAGGTGGATTAGGAAACATTTGGGGGGAGATGATGACTATATTGAAGTCCTGGAGAATAACGTCCAGGATCCTGCTGACTTGGGTGACACACATTCAAGCCTCCTGAACTCCAGAATCTTCCCCCACCTCCAGGATAGTGACCTGGTGTAGTCCTGGGAGGCCTTGGGAGAGGTCCGTAGACATCCCTCCTATAATGCTCCTGAATTCTATGGTGCTACATTGAACCCATACTTCTTAACTACTGAAGGTCTATTAGAACAGAAGAATTTCCCAGATACTATCAAGGGCAGACTAAAGACCTTGCATAGAATGGGATTTCAGATTTTTTTTTTTTTGTGTGTGTGTGTGACTAAAGGCAGAAAAGGTAGAACCCAATTCCTGGCAACCATATGGACCATCACTGCTGAGGAATCAGCCAAGAAGGCTAAGGAATCGCCACAAAAGAAAAGACACATCAATAATGTGCTCCCGAGGGAACACACACACATATATATATATATATATATATATATATATATATATATATATACATACACCTATTTTGATGGTGAAGAGCTTACAAATGGCAAGGTGATTGCTAGTAACTAACCACCTGGGTGTCCAAATCCCATTCTTCCCAGGTTTTGTTAATCATCAGTGATGAGGCCTGAAAGGTCTGCTGAATAGGAACTAGCTTCCACATGCTAACCCCAGCAAACAACTCATTTTCAATAGATCACACCTCTTGTGTATCCCCCATGCCCAGTGGAAGTCTGACAGAGAGATGGTAAGATCAAATGGCAAAATATATTCCCTAGACTCTGTGTATCAATCTAATAGAGCAGAGAAGCCTAGAGATAAATTACTGGATTCAAATAGTTGAATCAGATAATGTACAAGACTCAAACCTAGAAGCAAAAGGACAGGCCCTGTGACTCCTAGATTTTAACAGGAACTTCTGGTACACTGAAAGCTGCTAAAGCCATAAGAAGGTATAGCAATAGGTGTAGCAGCTGCCATATCATCCTTCATTATCTGACCGAACAGATAGGAAGGAAGATGAGGAGAGAAAAACAGCGCAGAGGATGACAGTTACACTTAGTTATGCAAGTGTTTAACAGGTGAAATGCAACATCTGATTGGCCAGATCTTCCATCCATTTAAACATCCTCTATAATGATGACATTAAAAACTGGATGTTTTATGTTCTTGATAATAAAGGAGAGAGGCCCGCATAGTAACAGGCAAATCTCCTAAGAGGAGAAGCTCCTTCTCGCAAAATAAAGCTAAGAGCAAAACCTTATCCATACATACATATATAAGTATATATATCACAGTCCTAAGCACCAAGGTGAATACAGAACGCTGGTGCCCACACAGACTAATTATATACCAACCTGAAAGGTATAGGGAAGAAGAGAGGGAGATAGAAAACTGGGACAGTCAGAACTATACAAGCTGACCCCTAGCACTCTCCCCCAAATGTAGCAGACTTTAGTTGGCACACTTACCACCGGCAGCGGCAGGGGAGGCTAGTCTGCAGCAGGATTCCTCATAGGTGATGCAGTGGATCAGACCTCAGAAGACTGATGAAACACATCTCTGCAGATTTTCCAAACTTGCCACCCGGCGTCCTCGGAAGACCAGGAGTTCTGTCTCTTCCGGCACATGGCGTCAGCATGCTCCCCCCACTGAAGGCACTGCTGAAAGACTAGCCCTCAGGCCTGACCTCCACCGAACGCCCGTACATTGCGGCCGGAAGCAGGCCGCAAACGCCGATCACTAGGCCACAGCGCCTGCCACAGCACAACCAGTCCCGGGATGCGCGTATACAAAGGAGAGGTCCGGAGGTTGCAGCAACGGAAACTCTCTGCGCGCCCCCGCCACGTCAGGGATGGCGCGAGGAGAACCAGCAGGCCATCCCTTACCCCAGATCCGAAGATCAGCCAGCCGCCTCCATGGGAAGGAAGGAGGTTAAACCCCGATCGATCCCTGCTGGTAAGGGGAAATAAATCTTCAAACAGGGGGATCTTCTCATCTTCACCATGGATCCCCCACCTCTCGTGCCTGCCCTACAGGGACAGGAAAAGCACTGGTGCTAGCAGGAAGGGGAGGGGCTTTTAACCTCTCGTGTTTGTGCTTTTCCTGTCCCTAGGGCATGAGTTAACTCCTGTGGTGCCGTCGTGAAGGTGAGGAGAGAAACAAGCGACTACACGGGACTCTATTACACGGGACGATTATCGTCCGTAGCGGCCGATAATCGTTCCGTGGAATAGGGCCTTAAAAGGGACATCACTGGGGCCAGGGCCTGACACTTCCACAGTGCCGACTGCAGTTGCCATTAGGGGCTTAGTAATAATCACTCCTCCAAACTACTGGTGTTAGAGTCCAGTAAAAAATCTGGATCTGACACAGTACCCGTCTCACTCCCAGCATGGTGTATGCCTGCTTAGTACTGAAGGATGTGCTGGGCATTATTAGTATTTAAAAATACTGTTATCAGCATGGACAGGTGTGTAAAAGTGTATATGCTGCAACGCAACTTATAGCAATGTTATGTGCGCAATACACAATACACTTGACCAAAAAAAAAAAAGGAAAAAAAGAGGAGTGGGGGTTCTTTATATACAGGGAGGGCGGGTAATAAGGGGCGTTCTGACACAGATAGCAGCGGCAATCAGGCGACGCAGGTTATGTGTTTTGTGCTTTATGTGAAACTTTCACAGCACATGACTGGTATTATCTCTCTCTTCTCTCCCAGATCAACTACAGGGAGAGATAAGAGAAACACAGCACAAGTCTTGTGCTGTGTTTACTAAATAAAACTATGAATGATGACTGTGTTAGGTATATCAGAGTCATCATTGGGGTAAGGGACCAATCAGATTGGTCCCTCCCCTATTGCTGTGACAGCAGCTGACAGGCAGCTCCGTCACAAAGCTAACCATGCATGCGTGTCCCATTTACTTTTTCTTGGCGCCCAGAGGGGAGAAGGTCTTCCCCCCTGAAGATCACGGATAAGGGGACCTGGCCACAGAACTTTTTATCGCCACTGACCGAAAATAAACAGTCAGTGGCGATAAAAAATGCTGTCTGTGAGGGAGAAGGGAGACTTTAACCCATGCGGCACCGCAACTTTATTCCGATGTGCCGCTGTTCAAAGGCATACGCAGCGCAATAAAGACCATTAGTGACCATAATGCCTATGGGTGGTCACTAAGGGGTTAATATCCCAAAAGAAGTACGCCAATTTTAGTAGAAAAAAATGGGTGCTTTCAACTTTTAGGTACAGCAATAGGCGTTACGTGAAAATATATATATATATATATATATATATATATATATATATATATAATTTTTTTAATTTTTTTCAATATGTCGCACTGCACAGCAGACTATTGTGACTAAATATAGTCTATAGACCAGGGGTCCTCAACTGGCGGACCGCAGTCCGAACCCGGACCGCGGAGGCCAGCTGTCCGGACCCTTGGTTAGACCTCCTAACCGCCCCGGATCCGGTCCGTCCCGCTCCCCACCGCACTGCCTCCCGCCCCATAGGCGTACTGTCCTTAGATGTCAGTACGCCTGTGGGGCTGGGGGCAGTGTCGGTCCGGCCCCCGGCTGATACGCGCTCTCTGGGGATGTCCCGGGGATTCCCCAGCAGAGCGCGCACCACAGACCTCAGTGTACGCTGCCGGCCTGTCCTTCCCGGAAGTGCAGGCTGGCGGCGTACGCTGAGGTCACTGATGCGCGCTCTGCTGGGGAATCCCCGGGACATCCCTACAGAGCACGTATCAGCCGGGGGCCGGACCGACGGGAAGAGAAGAAGACAGCCGCAGCGGGGAACGAGGTGCTAGGTGAGTTGTTTTTGTTATTTTTTTTTTTCTGTCTGGGGGGCATCTACAAGGGGAGAGCACACAGGTGGACTATATACCACAGGGGGGACCTCACAGGGGGCTATATACTACTGAGGGGGCTATATACTACTGGGGAGAGTGCACAGGTGGACTATATACTACAGGGGGGACCTCACAGGGGGCTATATACTACTGAGGGGGATATATACTACTGGGGGGAGCACACAGGGGGTTATATACTACAGGGGGGACCTCACAGGGGCTATATACTACAGGGGGAAAGCACAAGGGGGGCTATATACTACTGGGGGGGACCTCACAGGGGGCTATATACTACTGGGGGGAGCTCACAGGAGGCTATATACTACAGGGGGACAGCACACGGGGGGGCTATATACTACAGGGGGAGCTCACAGGGGGCTATATACTACTGAGGGGGCTATATACTACTGGGGGGAGCGCACAGGGGGTTATATACTACAGGGGGGACCTCACAGGGGCTATATACTACAGGGGGAAAGCACAAGGGGGGCTATATACTACTGGGGGGGACCTCACAGGGGGCTATATACTACTGGGGGGAGCTCACAGGGGCCTATATACTACAGGGGGACAGCGCACGGGGGCTATATACTACAGGGGGAGCTCACAGGGGGCTATATACTACAGGGGGGAGCTCACAGGGGGGCTATATACTACTTTGGGGGAGCTCACGGGGGCTATATACTACTGGGGGGAGCTCACAGGGGGCTATATACTACAGGGGGAGAGCACAAGGGGGCTATATACTACAGGGGGAGCTCACAGGGGGCTATATACTACTGGGGGACAGCGCACAGGGGGCTATATACTACAGGGGGAGAGCGCACAGGGGGGCTATATACTACTGGGGGGAGCTCACAGGGGGCTATATTCTACAGGGGGAGAGCGCACGGGGAGGCTATATACTACTGGGGGGACCTCACAGGGGGCTATATACTACAGGGGGAGAGCGCACAGGGGGGCTATATACTACTGGGGGAGCAACAGGGGGCTATATACTACTGAGGGAGAGCACACAGGGGGGGCTATACACTACTGGGGGAGCAACATGGGGGCTATATACTACCAGGGCAGTCACCCCCTTTGTACCTAATATCAAAGGCCTGGTGAGAGAGAAAAAAATGCCAGTTTTCCCGCTAATAAGCAGCAATTCTGTATATAAATAGTTGAACGTTTGTGACAAAGTAACAAAACACGTTTCCTACTGATGTTCAGCTCGGACCTTCACCTGACAATAGACCCCGGTAAGTGGACCTTCACTAAAAGTTGTTGAGTACCCCTGCTATAGACTATGTATAGTTTTTACACTTACCATCCCTCATGAGTCTGTCTCCGTTTGAATTTCCCACTGTTTGCAGGTCCCTAAAGTTCCAGTTGGTGTCTTAATTTTTTCTTTGCTTCCTGTTTCGGACTTTCCCATGATGCTCCTCCTGTGATGTCTAATTGACTCTGTAGAACTGGTAGATGGCTTACATCTTGGTCAGCCAATCATAGCTAAGCAACCTGAGCCACCTGACAAAGGGAGGCTGGCCTAACAGGGCTTACACCAGCTTCCCTCTTGATGATGTCACAAAATGGCTGCCCCAGAAAAGCCTGGGGTCAACAGTCATTAAGTAAGAATGAGTTATGAAGGGGGGCAGATGGGTGATATATAACTTTGTAATGTGTTTCGATTACTGGAAAAAGTTTTTCGCTGGAGTACCCCTTTAACCTCTTAAGGACATAGGACGTACCGGTACGTCCTATGTCCTCACTTGCACTTCAAAGCGGGGCCGCGCGGCGGCCCCGCTTTGAAGTGCCGCGATCCCGGGTGCCGCGTGTAGCCCGGGACCGCCGCTATTAGCGGGCACGGTCTGATCGCCATGCCCGCTAATTAGCTAATCGGAGGCAGCTGTCAAAGTTGACAGCTGCCTCCGATTACCGGAGGCAACGTTTCCCTGGTGTCTAGTGGGGGAGATCGCTCCTCCGGGACCTTGTCCCGGAGGAGCGATCTCCGTTACTGATGCCGGCCGGGGACGCGTCCAAGATGGCGCCGTCCTCGGCTCGGCACTCGTTCGTTTTCGGCTGCAGCAGCCGAAAGCAAACGAGTGCCGATCTCATGGATCTCTGCAGCATATCTATGCTGCAGAGATCTCAATGAGAGATCCAAGTGTATATACTAGAAGTCCCCTAGGGGGGCTTCTAGTATATGTGTAAAAAAAAAAAAAAAGTGTTGTTAATAGTAAAAAGCCCCCTCCCCTAATAAAAGTCTGAATCACCCCCCTTTTCCCAGGTTTTAAATAAAAGTAAACAAATAAATAAATAAATAAACATGTTTGCTATCGCCGCCTGCGTAATCGCCCGAACTATTAATTAATCACATTCCTGATCTCGTACGGTAAACGGCGTCAGCGCAAAAAAATCCCAAAGTGCAAAATTGCGTATTTTTGGTCGCATCAAATCCAGAAAAAATGTAATAAAAAGCGATCAAAAAGACGTATATGGGCAATCAAGGTACCGATAGAAAGATCAAATCATGGCGCAAAAAATGACACCTCGCACAGCCCCATAGACCAAAGGATAAAAGCGCTATAAGCCTGGGAATGGAGCGATTTTAAGGAACGTATATTGGTTAACAACGGTTTGAATTTTTTACAGGCCATCAGATACAATATAAGTTATACATGTTATATATCGTTTTAATCGTAACGACTTGAGGAACATGCATAACAAGTCAGTTTTACCCCAGGGTGAATGGCGTAAAAACACATTTCCCCCAAATAAAAGAAATGCGTTTTTTTTTTTCAATTTCACCACACTTCGAATTTTTTTTCTGGTTTCGCAGTGTACTTTATGCAAAAATTCAGCCTGTAATTGCAAAGTACAATTAGTGACGCAAAAAATAAGGGGTCATGTGGGTTTCTAGGTGGAAAAATGCAAGTGCTATGACCTTTTAAACACAAGGAGGAAAAACCGAAAACGTAAAAACGAAAATGGGCCATGTCCTTAAAGGGTTAATAGCCCAACAGAAGTATGCCAATTTTGGCAGAAAAAGTAGTAGTAGTGTTTTCAACTTTTAGGTACAGCAATAGGCAATATGTTAAAATATATACTGTATATATATTAATATTTTTTTTTTCAATATGTCGCAAAGCACAGCAGACTATTGTGACTGTTTAATATCCCAACAGAGGTATGCCAATTTTGGCAGAAAAAGTTTTAGGTACAGCAATAGGCAAAATGACAATATAGTATTTTTTTCAATCTGTCGCAACAAACGCAGCAGAATTTTAATCTGCAAGATCTGTGTCACTATGTGCAGTGCTAGGCAGTCTCTGCACTATTATGGAAGCAGCTATATGCAGTGTTGTAGCCCTAATAAGGGCTTTTCTAGTCTCTCCTGCCTACAGCTTGCATATACAGCTTGTAGCATACACAGCTTGTAGCAAACTTATAACGACAGTGACACTTTAATACCCGGATCCATCCGAGTTGTCTGATTCAGAGGTGACAAGCTCCCCAAGCTCCTCCAAACCTGATAACTGTTCCTCTTCCTCAACCGAAGGTGGCAGCAAAGGTCTGCTAGGACCAGGATCCTCCATAGGAGCAAACAAGGTAGTCTTCCTAGGAGATTGAGATGGAAGAGAGACATACAGAAAACATGGAAAGGATATAAGCATGTTCAGCCACTAGTGGGCAACCTCTAATCAATGTACAGACACCTACCTTGATCTTGTCCCTTTTCATGTCCCTCATATTCTTCATGACGGACCCTGATCTTTCAAGACTCTGTTCATGTATCCCCCACATAAAGCTTTATTGTAGAAACTACCCTGTTTCCCCCAAAAGTAAGACATCCTCCGAAAATAAGGCATAGTAGAGGATTAACAGGACAGCTTAAAATACGGCATCCCCCTGAAAATAAGGCATACCTCCAATGTAAGACCCCCGCTGCCACCCTCTTCCACCATGCCAATAAGGGAAGGGGGGAGGTGGGGGGGTCATCTGGTTATGCTGGTTTGTGATGACAACTACTATAAAGTAATAAAGTATATAATAAATGTTAATTTTTTTGGTTCATGGAAAAATAAGACACCTCCTGAAAATAAGATATAATGCATCTTTGGGAGAAAAAATAAATATAAGAAACCATCTTATTTTGGGGAAAACAAGGTACTAAGTCTCTTCTTGCATATGAGACAGTCCCTACTCTTAGTATAAGCCTCTGACTGAACAACTTCAGTAGTAGTTTCAGTGCCCTGTCACTCCATGTGGACCAAAGTGATATAGTGAATATGGAGAGCTGCAGTGTCCAGCATGCTGCACACAGCAGCAGAAGTAAGGTATGTACAAAGGGCAACATAGGACAAACTGAACTAGGAAAGCTATATGTCATAAAGGCTGCACACCACAATTAATATCAAAAACTGTTAAAGAGTCACTGTCGTAAAAACATTTTTTTGCAGAAATCAATAGTCCAGGCGATTTTAAGAAACGTTGTAATTGGATTAATTAGACAAATATGCCATTATCTGCATGTAAAAAGCCGTTTCCCAGGCCCCCCCCTCCTCTCCTTTCTGTCATCCACTCCTCAGAATCAGGAAATCTTCACTGTTTTTTCATCAGTCAGATCTGTCTGGTCTATAAAGAGGGGAGGGGGGAGAAGCGAGATTAGCGGGCAGCTGAGAGCCGAGAACAAAGGATTGCTCAGCGGGGGAGCTATTCAGAGACCTAATTAGAGGTCAGAGAGGTCTGTGGTGACTGTCAGAGGAGAGAGCCTGCCATGTGAATGTAAATTAACTCTTTGTTGTCCTGTTTTGCTGCTTTCACTTTCTCTCTCCATAGGAAGACCATGAGGACAGGGGGGAGAGCTTCAAACTGCCTTTTCATGATAAAAATTCATTTTTCGGCTAATAAACCCAATTACAAAGTTTCTTAAAATTGCCTGGACTATTGATTTCTGCAATAAAAATTTTAACGGCAGTGACATTTTAACCCCTTAGGGACCAAGCCTATTTGAACCTTAATGACCAGGCTCATTTTTCAAAATCTGACCTGTCTAACTTTATGCGCTGATAGCTCAGTGATGCTTTAACATATGCTAGCAATTCTGAGATAGTTTTTTTGTAACATATGGTACTTTATATTAGTGGCAAAATTTGGTCACTATCTTTTGTGTTTTTTGAAATTCTCTGCTTTTAAAAAAAGAAAGTCGTATCACATAAATTAGTTACTAGGTCACATTACCAATATGTCTTCTTTATTCTGGCATAATTTCGTAAACAAATTTTACTTTTCTTGGGTGTTACGGGGCTTAGAAATGTATCAGCAAATTACAAATTTTTTTATGAAATTTCCAAAACTAATTTTTTTAGGGCGAAAGGGGAGAAGTGGTGCAGCTCACAGGTCTAAGTGCAAATGACTGAGGTTAAAATATATAGTCTGCCCCTACCTATAGTGGCATATGAGTACCAAGAAGTGTAAACAAAAATTATATAGTCATCTAAGTCACAGCAGCCCTATGTGATATAGTATTGAAACATAATAAAATAACAATATTAAATGCTGATTTAATTAGAATATATAAAATCACATATATTGATCATGGAAACAATAAAGTACAATAAAAGATACTAGTAAAAATGCCACCGGGCCCTGGCGGGAAAATAAATAAATGATTATTTGGATACCAGCACTGCGGGTTAAGTCTGTAATGGGTGATGTCCGAACAGCAATAGGCAGAGTAGCTATAGATATAATAGGCAGCTATGTGCCACGGAGCTTGCTGTGTACAGTAGTTCAGATGCAGTCACGTAGTTGTGGCAGTTTGTGCTCCCCAAGGTAGCAACTTTGTATCAATCAGCAACAATAATAGCAATCCACAGATAGTCTATAACCAACAGTAGAAAATCACAAACTGTAGATTTTTAGCAGGATTCTTAGTCATATGCTGCTGCCAAAAACTGCTCTGGAGACATGAGCCTGGTGAGTATCTGTGGTATGTCAGTATACTGGTACTGAAATGACTGGGATTGCTGGGATCTGTAGTACTACAGTGCCAGTCCAAGTACGTTCTACAGACACATGCTTATTTGTCTAGGGTGGAGGCTTTTGGTCAGTTTCTGATGCAGCAATATTCAGGTATAACCAGCAGTTTGTTTGGAGAAAATGGCATATGTTGAATGGGGCCCCAATAGTTAAAGTGGTGTACAGGACTTGCTCTTACACATGTGTGGGAGCATAATGTTTCAGAGTGTCAGGTTCACTCCTTCATCAGTGGCACAGTATGTTTGTATGGTGGAGGGAAGATACTTTTATCTCCCCCTAATTGATCACATGATCAGCCTATGTTCAGGTACATAGGAAAACCTGAACTGGATCTGGGTAATAAGAAAATCCGGACTGGATCTGGCATATTATCTGGCAATTCTTATAATCATAGGCATTGAGACATGAGGAAAATAACAATGAATGTAGAGAAAAATATGGACAAACATGAATCATACTAAACAAAAACACATAGTTACATAGTTACATAGTTAATACGGTTGAAAAAAGACACATGTCCATCAAGTTCAACCAAGGAGGGGATGGATACAGGGAAGGGGGAGGGGCGATAGGTTCTATACATATGCATTTATATTATTTTGCTCTAAGAACTTGTCTAGGCCGGTTTTGAAGCCCTCTACTGTTTTTGCTGTGACCAGATCCTGTGGTAGACTGTTCCACAGATTCACAGTTCTCATGGTAAAGAAGAATTGTCGCCTCCGGAGATTGAACCTTTTTTTCTCCAGGCGGAGGCAGTGCCCTCTTGTCCTTTGAGGGGGTTTTACCTGGAACATCTTTTCCCCCATATCTCTTGTAGGGGCCATTTATATATTTAAATAAGTTAATCATATCTCCCCTTAAACGTCTCTTCTCCAGACTAAACAAATGTAATTCTTTTAATCTCTCCTCATAACTAAGATGCTCCATTCCCCTTATTAGTTTAGTTGCCCGTCTTTGTACCCTCTCCAGCTCTAGAACATCCTTTTTATGAATCGGGTTCCAAAACTGGACGGCATACTCCAGATGGGGCCGCACCAAAGCTTTATAAAGCGGTAATATTATATCCCTGTCCCGAGAGTCCATGCCTGTTTTAATGCATGACAATATCCTGCTGGCCTTAGAAGCCACTGACTGACATTGTGTGCTGTTCTGTAGTCTATTATCTACAAGTACACCCAGATCCTTCTCCATCAGCGACTCTCCCAGAGTAACTCCCCCCAGGACATATGATGCATGCGGGTTATTAGTACCCAGGTGCATAACTTTACATTTATCCACATTGAACCTCATTTGCCAAGTGGACGCCAAAACACTCAGTGTGTCTAAGTCATCCTGTAACATCTGCACATCCTCCATAGACTGTACTGTACTACAAAGCTTGGTGTCATCTGCAAAGATAGAAACATTGCTGTTAATTCCATTCTCAATATCATTAATAAACAAGTTAAACAGAAGAGGGCCCAGTACTGACCCTTGGGGTACACCACTTATTACCGGGGACCATTCGGAGTAGGAATCATTGACCACCACTCTCTGGGTACGATTATTAAGCCAGTTTTCAATCCAGTTACACATTAAATTTTCCAAACCGATAGACTTTAACTTACCCATCAGACGTCCATGAGGAACTGTGTCAAACGCTTTTGCAAAATCCAGGTACACTATATCCACAGCCGCGCCGCCATCCAGGCTTATACTTACCTCTTCATAGAAACATATTAGGTTGGTTTGACAGCTTCTGTCCTTAGTAAAACCATGCTGGTTAGCACTTATAATACTATTAGCCACTACATATTCCTGGATGTAGTCCCTTATAAGCCCCTCAAATAGTTTCCCCACAATGGACGTTAAGCTTACGGGTCTATAGTTACCTGGGGAAGTTCGAGAGCCCTTTTTGAAGATCGGTATTACATTTGCCTTACGCCAGTCCCTCGGCACAATACCAGTAAGCAAAGAATCACGGAATATTTCATACAAGGGTAGAAAAATTACAGAACTAAGTTCCCTAAGAACTCTGGGGTGCAATCCATCAGGCCCTGGAGCTTTGGTTACATTGAGTTTGTTTAATTTATCTTGGACCATATCTATAGTAAACCAGTTCAGTACATTACATGTGTTAGCTGCACTGGCCCCACCCACCTCAGTACTGGCCCCACCCACCACAGCTCCATCCTCTTTTGTATATACAGAACTGAAGAACCCATTAAGTAACTCAGCTTTCTCCTGATCCCCAGTTATTAATTCCCCGTCACCATTATTTAGGGGTCCTACATGCTCTGACCTTGGTTTTTTTGCATTAATATATTTGAAGAATTTTTTAGGGTTTTTTTTTGCTTTCTATAGCTACCTGCCTTTCATTGTGAATTTTTGCTGCTTTTATTACATTTTTACAGGTTTTGTTGACTTCTTTGTAATGTTTAAATGCTACAGCTGACCCCTCTGATTTATATTTTTTGAATGCCCCTTTTTTATCATTTATAGCCCTTCTAACCTTGGTTGTAAGCCATGTGGGATTGGATTTTAACCGTTTATATTTGTTACCCATAGGAATATATTTGGCAGTACAGTTATTTAATGTGGATTTGAAGATTTCCCATTTATTAGCTGTATCAGTATGCGACAGCAGCCGCTCCCAGTCTATGCCCTGAAGTTCTGCCCTTAACCCAGGAAAATTGGCCCTTTTAAAATTAAGAGTTTTTGCCCTCCCAATATGTTTTTCTTTTCTACACTTTAAGCTAAAAGTCACTATATTGTGGTCACTATTACCCAGGTGTTCATGGACAGTGACATCCCCAACCAGCTCAGCGTTGTTAGAAATAACCAGATCCAACAAGGCATCACTTCTAATAGCTATCGATAACCAAACAGCAAATAAAATTATTAGTCATGTGGTACATACAAATAATGAAATAATAATCGCATAATTTTCCATTTAAATATATATTAGTAAAGGTATTATTTCGCAGGGAAAGAAGCTGGTGTGATAATAATGTCTAGTTGCTGTTATGTAGGCTGAAGACTTTTCAACAGAGTTAAGCACAAGGGTCAGTAAGACACTGAATTATGAAATAAAAATAAAAATCAGAGAACTAGATCATATGAGGTGCGGTAAATCTAAATGCATGGAGTAAAAGATCAATCTGGAGTGATAAATAGTGCAGTGAGCCATGGGACCTAGGCTACAGGGGCAGATCCGGTGCCGTGCAGGACGGCCTGACACGTATCTGACCATGGAGAAGAGGCCACATGGTGTAAAACAGATAGTTATAGGAACCCGAATAGTTCCAATTCGGCATTTAGACCTGCAGGCTCAAGGCTGTCGAACTCAAATATTTTTTGTGATTCCATGCAGGACATTTTGCTGATGTAATCACCACCTCTCCAATCCCTCGGGACATTCTGGATGGCCGCAAAGGACAGATGAGAAGGGTTGCACTGGTGACATTCTCTAAAGAGAAGTGACAGAGGATGTGTCATTTCTCCTTTTTTGATATTACGAATGTGCTCCGAAATGCTGGTTTTCAGTTGCCTTTTAGTCCTCCCAATGTATTGCTTTGGGCAACTGCACTGGATCACATAAATAACGCCTTTTGAGTTACATGTCAGAAGTTCCTTGATGTCCCACTTGTAATCATTGGCTGTAGATGTGATTGATGTGATACTTCTAGGGGTGTTGGTGGTTTTGCACCCCATACATGAGCCGCTTGTGAAACCCAGGAACATCTAACCATGTTGTTCTGTTTTTGTTTGTTTTTCTAACAGTAGGAGCGATTTGTATTCCCAGATTGGGAGCTTTGGTATAGATGATGGGGGGTTTTGGGGGTAGTAGTGTTCCTAGAATTTTGTCCCTCTTAATTAAGTGCCAGTTCTTTGAGATGACTCTCTCAACTTTCTTGTACCGTACATTGAAGGGTAGAATGATAGAATCTGACCTTTCTGCCAGAGTTCTCACTGTTCGATCAAAGAACGTGTTCCGATCCAAATCTAACTTCATTTGGAGAGGTTTGGATAATTTGATCTGGATAGTTTTTTTCTTGGAATCTGGCAGTAAGGAGTGCAGCTTCGACTTCAAATTGTTCAGGTACTGTACAATTTCTTTTTAACCGTCTAAATTGTCCTGTTGGCACGTTCATTAGCCACCTTGGCAGGTGGCAGCTGTTAAAAAGAATATAGCTATTCCTAGCTGTGGGTTTCTGAAATGTTCGGCATTCTAGTCTGTTAGTGGATGCCTTAATGTAGAGGTCCAGAAATTCTACTTATGTTTCGCTAATAACTGGGGACAACTTAAAGCGTAACTGTCATGTTTTTTTTTTATTGCAGAAATCAGTAGTATAAGCGGTTTTAAGAAACTCTGTAATAGGTTTCATCAGCCAAAAAAGCCTCCTTCTGTACTCAAGAAGCAATCTCCCAGCCTCCCCCCTGACTTCTTATCTGTGCATTATCAGGCAAACAGGTCTTCATTACAGAGAAGCCAGTGAAGACGGGTTCTGCTCTCTCCATTGTAAGCCTATGAAGGGGGGAGGGGCTGGGGGAGATGAGGGAGCAGGAAGAGGTGACATGAAGGTCAGCTGTTTCTAGACTGTCTGGGCACCTAAAACGCTAAATTCAGGTGTCAGAAAGGTCAGTGCTTATCTATGAACTTACTGAGAGAAGATTGCAGGATGTTGTGCTCAGTCACTCCTAACAGCCCCTCCCCTCTCCATAGCCACATAATGGAAACAGAAATCCTGCTTCATTTGATGTGAGGGGGGAGGCTGGGAGATTGCTTTTTCAGTACAGAAGGAAACTCTTTTAGTACATAAAACCTATTACAGAGTTTCTTAAAATCGCTTGTACTGTTGATATTTAATGTTTTCAGAAAAATGGCCCTGAAATGACAGTTACGTTTTAATGTTCCAATCATTAGTGTTTAGGTTTGTAATGAAGATGTCCAAGTTAGACCGTGTATCATCCCATAACATGATAATATCATCAATGTATCTATGCCAAAGGACCAGACTCGGGCCCATGTTCGGGGTAACTGCCACCTGCTCCCAAGCGGACATAAAGAGCTTAGCGAAACTGGGCGCGAATCTGGTCCCCATAGCGGTCTCGGTCCTCTGCAGATAATAGTGGCCTTCAAAATAAAAGTAATTATGTTGCAGGATGTATCTAATGAAATCCAGAATAAGTTGGATCTGTTCCGGTCTCATGTCACCCTTTGAAAGGTGGTTTTTAACGGCTTCAATGCCACGTTCGTGTTCGATCTGACATCCATTGTTATCATGATGTGGTTTGGGGTCCAGGGGAATTGTTCCAAAAGTTTTATTGTCTCTGTTGTGTCACGTAAATAGTATGGAGTTTTCTGCACATATGGTTGTAAGAGTCTGTCTATGTATTGTGAGAGGTTTGATGTTATTGAACCAATGCCTGAGATAATTGGGCGTCCAGGTGGTTGTGTAGGGCGTTTGTGAATTTTGGGTAGACAATAGAAAACCGGTAATCTAGCAGGTGTATCGATTATGAAGCTGTATTCCTTATGATTAATGATTTTGTCTTCTAGTGCTTTATTACATATGTCTTTAAGTTCTGTATGGAAATGTTGTGTGGGATCTGATGGAAGTTTTTTGTATGTAATTGAATCTGATAGTTGTCTGTCACATTCTGAGTTATAGTCATCTGTATTTTGTATCACTATAGCCCCCCCCCCCCCCTTATCAGCCGGTCGAATGGTGATATCTGCATTGGCTTGCAATTCTTTCATTGCTTTTCTCTCCTTATAAATTAAGTTATTATGTGGTCTGTCAGTGAATTTAATGTGTCGTAGTTCGTTTGTGGTAGCTTTCTGAAAGGCTGTGATGTCCGGACCGGTTTCATGTTTAGGATAAAAACTAGATTTATTCTTACAGTCTGTGTGAATGTATGGATCTGGTGTTGATGGGGATGAGCCTAGGTTAGATGCTTTTTCAGCTGGTTGTTTGAGAAAGTATTTTTTGAGACAAAGTTTTCTAATATATTTTTCTATCCCTATATAGACATCAAACTTACTGCATGATCTGTTAGGTGCAAACTTTAGGCCTTTGTTGAGCAGTGTAGTTTGTGCCGGTGTCAGAGTAGCAGAACTGAGGTTAATTATGGAGTCTGATTGTGGGATATGTTCTACTATGGTAAGCCCGTTTTCCCTAGTTTCATTGGAGGTTGTAGGTGATTCTCTAGGTTTTCTCCTTCTAATTCGATGGCGAGTCCTCTTTTTCTTTGTGGTGTTGATGTTTGTGTTGAATTGTGTGGTGTTGTCCGTTGTATTGATGGTGGGGTGGCTTTTATTGGTTTCTCCGGACAATTGCGAGTGTGAGGTATTGGGTTGGGTATTAGAGGCTGCTTGCTCTTCTTGTTGTATGACGTTCCGTATTGTAGACTCATGTTCTGTTGATATGTGGTATGGGGTTTGTATCTGTTCATATAAGGTGGGTGTTTGGGTTGTGTAGGCTTCCCTAAAAAAGATTGAGATAGAGGGGTATATCTATTTTGCGTAGGTACCCTATAATGTATTGTGTTTGCTGGCTGTATTTGATTAGTGTTCATATCTTTCTTGTGATTGGACCACAGCATCTTTTTTGTTTTCCTATGCATAATTTCTGATTCAATTCTAATTTCTTACAGAGTTCTATCTGGTACTGTTCAAGTATATTTTCATTTTTATATGTTTCCAGATCCTGCTTGATCTGGTTGATGGTGTTATCTAGTTCTACCAACCTTTCTTGTCTTCTTTCTATGACTAAATGGACCAATGCTTTTGATTGGTCCATTAAAAAAGAGTTCCATTTATCAAGGGATTTATCATTGACTAGATCTTCAGCTGGTTGTTTGGCTATGGTCAGGCCCTTAGGTACCATATTTTTAGCTATTAGATGTTGTAGGCTTTTGATCTCCCACTGATGTTTGAGTCGTTTGTGGGATGTATGTTCAAGTTGCTTGAATAAGTTGGCTACAGATGTTTCAGTGTCATGTTGTGTTGTGTTTGATGCACTATTGGTGATAATCCTATGAAATTGATACTCCTCAATGTTTCTTTTCTTATTTTCTAAATGTGCCCAGATATCCATGATGTGGATGTGCCCGAAAAATAACTATAGACTTGGAGTACTGGATCAACTATAGGTAGATATGGATTCTAGAACGAAAGGGGAGAAGTGGTGCAGCTCACAGTGCAAATGACTGAGGTTAAAATATATAGTCTGCCCCTACCTATAGTGGCATATAAGTACCAAGAAGTGTAAACAAAAATTATATAGTCCTCTAAGTCACAGCAGCCCTATGTGATATAGTATTGAAACATAATAAAATAACAATATAAAATGCTGATTTAATTAGAATATATAAAATCACATATAACGATCATGGAAACAATAAAGTACAATAAAAGATACTAGTAAAAATGCCACCGGGCCCTGGCGGGAAAATAAATAAATGAATATTTGGATACCAGCACTGCGGGTTAAGTCTGTAATGGGTGATGTCCGAACAGCAATAGGCAGAGTAGCTATAGATATAATAGGCAGCTATGTGCCACGGAGCTTGCTGTGTACAGTAGTTCAGATGCAGTCACGTAGTTGTGGCAGTTTGTGCTCCCCAAGGTAGCAACCTTGTATCAATCAGCAACAATAATAGTAATCCACAGATAGTCTATAACCAACAGTAGAAAATCACAAACTGTAGATTTTTAGCATGATTCTTAGTCATATGCTGCTGCCAAAAACTGCTCTGGAGACATGAGCCTGGTGAGTATCTGTGGTATGTCAGTATACTGGTACTGAAATGGCTGGGATTGCTGGGATTTGTAGTGTGTTTGTCAGTATACCAGTACTGGAATAACTAGGATTGCTGGGATCTGTAGTACTACAGTGCCAGTCCAAGTACATTCTACAGACACATGCTTATTTGTCTAGGGTGGAGGTTGTGTAGTAGTAAAGAAAGCGTCTGGTGTCTGTGACACCTCTCACCCGTCCCGATGGAGATACAGCAGCAGAAGCGATCAGGGCCAGCCTGTGGCAATGCGTCCTTGTGTAGTGGCAGGAGCAGTTCAGTTGGAGAAAATGGCATATGTTGAATGGTGCCCCAATAGTTAAAATGGTGTACAGGACTTGCTCTTACACATGTGTGGGAGCATAATGTTTAGCCATACGCGTTTCAGAGTGTCAGGTTTACTCCTTCATCAGTGGCACAGTATGTTTGTATGGTGGAGGGAAGATACTTTTATCTCCCCCTAATTGATCACATGATCAGCCTATGTTCAGGTACATAGGAAAACCTGAACTGGATCTGGGTAATAAGAAAATCCGGACTGGATCTGGCATATTATCTGGCAATTCTTGTAATCATAGGCATTGAGACATGAGGAAAATAACAATGAAGGTAGAGAAAAATATGGACAAACATGAATCATACTAAACAAAAACACATCTAATAGCTATCGATAACCAAACAGCAAATAAAATTATTAGTCATGTGGTACATACAAATAATGAAATAATAATCGTATAATTTTCCATTTAAATATATATTAGTAAAGGTATTATTTCGCAGGGAAAGAAGCTGGTGTGATAATGATGTACAAGAAAGTTGAGAGAGTCATCTCAAAGAACTGGCACTTAATTAAGAGGGACAAAATTCTAGGAACACTACTACCCCCAAAACCCCCCATCATCTATACCAGGGGTGGGGAACCTCCGGCCCGCGGGCCGCATCCGGCCCCTGAGACCTCCCGATGCGGCCCGCGGCCCGCAGCTTCCCTGTGATGCGCGCCGCTCTGGAGGAGGAAGGAGCCGGCATACACAGCATCCTGTGTGTAACCGGTTGCTTTTGATAATAGTCTGAGAAGGCTATAACCACACAGATTTATAGAAAAATAAGAGATTTATTACAGAAAACAATACTTAGCTGCAGTTACAGATAAAACAGATGCATAAATGTTCCTTCCACAATGAAATGGGGAGCCCCATTGTATATTATGGACTAATATACACCCATCTCGCTCGATGACAGGGTGCTGGGCACCTTCCATCCATGGTCCCAGCTGAGGCTGACTAGAAGCTACATACCCCCGATCTTTATAGTAAGTTTGGGTGGGGGGTGATGTGCTTCCAGAAATGTCTATGTAGACCACTGATGACCATGAATGGAAGTTTCCCAGGCTTTGTACATGTTTATCAAGCAAAATGTGGTTGTTCAATTTCAGCTACATGCATTTGGGCAATAACAACAACTGTGTCCTCCAATGTTGACACTACTGGGGAGGTTTATGGCCGAACAGTTGACATAACAATACATCTACCTATTCCCATGCACATAGCTAAATACAAACCAATCCCACTTTCACAGACAGCTAAGATAGATAGATAGATAGATACAAATAAGACATGAAAACACTACATTCCTTCCTATCACATGAATAAGACACTTTAACAATCTGAAATAAACCCATCCGGTTACACTCCACCCCTTGTCTTATTGATGTGATTTAAGGAAGTTACAAAACATTATTTGTGATGTCATAGATTTGGTATCATCCTCATTTGAACATGTAATTATTCACATACTATTCTCTTCATTTTATACTTCACCTCCTGTTTCTAAACCTTTGTGTAATAAACTAGCTAAGCTTGAGACTATGACAAGTACATATAAGTAATGACACTTCCCACCCCTTGGTCCATAATGGACATGAGGTTGCTGTAGGACAATATTTCACTATTTCTTATTTGTCTATCACAGAATTTACCTTGCCACTGACTGGGCTAAAAACCAAAACTGGAAAAGACTGGTGTGCTGGATTATCAGTCATAGCACTGAAAAAATTCCTCTTTAGTTCGTAAAAGTCTCTCTTTATAGATGTCTTTGCAAGTTGATTGGTCTGTCTCAGTCTTTCCCCCTCCTCTCTCTCAGGTCAGGGGGGTTGCAGATATGGCTGGAGGTGCAGACTCTAGAGCCCCTTTCTGTGGCAGTGCTGTGCCGGGTGAGGGTCATCTTTCTCCATCATCTTGGCACCTCGGCAGACAGTCATCTCAGGTTGTCGCCTCTTCAGGCTCATCTGCTCTCCACTTTGCTGAAGATGGAGTTAGAGACAGACCATAGCAGATAACAAACATTCAAGCTGTATGAGGTGGGCTCAGCAACTCAGTCTGTCACACAAGAGCAGAATATCATGACTTGCAGCGTCCTTGATGGCTCTTGTATCTCTTTATAGTGTTTGTTTTTCACCACCCCTTCATTAAATGAATGAAACAAAAGTAACAAATGTCACACTCTAATTTTGTCAATCCAACACCTTCTTGTAGTAACATTGCCCAGTCAGCACCTGAGGATTTCTGTTCTAGAACAAACAAGACAAACACACATTGTCCTACTATATGTCTCTAATCATTCTACCCTTATTGCTAAATACTCTAAGGCTCTCAGGTATCTCATCAATATCATGTACATATTTCTGTTATAGCAAGAGGGAGTATAAAACATGTCAACTTTCCTTTACCATCTGTAAAATTTGATTAAATTTAGTACATCACATTTTAGATCGTATCATGTATAAATTTTCACAATGCAGGCAGGTTACTTTTACATTTTTTATCTGTCATATAACCCCAACATACAACTCATAGAACTATACATCAGTCTGAGCCATCCATACATACAGGTAATACAACTATACATACAGCTCATAGAATGATCTAAATAGATCACTCTATTGCTTTCAGCTGAGTTCAAAATCGCTGCACAAACGTTTAGAAACATATAACATATGGCAGTACAGACAAACAATAGACATACATGGGCCCATTCACAACAGTCTCACAGGAAGCGCAAAAGTCACTTCCAAAAAAAACAAAAGAGTTATTATCAACTCTAACTGGAGCTCCAAACAAAAACCAAAAACCTAAATGCGCATTTTTATTCAGTCTGGTGTCTCACTGAACTACAATCCCCAGTATACCCAAAAAACACATGTGGGTAGTACTACAAAAAAGAACATTAAGTTTTACTCTGGCCAGGACTCAACAGGTGATACCAAACCTGGCTTCTCTGCTAGGACGGCCACTTACTCCTGCAAACAAACAAATCATTAGTTGTAATTAGGGGAAGAAATACATTAGCAGGAGGTGTCTCTTCACTTCTGTTCTTCTCTCAACAGCTGCAGAATACAAAACAATAAGGAAAACACAACATGTACACAATACAAAAGTACTGACATTTGGCCAATTTGTTACCATGTGGATTTAAATTAATGTTAAAGGATATCCATTACATCACAGGTTATACACATACTATATATACCAATACTCCAAGAACCTGCAGATAAAACACAGACATATTAGTTATATCATAGATTAAATAATCCAATGAAGTCCTCATGTTCCATCAGACTAACCTTTATCTGACTGGTCCACATACAGAAAATACAAACACTAAAACAATGGACAGAGGACAACACTTTGCACAGAGATTAAGTCTATAAATCTCACCACCAGATAGCCATCAACTTTCCTTCAAATGACAAAGTCCCACTCTGATATCTTTCTAGCCAATATATTCATGATCTTCATTAGTTTCAAATGTGAATATCTAGTAATATTAGACTTGTTGTCAAAACTCCAACTCCATGCTACTACTATAAGCCATAGATCAGCTTCAGAGACTGAACACAGACTGTTACCTGACAAGCTGCTGCTCACTCTGCTCTCCTAGATACAGAGATAGAAAAACTTTTCTGCAGTGCAAATACACATGCAACGTCATATACGGACCATTACAACACACAAATATACAAGCCGTCATTTAAGGCTGGAAGTTACGCTTTTCACTATCACACTGTTACCTTTTACACATTCGTCATTTCAATACCGGTAATACAATAACATCCATTCTTACCTGCCAATAACACACAACTTCTACCAGGGCCGGACTGGGACTAAAAAGCAGCCCTGGCAGTGAAACCCTACCAGCCCACATACAATACCCCTGGCGCTCATTTGCAGCGCCCTCAGAAGGTACAAGTAATCGAGCAGCCAGCCACAGGAACGATCACTGTATTGTTCATGTGGCCATTGAAATATACTGCTATTGTCCAGTGAGATGTGCGGGCCATAGCGATATATTTTACTGCCCGCACAAAAGATAAGATCAGCTGAGGTTTCTGTGTTAAGGACCTTTTAGACAGGCCGATTATTAGACAAAGGAACATTTCTAGCAACGCTCCTTGCCAATAATCGGCCCACATACCAGCCTTAAAGGGGTACTCCGGTAAATATCTTGTTTTTCCAAATCAGATGGTGTCAGAAAGTTATACAGATTTTTAAATACAGTGGTGCCTAGGAGTTCAAGCACAATTTGTTCCGGGTCTGTGCTTGTAATCCAAATCCACTCTTAAACCAAAGCACATTTTCCCATAAGAAATCACTGATATGCAGACAATTGGTTCTACACCACAAAAACAATGATTTTATATTCTGAATAACATGTAAAACAGATGAAACAAACATTCAGAAACAGCAGAATATGTGATATTATAAGTTACTGTACAGTATAGCAATCAGCATGTGGTGTATAATGTATAGTAACTGCATAAGCCTGAAAAACAGCAGAATATGTGATATTATAAGTTACTGTACAGTATAGCAATCAGCATGTGGTGTATAATGTATAGTAACTGCATAAGCCTGAAAAACAGCAGAATATGTGATATTATAAGTTACTGTACAGTATAGCAATCAGCATGTGGTGTATAATGTATAGTGTGGTGTATAATGTGGTGTATAATGTAATGTAACTGCATAACCCTGATAACACAGCAGCAGCAGCTTGTAGATACAGGATGGAGCTGCAGATCCCCATAATGCAGTAGTGTAGTACAACAGGCTAGAATAGAGGAGCAGGGCTGCTGTCTGTGTGGTCACATGACAGCAATGGGGAAGGGGGGGTGTTCAGCATGGACCAATCAGGACTGACAAAGACTGCAGGGAGCATGAAGGAATGAGCAGGGCAGATGTGGGCACATACATGCAGCACTCTCTGTCTGGGGAGAGAGGGGTTACAGCTATGGAGAGATTACCTCCACAGTCCTGTCCCCTGATGTAAGCCCCAGCCTGAAGTGGATCTGCTATGATTTGGAAGGTGAGGGAGACTTCCTGGGTCAGAGTTAAGGGCTGTAGACCCCCCATGCAGACCATGCCCCTCCCCCACTCCTCCTCCCACCCAGTACAGGGAGCTCTTACACCAAAGCAATGCTCTTACACCAAGTCACAATTTTGTTGTGAGATCTTAAACCAAAACGCTCTTAAACCAAGTTACTCTTAAACCAAGGTACCACTGTACTTTAAAAAATCTCAAACATTTCAGTACTTATCATCTGCTGTATGTCCTGCAGGAAGTGGTGTATTCTCTCCAGCCTTACAATACTTATCAGCTGCTGTATGTCCTACAGGAAGTGGTGTTTTCTTTCCAGTCTGACACAGTGCTCTCTGCTGCCATCTTTGTCCATGTCAGGAACTGTCCAGAGCACAAGAGGTTTTCTATGGGGATTTGCTGCTGCTCTGGACAGTTCCTGACATGGACAGAGGTGGCAGCAGAGAGCACTGTGTCAGACTGGAGTTGATTTAAAAGTAAAAGATTTTCGCCAGAGTACCCCTATAATATAGAGCGGAATGCACGCTGTTGCAAACTCTGATTTAGTAGGTCACAACCCTTGCTGCTCATTTCAATAGGTGACCTCCACCATCATCACAAGAAGGAAAAAGAAAGGACCACAGAAACTAATCCCAGTTAGAAATAAGTGTTCACTACCACTACACAAAGAACGATATAACACATAATACATAGGTGCACTGGAAAGTATTATCACCCTGCCGACTGTAGTACACAATACAGAACTGATTAGATGCACTATGCACTACATGTACTATCTGGCTATGTTCCCATGCAGTATTTTGGCTCAGTGTTTTTGTCAATTTTTTGCAACCAAAATTTGCAACAGTAAATAATGGACTTATTTCAAAACAACTGCCAGTGTTTTGAAATGATGGCCGTTATTTGCCAATAAATGGCAGCCTTCCACTCAATTTCAGCAGTGTGTGAACATAGCCTCTGTGTTTTCAATCCACTCCTGGTTTTGTTTGCCAAAAAAATTAACAAAATACTGAGCAAAAATGCTGTGTGTGAACATAGGCTAATAAATAATCTGCCACCGGAATTCTCTGCCGCAGAATCCCACCAGCCTCCGTGTCATAATGACAGTCTATGGGAGGCTTGCGCACTTCCACTCTCGGTGCTGAAGAATGAACATGTTCATTCTTCAGTGCGGAGAGAAGAGGCGCGCGAGCCTCCCATAGACTGTCATTATGACACGGAGGCTGGTGGGATTCTGTGGCGGAATTCTGCCACCTTTGCGCTGTGCACACATAGCCTTAGGAAATACAAGTATTTACAAGTATGTAAATGTATTATCCATAATGATTCCAGAGCCTCGGGTTCCTCTTTTTCATATAAATGTATGGATGTAAATATTTTCTTTGTCATAGTGCCTTGTCCCTTACAGTACAGGGTCCAGGGACAGGAACATGGCAGCACCCAATAGTCCTGGACTACTCAGACTTTCGGTAGTCACTCATTCATATTACCTATTGACTGACAGCAGTGTCCCACAACTAAATGGACTGCTGTATACTGGAGCTGGAGCCTCATAGGTAAAATGAACAGACTGCGTTACAAAAGTCTCCATGTAAAGCCGACCTTATATAAGACATTTTCAGGAGGAATAACAGAGGTTCATGACGTGAGTGCAAACAAACCCCACTGATACCCCCTGCAGCTGCGGACACCATGTCTGTGGCGACTGACTTTTTCCCCCTAGGTCCTGTTGTTTTGGTGAAGTTTCATCTAATATACATATCAGCTAGTAGGGAGCACTGCGGGCCTTCCTCAGCCCCCCAGAGCACCCCCTCACCCCACCTGCCGCCTCATTCGGTGACCCCCACCTATGCACGTTCATTCTGGTCTTTGATGCGCATGTGCAGGAACAGCAGCCATGTGTACACTGGTAGACGTCACTGAATGAGGCGGCAGGTGAGGGGGGCGCTCTGGGGGCCGTCACCACAGACATGATGTCCGCAGCTGCACGGGGTATCAGAAGGGTTCTTTGCAGGCTGATAGTTTTCCTTTGTCTCCTATTGTTATGATCTCTGTAGGGACTGATTCCACCCCAAGAGTCATATCACTAGGATGACAGGAAGAGGGACTGGAATGGCCACCCAGGGTCACTAATCCTCTGTATGGATGTGGGGGCAGAATGTCAGCCCCTATTCCTCTCACCTTTTTGTCACTATGGGATTGCTGGCATGAAAAACAGCAGTGCAACCAACTCACCTGCTTCTGGGAGGACTGGGGGTGCCTGAGGGAGCTGAGGTGACTGCTAGAAGATGGGTATCCAGCCTTGTCCTCAACTGCCCGTGTGGGGGCGGGGCTAAAGGTCAGGGGCGGAGCCAAACGGGTGCCCACAGAATACATCCCAGCTCAAGACACTGCTTGGAAATCGGCTTCTGCACCTGTAGGGACTGGGAATCAGAGGAGGGCAGCCCCTACAGGGACCTACCAACCAGCCCAAGGGACTCTGCCTGCAGGGGAGGTCACTGTGTTCCCACAGCATCAGCCAGCACTTCTCTTCTCTCCAGCTTACCTCCCGACATGTGAGTAGTCACTCAGGCAGGAGCAGACAGCCGGCCCTGCACCACTAACTGTTTTCAAAAGATAATCCTCTCCCCCTCCTCCTCTGTGCCGCCAGCAACTGCTCTGCTGCGTCCATCAGCATGCTCCCCTCACTGCTGTGACAGGATGAGACTGTCAGCAGCCGCGGCCCTCAGTGTCAGGAAGCGGCCCCTCCTCAGAAGATTTCTAAGCAGCGCAGTGTCCTGCAGCCGCTGCGCTGTTGGTTTATATTAATATAATTCTAACATGCACCTTAGGCGGCCCCCCCCGGATTGGCAATCGGGCAGCCCAGCGGGCATTTTCCCGGTATGCCAGATTACCAGTCCGGGCCTGACTTCTACTCATCCTCTTTGCAAACACATTACTACAGGTTTCACATCTCTCTAACTCTTAACATGAGTTACTTCAAACCTATAAACCAACACACTGCTACCACTCATTGGCCAAAACCTGGTGAGGCGCTTGCTCCCACCCTACAATCTCCACATCCATGAAGCCCACTTGCTTCACTTCTTTTTCTTGTATGTCTCTCTCAATTCGCGCCAGCAGACAGATCCATCCCACATCTGCTGCGGTCTTCCGCCATTCAAGAGACATAACAAGGCACCACCAGCCGACTGGGGTCTGTCAGCTGAAATGGTGTCACCACCTCGAGTGCTGGGTGCACAGGGTCGCGAACTATACACCCACCAGGGGACTGGACTCGCTTTGTCATCTACCCCACAACTACATATCTCAGCTAACACATACATTATATTCTATTACACAGTTATAGCAATTCCTGGACTATTATCCCACTTCTGACACCATTATGTAACTGGTTGCTTTTGTTAATAGTCTGAGAAGGCTATAACCACACAGATTTATAGAAAAATAAGAGATTTATTACAGAAAACAATACTTAGCTGCAGTTACAGATGGTACAGATGCATAGATGTTCCTTCCACAATGAAATGGGGGAGCCCCATTGTATATTATGGACTAATATACACCCATCTCGCTCGATGACAGGGTGCTGGGCACCTTCCATCCATGGTCCCAGCTGAGGCTGACTAGAAGCTACATACCCCCGATCTTTATAGTAAGTTTGGGTGGGGGGTGATGTGCTTCCAGAAATGTCTATGTAGACCACTGACGACCATGAATGGAAGTTTCCCAGGCTTTGTACATGTTTATCAAGCAAAATGTGGTTGTTCAATTTCAGCTACATGCATTTGGGCAATAACAACAACTGTGTCCTCCAATGTTGACACTACTGGGGAGGTTTATGGCCGAACAGTTGACATAACAATACATCTACCTATTCCCATGCACATAGCTAAATACAAACCAATCCCACTTACACAGCCAGCTAAGATAGATAGATGGATAGATAGATAGATACAAATAAGACATGAAAACACTACATTCCTTCCTATCACATGAATAAGACACTTTAACAATCTGAAATAAACCCATCCGGTTACACTGTGACAGCTGCCGGACACAGGAGGATGCTGTCTATGCCGGCTTCTTCCCCAGCAGAGCGGCGCGTGTCTTCAGTCTCCTGCAGGCCGCGCGCGATGACGTCATTTCATCGCGCGCCGCCTGCAGGAGAAAGACCGGCACAGAGGACCTGGGACAGAAGAGGACATGGGCAGCGTGGGAGCGGAGGTAAGGTGAGTGGGATGTTTATTTTTTTTATTTGGGGGTTAACTAGGCCACCAGGGACATGCCTGATGGGGGTTAACTAGGCCACCAGGGACATGCCTGATGGGGGTTAACTAGTCCACCAGGGATATGCCTGATGGGGGTTAACTAGGCCACCAGGGACATGCCAGATGGGGGTTAACTAGGCCACCAGGGATATGCCTGATGGGGTTAACTAGGCCACCAGGGACATGCCTGATGGGGGTTAACTAGGCCACCAGGGACATGCCTGATGGGGGTTAACTAGGCCACCAGGGACATGCCTGATGGTGGTTAACTAGGCTACCAGGGACATGACTGATGGGGGTTAACTAGGCTACCAGGGACATGATTGATGGGGGTTAACTAGGCCACCAGGGACATGCCTGATGGGGGTTAACTAGGCCACCTGGGACATGACTGATGGGGGTTAACTAGGCCACCTGGGGCATGCCTGATGGGGGTTAACTAGGCCACCTGGGACATGACTGATGGGGGTTAACTAGGCCACCTGGGACATGACTGATGGGGGTTAACTAGGCCACCAGGGACATGCCTGATGGGGGTTAACTAGGCCACCAGGGACCTGCCTGATGGGGGTTAACTAGGCCATCAGGGACATGCCTGATGGAGGTTAACTAGGCCACCTGGGACATGACTGATGGGGGTTAACTAGGCCACCTGGGACATGACTGATGGGGGTTAACTAGGCTACCAGGGACATGACTGATGGGGGTTAACTAGGCCTACCAGAGGCATCACTGGGGGGGTTAACTAGGCTACCAGGGACATGACTTGGGGGTTAACTAGACTACAAGGGGCATCACTGGGGGGGTTAACTACAATAGCAGGGCATCACTGGGGGTTAACTACAATAGCAGGGGAACTAGGGGAACAATACTTTGCCTTGCCCTGGGTGCTGCAAACCCACGCTACTAACTGCCGCGCATGGTATGCGGCCCTCGAATGATTTTATTAATGCCCGACCGGCCCTCGACATGAAAAAGGTTCCCCACCCCTGATCTATACCAAAGCTCCCAATCTGGGAATACAAATCGCTCCTACTGTTAGAAAAACAAACAAAAACAGAACAACATGGTTAGATGTTCCTGGGTTTCACAAGTGCGGCTCATGTATGGGGTGCAAAACCACCAACACCCCTAGAAGTATCACATCAATCACATCTACAGCCAATGATTACAAGTGGGACATCAAGGAACTTCTGACATGTAACTCAAAAGGCGTTATTTATGTGATCCAGTGCAGTTGCCCGAAGCAATACATTGGGAGGACTAAAAGGCAACTGAAAAACAGGATTTCGGAGCACATTCGTAATATCAAAAAAGGAGAAATGACACATCCCCTATCACTTCACTTTAGAGAATGTCACCAGTGCAACCCTTCTCATCTGTCCTTTGCGGCCATCCAGAATGTCCCGAGGGATTAGAGAGGTGGTGATTACATCAGCAAAATGTCCCGCATGGAATCACAAAAAATATTTGAGTTCAACAGCCTTGAGCCTGCAGGTCTAAATGCCGAATTGGAACTATTCGGGTTCCTATAACTATCTGTTTTACACCACGTGCTTAACTCTGTTAAAAAGTCTTTAGCCTATATAACAGCAACTAGACATCATTATCACACCAGCTTCTATCCCTGTGAAATAATACCTTTACTAAGATATATTTAAATGGAAAATTATACGATTATTATTTCATTATTTGTATGTACCACATGACTAATAATTTTATTTGCTGTTTGGTTATCGATAGCTATTAGATTACCTGAACATAGGCTGATCATGTGATCAATTAGGGCGAGATAAAAGTATCTTCCCTCCACCATGCAAACATACTGTGCCACTGATGAAGGAGTGAACCTGACACTCTGAAACGCGTATGGATAAACATTATGCTCCCACACATGTGTAAGAGCAAGTCCTGTACACCATTTTAACTATTGGGGCTCCATTCAACATATGCCATTTTCTCCAAACAAACTGCTGGTTATACCTGAATATTGCTGCAACAGAAACTGACAAAAAGAGTACGGTGAGAACATCCAGAGCGCGGCCGTGCAGAGTGTGTGAACTGCTCCTGCCACTACACAAGGACGCATTGCCACAGGCTGGCCCTGATCGCTTCTGCTGCTGTATCTCCATCGGGACGGGTGAGAGGTGTCACAGACACCAGACGCTTTCTTTACTACTACACAACCTCCACCCTAGACAAATAAGCATGTGTCTGTAGAATGTACTTGGACTGGCACTGTAGTACTACAGATCCCAGCAATCCCAGTCATTCCAGTACTGGTATACTGACAAACATACTACAGATCCCAGCAATCCCAGCCATTTCAGTACCAGTATACTGACATACCACAGATACTCACCAGGCTCATGTCTCCAGAGCAGTTTTTGGCAGCAGCATATGACTAAGAATCCTGCTAAAAATCTACAGTTTGTGATTTTCTACTGTTGGTTATAGACTATCTGTGGATTACTATTATTGTTGCTGATTGATACAAGGTTGCTACCTTGGGGAGCACAAACTGCCACAACTACGTGACTGCATCTGAACTACTGTACACAGCAAGCTCCGTGGCACATAGCTGCCTATTATATCTATAGCTACTCTGCCTATTGCTGTTCGGACATCACCCATTACAGACTTATAAACCCGCAGTGCTGGTATCCAAATATTCATTTATTTATTTTCCCACCAGGGCCCGGCGGCATTTTTACTAGTATCTTTTATTGTACTTTATTGTTTCCATGATCATTATATGTGATTTTATATATTCTAATTAAATCAGCATTTTATATTGTTATTTTATTATGTTTTAATACTATATCACATAGGGCTGCTGTGACTTAGAGGACTATATAATTTTTGTTTATAATTTTTTTAGGGACCAGTTCTTTTTTTAAGTGTGTTTAGGAGGCTTGTATACTTGAAACCCCCATAAATGACCCCATTTTGGAAACTACACACACTAAGGAATTAATCTAGGGGTATAATGAGCATTTTAACCCTACAGGGGCTGGAGGAAAGTATTCACAATTAGGCCGAAAAAAAAAGGAAAATAGAAATTTTCAAATAATATGTTCGTTCAGATTAAAGTATCTCATTTTCACAAGCAACAGGAGAGAAAAAGCACCCCAAAATTTGTAGCGCAGGTTCTCCTGAGTACAATGGTACCCCATATGGGGGGTAAACCACTGTATGGGCACACAGCCGGGCTCAGAACGGAAGGAGCGCCAATTAGCATTTTCAGTGCAGATTTTGCTGTACAAGTTTTCAGGCGCCAGGTGCGTTTGCAGTGCCCCTGTAGTACCAGCAGAGTGAAACTCCCCCATAAGTTACCCCATTTTGGAAATTTAACCCCTCAAAGAATATGTCTTGGTGTGCGGTGAGCATTTTGATCTCACAGGTATTATTCCATTTTTCCAATAATATGTATGTTTAGTTTGAAATTTCTCAATTTCACAAGGAACAGGAGAGAAAAGGCACCCGAAATCTGTAAAGCAGGTTCTTCTGAGTAGAAAGGTACCCTATATGTGAGCATAAACCACTGTATGGGCACACAGCAGGCCTCATAAGGAAGAGAGTGCCAATTAGCTTTTTCAGTGCAGATTTTGCTGTAGAAGTTTCTGAGCGCCAGGTGCGTTTGCAAAGCCCCTGTAGTGTCAGCAGAGTGAAACCCCCCCCCATAAGTCACCCCATTTTGGAAAGTGCACCCCTCAAAGAATACATCTTGGTGTGCGGTGAGCATTTTGACCCCACAGATATTAGAGGAAAGTTTTAAAAATTAGACAGTAAAAATGAAAAACTAGAATTTTTCCAATAATATGTTTGTTTAGTTTGAAATTTCTCAACTTCACAAGAAAAGGGAGAGAAAGCGCACCCCAAAATCTGTAACACAGGTTCTTCTGAGTACAACGGTACACCATATGTGGGCATAAACCACTATATGGGCACACAGCGGGGCTCAGAACGGAAGGAGCGCCAATTAGCATTTGCAGTGCAGATTTTTCCAAGCGCCGGGTGCGTTTGCAGAGCCCCTGTAGTGTCCGCATAAGAGAAACCCCCCAAAAGTCACCCCCTTTTGGCAAGGGCACCCCTCAAAGAAGTCATCTTGGGGTGCAGTGAGCATTTTGACCCCATAGGTATTAGAGGAAAGGATTCAAAATTAGAAAGTAAAAAAGAAAAAAATGATTTTTTTTCAATAATATGTTTGTTTAGTTTGAAATTTCTCAATTTTAAGAGAAACAGGAAAGCAGGTTCTCCTGAGTACAACGGTACCTCATATGTGGTCATAAACTACTGTATTGGCATACAGCCGGGCTAAGAAGGAAAGGAGCATAATTTTGCTGGTGCAAAACCGCAGCTAGTATCTGTTATTAGAATAGCGCAGTTGCTAAAAAAATGTTTTTTAAATTACAGGTAATCGGGGGTGGTGACGGGCAACCTGGGAGTGTTTACTTGCTATCTGGGGTGCTGACGGGCAATCTGGGGTTGTTTACTGGCTATCTGGGTTGGTTACGGGCAATCTGGGGGTGGTTACGGGCAATCTGGGGGTGTTTACTGGCTATCTAGGGGTGTTTACTGGCTATCTGGGGGTGTTTACTGGCTATCTGGGGTGGTTACAGGCAATCTGGGGGTGTTTACTGGCTATCTAGGGGTGTTTACTAGCTATCTGGGGGTGTTTACTGGCTATCTGGGGTGGTAACGGACAATCTGGGGGTGTTTACCGACTATCTAGGGGTGTTTACTGGCTATATGGGGTGGTAACAGACAATCTGGGGGTGTTTACTGGCTATCTGGGGTGGTGACGGGCAATCTGGGGGAGGAGTGACAGGCAATCTGGGGTGGGTATGGGCAATCTGGGGTGGTTACGGGCAATCTGTGGCAATCTGTAGTGGTTATGGGTAGCCTGTGGCAATCTGGGGTGGTTACAGGCAATCTGGGGGGCTTTACTGGCTATCTGGGGTGGTTACGGGTAATCTGAGCAGTTACAGGGAAACTGGAGTAGTTATGAATAATCTGGGGTGGTTACAGGTAATGCAGAGTGGTTACAGGTAATGCAGGGTGGTTACAGGTAATGCCAGGTGGTTACAGGTAATCCGGGGCACTTGACTTTTTATCCCGTCACCAATGATTTTTGGTGACAGGGGACAAAAAGTGCCGGCAGCATTTAGAACAAGTGATCAATGGTATATACACTCACCGGCCACTTTATTAGGTACACCTGTCCAACTGCATGTTACCACTTAACTTACCACTTCTAATCAGCCAATCACATGGCGGCAACTCAGTGCATTTAGGCATGTAGACATGGTCAAGACAATCTCCTTCAGTTTAAACCGAGCATCAGTATGGGGAAGAAAGGTGACTTGAGTGCCTTTGAACGTAGCATGGTGGTTGGTGCCAGAAGGGCTGGTCTGAGTATTTCAGAAACTGCTGATCTACTGGGATTTTCACGCACAACCATCTCTAGGGTTTACAGAGAATGGTCCCAAAAAGAAAAAACATCCAGTGAGCGGCAGTTCTGTGGGCAGAAATGCCTTGTTGATGCCAGAGGTCAGAGGAGAATGGGCAGACTAGTTCGAGCTGATAGAAAGGCAACAGTGACTCAAATAGCCAACCGTTACAACCAAGGTAGGCAGAAGAGCATCTCTGAACGCACAGTACGTCGAACTTTGAGGCAGATGGGCTACAGCAGCAGAAGACCACACCGGGTGCCACTCCTTTCAGCTAAGAACAGGAAACTGAGGCTACATTTTGCACAAGCTCATCGAAATTGGACAGTAGAAGATTGGAAAAACGTTGCCTGGTCTGATGAGTCTCGATTTCTGCTTAAACATGACAATGAGTTCACTGTACTCAAATTGCCTCCACAGTCACCAGATGTCAATCCAATAGAGCATCTTTGGGATGTGGTGGAACGGGAGATTCGCATCATGGATGTGCAGCCGACAAATCTGCGGCAACTGTGTGATGCCATCATGTCAATATGGACCAAAATCTCTGAGGAATCCTTCCAGCACCTTGTTGTATCTATGCCACAAAGAATTGAGGCAGTTCTGAAGGCAAAAGGGGGTCCAACCCGTTACTAGCATGGTGTACCTAATAAAGTGGCCGGTGAGTGTAGTATATACCGCTGATCACTTGTACCAGGACCACATCGGCTAGTCCCTGATCATTGCCCCATGCTTTCCGCCACCTCTGGTGGGGGAGAGAATGAGAGTTTGATCTTTTTTTAAGGGTACAAACACACTTGCCGTATCCGCAGCGAGTTTCTGGCTGCGTATTCGCAGCGAGACTCGCTGAGGATCCCGGCCATGTGTACTCAATGGCAGACAGAGTTTGTCTGCCATTGAGTACACAGGGCCGGGATCCTCAGCAAGACTCGCTGCGAATACGCAGCCAGAAACTCGCTGCCGATGCGGCTAGTGTGTTTGTACCCTAAAGAATTAATCACTGTGAACACTAAGGTTATTCCGGGGGGGGGGGGGGGGGGGGGGGAGACATATATTCATCTCCTCTCACTGTGGATTAACGGTGAGAGGACATGAAAGCATGCAGTGCCCGTTACCGGTGGCCGCAGTTATACTGGTAATAACGGCGATCGTCGGTGCGGGGGCTAGCCAGGACTGAGCCCACACTCTGCCCCAACTTCTCAGTGACCTCCGGTAGCTGAGAAGAAGGGGCTGCGGGCCTTACCGGTGCTGCTGCACTATTCTTTGCCATCTCCATAAAGAGCTGATGGCAGCAGAATAGAGCCCATTAGTGATCGCCGTAAAAATTTATATCGGCGGTCACTAATAACATAATACATGTATTCTCTGGGTCACTACGGTTACGGCGATACCACATTTGTGTAGGTTTTTTTTAACTATTACCACTTTGGCGCAATAGAAACTATCTTCCTAGCCAAAACCCACAAAAAATGTCGCGACATTGCAAGATCCATACAGCTATTCTGGTACTGCTTTTTTTTTTTTTTTTTTTTTTTTTTACAGCGTGTGTTGTGCGATATAATTATTGATATTGTTTTATAGATTGGGTCGTTACGGACGTAGCGATACCAAATATGTATATGATTTGTGTTTTTGATCACTTTTATGTAATGGTTTATTGTATATGGGGAATGTAATACATTTTTATTATGGGGGGGGGATTGTGTTTGGTGCACATTTTTAACTTTTTTACACTAGTGTACATTACTGTACAATAGTGTAACACTCAGATCACATTATACAATACACTGTACTGCTTCTGCAGTACAGTGTATTGTATAATGGGACCATCCTGCTGACAGGCAGTAGCACAGCTACCCCTGTCAGCAGGATGGTTTATCCATGGTAAGCCCGGGGGCCTTCATTAGGCCCCCGGAGTTAGCATGGAGACGTCGGGGGAACAGACGGCGCCGCAGAGCCTCCGATCACGTAAGTGGACCTGCGGCGCTGTCCGGTACACACCGGAACCCGTTAGATGCCGCTGTCATGCTTTGACAGCGGCATTTAACGGGTTAAACTGCCCGGAGAGGAGAATCCTCCGGTCCGGGCAGTTACAGGAGGGGGTCAGCTGTCACACTGACAGCTGATCCCCCGCACTGCCACCGCCGCCGGGCGGCAATTCATTCCGATGCGTACGCCGTTAAAAGGCGTACGCATCAGAATAAAGCCCATTAGTGCCCGCCGTGAAAAGGCAGCACGGTGGTCACTAAGGGGTTAAGGGGTAGTGCGGTGCTACACATTTATTCACTAAATAACACACATTACAAAGTTATACAGCTTTGGGCTATGTTCACACTATGTAAAAGTACGGGCAACGGCCATAGTTTGTACGGAGGGGAACATAGCCTTTTGTTCTATGGGATCCCGGCCGGAGCGTATACACATCATATACACTCCGGCCGGGATCCCGTGCAGCGCCGCAAAGAACTGACATATCAGTTTTCTGCGGCCGTAAGAAACCCTGTCAGATCACACAATGAAGAGAGCGGCTCCGGCCGCTTGCTTCATTGTGTCCTATGGGGAGTTCTGATGCGGGCAGGCCCGGACTGATAATCTGGCAAGCCGGGCAAATGCCCGCTGGGCTGCTCAGATTATCAGTCGGAGGGCCGCCGACCAGCCCCCCTCCTAAGTAAACCACCGGCCACCACGCGCTCACCGGGGGGGTAAGCGCGTGGTGGCTGGTGGTTTACTTAGCCCCAGCCCCCCGCAGGTCGCAGCGGTGGCCGTAAGAACTCTGTGTGGCCGCCCTGCATTTGCCGCCGTCCGGTTCCGTTAGCTGCTTACATATTCAGTTATCAGCAGCCCGATGCAGACCGGCCCCGGAGGCTCACATCTCCAGCCCTGCGGCGCCTGCATCCCTCTCCTCTCCTGCTCGTCGGCAGACGAGTGACATCATCCGTTGCTGCCCGCCCGAGCAGGAGAGCAGAGAGATGCAGGCGCTGCGGGGCTGGAGCTGTGAGCCTCCGGGGCTGGTCTGCATCGGGCTGCTTATAACGGAATATGTAAGCAGCTAACGGAACCGGACCAGAGAGGACCTGCTGGATCCACCAGAGGTGAGTATACTTTTGTTTTTTACATGAATGCTCCTACACAGGGAACATAGGGGGTTCTATACAATGTGGGGCTGTACAGGGGGGAAATGCCATGTGGGGGGCTACAGAGGGATGCTTTTACTGTGTGGGGGGCTTCAGGGGGGGACAATATGTTGTGATTATTCTATGTGGGGGGCTGGCTGCACAGACACCTATACTATGTGGGGGGCTACACGGGGGGAGGGGATAATATGTTATGGCTATACTATCGTGGGAGGAAAATATATGTGGGGGCTGGCTACACAGTGAGTGACATCCCTGTGTACTGTGCATATAGTGAGTGACATCCCCGTATACTGTGCATATACTGAGTGACATCCCCATATACTGTGCATATACTGAGTGACATCCCTGTATACTGTGCATATACTGAGTGACATCCCCGTATACTGTGCATATACTGAGTGATATCCCTGTATACTGGGCATATAGTGAGTGACATCCCCGTATACTGTGCATATAGTGAAATCCCTGCAGTAGTGGATTATAATAGGGGCGTTTCGGTCGGCAGCCCGGGGCCCTGAGCTCCTGGGGGGCCCATGACCACCCAAAAAGACTTATACTTTCAGTGGTGTACTGTCTCCTAGCTACACTTCTGCCATGATTTGCAAAAAATCACTTTTTTATGGAAATTTTGCACAAATCAGGACATCATGACATTATCTGTCCTGTACTATGAACGCCAGGCTAGTGCTGCCATAGTTACAGTGGGCTGGGGGGGCCCAGGCTTGGTGAACAGCCCGGGGCCTATGGTAAACTTAATCCGCCCCTGCATCCCTGTATACTGTGCATATAGTGAGTGACATCCCCGTATACTGTGCATATAGTGCGTGACATCCCCGTATACTGTGCATATAGTGAGTGACATCCCCGTATACTGTGCATATAGTGAGTGACATCCCTGTATACTGTGCATATACTGAGTGACATCCCTGAATACTGTGCATATAGTTACTATATGCACAGTATACAGGGATGTCACTTAGTAAATGCACAGTATACAGGGATGTCACTCACTATATGCACAGTATACAGGGATGTCACTCACTATATGCACAGTATACGGGGATGTCACTCACTATATGCACAGTATACGGGGATGTCACTCACTATATGCACAGTATACGGGGATGTCACTCACTATATGCACAGTATACAGGGATGTCACTCACTATATGCACAGTATACAGGGATGTCACTCAGTATATGCACAGTATACAGGGATGTCACTCACTTTATGCACAGTATACGGGGATGTCACTCAATATATGCACAGTATACAGGGATTTCACTCACTATATGCACAGTATACGGGGATGTCACACAGTATATGCACAGTATACGGGGATGTCACACAGTATATGCACAGTATACGGTGATGTCACTCAGTATATGCACAGTATACAGGGATGTCACTCACTATTAGTTATTTGGTCACTGCTAGAGATGAGTGACCTTACAGTAAGTTTAGGTTCACATGAACCCAAATGCTCTGAACTTCATCTCTAGTCAATGCTGAGGTAGAATATTGCATTTTATTTACTGGTGGTATAAAGGGAATATTATTAATAGACAGTACAGCAGTATTATCCAGTCACTGTATGGTGATGACAGCAGTGGTCATGGTATTATTTGTCCTGTGTATACTCATTTTATTGGTAATACTTGTGTTCACGTAGTGGATTTATTCAGTGACAGTATAGTGGTATTAGTCATGTTGTTGTGGTGATGGTAGTTGAGGTATTATCTGTTACTTGTATACTGTAATAATGGTAGTATCATTCTCTTTATAATAGATTGGTCGGTAACAGTATGGCGATAGTATGTATAATGATGATATTCGCTTCCTGTATACTGGTGTTAGTTGGTAACTATGACAGCTATTTTAGAGATATACAGTATAATCATGCATAGAAAATTGTCTTACCAGTGCTAACATTATACAGGATATGTGTAATATTATTCTACATATCCTAAAAATTTCCCTAGGACCCTACTTATATATATTATCACTGCTGTAGCCTGTTGTTGTAGATAGATAGTTAGATAAATAGGAGATAGATAGATAGATAGATAGATAGATAGATAGATAGACTTGGCACCATTTCCGCCAATAAAAATGAGTTGCAATACAACAAAACACGACCTAAGTGTGATATGGTATGTGGGCTGGAGGGGTGTGAGTGCCAGGGCTGATTTTTAGTCCCACTACGGCCATAAAAATCATCCGGCCGATACTGCAGTACCGGCCGGGAAGATCTGTGCAGAGACCGGCCGTTCCGTGACCCGGCCGAGTTCACGGAACGGCCGGTCGTTCACGTTGTGTGAAGATAGCCTTATAATGTGTGTTATTTAAGTGAATGGCCCCTTCCCTGTGTTCCCCCCACCCCCTAAAGTGTGGTGCATTATACACACTGAATTACTGTCGACCCTGGCTGCCATCTTGGGACAATGATGTAATCTTCAGGAGGCTGGCGGGGGTCGACAGTAATTCGGTGAGTATAATGCAGTGATTTTCAACCAGTGTGCCATGGCACACTAGTGTGCCGCGACACATGGTCGGGTGTGCCGCCGGGAAAGTTCCCCAAACTATGGTGCCCCTGTGAAACAGGAGAAACAATGGGGGAGAGAAACCTGAAGATGGGGGAGAAGCAGGGGGGAGAGAAACATGGGGATGGGGGAGAAACAGGGGAGAGAAGCAGGGGGGAGAGAAACATGGGGATGGGGGGAGAAACAGCGGAGACAAGCGGGGGGGGGGGGGGAGAAGTTTGGTGGAGAGAAGTATGGTGGATAGAAGCACGGGGGGAGAGAAGCACAGGAGAGAAGTACAGGGGGGAGAAGAAAACAGGCCCAGGTTTCACACTGAGTATAAATACATTTAGAATCTAGAATCTATATTATTAACTATATGTATAATACGTACTGTCTTAGAGTCATTTTGTGCCATTTTGGTTGGTGGTGTGCCCCGGGATTTTTTAAGTATAAAAAGTGTGCCGCGGCTCAAAAAAGGTTGAAAATCACTGCTCTAAATCATTGTTTCCCAACCAGTGGCCCCTCAGCAGTTCCTAAACTATAACCTCCATTATGTCAGCAGGACATGATGGGAGTTCTAGTCTTGTAGCAACTGGAGGGTGACATGTTGGAGAACACTATACTAAATAAACCTCCTCCCTAAATTATTGTTTCCCTATCAGTGGCAAAACTACAACTCCCATTGTACTCTGGTGGCAGGACATGATGAGAGTTGTAATTTGGTAACAGCTGAAGAGCCACTGTTAGGAACCAATGATTTAGGGGGACAGTTTAGTGTGGTGTTCTCTAACATGTGACCCTCCTGCTGTTCCTAAACTAGAACCCCATTATATCTGGCCAGCAGGGCATTGTGGGAGTTGTAGTTTGGTAACATCTGAGGAGCCACAGTTAGAAAGTAATGATTTAGGGGGGCAGTTTATTTAGTGAAGTGTTCTCCAACAGGTAACCCTCCTGCTGTTCCTAAACTACCATCCCCATTCTCACCTGCCAGAAAGGCATGATGGGAGTTGTAGTTTTGCACTGAGGAGTCACATGTTGGAGAACACTACTAAATAAACTGTACCCCTAAATCATTGCTTCCTAACAAGTGGCTCCTCAGCTGTTACCAAACTACAACTCTCATCATGTCCTGACACCAGGGTACAATGGGAGTTGTGGTTATGCAATGACTGGAGAGTCACATCTTGCAGAACAAAGCACAATGACCCCCCTCCTCCCCAATATACTTACTTGCTGGTCCCATGCTGCTCTGGCCTCCTCCTGTCAGGTCTGACCAGAGCAGAGAGATGCAGGCAGGGCTAATCACACTGCAGAATCACCGAGTGGAAGCTGGCTGGCCGGACAGGAAGGTGAGTGTCCCCTGCTCCAGCCAGCCCTAGGCTACTGTATTGTATTGGGGTCTTACAGACACCAATACTATACACTAACCCCCCCAGACCCCCTCCCCAGATACCTCTCAGCACAGTGGGCGTCTCCTCTCCCGGCAGCCGTCCTCCTCTCCCTCTTTCATGGGCTGTGCACTTCACTCCCTGATGGAGCAGGCTGCCTGCACCACCAATGAAGTGAAGTGAGAAAGAGTCAGCATCACAGTGCAGCGGCTGCTACTTCCGGGAGCCTTAAAGAGGCAGAGCGGCCAAATTCACATCGGGCCTCTGCGGCCCTTAAGTGTACTTGGGGGGACCGGCCCGGGGGGCATATGCCACACTGCCCCTTGGCCCAGCCCGCCCCTGCCCCCCACCGTGAATCCACGGTGGGGGGAGATGAAATAAGTAAAATCAGACCCCAGATCAGCCCCCCCCTAGTGCCCCAGTCACTAACCCCCCCTCCCCGCGGTGGCCAGAATGGGGCAGCATAGGGCAGTGATCGGGGACCCCCCTGTGGGGTCCCGGTACAAGCGATCAGCGGTATATACTATATACCGCTGATCGCTTGTGCCATGTGCTCCCCAGCACTTTTTATCCCCAGTCACCATGAATGATTGGTGACAGGGGATAAAAAGTGATACTGTGCCCCCCCCCCCCCAAGTCGCCCCCCACCACCCCAGTCACCCCCTACCCCCAGTCACCCTCCCTTCCCCATATACTCACCTGATCCTGGGAGGGCCTTCCTCTTCGGCGTCCAGGCTGCTTCTAAAGTGCGCATGTGCGTCAGAACCAGCCAACTCTGAAAATTTAAAGTGACTGTCACTGAACTATGATTACTGTGATAGAAAATATCACAGTAATCATAGTAATATAGTGAAAATAAATGTGTAAAAGTGAAAAACATACAAAAAAATAAAACACACGCTTTTTATTATAGTAATAATTGCAGTTTACTCTCAAATTACCCCTAACCCCCTCAGATTACCCGTAACCACCGCAGGTTGCCCGTAACCACCCCAGGTTGTCCGTAATCACGTCAGATTGCACGTAACCCCCCAGTTTAGACGTAACCACCACACGTTGCCCGTAACCACCGCACGTTGCCCGTAATCACCGCACGTTGCCAGTGACCCCCTCCAGATTGTCCGTAATCACCCCAAATTACATGTACCCACCCCAGATTACCTATAAGCACTTCAGTCTATCCGTAACAATTCTAGATTGTCTGTAACCCCTCCAGGTTGCTTGTAACCACCGCAGGTTGCGCATAACCACCCCAGGTTGCCCGTAATCATGCTAGATTACATGTAACCCCCCAGATTGCTGCACGCAACCACCGCACCTTGCCTCTGACCACCGCACTTTGCCTCTGACCACCACACCTTGCCTCTGACCATCCCAAACTGCCAATGACCCCCTCCAGATTGCCCGTAACCACGCCAGATTACAGGTAGCCACCTCAGATTACCTATAAGCACTTTAGTTTATCCGTAACCACCCCAGATTGTCTGTAACCACCCCAGATTGTCTGTAACCACCCCAGGTTGTCTGTAACCACCCCAGGTTGCCCGTATCTCCAGATTACCCGGAACCACCTCAGACTGCCCTTAACCACCTCCAGATTACCCGGAACCACCCCAGACTGTCCGTAACCACCCCACATTAACTATAATCTCATTTTTTTATTTTTTTATTTTAGTAACTGCGCTATTCTAATAACTATTACTAGCTGTGGTTTTGCTCCAGAAAATTGGCGCTCCTTCCCTGTGTTACAGATTTTGGGGTACATTTTTTTCTCCTGTTCCTTGTGAAATTTAGAAATTTCAAACTAAACCAACATATTATTGGAAAAATTCAAGTTTTTCGTTTTTACTGGGCAATTTTGAATACTTTCCTCTAATACCTTTGGGGCCAAAATGCTCATCCTACCCCAAGATGAATTCTTTGAGGGGTGCACTTTCCAAAATGGGGTGACTTTTGGGCGGTTTCTCTTCTACGGACACTACAGGGGCTCTGCAAACGCACCTGGCGCTCAGAAACTTCTTCTGAAAAATCTGCATGGAAAATGCTAATTGGCGCTCCTTCCCTTCTGAGCCCGGCTGTGTGCCCATACAGGGGTTTATGCCTACAAATGGGGTACCGTTCTACTCAGGAGAACCTGCTTTACAGATTTTGGGGTGAATTTTCTCTCCTGTTCCTCGTGAAATTGAGAAATTTCAAACATATTGGAAAAATTCGAGTTTTTCATTTTTACTGTCTATTTTTGAATACTTTCCTCTAATACCTGTGGGGTCAAAATGCTCACCACACCCCAAAATGAATTCTTTGAGGGGTTTACTTTCCAAAATGGGGTGACTTTTGGCGAGATTTTACTCCGCTGGCACTACAGGGGCACTGCAAACGCACCTGGCGCTCAGAAACTTCTTCAGCTAAATCTGCATTGAAAAAGCTAATTGGCGCTCCTTTCCTTCTGAGCCCCGCTGTGTGCCCATGCAGTGGTTTATGCCCACACATGAGATACCTTTTTACTCAGGAGAACCTGCGTTACAAATTTTGGGGTACTTTTTTTCTCTTGTTCCTCGTGAAATTTAGAAATTTCAAACTAAAGGAACATATTATTGGAAAAATTCGAGTTTTTCATTTTTACTGTCTACTTTTGAATACTTTTCTCTTTGACCTGTGGGGTCAAAATGCTCACCACACCCCAAAATAAATTCTTTGAGGGGTGCAATTTCCAAAATGGGGTGACTTTTGGTTTTTTTTCTCTCTGTTGACACTACAGGGGCTCTGCAAATGCACCTGGCGCTCGGAAACTTCTTCAGCAAAATCTGCAATGGAAAAGCTAATTGGCACTCCCTTCCTTCTGAGCCCTGCTGTGTGCCCATACAGTGGTTTACGCCCACATATGGGGTACCGTAGTACTCAAGAGAACCTGCGTTACAAATTTTGGGGTGCTTTTTCTCTCATGTTCCTTTTAAAAATGAGAAACTTTAATCTAAACGTATATATTGGAAAATTTTAATTTTTCATTTTTTTACGGCCTAATGGTAAATACTTTCCTCCAGCCCCTGTAGGGTTAAAATGCTCATTATACCCCTAGATTAATTCTTTAAGGTGTGTAGTTTCCAAAATGGGGTCACTTATGGGGGTTTCCAGTATACAAACCTCCTAAATCAACCTAAAAAAAAGAACTGGTCCCTAAAAAAATCAGTTTTGGAAACTTTCACGAAAATGTGGTAATTTGCTGATAAATTTCTAAGCCCCGTAACACCCTAAAAAAGTAAAATATGTTCATGGAATGAAGCCAGAATAAAGAGGACATATCGGTAATGTTTCTTAGTAACTAATTTATGTGATACGACTTTTTTTTTTTAGAAGCTGAGAATTTCAAAGTTCATAAAATGCTAATTTTTTTTTTCCCATGATATTTTGATATTTTTCACAAAAAACACACAAAGTAGTGACCAAATTTTGCCACTAATATAAAGTGCCATATGTGACGAAAAAACTCTCAGAATCGCTAGCATACGTTAAAGCATCACTGAGCTTTAAGCGCATAAAGTGAGACAGGTCAGATTTTGAAAAATTAGCCTGGTCTTTTAGGTGCAAATAGGCTTGGTCTTGAAGGGGTTGATCATGCGGCACCGCACCGTCTGAATGGTGCGGCCCACATACTGCAATTTAAAGGGACATTCAAGGAGGTATATAACATACTGTGTAGAACAGCAAAAAATCCCCCGAACCGGAAACATCTCATTGGTAACCGAAGAGATAAACTATGGTGAAGGTGTATCACTAATCCAACTACAGCACAAACATCGAGCCATATTGCACCTTATTGTACCAACAGTGTCAGTTGTTCGAACACGGCTATATAAAGTGGGAGTAGTTTTATGGAGCTTGCTAGGTACAAGTTGACTCAGTAGTGTTTTAGTTCTGCGGAAAATGATAGATGGATTTTTTGGGAGGATAGAACGCAGTCACTGCGAACAATCCCCCAATGTTAAGTTAAATCATCTTTTATTTCACGAGCCCCAAAATTGTATTCCGTAATTAAAGACAACCCATAATTATTCTTAGCTGCAGGTTTCCTCTGTTCACTTTAAAATAGAAGAGTCAGGTCCTTTTTTAATAATTAAATCCAGAAACAAGCATCTCCATAATTTAAAGTGAATGTAATACCCCAATTATTCAGATTTAAAAGCTCAATAAAAGAAAAGGCATCCTCTTTGGTCCCTGTCCACACCATGAACAAGTCGTCTATAAAACGACGACAGAAAAAAACATATTGCTTAAATATCTCAGATATCGGGGACTGTGCGATGAGCTCCGCCTCAAAATGCCCCATGAAAAGGTTTGCGAAGCTGGGGGAGAAGCAAGAGCCCATCGCCCATCCTGTAGATAGTCAGACCTATTCAGCAACAGTACCGTCCCCCTTGTCAGCAGGGCGTAAGACCAACTGATTGTTGGACTTCAGTGTGCTTAGAGCACTTCTCTCACCTTTGGTGAGATTGTATTTATGACCATTGTTGTACACTAGTACAAGATAGTGTACAGCAATGGTCATAAAGACAATCTGACCAAAGGTGAGAGAAGTGCTGTCAGCACACTGATGTCCAACAATCAGTTGGTCGCACACCCTGCTGACAAGGGGGGTGGTTCTGTGTTGCTGAATAGGTCTGACTAGAGGAAGCTTATAGGATACTATCAGACACTGACTATTATATCAAGCTTGATATGGATCCGACTTTGGAATATATTAAATCTTACACCTCACTTATACATGATACTATGAGTGTAGGTTTTGTAAATAAAAGGCGCTGTTGCAGAAATGTAGACTGCCACCACTCCCTCCCAGTAATGTTATAATCCAATATGTATGTACAGCCGTAGGTGTGGATTCTCTCCACAAAGGCCCCAGACGGCCACACTACCATAGGATTTTCCTGAAAGAGTCATGTTTATGGCACGAAAGACGGTAGCAATGGGATGGATGGATATCAGACCCCCATCAGTGAGTAAATGGAAAAAGCTAATCAACTCCATACTGTCTTGATGAGTTTATTATCTACAAACACAGAGGGTGTCCTGGGAAATTCCGTAAAGTGTGGGGCTGGTGGTGTGACTCGCCTCTGACAGCATTCCAACCTAGTAGGTTTGTACGGATAGATGAACATAATATTCCTTCACCTCGCGGTGATGATTAATTCAATTTCATGACTTCTTTGGGTGGAGATGTCCGCAATGGTGCTATTGTATGGTATGTGTGATATCTTTTCTTACTATGTAATATGGTTTTTTTTTCTACTGCCCTTCTCTGCTTTCTTTTGTGACTCATGGACACAGGCGCCTTTATAACTGCTCTGCTGAGCTGTCATGTACATATGATGTATGTAATATGTCACATTGCTTGTGTCTGTTCCTTATCCTTCAATAAAAAGAGTTTAAAAAAAACAAAGGCCCCAGACACGGTGGTAAGACAAATTTGTTTCATTTTTAATCTACTCCTTATAATGGTTTCAATACAATGTCCACGTAATGTTTGGATTCAGCGTATTATACATATACTTGCGTATATGTACCGATTCTTTCTATTGCAGTTGCCCCCTGCGTGGGAAAATACATAATCTTGGCTTGTTTTTTTTCTCCTACCCTTGGCACAGTTTTTGAGTGTTTTGTTTCTTGTTTTCTGTGTAAAGCTGTCCAAAAAAGAAAAATACTTTCAATAAAAATTATCTGATTTAAAAAAAGAAAAAAAAGAAAGACTTTTTACCTAAAGTGCACAAGTGTGATAAAAACCTCCCGGGAGACCTATCATTTCGGGTGTGGGTTCTCTTAATAGTAACCTTTCACATTAAATTGATTTATTCTTGAAAAATATGTTTGTTTATTACCTTCCTTTTTAACCCCTTAAGGACAGAGCCAATTTCGATTTTTGCGTTTTCGTTTTTTCCTCCTTGTGCTTAAAAGGCCATAGCACTTACATTTTTCCACCTAGAGACCCACAAGCCACAAGAACTAATTTTTAGCGTCACTAATTGTACTTTGCAATGACAGGTTGAATTTTTGCATAAAGTACAGTGGAAAACCAGAAAAAAAATTAATGTGTGGTGAAATTGAAAAAAAAAAAACGCATTTTGTTTATTTGGTGGGTATTTGTTTTTACGCCACTTGCCCTGGGGTAAAACTGACTTGTTATATATGTTCCTCAAGTCGTTATGATTAAAACGATATATAACATGTATAACTTTTCTTTTATCTGATGGCCTGTAAAAAATTTAAACCATTGTTAACCAATATATGTTCCTTAAAATCGCTCTATTCCCAGGCTTATAGCGCTTTTATCCTTTGGTCTATGGGGCTGTGGGATGTTTATTTTCTATCGGTACCTTGATTGCGCATATGCGACTTTTTGATCGCTTTTTATTACAATTTTTCTGGATTTAATGCGACCAAAAATGCGCAATTTTGCACTTTGGGATTTTTTTGCGCTTACGCCGTTGACCGTGCGAGATCAGGAATGTGATAAATTAATAGTTTGGGCGATTACGCTCGCGGCGATACCTAACATGTTTATTTATTTATTTTTATTTATAACCTGGGAAAAGGGGGCTGATTCAGACACTTTTTTTTAATTTTTTTTACACTTATACTAGAAGCCCTCCTGGGGGACTTCTAGTATATACACTCTGATCTCTCTTATACAGCAAAGATCAATGAGATCAGCACTCGTTTGCTTTCGGCTGCTGCAGCCAAAAACAAATGAGTGCCGAGCCGGGGTCAGCGCCATTTTGGCGGAGACCCCGGCCGTCTTCAGTCACGGAGATCGCTTCTCCGGGACAATGTCCCAGGGAGCGATCTCCCCCACTAGACACCAGGGAACGGCTGCATACGGTAATCGGATGCAGTGGTCAACTTTGACAGCTGCATCCGATTACCTTATTAGCGGGCACGGCGATCGGACCGTGCCCACTAATAGCCGCGGTCCCGGGCTACACGCGGCACCCGGAATTGTGGCGGATCAGAGCGGGGTCACCGCGTGTCCCCGTTCTGAACGCCCTTAACGACAACAGGACGTAAATATACGCCCTTTGTCGTTAAGGGGTTAAAGGATTCATCTGAACTCATTTCAGAATTACATGCAGTCTCTTTGCTTTCTGATTTCTCTTTTATTTTGTTGGATGTTAGTGCACTTTAATCCAAAATTTATATTTCTTTGGGATTAGAATCAGTTTATTATTATTTAGCTAATGATACTACACTACAAGCTAATTTTATTTTAGATGAGATGCGTTTTATCCTTGAGCATAATGCGTTTTCATTTGAGGGAGAGATCTTTTGTCAAGTTAGGGGCTGTGCGATGGGCTCTCGCTTCTCCCCCAGCTTCGCAAACATTTTCATGGGGCGTTTTGAGGCGGAGCTCATCGCACAGTCCCCGATATCTGTGATGTTTAAGCAATATGTTTTTTTCGATCGTCATTTTATAGACTACTTGTTCATGGTGTGGACAGGGACCAAAGAGGATGCTGTCAGGAATTTGCACTGGTAAGAACTGGACCTGTTTTTGCCTTTTGTTTGACACACCCGCATTCCTTTCAGTCTCTGGCAGTGCAGGGGTTACACTGCTCACTACTGGGCTTGATTGTTGCAGCTGAGTGGTGTTCCTTGACTGACAGTTCCCTCTGCCTCTCTGGAGCCTGGGTGATCAGAGCACCGGTCCAATCAGGATCCGGACCGGGCTCTTGGTTAGCATAAAACAGAGCTGAGGCAGAGTCCCAGTGCTGGCTAATTAGGTTAACTCCTGTTCCCAGCTTCCCTGTGTCTTTCCTGCTATTTCCGTCCTAACTCCTGCTGTTTGCTCAACTGTGTTACCTGACCCCCTGGCTTTGGCTTTTGACTTTCTGATTGTATTGCTGACATTGTGCTGCGTTGCCCATGTGGTTTTGATTTGGCTTGTTCACCATTCTCCATTGTGTTTGTCTGTCTGTCCTGTTTTGTGTGCCACATATACAGCGTAGGGAACGTCTTCGTGTTTGTCCACGACCGCCTAGGGTCTACTGAGGCAAGTAGGTAGGGACAGTGGGCGGGTTCAGACTCAGGGCCCACTGTCTTGTTGTGTCCGTACCTCCCCATTCTGACAGATGCATTTTCTTTTGTTAAGCTTTTAAATCAGAATAATTGGGGTATTACATTCACTTTAAATTATGGAGATGCTTGTTTGGAGATTCTGGATTTAATTATTAAAAAAGGCCCTGACTCATCAATTTTAACCTCCACTTTTTTTTAAAAAAAGTTGACGAAAATAGTTTTTTAGACTTTACTAGTTGTCATCTTCCTAACTGGTTAAAAAATTTGCCTTTTGGCCAATATCAACATATTAGAAAGAATTGTACCATGGATATGGACTTTCAGCAACAGTCCAAAATTTTGTATAATCGTTTTGTGAGTAAGGGGTACCCCAAATGTCTACTTTCTAGTGCATATAATAGAAATAAAAATATTACACAAAAGAGTATTTTGGATAACATGAAAGCAAATCAAAGTGAACAGAAGAAACCTGCAGCTAAGAATAATTATGGGTTGTCTTTAATTACGGAATACAATTGTGGGGCTCGTGAAATTAAAGTTTTAACTAAACATTGGGGGATTGTTCGCAGTGACCCTATTCTGCGTTCTATCCTCCCAAAAAATCCATCTATCATTTTCCGCAGAACTAAAACACTACTGAGTCAACTTGCACCTAGCAAGCTCCGTAAAACTACTCCAACTGTATATAGCGATGTCCAAACAACTGACACTGTTGGTACAATAAGGTGCAATATGGCTCGATGTTTGTGCTGTAGTTGGATTAGTGATACACCTTCACCATCGTTTACCTCTTCGGTTACCAATGAGATGTTTCCGGTTCAGGGGATTTTTTGCTGTTCTACACAGTATGTTATATACCTTCTTGAATGTCCCTGTAAATTGCAGTATGTGGGCCGCAACATTCAGACGGTGTGGTGCCTCATGAATCAGCATAGAGCCAATATTAAAAATGTTTTTTTGTTGCACAGTGTCTCTAGACACTATTATCTGAAACAAAACTCAGATTTTAGCAGTTTAAAGTTAAAGGGGTATTCCCCCCCAAGAGCTAAAAAAATAAAATGCTCCCAAACCTAGCTAGTCTTACTCACCAAGTCCCCCTGAGAATTTTGAGCCGTCTCCCGTCTTTCTAGCTGCTTCCGTTCCATAGTTACAAGCTTTTTAGAAAGCCGAACTATATCCAACATGGCTCCAGCCAGAAAACTACATCTCCCATCATGCAATGCTTACGTCTGATTGGTCCATGATGTAGCAGAGCTGATATCCACAAGATATAGCAGAGTTGAGAGTGTTGTATAGCAGAGTTGAGAGCGGGGGGGGGGGGGGGGGGGGTTGGGGTGGCAACGTCAGGGGGCACAGTGTGAGGGCCACAGGTGTGTTTAGGGGCGAGGGGGCACACAGGTGACCTGGGGGGAGGCAGTCGGGAGACAGCAGCAGCAGCTGTCAGTGTCCTCCCTCACTTCAATAGGCATGGTTAGAAGCCAGCCCATTGAAGAGAGGGAGGACACGTGATGCCGTCTCGGAGGGTGGGGGCCAGGAGCAGGGAGCGTGTCGGGTTGGACTGAGATCTGATGATTCTAAGCAAACGGTGGGGGTGAGTGCTTCTAGATAACAGCAAAACTGTGCAGAATCCGTAATAACTTTATATTGGAAAGATGGAAAGCTACGGGTGGGCAGCGTATTAATGCAAAAAATTTTTTGGGGGGAATACCCCTTTAACTATTTCAGAACAGATTGGAGAAGATGTACCCAGTAGGTTTAAACAGCTCATAAATAGGGAATCCTATTGTATTTTTAGACTCTGTTCACTGTCTCCAGGTAGCCTTAATGAAGTGTTAGAAAATTCCAAGTTTTAAATCAGGTTGATGTTTATTCTAACATTTTTTTGTCCGCTGTTTTTTTTTATTTAATAAAAATAAAGGTTTTGGTTTTTCTTAAGTTTTTTAAAGTTTTTTTTGCCTTTTTATATATTTTTGTACGCTGTTTTTTATGTAGCTGCAGTACTAACCAATTATACATGTCTTCATGCTATTTGCATGTTTTTTATGTAGTTACAGCTGTAGTACTAATTAATTGTATATGTTTTGTGTCAGCTCTTTAGGAGTTAACCCTGATGGGTGGAATAGCTCCACCTATCTTATTGACATCATTATTTCTTTTTGGTATAAGTTGTGTTGTGTCTCTCCTGTAATGTTATATGACTCTAGAAAAAGAAACCAGTACGGTTCCGAAACGCGTTGGATATTTTTTAATAAACTTTTATATTTTATATGATTCATCTGGTCACCATTAGTCGGACCTGTGCCTGGATCCCTGTTGTTGGAGTTTGGTGGTGTTTTCCTAATTATTCCCTTGGTGGAGTTCGGGAGTGGCTGCAGTTCGCAGGTTTATGCTCTTCATGCTATTCCGAGAGTTGTGCCTCCTGGTCAGCACAACTCAGGTGAGGGTTACCATATTCTATCCCTTCACCCCTTTTAGTCCAGCTGATCCGCGCCATGGAGAGCTGTCCCTTGTTTTTCTTTTTCTTCTGTGTACTCAATGGCAGTCAAACTCGCAGCAGGAATGTACATCCGCTCGGCCAATCAGTGCGCTGCCCTGCCACATCGCACTGATTGGCTGAGCGGGCCGTGAAGACGGCGGGTGCCCCGAAGCAAGCCGGAGCCGGGATCAGGTGGCGTATAGTCTCTGACGGCTGGGGGGTTAACGGGGCGGGCTGCGGGATGTACATCCCTGCTGCGAGTTTGTCTGCTATTGAGTACACACGGCCGGGATCCACAGCGAGTCTGCGGATATGGCAAGTGTGTTTGTACCCTTAATGAGGAATGATGCAGAAAACAAACCAAGCTACATTAAGGCATGGAAAAATTAGACACTACCTTTACTTCCACTACTCTTACACAAATGTTTAAGCATTGACATGGCTTCTCTCACTTTGTTAAAATTCAGGAGGATTCATTTAAACTCAAAAAAACATGGTATAAAACACCATATTTATTGAAACAAATTATATATCTAGCAATGATTATTGCTGGAGATGTACAGCCCAACCCAGTACTCAGTAATTTTTTTCACGTCTGTAGATTCCTTCCACTATCCACCTCTACAAGCCGGTAAAAATTACGGATTGGGCATCTGTAGTGCATCCATATTTCCATAAATCCGTTTTTAGAAAAATTACCTTTCCACAAACTTTTTAATTTTTCTTATTTTACGTAAATACGGATGCCAAAAGGCTACAATCCATAGAAAATAGCAGGCCCCATTAATTTCTATGAGAGAATCCACCAAAAAAAGTGGGTCCCCACTAGGACATGTCCTTTTTTTCAGGATTGAGTGATTGGGGGGGGGGGGGGGCGTGGAGTGAGGTTGCTCTCTGCTGGAGCTCAGTGAAGACGGGCTCTGCTCTCTCCATTGTAAGCCTATGAAGGGGGGAGGGGCTGAGGGAGATGAGGGAGCAGGAAGAGGTGACATGAAGGTCAGCTGTTTGCAGACTCTCTGGGCACCTAAACCGCAGGATTCTGGGGTCAGAAAGGTCAGTGCTTATCTATGAACTTACTGAGAGAAGATTGCAGGGTGTTGTGCTGTGCAGGACTGCTCCGTGCTCAGTCACTCCTAACAGCCCCTCCCCTCTCCATAGCCACATAATCGACACAGAAATCCTGCAGCTTCTGCAGTGATGGGGGAGGCTGGGAGATTGCTTTTTCAGTACAGAAGGAAACTCTTTTGGTTTATAAAACCTATTACAAAGTTTCTTAAAATCGCTTGAACTGTTGATATTTAGGGTATATTCACACGGACGAGCTCGCAGCGAGATTCTCGCTGCGAGCCCGGCAGGTCCTGGCAGTTCCGATACACTACATACTTGCTGCGGTCTAAACGACCGCAGCGAGTATGTAATTATACCGCCCTTAACCCCTTCTGCTCCTGCCCGGCTCCCCCGCTGTAAACATACTTTACCTGTCCTTGCTGCACGGGTCCGGCGTCCTGCTCTCCTGTCCGGCCAATCAGTGTGTTGCCCAGCCGCAGCCACTGATTGGCCGGGCGGGAGAGCAGGACGCCGGACCCCTGCAGCGAGGACAGGTAAAGTATGCTTACAGCGGGGGAGCAGAAGGGGTTAAGGGCGGTATAATTACATACTCGCTGCGGTCGTTTAGACCGCAGCAAGTATGTAGTGTATGGGAACTGCCAGGACCTGCCGGGCTCGCAGCGAGAATCTCGCTGCGAGCCTGCCCGTATGAATATACCCTTAATGTTTTCAAAAAAATGACCCTGAAATGACATTTACGCTTTAATGTCCTCCCAAATGAAGAGAGCTGAGAAGAAAGCAGCTGCTCAACAAGCGCAGGCAGCTAAAGCAGCGCTATCAAAATACGCCTGGTCTCCGGGACAGCTACCACATACACCACCTCAGGGGGGAAGAACAGCGACAGGAACATTGGATGCATCTGATGCGTCAGGTATGGACACTAGCCAGCAGATGCTGGGAACTCCTGATCCTCCTTCAGTGCTGGGTGAGAAAGTGGGTCTTGACCCACAGATGAATGTGCAGTTCAATTTTGGCTGAAGTTAGAGACCTGATAAGTGCCCTTCCTACTCGCTCTGATTTATCCTCACAGTTGGCCAATATGGAGGAAAGATACAGTAAAGATGTGGCTGATATTAAGCTCTCCTGTGAGGGGATAATGACGGCAGTATCGGCTCTAGAAACACGCCAGGCAGCGGCTGAGGTCGCCATGAATAAAATGGCAACTCAGGTGACACAGCATGATAATCTAAGAAATATCACATTACAAGTGGATGACTTGGAAAATAGGAGCCATCGCAACAACATTAAGATCCTATCAGGCCTATCAGAGGACATTAACCCCTTAGTGACCGCCGATACGGCTTTCTACGGCGGTCACTAATGGTCCTTATTCTGCTGCCATCAGCTTTTTACGGCGATGGCAGAGAATAAGGCTGCGGGGCCGGGACGGCCCCCACCCCATCCCCCCGGCTACCGGAGGTAGCTGAGGGGTTGGGGCAGTGTGTGGGGTCCGTCCCGGCCCCCCCCCCTTACCGACGATCGCCGCTATTAACGTTATAGCGGCGGCCGTCGGTAAAGAGGATTACCGGTGCTGCCGCCGCCTTTCATCTCCCCCCGTGAATCTACGGCGGGGGGAGATGAAATAAGTGTATATCAGACCCCAGATCAGACCCCCCTAGTGCCCCGATAACTAACCCCCCTCCCCCGGCGGCCATCATTTCCAAGATGGCCGCCGCCATCGCTGTGAACCGACTAACGTCGGTTCACAGCGATGAAAAAGTTAAAATGAATGAAAGCCCCATGCTCTCCGCCACCGGAGGTAGCGGAGAGCATGGGGCAGTCATCGGGGACCCCCCTGTGGGGTCCCGGTACAAGCGATCAGCGGTATATACTATATACCGCTGATCGCTTGTACCATGTGCTCCCGGCACTTTTTATCCCCTGTCACCATAAATGATTGGTGACAGGGGATAAAAAGTGATGTCCCCTCACCCCCCAAGTCGCCCCCCACCCCCCCTGTCACCCCCGTCCCCCAGTCACCCCCCCTTCCCCATATACTCACCGGAACCCACGGAGCTCCTTCCTCCTCGACGTCCTGGCTGGTTATGAAGTGCGCATGCGCTTCACAACCAGCCAACTCTGAAAATTTAAAGTGACAGAGACCAATTTGGTCTCTGTCACTGAACTATGATTACTGTGATTGAAAATATCACAGTAATCATAGTAATACAGTGAAAATGAATATGTAAAGTACAAAAAGTGACAAACATACACTCCCAAGTTTACTCCCAAATTACCCCTAACCCCTCCCCAGATTACCCGTAACCACCGCACGTTGCCCGTAACCACCGCACGTTGCCCGTAACCACCGCACGTTGTCCGTAACCACCGCACGTTGTCCGTAACCACCGCACGTTGCCCGTAACCACCGCACGTTGCCCGTAACCACCGCAAATTGCCAGTGACCCCCTCCAGATTGCCCGTAACCACCCCAAATTACATGTACCCACCCCAGATTACCTATAAGCACTTCAGTTTATCAGTAACAATCTCAGATTGTCTGTAACCCTTCCAGGTTGCACATAACCCCCCCAGGTTCCCCGTAATCATGCCAGATTACATGTAACCCCCCCCCAGATTGCACGTAACCACCGCGCGTTTCCTCTGACCACGCCACGATGCCTCTGACCACGCCACGATGCCTCTGACCACGCCACGATGCCTCTGACCACGCCACGATGCCTCTGACCACGCCACGATGCCTCTGACCACCGCACGTCGCCTCTGACCACCACACGTCGCCTCTGACCACCACACGTCGCCTCTGACCACCACACGACCACCCCAAATTGCCAATGACCCCCTCCAGATTGCGGTGCCCATGTCAGATTACAGGTACCCACCCCAGATTGCCTATAAGAACTTCAGTTTATCCGTAACCACCCCACATTGCCCGTAACCACCCCACGTTGCCCGTAACCACCCCAGATTGTCAGTAAGCACTGCAGGTTGCCTGTAACCACCCCACGTTGCCCGTATCCACCTCAGATTGTCTGTAAGCACTGCAGGTTGCCCGTAACCAGCCCACGTTGCCTGTAACCACCCCAGATTGTCTGTAAGCACTGCAGGTTGCCCGTAACCACCCCACGTTTCCCGTAACCATCCCAGATTGTCTGTAAGCACAGCAGGTTGCCCGTAACCAGCCCACGTTGCCCGTTACCAGCCCACGTTGCCTATAACCAGCCCACGTTGCCTGTAACCAGCCCACGTTGCCTGTAACCACCCCACGTTGCCGTAACCACAGCAGGTTGCCCGTGACCACCACACGTTGCCCATAACCACCACACGTTGCCCGTAACCACCCCGCGTTGCCTGTAACCACCCCACGTTGCCTGTAACCACAGCAGGTTGCCCGTGACCACCCCAGGTTGTCCGTAACCACCCCAGATTACCTGTAACCATCTCAGGTTGCCCATAACCACCCCTGGTTGCCCGTAACCACCCCACATTACCTGTAATCTCATTTTTTTTTTTTTTATTTTAGTAACTGCGCTATTCTAATAACCATTACTAGCTTACTTTTGCTCCTGTAAATTGGCGCTCCTTCCCTTCTGAGCCCTGCTGTGTGCCCATACAGTGGTTTATGCCCACATATGAGGTACCTGTTACTCAGGAGAACCTGCGTTACAGATTTTGGGGTACGTTTTCTCTCCTGTTCCTCGTCAAATTGAGAAATTTCAAACTAAACCAACATATTATTGGAAAAATTCAAGTTTTTCATTTTTACTGGCCAATTTTGAATACTTTCCTGTAATACCTGTGGGGTCAAAATGGTCACCACACACCAAGATGAATTCTTTGAGGGGTGTACTTTCCAAAATGGGGTGACTTATGGGGGGTTTTCTCTCTGCTGACACTACAGGGGCTCTGCAAACGCACCTGGCGCTCAGAAACTTCTTCAGCAAAATTTGCATTGGAAAAGCTAATTGGCGCTCCCTTCCTTCTGAGCCCTGCTGTGTGCCCATACAGTGGTTTACGCCCACATATGGGGTACCGTTGTACTCAAGAGAACCTGCATTACAAATTTTGGGGTGCTTTTTGTCTTATATTCCTTTTGAAAATGAGAAACTTTAATCTAAACGTATATATTATTGGAAAATTAAAATTTTCAATCTTTTTACTGCCTAATTGTGAATACTTTCCTCCAGCCCCTGTAGGGTTAAAATGCTCATTATACCCCTAGATTAATTCTTTAAGGTGTGTAGTTTCCAAAATGGGGTCACTTATGGGGGTTTTCAGGATACCAGACTTCTAAATCCATTTAAAAAAAGAACTGGTCCCTAAAAAAATCAGTTTCACGAAAATGTGATAATTTGCTGATACATTTCTAAGCCCCATAACACCCTAAAAAAGTAAAATATGTTTACCAAATTATGCCAGAATAAAGAAGACATATTGGTAATGTGACTTAGTAACTAATTTATGTGCTATGACTTTTTTTTTTTAGAAGCAGAGAATTTAAAAGTTCATAAAATGCAAATTTTTTAAATTTTTCATGATATTTTGATGTTTTTCACAAAAAACACACAAAATAGTGACCAAATTTTGTCACTAACATAAAGTGCCATATGTCACGAAAAAACAATCTCAGAATCGCTAGCATACGTTAAAGCATCACTGAGCTATAAGAGCATAAAGTGAGACAGGTCAGATTTTGAAAAATTAGCCTGGTCATTAAGGCCAAAACTAGCTGCAGCACGAAGGGGTTAATGGGGATAAGCTCCCAGGTGTGGCTAAAGCTATATTCAATCGCTATTTGGGGTCTCCAGAGGATGCACATATTGAATTGGACAGAGTCCATAGAGTAATAGGCCCACGAAAAGGAGACTATAACAGATCAAGAGACATCCTTTGCAGAGTTCATTTTTTTCAGCAGAAAGAGGCAAAAAGCCTAGGAGAAAGGTCCAAGTGTATTTGAGGGGTCAGAGATTACTTTGCTGGCCGATGTCTCTCGCTGCACATTATCTATGTGTAGAATTGTTAAGCCCCTCTTGCAACCTATAAGGGACTCGGGAGCCTCATATAAATGGGGATAATCCGGAAAGATGGACGAACATACACGATTCATTCCCCGGGAGATCTTGCAGGGGCATCAGCTTTTCTGGGGGTGGCTTTGCCCTCAGTACTTGATTGGACAACTTACGGACAGCCACCATTTAAAGACCTTTCTGTTGCTAAGGACTAGAGGCCCATAAGGTACATATGGAATAATTATTGGTTAAGATGTTTACTTTCTGCTTTTGTGGTGCTTGAAAGTTTATGGTTATTAACCAAGAGCATCTACGCCTCCTTTGTCCTGCCTTTTTTTTTTTTCTGATTTTGTGTGGCGCTCCCCCCCCCCCCCCCCTTTCCTGGGTCCAGCTCCCATATAGAAGGTTACATAACATAATAATGGACTTGTGAAAGACTGCAAACTGGATACAAGTCACTTATTTGTTGTCATGTTTAATATGAAGTTGAAGCAGAGGGGTAGTTCTGGGGCGGAGGGGCGGCAGGGTTATGGATAGGGCTAACGGTGGGCAGGCAGAGCCTAGTGGTTTATACTCATGGGTGGAACATCATCATTATCACTTTTTTTTTTTTTTTACGTGTTTTCTTTTTTTTCTTTTTTAAATTTTGTATTTTTTTTTAAAGTTTTTTTTTATTTAGTATTTTTTTTTAGGTTTTTTTATTTAGGTTTTTTTTTTTCCTCTTCTCTTTCCAGCTAAGACAAGGATTACATTTTGCGGGTAAAGAGCCTCTGGCAGGTGCGCCTTGCTGTCCAGTGTGTTCTCCCATGTCCCCAATTAGGAAGGGAAGTACCACTGTGAGGAGAGTGGAAGTGGGTACCACCAACCTCTGTGGTATCGGGTATAGTCCCATAAGGGAAAGGGTGTGTGAGTGGGTGTTTTTTTTTTCTTTTTTTTCTTGGTTTTTTATTTTAATAATTTTTTTTCCCCTCCTCCCTCCTTCCATTTTTTTCTTTTTGCATTCTTTGCCTCAGAGAACTGAGTGATGGTCTCGTTGACTTGAACATCTTTAAACGCCCAGGGCTTGAATATACCTGAAAAAAGGTCCTCCTTACTGAGATTATTGTGGAGTAAGCGGGCAATGGTAGCTCTAATTCAAGAAACTCCCATTAAAATCGATAATGTTCAGAGACTAACCAACTCTTATTTCCCTGAAGTTTACCACAGCTGTTCGCCCAACTCCAAAAACAAAGGGTGTCGCGATCTTTTTGTAACCGCTCAGCCCCTTGGGAGTACATGGCGCATTTGGCAGATCCAAAGGGCAGATTTCTCTTTGTTAATGGTAAAATGTTGGGACAATTGTGTACGTTTGTGACACTATATCTTCCAAACGTGTCTCAAGTATGTGCCCTTGAATCGTGCCTGTATGCCGCCGAAGGGTTCCTAGAGGGCATGGTATTGTTGGGGGGTGACCTCAACGTGGCACTTAACCCACACATAGACACCTCATCAAGAAGTTCCTCGGTACCACTTGCCGCACTGAAGAGGGCTAAATCCCTGCTGCATTCATTCCAGATAATCCCGAGGATAGGGATTATACATTTTTTTCCAACCCGCATAAGTTATATTCCCGTTTAGATTATTTGTTTCTATCCCATTCTCATTTAGATAAAATTATCTCGACGTGTATCGATACCATAGTTTTTTTCTGACCATGCGTTAATTAGTCTAACAATCTCTTTATCATCCAATACAGCTAAAACATGGAAATGGCATTTGAATGAACACCTGTTAGAGAACCAGGGGGTGGTAAGTGAACTCCGGAAAGAAATTTGTGACTTCTTTTTGCGTAATGAGACTGGTGATATTTCACCTATCATGATATGGGAAGCACATAAGTTTTATATCAGGGGTATTCTGGTGCAGCTGGGGGCCCGACTAAAAAGAGAACGTACTTCTGAAATAACTACCCTTTTAGGCAAGATAGCAACTCTAGAGAGACAACACAAGTACTCTCAGGTGATAGCAGTAGAAGAAGAACTGCTGGGGCTGAGGAGTAAGTTAAAAGAGCTTATGTTCACAAAAGCTCGAGTAGCACTTTCATAAAACCCACTTTTGCATTTGGCAACAAACCCAGCAAAATGCTAGCTCGAGCACTCAGGATACAACGATCGCGGTCCTTCATTCCACATATAACAACATCAAATGGTGTTAAGGTGACCTTATCAGAACAAATTGCGGAAACATTTAAAAACTATTACGCATCTCTTTATGGTCTATCTTCAGACGATGTCTGGTCTCTCTGGAGAGGCAATTGCAGCTCTTGAGGCACCCCTAGAGATGCAGGAACTTGAAGAAGCCATTAAATCCACACGGGCAGGCAAGGCTAAGGGCCCGAATGGGTTTACATTAAAATACTATAAGAAGTTCTTTCCAGAAATTAAGGAACGTTTTATACAGACCTTTAAATCTCTCTCAGGAGGTGGCCAGTTACCTATAGATACTCTTAGAGCTCACATAAAGGTCATTCCCAAGGAGGGGAAGAATCATTCAGTTTGCCAGAGTTACAGACCTATTTCATTGTTAAATGAAGATCTGAAACTCTTCGCAAGGATACTCGCAACCCGTATTATGCCACATTTACAGGGGGTTGTTCATTTAGATCAAGTGGGCTTTATGCCCACACGTGAAGCCCGAGATAACGCTACACGTGCACTTAACGTAATACACCATGCAGATACTCACAACATTCCATTAATGCTTTTATCAACAGATGCAGAGAAGGCCTTTGACAGAGTTAGCTGGCCCTTCCTAAAGCGTGTGCTACGCTATATGGGTTTGGGACCAAATATGATGAGCTGGATAAACTCGTTATATTCTAACCCCTCAGCGTCGGTCTCTGTCAATGGCCTTCTCTCATCCTCCTTTAGCATACATAATGGTACACGGCAAGGGTGTCCCCTTTCCCCATTAATTTTTTTACTCCCGTTAGAACCTTTATTATGTCACATAAGAAAAAGTATTGGTATCACTGGTATACAAATAAACGGAAACACTCACAAAGTTGCTCCTTATGCAGATGACTTGTTGTTCTTTCTTTCTAACCCCATGTATCACTACCTAATCTAATTCATGAATTGTCACGATATGGAAATTTATCAAATTACAAATTATTATTTTTTTCTTCTTCTAATAATTGTGGGTAGCAACAAAATAAAGTCGGAGATTTGGCATAGCAAAGCCCCCCCTGCTACTTGGAGCGGCAAAGGCCGAGTATTTCAGCCTAACTCTCTTCCTGCCCCATATAAGACCACCAAGCTTCACCTCGATCTGGCAGATCCACGCATTGCTTATCCATATTGGGGCAGCCCCCCAAAAAAAGAAAAAGTTGAGGCAACATTACTAATTTAATAATTGCAGCTCTATCTACAATGGCTATCGGGAGCTTCGTCATGATTTTATTACGCTTCTCCAAATTGCGTTCAAAGGGAGATAAATTGGCTGGACCAAATTTCCCCGAGTCCCTGGTTATCTGTACCCCCAGATATTCTAGTGTTTTTTTTCTTCATCTAGGGGGAACAGGCAGGACTTCCCCCAATTTATCTCCAGACCTGAGAAGAGACCATAGCTCTCCAGTGCAGAGACAACACCCGGGAGGGCCCTCACAGGCTCTTTCATGAACAACAGAATATCATCTGCATACAACAAGATTTTATTTGAATCCCTGAGAAGGCCAAAGCCTTGGAATTCTGCGTGTCGCCTTGCCCACTCTACCAGAGGCTCCATATAAATTGCAAATAATTAGGGGGAGAGAGGACACCCCTGACGGGTTCCCCTAGATAAATCAAAGGTACGAGAAAGAGAACCATTAAGGATCAACCTAGCAGTTGGACCCGAGTCCAACAGCTTAACCCACTTTAAAAAAAACATCCGCTGAGGCCAATTTTTTCATCACTGGCCATAAGAAGCCCCACTCCACCCTGTCAAGAGACAGGATGGAGCGGGGCCCAGGACAGTCCGACTGGATAGCAGCAAATACCTTTTGGATGTTGTCATGCACAGTTTTATTCGGCATAAAGCCTCCTTGTTCCTCCCCTATAATTTTAGTTATTACGGATTTCAACCTCCGAGCCAAAATTTTAGCAAGCAGCTTAACATCCGCATTAAGGAGGGATATCGGGCGATAGGATGAGATCTCAGCAGGGTCCTTACCCTTCTTTTTAATTAGCACTATATGGGCTTCTCTCATTGTTTGCGGAAGCATCTCTCCCCTTAAGGATTCATTAAAAACGTCCAGGAGAATGGGCAAGACGACACCAGAAAAGACCGCCGGCCCGATCCGAAGCCGCGTGGGATCGCGATCCCACCGCTGCCTGCACCAAGAGCGCCTCCACCGGCACTATGCCACAAGGGGACATCGCCACATCCAACCCGGGCTTCTCCATTGGATCCCGGGCAGCATCCACCTATATGCTGAACAACAGGGATCAGACGCCTCGTGGAGGGGAGAGGGCCGGAAGTGCGGCTCCTACGTCATGCCGCCGGTACGCCCCCCCAAATTACAAAATTAATATGCAGAAGTCAGAGGCACTTAATATCAATTTACAGACTTCGGTCTTCTTTTTCTTTTCGTTGGAAACACAATTCATTAATTTATTTAGGGGTGCACCTTACTTCACACATTTCTCAGTTATATCAGGCTAATTATGCTCCTATGTTAAAAACCATAATGAATGACTTAAATAGGTGGCAAAAAGGAACATTCACGTGGTCTGGTAGATGCGTTATCATTAAAATGAATGTGTTGCCGCGGTTATTGTATCTGTTGCAGACCCTGCCTATCTTAGTTCCTAAAAATTTTTTTTAGCCTATTGATTCTATGTTCAGGAGGTTTGTCTGGGCGCAAAAAGCAGGCAGGCAAAAGAAATAAGGTGGTGTTGGGCTCCCAAATATATTTCATTACTATGCTGCATCTCAGTTGGTGCGGGGAGTCGACTGGCATTGTCACCAGAACACCAAGCTTTGGGTATATATGGAGCGAAGTGTTTCATCCTTGGAGTTGACTGCGGCCCCCTGGATTTTCCAAAGCGTTTAAACACATCTCAAAACACCCCACGATTACTCCCACTCTTAAAATCTGTGAGAAATTTCTAATTAAGGGTCATCTAGCGCCATATCCATCCCCCTTTTACCCTATTCTGAAAAACCCAGTTTTTCTGCCAGGACTGAAGGACCCAATGTTTGACAAGTGGTACCAAGTGAATAAGGGTAGAGCAAAATCATTGCTAGTAGATGGCTCTTGGCCCACCTTAAGTGCTTTGTTGGGCATTACAGAGCCATGCCCACTGAAGAAGTTTCCAGCTGGAATATTATTTTAAGTCGTTACCCCCAGCTCAGAAATTTTCCGGCCCCCTTACATGTTTTGAGAAACTTTGTGATAACTCGGGTCCTCAGTGACACGTTTTGTCGGACATCTATGGCTTACTGGATTCGCCCATGGAGGCTAGTAAACCTCCATTTATAACAAAATGGGAGAAGGACTTAGATGTCTCTTGGACCGATCAGCAAGTAGATAGAATCCTTAGGCTGGCTCACTCTACATCGATATCCAGTCGCTATCGAGACAAATTATAAAGTCGTGGCAAGGTGGTGTCGTGTAGCGAGTGAGATCCACAGGTACGCTTCAAGTTGTTCACCACTATGCTGGCGGGAATGTGGGGAAAGGGGTTCATTTGTACATGTGTTCTGGCATTGTCCAAAAATCTAAGAATTTTGGGAAGAAGTGTGGAAAATTATATCTAAGTTTACTTCATATGACCTCCCACTTACACCTGCTTTGGGCCTTCTTCACCTTTCTGAGATCCCTGTGAGGATTTATAAAAGATCAGTCATACGTCATTTAATTAATGCCGCGAAGGCCTGTATCCCAATGTACTGGAAAAAGGTGGACACTCCCTCACTCAGGTCATGGTTAAATAAGGTTGAACAGATATACAGAATGGAAGACCTTTCGGCCCAACTTTATGATCGTGAAATGCAATTCCGGAACACATGGGCAGAGTGGGACAACTTTAAAGAAACAAATGGATTCCTAGCCCCGGGCTGAGGTTATGGAAAGGGTTGGTTAGGAAGTGGTCGAGGGTGGAATTGGTGAGTGGGGTTTTTTTTTTTTTTTATATAGGATAGGGGTGGCGGGGTGGGAAGATCTATTCAGATTAGCAAAGGCTGAAGAATAGTTAAGGCTTTAGAAGTTTCAAGGATACTAGTTTCTGCTCTCTATTTATAGGTATAGAGAATAAGGTTTTTTAATTTCTTAGGAATTTTGTTATATGACCTGGATCTTGTTGTCTGTTTGTTCAGCGGAAAGACTGTCTTTATTTGAGTTGGTTCTCACAGTGTTTTTATATACTTGTAAAATTAATAAAAGATTAGAATTTAAAAAAAAAAAAAAAAAAAACAGATCATGGCGTAAAAATTGACACCTCACACAGCCATATACACCAAAAAATAATTGTTATAAGGATGGGAATAGGGCATTTGAAGAATTTTAATTCTTTTTTAAAAAGCCATCAAATAAAATAAAAGTTATACACCTTACATATCGCTGTAATCGTACCGACTTGAATAACAGAGATAACATGTCATTTATACCATAGGGAGAAGGGTGTAAACACAAAACCCCTCAAAATAAAAAGAATTGCACTTTTTTCAATTTCAGTGCACAAATAACTTTTATTTTGGTTAACAGTATATTTTATGGAAAAATTAAGTCTGTCACTGCAAAGTATAATTGGTGTCGCAAAAAATAAGGGCTCATGTGGTTCTGTAGGTAAATAAATGCAAGTGCTATGGCCTTTTAACCCCTTAACGACATCGGGCGTAAGTATACGCCCCCGCAGGGTGGGCTTTAACGCAAACGGGCGTATACTTACGCCCGATGTTTCCCCGATCGCTGTGTGTTCACACACAGCGGTCGGGGAAGATGGCCTGCTATAATGTATAGCAGGCCATCTCTGCTCGTCGGCACGGGGGGGGAGAGAAGTACAGGGGGGAGAAGGGGTACTGGGGTAATAATAGGGGGTTAGTGTTAGCCATTTTATACCGGCTAACACTAGGCCCCAACTTAGTAATGGATTCCGTCTATTAGACGGCTTCCACTACTAAGTCTATAAAGTAAAGAAATAAAGACAAGACACAAGTTAAAAAAAAATTTTTATTCAAATAAAAACACCCCCACACCCCTCATTGACCATTTTATTAAAAAAAAAACAACAAACAACCGCTGGTCATCGACGTAGTCCACGGAATCCGACGTAATCCCCAGGATACCGATATCTGAAAAACAAAAAGGGAGAAACGCACAAAAAACACACAAACAGGAGCACAACACCCATCATTGTGAGCGGTGTTGTGCTCCTTACAGTATGCAGCATCTTTACAGATCGCTGCTTACAGTCTGGCCCCCAAGGGGTTAAGGGAGGATGTATTGTATCCCCCTTAACCCCTTGGGGGCCAGACTGATGTCAGACTGCACCCATCCCAGCAAGGAAGGGGTTAAGTGACCCCCCTTCCTTGCTGGGAGGGGTGCAGTGCAGGGGAGGGGGTGGGAAGATCTGTATACTCACCCCGATGTGTCCTCTTCGCTGGTCCGCAGCACAATGAAGTCACTGTGCTGCGGACCCGCTAATTATATGTGCGCTGAGCTGATCAGCCAATCAGCTGAGCGCACATATAATTCTAAATGTTTCTTCTAATAATGCTATTGTGATAACATAATTAGAAGAAACATTTGATGTTTTAATTACAGTAAAGTGATGATTAGTACAGAATGCTCTATTGCCGGCAGTATGAATTAACGGCATCCTGTACTAATTAATATTTAATTAATAAAACACATTTTTGTTGAAATAAAATCAGTTTCGTTGTTCAATAATTTAATTCTAACGAATCCATCATTGTGCAATTAAATGTACTGTCAAAAAATAAATATATATATATATATATAAATATACATTTATTTATATATATATTTATTTTAACAGTATATTTAATTGCACAATAATGGATTCCTTAGAATTAAATTATTGAACAACGAAAGGGACTTTATTACAAAGAAAATGTGTTTTATTAATTTAATATATTAACTATTAGAGGCATCGGCATTCGGCATCATTGCCGGCTATTTTTGAAGTACTCCGTACGGACTGCCTGTCAATCCACGACCGAATGTCCAGCCGCAAACAATGGTCTTGTTCATTTTTTACGGGTCCGTTTACGATAGGGCCGTAGATTCATACATAGTGTGCACTGTGCAGCCGTATATCGTATACTTTCCAGCGTAAGCATGAACCACCAAAAATACCGCCGCACAATTACAGCCGCAAATACAGCCGCACAGTTACATAGTGTGAACCTAGCCTTAGAGTGTATGAAGGAAGGGACACCCAAATCCAGCCCCCAGATGCCCCCCCCCCCCATCCTCCGAGTTAGTGGGGAGATAGTTCGGGAACTGATCTTCCCACTGCTAGATAAAGGTTACCACCTGTACGGGGATAACTTTTATACCAGCGCCCCCTCTTCCGGTCCCTCGCTGCCCGAGCTACTGTAGCTTGCGGCACGATCCGTAAATATCAGAAGTAGTAATAAAGCCCTAATATTTAGCAGCCATGGAGCGGACCCAGCGCTTCTGGATATGAGGGACCCCGTATCGCACCAGGACAACATTTTCCAGGTGACGTCCCCCACACTGGAAAACAGGAGACCCCAGAAGAAGTGCAGAGTGTGGGGTAATAGGGGGATCAGGAAGGACACCATTTTCCAGTGTGACACCTGTCCTGATCGCCCCGGCCTCTGCATACTGGATCGTTTCAAGGCGTACCACACGTCATTGGGGTTCTACATTTTCTAAATTCTGTCCCTTATTCCTATTTCAGGGGTCACGTTGATCCAGGGATTATTCTGATCGCCATTATGGAGTCGGGAAGGAATTTTTCCCCTGTGATGAGGCTACTGTCGTCTGCCTTACGAGGGTTTTTTTTTGCCTTCCTCTGGATCAACACAGGTTGAATTTGATGGACACCTGTCATTTTCAACCTTATAAACTAATAATTGGCCTAATACCCCCAAATAAATTAGAATGTTCCCTTTTCCCCAGCTAAATATGTATGGCCGCCATTCCCATTAGAGGATGCCATGATGCAATTATAAACCCTCTGTGATGCCAGGGCAGTAGAAACCCCCCACAAGTGACCCCATTCTGGAAACTACACCCCATAAGGAATCTAACGAGGAGGGCAGTGGGGATATGGCCCCCTGGTGACGGGCACATTTGGGCCGTGAAAATGAAAAAATTGTATTTTTTATTTTCATGGCACATGTTCCACTTAAGTGCCCGTCACCAGTGGGGTCCATATGCTCACTGCACCCCTTGTTGTATTCCTTATGGGGTGTAGTTTCCAGAATGGGGTCACTTGTGGGGGGGTTCTACTGTCCTGGCAGCACAGGAGCTTTGTAATTGCGACATGGCCTCCATCCTCCATTTAAGCCTCTAAATGGCGCTCTTTCCCTTTGGTGGCTTGCCCTCTGCCCATATGGCCCATTATATCCACATGTAGGGTATTTTTGTACTCAGGGGAAATTACCCTACACGTTTTGTGTTCACTTTCTTTTTTAACCCCTTGTGGAAAAGGAAAAAATCAAGGCTAGACCAACATTTAGTGTAAAAAATGTTTAATTTTTACACTAAATCATTGATCTTGTCTTGATTTTTTCATTTTCACAAGGGGTTAAAAGATAAAAAAAACACTAAATGTGTAGAGCACTTTCCCCTGAGTATGGAAATACCCGACATGTGGACATAAAGCACCATGCAGGTGCAGGGTAAGCCTCCAAAGGGAAGGAGCGCCATTTGGCTTTTTGAGGCTGGATTTTGCTGGAATGGATTTCGAGGGGCCATGTTGCATTTAAAAGGCCCCTGTGTTGCCATGACAGTTGAACCCCCCCACAAGTGACCCCATTATGGAAACTACCCCCCTTAGGGAATGTAACAAGGGGTGTAGTGAGCATATGGACCCCACTGGTGACGGGCACAAATGTGGAACAATATGGCGTGAAAAAGAAATATTACATTTTTTACACTATAATGTTGGTTTAGCCTTAAATTTTTCATTTTCACAAGGGGTTAAAAGAGAAAAAAAACACAATGTGTAGAGCAATTCCCCCTGAGTCCGTAAATACCCCACATGTGGACATAAAGCGCCATGTGGGCGCAGGGCAAGCCTCCGAAGGGAAGGAGCGCCATTTGGATTTTGAAGGCTGGATTTGGCCAGAATGGATGATGAACGCCATGTCGCATTTACAGAGCCCTCGTGCTGCCAAGACAGTGAAAACCCCCCACAAGTGACCCCATTCTGGAAACTACACCCCTCAAGGAATCTAACAAGGGGTGCAGTGAGGATATGGACCCCTTGATGACGGGCACATTTGTGCCGTGAAAGTGAAAAAATGAAATTTTTCCCTTTCACGTCACATTGTTCCACATTTGTGCCCGTCACCAGTGGGGTCCATATGCTCACTGAACCCCTTGTTAGATTCCTTGAGGGGTGGTTTAAAGAATGGGGTAACTTGTGGGGGGTTTCCAGTGTTTTGGCAGCACGAGGGCTCTGTGAATGCGACGTGGCCCTTGAAATCCATTCCAGTAAAATCCAGCTTGCAAAGGCCAATTGGCGCTCCTTCCCTTTGGAGGCTCGTCCTGCGCCCGCTTGGCACTTTATGTCCACATGTGGGGTATTTCCGTACTCGGGAGAAACTGCGCTACATGTTTGGTGTTTTTTTTTTTTATCACCTTGTAAAAATGAAAAATGAATGCTAGAACATTTTAGTGTAAAAAATAGAATTTTTCCTTTTTTATGGTGCGTTCACACCTACAGGATCTGCAGCTGATTTTCTGCAGCAGATTTCAGTTAAATAACTGAACACAGCATCAGATTTGATGCTGTGTTCAGTTATTTAACTGAAATCTGCTGCAGAAAATCAGCTGCAGATCCTGTAGGTGTGAACGCACCCTTACACCACATTGTTCTGAAAATCTGTGAAGCACCTGTGGGGTCCAAATGCTCACCGCACCCCTTGTTACATTCCTTGAGGGGTGCAGTTTTCTAAATGGTGTCCCTTTAGGGGTGTTTTAGAGGCATCGGCATTCGGCATCATTGCCGGCTATTTTTGAAGTACTCCGTACGGACCGCCTGTCAATCCACGGCCGCATTTCCAACCGCAAACAATGGTCTTGTTCATTTTTTACGGGTCCATTTACGATAGGGCCGTAGATTCATACATAGTGTGCACTGTGCAGCCGTATATAGTATACTTTCCAGCGTACGCATGAACCGGAAAAATCCGGCCGATAATTTACCGCCCGCAATACAGCCGCACAGATACATAGTGTGAACCTAGCCTAGGGGTGTTTTTTAGGTTTTGGCACCCCAGAGCCTCTGCCAACCTGAAGTGGTACAGTCAAAAATGACCAAATATAACGGAGGCGTTGAAATTCACTAGGCGCTCCCTTATATCTGAGGCTTGTGGTGCGTCAAATAGCGCAATAGGGCCACATATGGGGTATTTCTATAAACTGCAGAAACGGGGCAATCAATATTGGGGTGCATTTCTCTGCTAATAGGTTTATCATTATGAAAGATATTGGATTACAATAAAATCTCTGCACAGAAAATAAAAATTTTCTAATTTCTTACACACTTCGCTTTTATTTCTGTGACTCCCCTAAAGGGTTAAAAAACTTTCTGGATGTGCTTTTGCAGAGTTTGGGGGGTGCAGTTTCTGAAATGGGGTGCTTTGTGGGGCTAACATACAGTCCCCTCAAATACACTTCGAACCTGAACAGGTCCCTAAAAATATCTGATTTTGAAATTTTACTGAAAATTTGGAAAATTGCTGCTAATGTTTTAAGCTTCCTATTGTCTAAAAAAAAATGAAATATAGTTTAATAAAAGCTACCAACATAAAGACATGTTGCTAATGCTATTTAATATATAAATTATGTGGCATAACCATTTTCTGTATAAGCAGAAAGGTTTCAAAGTTTGAAAAATGCATTTTTTCATAATTTTTCACGTTATTTTGGTGTTTTTCATAAAGATTTGTTATGAGTATCGACTCCATTTTACCAGAAATGTAAAGTACCATATGTCACGAGAAAACAGTCTCAGAATCGGCTGGATAGGTAAAAGCATCCCGAAGTTATTAATGAATAAAGTGAAACACAGAAAACGACAGGTGGCTCAACCAATTAATGTGTGAATTTGAGGGGGTGCCACTCAATGTCTAGATAGTAATAATATTAACCCACAAAGAAACAAAGAGCTAGACAAACGTTTAAAGAGTGCACTCCACCATATAATAAATATATAAAGATATATGTGCAAAAAATATATATAATTTTTATTAGTTAATTGTACTCACATAAAACACTCACAAAAAACACTACACAATACACTTAAAAACATTTAAAAATTCCAGTCAGGAACATGAAAATCTACGGTCTACCCACACAATAAATAAAGGGTATCAGACCTACGGGGAATAGCAAACAAATAATATTGTCAACATGACCCAGATAAAATGTATAGAATATCAAAAAGAAATAAGATCCCTAGGCACTCAATATAGAAGACCAGTGTAACCTATAGAACCAGAATTCAACAGAGGAAAAACTAAATCAAATAAGGAGTAAATTCAAGAAAATAATAATAATAATATATCACCCAAAATGAGGCAAAAAATATATATCACCCAGAGCAACACAAGAAGGAAATATATAAATCTCGGTGCCTAGATAAATAAAGGGTCATGGAGCTGCTACCCCCGGCAAAGAACCCCACGCGTATCGTCACCCTCCGGTGACTTCGTCAGGAGTAAATACTGTGTGTCATAGTGTTCTTAAATACTGTAATGAAGCTGAATGTTTATGCAGTACAGCTGTTGAATAGACTAAATTAAATAATCGCGGCTACCTGGTGGCGTTGTGCTGTGTCGATGACCCATCAGACATGGCCGCTCTCGGCGTCCTCAGGAGGCTATTGCGCATGTCCATGCGCATAATGTCATGTGTTCATGACGTCACCCGGTTCTGTGGGATCAAGGCATCACGTGACCTCCCATACGGCAAGTCACGTGTCTCCCGTGTGATGCAATGTTTACACAACTAGAATGAATTGACTATAGTCATGCTGTAACGTGACTCAAAGCATCACATGACTCCCGTAATAGAAATAATGCGGCCAATATGTGATACAGAGTTTACGCTTACGCAGAAGCTTGGGCAAGATGAAAGAAAAGAAAAGAAAAGAAAAAACAAGCTTGTTTCAAAATCGCCAGTGTGAAAACAACTCGGTGACCAGGTTAGAAACACGGGTAAACATAAAAACCACCCAATATAAAGTGCTAATAAATAACCTAACTATAAACACCTAACCTACCCATAATTATACATGTATTAGTGTTATCTACAATAAATTGTATATCTATTTTTTATTTTTTTATTATTTATTTTGTTTTTATTTTTTATTTTTATTATTTTATTTTTATTTTTATTTAAAATTATTTTATTTTTTTATATATTTATTATTTTTTATTTTATATTATTTATTAATTATTTATTACCTTATTGTTTATTTAGTGATTTTTTTGATTTATTTGATTTATACCTTTATACTATTTTACTGTAATTTGTTTATGGTATTCCGTTTATGTAATATAGTAGATTATTGATTATTATTTATTTATTAATGTATCACTATTTGCAGATATATATTTATTATTTATTAATTTGAAACAATGAAGAGTAAACATGATTAAACACATATAAAAAATATATATAAAAAATACACCGTAAAGTAAAATGACATAATAAATAAATCACCCACCATAATAAAAGTTCACCCGTTTAATTGGACCCTGGCCACCGGAAAAAATAATGAAAATTAATAAAAACAAAGTAATTAGAGCATGACTAGCCCGCGAGAAAAAAGAAGGAAGTCCACATGGAGCCAACCTGGCCACAATATATTTGGGTTATGGAGGCGTCAATGGAAGGATCATGCCAAAATACACATACTACAGCCAACAAAGAACCATACGGTCCTACAAAGTTGGAAACGTCCTTCTCTTTGAAATCAAAGAGATTCATGTCTGCATGATCAAAGAATAATAAAAGGTCAATCCAATTCAGTTGACTCAGTCCATTCAGGAACCATTGAGAAGAAGTCGCAGCCCCATAAGTAAGTAGTTTTCTTGGTTTCAGGAAATAGTGGAACAAACGATCCTGACGGGTCAGCGATGATTGTCATTATACAAGAGTCAAATGACGGGATTACAAGCACCTCCTCTGGGTGATATATATTTTTTGCCTCATTTTGGGTGATATATTATTATTATTATTTTCTTGAATTTACTCCTTATTTGATTTAGTTTTTCCTCTGTTGAATTCTGGTTCTATAGGTTACACTGGTCTTCTATATTGAGTGCCTAGGGATCTTATTTCTTTTTGATATTCTATACATTTTATCTGGGTCATGTTGACAATATTATTTGTTTGCTATTCCCCGTAGGTCTGATACCCTTTATTTATTGTGTGGGTAGACCGTAGATTTGCATGTTCCTGACTGGAATTTTTAAATGTTTTTAAGTGTATTGTGTAGTGTTTTTTGTGAGTGTTTTATGTGAGTACAATTAACTAATAAAAATTATATATATTTTTTGCACATATATCTTTATATATTTATTATATGGTGGAGTGCACTCTTTAAACGTTTGTCTAGCTCTTTGTTTCTTTGTGGGTTAATATTATTACTATCTAGACATTGAGTGGCACCCCCTCAAATTCACACATTAATTGGTTGAGCCACCTGTCGTTTTCTGTGTTTCACTTTATTCATTAATAACTTCGGGATGCTTTTACCTATCCAGCCGATTCTGAGACTGTTTTCTCGTGACATATGGTACTTTACATTTCTGGTAAAATGGAGTCGATACTCATAACAAATCTTTATGAAAAACACCAAAATAACGTGAAAAATTGTGAAAAAATGCATTTTTCAAACTTTGAAACCTTTCTGCTTATACAGAAAATGGTTATGCCACATAATTTATATATTAAATAGCATTAGCAACATGTCTTTATGTTGGTAGCTTTTATTAAACTATATCTCATTTTTTTTTAGACAATAGGAAGCTTAAAACATTAGCAGCAATTTTCCAAATTTTCAGTAAAATTTCAAAATCAGATATTTTTAGGGACCTGTTCAGGTTCAAAGTGTATTTGAGGGGACTGTATGTTAGCCCCACAAAGCACCCCATTTCAGAAACTGCACCCCCCAAACTCTGCAAAAGCACATCCAGAAAGTTTTTTAACCCTTTAGGGGAGTCACAGAAATAAAAGCGAAGTGTGTAAGAAATTAGAAAATTTTTATTTTCTGTGCAGAGATTTTATTGTAATCCAATATCTTTCATAATGATAAACCTATTAGCAGAGAAATGCACCCCAATATTGATTGCCCCGTTTCTGCAGTTTATAGAAATACCCCATATGTGGCCCTATTGCGCTATTTGACGCACCACAAGCCTCAGATATAAGGGAGCGCCTAGTGAATTTCAACGCCTCCGTTATATTTGGTCATTTTTGACTGTACCACTTCAGGTTGGCAGAGGCTCTGGGGTGCCAAAACCTAAAAAACACCCCTAGGCTAGGTTCACACTATGTATCTGTGCGGCTGTATTGCGGGCGGTAAATTATCGGCCGGATTTTTCCGGTTCATGCGTACGCTGGAAAGTATACGATATACGGCTGCACAGTGCACACTATGTATGAATCTACGGCCCTATCGTAAATGGACCCGTAAAAAATGAACAAGACCATTGTTTGCGGTTGGAAATGCGGCCGTGGATTGACAGGCGGTCCGTACGGAGTACTTCAAAAATAGCCGGCAATGATGCCGAATGCCGATGCCTCTAATAGTTAATATATTAAATTAATAAAACACATTTTCTTTGTAATAAAGTCCCTTTCGTTTTTCAATAATTTAATTCTAACGAATCCATCATTGTGCAATTAAATATACTGTTAAATATATATATATATAAATAAATGTATATTTATATATATATTTATTTTTTGACAGTATATTTAATTGCACAATGATGGATCCGTTTAAATTAAATTATTGAACAACGAAACTGATTTTATTTCAACGAAAATGTGTTTTATTAATTAAATATTAATTAGTACAGGAAGCTCCAGTAAGCCGTTAATTCATATTGCCGGCAATAGAGCATTCTGTACTAATCATCACTTTACTTTAATTAAAACATCAAATGTTTCTTCTAATTATGTTATCACAATAGCATTATTAGAAGAAACATTTTGAATTATATGTGCGCTCAGATGATTGGCTGATCTGCTCAGCGCACATATAATTAGCGGGTCCGCAGCACAGTGACTTCATTGTGCTGCAGACCAGCGAAGAGGACACATCGGGGTGAGTATAGAGCTCTCCCCACCCCCTCCCCTGCACTGCACCCCTCCAAGCAAGGAAGGGGGGTCACTTAACCCCTTCCTTGCTGGGATGGGTGCAGTCTGACATCAGTCTGGCCCCCAAGGGGTTAAGGGAGGATGCAATACATCCTCCCTTAACCCCTTGGGGGCCAGACTGTAAGCAGCGATCTGTAAAGATGCTGCATACTGTAAGGTGCATAACACTGTTCACAATGATGGGTGTTGTGCTCCTGTTTCTGTGTAATTTGTGTGTTTCTCCCTTTTTGTTTTTCAGATATCGGTATCCTGTGGATTATGTCGGATTCCGTGAACTACGTCGATGACCAGCGGTTGTTTGGTGTCTTGTTTTTTTTTTTAAATAAAATGGTCAATGAGGGGTGTGGGGGTGTTTTTATTTGAATAAAAAAAATTTTCACTTGTGTGTTGTCTTTATTTCTTTACTTTATAGACTTAGTTATGGATTCCGTCTATTAGACTGCTTCCACTACTAAGTCGGGGCCTAGTGTTAGCCGGTATAAAATGGCTAACACTAACCACCCATTATTACCCCAGTACCCAATGCCACCAGGGGTACTGGGAAGAGCCGGGTGCCAGTGGTCCCGGAGCGTCAAAATTGGCGCTCCTGGACCGGGCGACAGCAGGCTGGTAAGATTTAGGCTGGGGAGGGCCTAAAATAATGGCTCTTTCCACCCTGGTGTTACCAGGCTGCTGTCGCTTGGTTTTTAACCCGGCTGGTTATAAAAATAGGGGGGACCCTATGCGTTTTTTTTTTAAATTATTTATTTGAAAAAACGCATAGGTTCCCCCCTATTTTTATAACCAGCCAGGTTAAAAACCAAACGACAGAAGCCTGGTAACACCAGGGTAGGAAGAGCCATTGGTTTAGGCCCTCCCCAGCCTAAATCTTACCAGCCTGCTGCCGCCCGGTCCAGGAGCGCCAATTTTGACGCTCCGGGACCATTGGCACCCGGCTCTTCCCAGTACCCCTGGTGGCATTGGGTACTGGGGTAATAATGGGGGGGTTAGTGTTAGCCATTTTATACCGGCTAACACTAGGCCCCGACTTAGTAATGGATTCCGTCTATTAGACGGCTTCCACTACTAAGTCTATAAAGTAAAGAAATAAACAGAACACACAAGTTAGAATTTTTTTTTATTCAAATAAAAACACCCCCACACCCCTCATTGACCATTTTATTAATGTGCCCGTCACCAGGGGGCCATATCACAGCTGCCCCCCTTGTTAGATTCCTTATGGGGTGTAGTTTCCAGAATGGGGTCACTTGTGGGGGGTTTCTACTGTCCTGGCCGCACAGAGGCTTTGTAATTGCATCATGGTATCCTCTAATGGGAATGGCGGCCATATCTATTTAGCTGGGGAAAAGGGACCATTCTAATTTATTTGGGGGTATTAGGCCAATTATTAGTTTAAAAGGTTGAAAATGACAGGTGTCCATCAAATTCAACCTGTGTTGATCCAGAGGAAGGCAAAAAAAACCCTCGTAAGGCAGACGACAGTAGCCTCATCACAGGGGAAAAATTCCTTCCCGACTCCATAATGGCGATCAGAATAATCCCTGGATCAACGTGACCCCTGAAATAGGAATAAGGGGAAGAATTTAGACAATATAGAACCCCAATGACGTGTGGTACGCCTTGAAGCGATCCAGTATCCAGAGGCCGGGGTGATCAGGACAGGTGTCACACTGGAAAATAGCGTCCTTCCTGATCCCCGTGTTACGCCACACTCTGCACTCCTTCTCGGGTCTCCTGTTTTCCAGTGTGGGGGACGTCACCTGGAAAATGTTTTCCTGGTGCGATACGGGGTCCTTCATATCCAGAACACGCTGGGTCCGCTCCATGGCTGCTAAATATTAGGGCTCTATTACTGCTTCTGATATTTTCGGATCGTGCCGCAAGCTACAGGAGCTCGGGCAGCGAGGGACCGGAAGAGGGGGTGCTGGTATAAAAGTTATCCCCGTACGGGTGGTAACCTTTATCCAGCAGTGGGAAGATGAGTTCCCAAACGATCTTCCCACTAACTCCGAGGATGGGGGGGGGGCATCTGGGGGCTGGATTCGGGTGTCCCTTCCTTCATACACTCTAAGGGTACGTGCACACTGCGGAATGGCGAAGGATAACCCTTTGTGCATTCCGCAGCTGGCACCATCGGCGGACTGATGGAGGCGCGCGTCTCCTCTCGTGTCACAATCCATTCCATGCACGGGCGGATTCCGCCCTCTGTTCAAAGAATAAACGTGTTCATTCTTTGGACGGACAACGGAATCCGCCCATGCATAGAATGGAATCTATGACACGGGCGGAGAAGCGCGCCTCCATCAGTCCGCCGGTGGCTGCCAGCTGAGGAATGCACAAAGGGTTATCTTTCGCCATTCCGCAGTGTGCACGTACCCTAAATCTATAAGTGTACCCTGAAGTACTCTCACAGAGTTTGCAGAATTTCACGCCATACCGTCATCTCTTATTGGGACGGTACTGGCGGAAAAGACGTGTCTGGGGGGCAAAACACCCTGGGGGCCATCTTTATACAGGGATTGGTATATCGGGTATGTAAATGTGTAATGTAGTGTAGTGTAAAACTTTATTCCATGTAGTGTAGTTTAGTGTTTTTTACGTGTTTTTTTGACAGTAAGAAAAAATATCCCTACGCCAAGAAAGGAGCTGCTGATAAATGCCGCACTTATCAGCAGACAGTGGCGGTAGGATATAGGGGGGAAAAAACGCCCCTACGCCAAAAAGGAGGAGTTGCTCATCAGCGGCGCACTTATGTGCGATGCTGATCAGCACTCAGCGGCGTTAGGGCGCAAAAAAAGAAAACAAACATTTGGAAAAAAAATAAAAAATCTTTTTAACCCAAAGCAACTGATCAGCTGCTAGGGGTCAGTAGAGCGACGCTGCCGGAGATTGCCGAGGCCCACCGAACCCGAGTGTTTCTGAAGATTTCCGACGCTGGACGACTGAACCCGGAAGTGACCCGAAGAGGACGGCGCGGACCGCAGATCGTCGCTCCGGACGCCCAGATCAGGTGAGTATGGTACACCTGCACCACACACCTGTTCTGCACCCCTCAGCTACCTAGCTGAGGGGTGCAGAACCCGGAAAAACTGTTTTTTTTACAGTTTGATTGCCATGATGGGCCGGCCGGTACTGGCCGGCCTATCACGGCGATCGTGGGGGTGGCATCGGCGCCATCTTTCCCCAGGACACTAATGGCGATTGGTGCTATCTTGGACAGCACCAATCGCCATTGCTTTCCGGGTCACCGATGACCCGGAAAGCTGTTTTCAGCTGCTATATGCTGATCTGTATTGATCAGCATATAGCAGCGATCGTCGGCACGGGAGGGGTTAATCACCCCTCGTGCCGACAAGCAGAGAAGTCCCGCTATACATTATAGCAGGCCATCCTCCCCGACCGCTGTGTGATCGGGGAAACATCGGGCGTAAGTATACGCCCGTTTGCGTTAAAGCCCACCCTGCGGGGGCGTATACTTACGCCCGATGTCGTTAAGGGGTTAATCAAACATTCTTGACATACTGCATATTTTTTGCCTTCAAATATGGAATCAGCACCTTTCATTTGGGTAAAATCAGCAAAAATATTTAGGTCATGTAGGGAGCTTCCCGGAGGATGGTGTGTTTGGACACAGTTCACATCAGACTTGGACTTATAGAATAACAGCTTGGCGTTTATTTGCAGCATAAACAGTCCAGCAAACATAAATACAGCAACACCGTGCTTTTAAGAACAAAACAAACAAAAAGGTCTTGCCCATCTGGGCGCTTACTAACAGGTCTTCTCACCTATCTGACACTATAACATAGTGTCTTTCACCTGGATACCGCAGGGTGTATCTTAGCTCCAGCCGTGGCTGCATTCGCAGCTTCCACCAAACACACAGGCTGATCACTCCTGGCTGAGAGCAACAACCTGCAGCTCTGCAGAGCTTTTACCTTTTTCAGGCTCATCAGAGCACACCTGATCACAACACCCAAACTGAATCGGGGGAGGGAATGGCAAGTCCCACTACCAAAACCTACCAGCCATTGCATGTAAATCCAGGCCCGGTAAAAATAAATAACAACTCAGCAGCATAACACTGCTGAGCAACAGATCCATCCTGGACTTACCATCTCACCGTATGTAGTAACCTAGGGGAGATGTACACCCCCTCGAGCACTTTTCCCGTGGCATGTCTACATATCCCCCCCCCCCTCTTTTTCAGACCGGAGGGCTGAGCATTTTGTCCCCACAGACAGTGTACCCGTGATAAGGCGTCAGCATTTGCCTGTAACTTTCCTGGCGTGTGTTCCACAGAGAAATTTAAAGTTTTGTAGGGACAGAAACCATCTAGTCACCCTTGCATTTTTCTCCTTGTTTAGCTTCATCCATGTTAGGGGGGCATGATCTGTCACTAACTTGAACTTCCTGCCTAGTAAGTAATACCTCAGGGATTCTAAGGCTTACTTCACTGCCAGACACTCGCTCCACAATGGCGTAGTTTTTCTCGGCCGGGGATAGCTTCCTACTCAAGTACATCACTGGGAGCTCCTCGCCATTCACGACCTGTGAGAGAATGGCACCTAACCCTGTGTTGGAGGCATCTGTCTGGACCAGAAATTCTTGCCTAAAGTCAGGGGTAACTAGCACAGGTTGTGACAAGTTATTAACAGTGTTTGTCGCCACCAAGGATTCCCTGTCTTTCCAGGATTTGATCAAGTTTATGTGATAAACTTGGAAAGGCTTCCTTCTACCTGGTTGGTGCACCTTGTAGTTTACCTCACTGATCTTTTCTACAATTTCATAGGGACTTTGCCACTTCGCCAAGAATTTACTTTCTACCGTGGGAACAAGTATGAGGACCCGGTCATCTAGGCTGAATGTCCTGATTCTTGCAGAACGATTGTAAATTCTACTTTGACCCTCTTGCGCCCTCTGGAGGTGTTCCTTTACTAGGGGCATTACAGTGGCTATACGGTCCTGCACAGGGGCGTAGCTAAAGGCTGATGGGCCCTGGTGCAAAATTTTAGCTTGGGGCCCCCCATCTCACCCGATCAGGCAAAGTCCTATCTAACGTTATATCCAATTACTCTTATGTGCCACCATGTTCTAATGCACTGTCACTGCCTCCACCTCATGTACTGCACTACTGCCCCTTATAATTAATGGACTGTACTGTGTCATTGTCTAATCATTGTATTCCAATCTTTGACTCTCCAGCTGAAAAACTACAACTCTCATCATGAACTGCCAGTTGGATATGATGGGGGTTGTAGTGCTGCAACCTGAAGAGCCAAATGCTGCAAAACTCCCATAATAAACTATCAGCAGGGCACGATGAAGTTTGAACTTTCGCAACCTGGAGAAGTCACCTGATATCACCTGCAGTCCTATGTAACACCACAGATAACACAGTAATATCTGAGTACAGATAATGTAGTAGTCACCTGCAGTCCTATGTAACACCACAGATAACAGTGATATCTCTGAGTACAAATAATGCAGTAGATGTCACCTGCAGTCCTATGTAACACCACAGATAACACAGTGATATCTCTGAGTACAGATAATGTAGTAGTCACCTGCAGTCCTATGTAACGCCACAGAGAACACAGCGATATCTCTGAGTACAGATAATGTAGTAGTCACCTGTAGTCCTATGTAACGCCACAGACAACACAGTGATATCCCTCTGAGTACAGACAATGTAGTAGTCACCTGCAGTCCTATGTAACAGAACAGATAACACAGTGATATCTCTGAGTACAGATAATGTAGATATAGACCCCCTGTGTAGCCCCCCCACAGTATAGACCCCCTGTGTAGATCCCCCACAGTACAGACCCCCTGTGTAACCCTCTCATAGTATAGACCCCCTGTGTAGCCCCCCTCCCATAGTATAGACCCCTTGTGCAGCCCCCCAGTATAGACCCCTTGTGCAGCCCCCCAGTATAGACCCCTTGTGCAGCCCCCCCCAGTATAGACCCCTTGTGCAGCCCCCCCAGTATAGACCCCTTGTGCAGCCCCCCCCAGGTATAGACCCCTTGTGCAGCCCCCCCAGTATAGACCCCTTGTGCAGCCCTCCCCAGTATAGACCCCTTGTGCAGCCCTCCCCAGTATAGACCCCTTGTGCAGCCCCCCCCAGTATAGACCCCTTGTGCAGCCCCCCCAGTATAGACCCCTTGTGCAGCCCCCCACCCAGTATAGACCCCTTGTGCAGCCCCCCCAGGATAGACCCCTTGTGCAGCCCCCCAGGATAGACCCCTTGTGCAGCCCCCCACCCAGTATAGACCCCTTGTGCAGCCCCCCCCCAGGATAGACCCCTTGTGCAGCCCCCCCCAGGATAGACCCCTTGTGCAGCCCCCCCCCCCAGGACAGACTCCTTGTGCAGCCCCCCCCCCAGGATAGACCCCTTGTGCAGTCCCCCCAGGATAGACCCCTTGTGCAGCCCCCCACACAGTATAGACCCCTTGTGCAGCCCCCCCCCAGTATAGACCCCTTGTGCAGCCCCCCCCCAGGATAGACCCCTTGTGCAGCCCCCCACATCGCAACATTTATGTAAACAATGGAAAAAAATAAAAAAATAAATAAACTCACCTCACCTGGATCCTTGATCTCCCTCAGGCCTGGCAGCTTCTCTTCAGTTCAGTGAGCTTCCGGGATGCCGGCCCTGGCCGGAAGCTCACTGATGCAGGACCGCGGCGCCCGGATTTCTCCTCTCTACTGCACGGCGGCTGACATGTGACGTGATGACGTCACATGTCAGCTGCCGAGGAGAAGTCCCGGCGCCGCGGTCCTGCATCAGTGAGCTTCCGGCCAGGGCCGGCATCCCGGAAGCTCACTGAACTGAAAGAGGTCCGGCGCGGCTATTTAACTGCACGGGGGGCGGGGGGCATATACCCTGCTGCGTGCGGGCCCCCCTAGCGTAGGGGCACGGTCGCCATGGCGACCCCTATAGCTACGCCACTGGTCCTGCATTTGTGCTACATGCTCAATAACACTCTTGTATGGGGTGGACTCTCTTTCCCAGGTCTCTTTTGCAATATCCAACAAACCCCTAGGGTGACGACCATAGACCAACTCGAAGGGAGAGAACCCTGTGGATGCTTGGGGCACTTCCCTAATAGCAAACATCAGGTAAGGTAGTAAGTGATCCCAATCACGACCATCTTTTTCCACTACTTTTTTTAAAATATGTTTCAGGGTTTTATTAAACTTCTCCACTAACCCGTCTGTCTGGGGATGATATACAGAGGTACGTAGGTGTGAGATTTTAAACAGTTTGCATAGATCCTTCATCACCTTTGACATAAACGGGGTACCTTGGTCGGTCAAGATTTCTTTGGGGATCCCCACCCTGGAAAACATATAAAACAACTCACGTGCAATTGTCTTAGATGCAGTGTTTCTTAGGGGCACAGCCTCAGGATAGCGGGTCGCATAGTCTAAGACAATTAAGATGTACTGGTGTCCCCTAGCCGACTTTACAATGGGCCCCACTAAGTCCATTGCAATGCGGTCAAAAGGTACCTCTATGATGGGGAGCGAGACCAAAGGACTGCGACACTGGGGCGCTAAGATGACATGTGGGGCAGGACTCTCAGTACTTTTTAATGACATCATAAAACGCAGGCCAATAAAACCTCTGGAGGACTCTCTCCTGCGTTTTGTCAGTCCCCAAGTGTCCCCCAAGAACATGATTATGGGCCATGTCCAATACCTAACGCCGGTACGGCTTAGGAACCAGAAGCTGTTCCACAACCTCGTCATTAATCTTAGCGACTCTATAGAAGAGATTGTTAGTCACAGAAAAATGTGGAAATCTTTTTTCAACATCTGGTTCCTGAGGTACCCCATTTATAACCGCAACCTGCTCTCTCGCATTTTTGAGAGTGGGGTCCTGCACCTGTGCAGTACCAAAATTATCCCTAGACACCTCTAAGTCTGGAACATTCTGCTCAGTGGGAGGAGCCTCTTCCTCACCAGCCAGGACCTGCAAAGGAAAAGCATAATTTTCATCCTGTACATTTCTATCATTTACCGTGAGTAACTCAATAGACTTAGGGGTATCCTCACTCCTTTCAGGGGATTTTCTTTTTCCCCATAGAGCCCAGAACAATGCAAAATAACGCCCCAATATCACATTATACATAAGGTTTTTAACCACACCCACTTCATATTGTACAGCGCCTAGTTCAGTCCCGACATTAGCCAGCACAATAGGGTACACTTTTGTATCACCATGTATGCACACCACACTCATATGTTTGTTTGAGTCCAGCAACGCCTTAACAGGAAAGTCATTTGACTGTAATGTTGCAGACTTGCGGTTCAGTCTCTAGTCTAAGGACTGCAACACATGACTGTTCCGCAAATAGCGACTGACGCCGCCTAGCGTCACACTCCATGGGCTCACTGGTAAGAGGGCAATGGGCAGAGATATGTCCCGTCTCATGGCACCTCCAGCACTGGATAGGGCCTGGTCTCCTTGGCAGGGAGTCCTTTTTAGGGCCACCCAGCCACCTGGGACCATCACCAGTCTTTTGCCCCTGAGCGCTCTTCCCTCTATCAGCACCCCTCCACACTCCCCCCAATAGATGGAAGTCTCTTACCAGCTGACGGCACAGATCTGGCACTCCGGGGAGGTGAAGGTGCTGCAGGAACATCACGGAGGTAGTCCTCAGTCGCCTGGAACCTCTCCACAAGGTTCACAAGTTCATCGGCATTCTTAGGGTCACCTTGTCCCACCAAGCGTTGCAGATCAGCAGGAAGTGCTCGAAGGTAGCGATCCATCATGACCCTCTCTAGGATCTGTGCAGGAGTAGAGGTGTCTGGCTCCAACCACTTTCTTGCCAAATGGATCAGATCATACATCTGGGACCTTGCTGACTTGTCCAGACTGTAGCTCCAGTTGCGTACCCTCCGGGCACGGACAGCAGCAGTAACTCCTAGTCGGACAAGTATCTCTGCTCTTAGCTGCGGATAGTCTTTGACCTCTTGCTCACTGAGGTCATAGTAGGCCTTTTGAGGTTCGCCTGTTAAATAGGGAGCAATGACCTCTGCCCACCCAGTGAATGGTTACTTCTCTGGCTCAGCCATACACTCAAATACAGTTAAGTAGGCCTCAACATCGTCATCAGCAGTCATCTTTTCAGCGCGCGCTGCACAGCTCTTCTCACAGAAAAAGTCTCTGGAGCAGCTACGGCCGCTGGTGGTGGATTAGCACCTGCAGGCGCCTCTTGCTTTGCTATCAGGTGCTCAATAAGTTTCAGTTGTTGAGCCATTGCTTGCTGATGTGCAGCCATTGTCTGTTCATGGCGCAGGTTAGCGGCTGTCAGAGCCTGTTGTTGCTGCTGATTAGCCTGCTGATGTGCGGCCAATGCCTGTTCATGGCGCAGGTTAGTGTCTGTCAGAGCTTGTTGTTGCTGCATATTAGCCTGCTGCTGTTGCAGACTCACCTGCAATAACTGCTTCAACATTTCCTCCATGTTGCTTGTCTGTTTTTGGAGTGAAGCAGCAGCCTTCACCCAGGACATAAGCAGCTGTAGCCAAGTTGATGCACACCGTTGCCCCTAGCAACCGTTTTGCCCGCTCCGCAGCACCAATTGTAGAGATCTTCCCGGGGGATGGTGTGTTTGGACACAGTTCACATCAGACTTGGACTTATAGAATAACAGCTTGGCGTTTATTTGCAGCATAAACAGTCCAGCAAACATAAATACAGCAACACCGTGCTTTTAAGAACAAAATAAACAAAAAGGTCTTGCCCGTCTGGGCGCTTACTAACAGTGACACTATAACACAGCGTCTTTCACCTGGATACCGCAGGGTGTATCTTAGCTCCAGCCGTGGCTGCATTCGCAGCTTCCACCAAACACACAGGCTGATCACTCCTGGCTGAGAGCAACCACCTGCAGCTCTGCAGAGCTTTTACCTTTTTCAGGCTCATCAGAGCACACCTGATCACAACACCCAAACTGGATCGGGGGGAGGGAATGGCAAGTCCCACTACCAAAACCTACCTGCCATTCCATGTAAATCCAGGCCCGGTAAAAATAAATAACAACTCAGCAGCATAACACTGCTGAGCAACAGATCCATCCTGGACTTACCATCTCACCGTATGTAGTAACCTAGGTGAGATGTACACCCCCTCGAGCACTTCTCCTGTGACATGTCTACAGTCAGCAGAATTTTTTTTTCAATTGTAGACCAGTGTTATCTTCCTACACAACTACTGATGGCGCCAAGGCTTCTTATGGATCTTTTAAGAAACTAGCTAGATTGGCGGAACTTTAGTTCCCTTTAAGGCCAATATCCTGTGTGCCTGTCTCCCATCCACAATCAGCACAATTGTGTTGATATGGTTCCCAGCTGCAGTTTACTTCTGTTGTGCAGCTTCCCCAAGCTACTAGCTGCGTCTGCAGCGGTAGCTTTACAGCGGGGAAAAAGTAGTTGTCATCAGAGGACGGGAGAGGGGCAACAACTAGTCATTTGGGCGGGGAGCTGCCCGTGACTAGTCAAGGCTCTCTACCTGTCAGGGTGCAGTGCAGGGATTATTGACAGGCAGAGAGACCAGTTAGGGCCCTATTCCACAGGAACGATAATCGGCCGAATCGGCCCGATTCGGCCGATTATCTCTCGGTGGATTAGAGAGAACGATCAGCCGATCGTGTCATCGGATCGTTGATTTAGGGCCAGACCTAAAATCATCGTTCCCCCACCATGCATCTCTACGGTGGAATAGCGGTGCGCGGCGGGCGACCAACGATTTGAGAAGCACAATACATTACCTGCAGGGCTTCTCCTCCGCTCTGTCTTCCTCCCGGGTCCCGCGCGTTCTAGCTTCAGAGTGGCTTGTCAGCTGACGGATCGCTCAGTCAATCACAGGCCGGGACTGCCGCGGCCTGTGATTGGCTGAGTGGCCTGTCAGCGGACAGGCCATTCTGAAGCTAGAGCGCGCAGTATTGGGGAGGAAGACAGAGTGGAGGAGAAGACCTGACAGGTAATGTATGCTGCAAGGGCTGCAAGAACATCGGTAACTATGTCCCTGCAGCCCTCGCTCAACGATCATCGGTCCGTGGAATAGGCCCAGTAAACGAGGGGCGATCTAGCAGATCGGCGCTCGTTCACATCATTGATTGGGCCCTGCTCGGCCCATGGAATAGGGCCTTTAGTGGTCTTTCTTCCTGTCAATCATCCCCGCAGAGCACGATGACAGGCAGAGAGCCATGACTAACTTGACATATCATCAGGCATGTCAAAAGTTATTGACTGCAGTGAGTCTCATTGCTGAGACCCACTGCAATCAGGAAACATAGCCAGGGAGAGCATGGCTGCCTGTTCGCCTGACTTGCCTAAAGTTTTTGTTTTTTTTAAATGACAGTGAATCTGTCTGTGTGCATGGGGGCGGGGCTATGAAATACTGAATAATGAAAACAGCTTGACAGCAAACACAGCTGACAGATTTCTTTCCCATAAGGAATAATAAGAGTGACAAAAATTACATTTGTGTAACTGAAACTTGTATATTGCTAATCAAACCATAATGATACTGTCTATTATTCAAGATTGCAGAAGCTAACGAAGGTGGTTTTTTTGTGTGTGTGTTTTTTACGATTTTTAATAAATATATAATATACATTGGAATTAAAACTTTGACAAACTCTGGTATGAAAACAATGGATTCATGAGGCGTCATTAGAAGTTGATAAAGTCGAGGTCTCTGACCATAGGTAAGGTCACTTCCAGAGTCTCTGTGTCTACTCTGAACTGCGCTTTCCCAGTTTTTTCATTTACTGGATAAGGAAGATGTAATCCCAGTTTACTAAGGAAAGAAAGAAAGCATTAGAAGCCAATAAAAAGTGCATTTTTCACTTGTAATAAAACGATTATTTAACCTTTTCAGGACCAGGCCTTAAAGTCCAGAGCCCATTTTTCAAATCTGACTTGTCTCACTTTATGTGATTATAGCTCTGGGATGCTTTAAAGGAATCCTGTCAGCTGCAATTCATGTTCTAAATTGCTGACACTGTTATATAGCTGTTAGGTCAGGGAGACATATATCCATCTGTTCTTCCATAATGTAGAAAAATGCTTTTATTCTATAGTACAGAGTCTTTCCTGAGCCCCTGAGCTGTAAACTACTCTTTTCTCCCCTTCCCCTATCTGAACCTGCCTGGGACTCTGCCAGGTGTAAATCAAGCAGGAATGGTGAGGGGAGGAGACATTCCACCTTGCAGCAGATCGGGAGTTTAGAAAATCTGACTCTTTGTACCAGAGGATAAAAGCATTTTTCTATATTTTGGAAGCACAGCTGGATATATGAAAGAAATCATGTGTCCCTGAAAGCTATCTAGCAGTGTCAGCAATATGAAACATGAATTACAGCTGACAGATTCTCTGTAACTTAGCCAATCAATTCTGTTTTTTGGTGCCACATTGTTTTCAAGGTTAGTGGAAAATTTTGGCCAATATCCTTACGATTTTTGTGTGAAAAGTGCCCACACTTCACAAAAAAATGGCAACATTTAAAATTCCCTCGGTTTAACTTGCAGGTTAAATCATGTAGGTTAAATCATGTGATCATTTTATTGCCAACTTATTTTTAATTGATCAATTGCAATGTGGGACATAGGGGATTGTGAGTTTTTGTTTTTTCAGTATTTTTCTTGCTTTTACATTTTTTAATGTCCCACTTGGGAACTTAACTGTGCCATTAGCTGATGGTAGGTATCAGCTTCTGTAGCCAGACCAAGGAGGCCTCAAAGAGGCCTCTGGTTGCCCTGGCTACTATTGGGACTCTGCAATCACTTTACAGAGTCCCAATTGAGAAAATTCTTCTGTTAACCCTGCAAGATTCTGCGGTCACACTGACCAAAGCATCTGTATATTTAACAGTTGGATCTAAGTGTGGTTCCAGTCCCAACAGTTGCCCAGGAATCCGGAAACCGGTGCGGATGGCACAGGCATTGCTTGGGAGCCTGTGCCACCCTGTGTACATTAAACAAAGTTGCAGCAGCAAAGTTAATTCGCTGTGCTGTGCCAGAAGGGGGCTAATGTGTGCATCTTAAAATCATATGGGCTGGAATAATTAACTATTTCCCTGTTTGTCATGGATACAATTGTCAGGTGGATTACTTACTATTTTGGAGTTCGAAGGTCTAAGAATTTTCTCCTTATGTCAAGCGATATATCAGAAACTTTTGTATTAGGAAGCTGAATTTTAACCTAGGATAAAATAATGAGAAAAAAAAAGAATGTAATCTGTGGGGTAAAAAAAAAAAATGAAAAACCAAGGAGAAGTTAAAGGGGCCTCTGAGCACCACAAGGTTGCAAATATACTTTTCCTGGTTTGCCAATTATGGTATAATTCCTACAATACTTTTATCTCATTGACACAAGTTTTTAACATCACATAGAGAATTCTTGATAAAATGATATGTTTCCAATATATATTCATGAACACTAGATTATAGTAGTAGGTAGAGATGAGCGAACCGGGTTCGAGTCGATCCGAACCCGAACGTTCGGTATTTGATTAGCTGGGGCTGCTGAACTTGGATAAAGCTCTAAGGTTGTCTGGAAAACATGGATACAGCCAATGATTATATCCATGTTTTCCACATAGCCTTAGGTCTTTATCCAATTTCAGCAGCCACCGCTAATCAAATGCCGAAAGTTCAGGTTCGGATCCACTCGAGCATGCTCAAAGGTCGCTCATCTCTAGTAGTAGGATGTGTGCATCAGCGTTAGTGGCATTGTCAAAGCAGCAACCATGTTCTATTCATGATAAGAAAACTAAATAATTTGTGTCACCCAACTTACTGTAGGCTAATTATAAATTGAAGCTATATAATTGGAAGATACATTAATGTTTGCTATCAATGGAGGAATGTATCATAACTGTATATAAAACATGTACTATTTTATAGTAACACTAAGTTTATTAGTATGTTTCAGTAAAAGTCTTTGGATGGCCAAGACTCCTATTGCTGCTCTGATTTATCATTATTGTATTCTCTCCTCAGCCACTTTTCGTTTTTGCACTTTTGTTTTGTCTTCCTCGTGTTTAAAAGGCCATAGTGCTGGGGGGCGGAGCCTAGCAGTGCTCAGAGCAGGACGCACATCCCTGGAACTCCTGCTTTTCTTACTCTCTGAGCCCAACCCGCTGTCCAGGATCCAAAAAAAAAGACCGGCTGCCACTATCACTGGCTAGGGGGAGCGGCGCTGTACAATTTGAGGCAAAATTCGAGAGTCCCGACCACTGCCTCCGTGTGCGGCCTAAACGGCCCCTGAAGCCGGGGACTACATTTTCGGAGCTCTCCCGCCTGACACAGATCCCAGAGATCACTGCTATACATGTGAACCAACACAGTGGTGACCATACAAAAAATAAATAAATAAATAGAAAGCTCACCTGAAATCCCTTTACTGTCATAAGAGGGATAAATCCAACTGTTCCTCAATTCTCCTCTACATCACAGAAGTCACACAGAAAAAGAAGCTACACTTTTTATTATTTCTCCACTGAAGTTCAAGCAATCCACAGATAATCACTACTTTAATGACACCTAGTGGTTATTTTTTATATTACCTCTACTATATCATTTTTTTTCACAAATTACAGAACAGTGGTTTCTAAGCCGATTACTGCTTCCATTACTGAAAGAATAAACCTAATGTAATTCTACTCTACAGTCTAATGAGCTCCTCAGCACACCTGGACATACCGAATATGGCCAAAGCATTGAAATCTAAAGACAGAGGAAGTGATTTCTTGAATACTCCTAAACGCAATAGACGTCAGCAAAATTTAAACAAACTTTTAAGTTCTAAACTATCCACACCAGCAAGGTACCAACCTTCACAGATAGAAGAAAGTACAGATATGCCAGAAGGCGACTCCGAAGGCGAAGATAATGAACTCTCCTGTGAATTAACGGATCAAAGTGTACTTCAAGTTTTTGGGGCCTTGCTGCGTCAGTGCTTAGACCAAGCTCTGGCACCCTTAAAACAGGGCTTAAAAGATATTAAATCTGATTTAAAGCATCCAGGCAGCAGAGTGGAGCAACTAGAAAAAGTAATCAAGAAGTGATGATCTCCCATGGGGATGCTGTCAGAAACAATATGCTAACCCAACAAGATCATCTAAATGATGCTTTTCTTATGCTCGAAGACCAAGAAAATAGGAGTCGTCGCAAAAATATCAGACTCAGAGGTCTGCCGGAGTCAATTGCCCACGATGCACTCTCCTCCGCCGCTAAAACCCTGTTTGAAGGCCTACTAGGCGATACCAGAGCTGCCTCTATTACAATTGAAAGAATACATAGAGCACTTTGTCCTAAACCAGCAATGGATGATCCACCCAGAGATGTGATTTGCGGCCTACTTAGTTATATAGACACCGCAGCTCTTCTTAAAGCATCCAGAGAAACAGATGAGATCCTATATGATGGCGCCCAAATCCAATTCTGGCATCCAGCACCTTAGCTAAGAGAAGGATCCTAAAACCGTTAACAGATAAACTACGTAAAAGAAGAATCCCATTCCGCTGGCTTTTCCCCTTTGGCATTCTTATAGCTACTAATGGGAGACAGAGAGCGATATGCTGCCCAGCTGATTTGGACACCCTCTGGGAAAAGATCGACCTTTTGAGGTTGACATTCCATCTTGGCTACCGGTTCATCTGCATACTCCGTTCCCGAAATTGCCAACGAAAGGAGAATGGTCTACGACCAAGAAGGCTAAATCTCCCATAAATAGGTGATCCTCGGTCACTTGAACGGTCACGACTCACAAGTATCCCTGTCTTGCAGTCCTTGCTCATTTTCACTAATTGTTTGAATTTATATTTTCTAAAGTTTTGCTGTACCCATATTCTAACTCATTACTTGCATAGTTTGTAAAATTTTAAATTTTAAATTTTTTCAGCTTTACTACTATTAGTCCAGGTTAATACTCTTCAGGTTACCTATTATCCATTGAGAGCTCACAGACAGGCTATGTGCTTACTCTTAATGGAAAATACTTATAATGTGATTTATTCCGTAGAAATTCTCTTAAAGTACTATTGCAGGTACTACAGTTGCATAATCTTTATATTGTTCTTATTGTTTGATTTTTTAGGAACCTTGTTACATGCTTACATTACACCTCACTGAATTGCTCGGTTATGGCATCACTTAATTTTACCTCTTGGAATGTCAGAGGCCTTAATACGCCCCAGAAGCGTAGTCAGATTTTCTCACTACTTAGACAAAGTTCCCCAGATATCTTGTTCTTACAAGAAACCCATTTCAGATCTTCTCATATCCCCAAACTCCACAATTATCCCTATGCACAATGGTTTCACAGCACACACACACGTCCGCATCAAGAGGAGTTAGTATTGCCATACATAGATCAGTCCCACTTCAAGTCTCCTCTACCTTAATTGATTCAGCCGCCAGATACATATTTATTAAAGGATCTCTGAATAATTCTACAGTTACATTAGCTAACATATATGCCCCAAATACAAACCAAGCAGCTTGGTATAGAACAACTTTGGCAGAATTAGCTTCCTTCACTGAAGGTTTATTAATACTTGGAGGAGACTTTAATTGCACACTGGACCCAGAAATCGACACCACTTCCAAAGCCCATACATTGTCACTTAAAGCAAGACGTAGTATACAAAGATCTCTTGCCAATTTACATGTAGTTGATAGCTGGAGACTTCTTAATCCTGTTTCTAAAGACTACACATTCTTTTCCCCAGTTCATGGTACTTATCACAGGATTGACCGTATATATATTACCGATAGATCTCTGCTTGATATTGCATCTGCACGTATAGGTACCATGCCCCGGTGTCTATAAAAATGACAATGCGTAATGCTCCTACAAAAGAATGGACGTGGTCACTCAACGAGACGTTACTGGGCGACCCCTCGCACCTTAAGTTAATAAAAGATAGATTACAGGAATATTTTAGCAATAATGATATTCCGGAAACTCCTGTCCCTATTGTCTGGGAAGCACACAAATCGTATATAAGAGGCGAGCTTATAGCTTTAGGTACAAGAGTTAAAAAACAAAGGGTTGCACGAATATCGACACTAGTTGAAAAGATTACCACATTAGAACGTCAGCGTAAACTACTGTTAAATACGATGTGTTTTACAATGAACAATATCTTGGTATAATGTAAGTCATATATACTACTGACCTCACCATAATAGCGCAACACTATTCACTGTATAAAGTAATTGTAATACTGACATAATATCATATTCTATACTAAGGGGACGTGTATAAGTTGGAAATAGATACATAAGCACTATTCACGATTCCATGACGTATGTAGGGTGGTGATGCCAGTACACAGCACGATAACTATACATCCATAACTAGAAGCAGGTTATGCTGATGCATAGAGAAAGAGTTCTATATTTGTTATGGTCATATATGTGCAGACACACACACTTAATTATAATAAACACACCCACACATGACATTGACCGTGAGTCATGAACCTATATAAATGGTAGTCACCAAGATGGAGGTTGGTTGGATCAGGGCTGTGAGCCCTATGTCACAAGAAGGATCCAGAGCCTTCAAGGAGAAGGTTGTGTCGCATGGGGAATCCATGATGGAAGAGTGAAGGAAGGAATGTCATCCAGGATGCTTGAGTGAAGCAACAGCTGCTTGAAGCTCGTGACGATTTGCGAGAAAAACCCTTCACTTCAAAGGACTCTCATATAAACTATGGACACTAGACACTAAGGACTGTAAGACATTTCTCTGATATTCTTTTCTATTCAATTCTGTAACTTTCACTACTTTTTAAGAAGAAGCAATAAATCTCCATTTTTATAAAGAAACCTCTCTGATGTCATCCTACTGCGGCGAGCCATAAACTACAGGTGCTAATGCCATTTTCTACAACTACATGCTCAGGTCAAAGACGAACTGTTTAAACAACGCATGGAACTTAAAGACTTGTTAAACACACAAGCGGCTAAAGCCTTACTGAGATGCAGATATAAACACTATGCCCATGGTGACAAGGGCTCAAAAGTTATGTCGGCCCTAATAAAACATAAAAAAGAAAAATCGTTTATTTATAAAATAACTGATGAGAACGGACATACAATTAGGGACACTCCCAACATAGCAAAAACTTTTCGCACATTTTATGAAAAACTATACAACATACCTACAGAACCCGCCATGAATCCTAAACTTAAATCACAATTGTTTGATGATTTTTTAAACCAGATTAAACTACCTAGCATATCAGAAGCCGACAAGACCTCACTACTCGCCCCAATCACTTCTGAAGAAGTTTCTGAGGTACTTGCTTCCATTCCAACAGGCAAAAGTCCAGGACCTGATGGACTACCTATTTTATATTATAAAAAACTTGCAGATGTCCTTCTCCCACATTTTACGAAACTATGTAACTGTCTGATGACAGGCGCCAAATTACCGAAACAAATGCTAGAAGCATTTATCACTATTTTTCCGAAGGAAGGGAAAGATCCCACCAAGTGTGGAAGTTACAGACCCATTTCACTACTCAATTCAGATTTGAAATGGTGGGCGAAACTACTTGCTCTTAGAATGAAAAAACTTATTCCTGCTCTTACCACAGAGTAACAAACAGGTTTTGTGTAAGGCAGAGAAGGAAAATTTAATACGTCCAGGGTTATCCATGGGATTCATTATGCTAAAAGATCCAAAGTCCCACTGGTCCTTCTCGGCACAGATGCCGAGAAGGTAGGGCTGGGCGGTATACCGTGAAAATACCGATACCGTCACTGGCGTCGGTTAACCGACCTCAACTTTGCCCGACAGTATCTGCGGTATTTTCACCCCTCCCCCGTCAGACGAACACTTACAGCCGCCCCGGCCACTCACACACAGAGCTCCTCAGTGTCTGAAGGAGCAGGTGGCATAGACAGCAGAGACCGGGGGGGATCCATATCGTGCAGGAATCCCTAACTCCCAGCATCATCTATGGGACAGCATGAAGTGCTGGGGATCCCGGGCTGCGCTCCCTTCCCTCCATCCTGTCACAGAGGAGGCAGCTGGCGGTGACTTGGGCAGGTTATCCTCCTACCCGACTCAGCCCGCGCAAACACACTCCCCTCCCGGCGGCTTGCATGTGGATTTCCTCGGTTACTGAAGAAGCAGGGGCCGCGGGAGCGGGTGATAGAGTCGCTGCAAGTGCTGCAGCTGTACAGCGGGATCGGGGGTGTAGCGACTCTATCACCCGCTCCCGCGGCCCCTGCTTCTTCAGTGACCGAGGAAATCCACATGCAAGCCGCCGGGAGGGGAGTGTGTTTGCGCGGGCTGAGTCGGGTAGGAGGATAACCTGCCCAAGTATCCCTGTCTTGCAGTCCTTGCTCATTTTCACTAATTGTTTGAATTTATATTTTCTAAAGTTTTGCTGTACCCATATTCTAACTCATTACTTGCATAGTTTGTAAAATTTTAAATTTTAAATTTTTTCAGCTTTACTACTATTAGTCCAGGTTAATACTCTTCAGGTTACCTATTATCCATTGAGAGCTCACAGACAGGCTATGTGCTTACTCTTAATGGAAAATACTTATAATGTGATTTATTCCGTAGAAATTCTCTTAAAGTACTATTGCAGGTACCACAGTTGCATAATCTTTATATTGTTCTTATTGTTTGATTTTTTAGGAACCTTGTTACATGCTTACATTACACCTCACTGAATTGCTCGGTTATGGCATCACTTAATTTTACCTCTTGGAATGTCAGAGGCCTTAATACGCCCCAGAAGCGTAGTCAGATTTTCTCACTACTTAGACAAAGTTCCCCAGATATCTTGTTCTTACAAGAAACCCATTTCAGATCTTCTCATATCCCCAAACTCCACAATTATCCCTATGCACAATGGTTTCACAGCACACACACACACACGTCCGCATCAAGAGGAGTTAGTATTGCCATACATAGATCAGTCCCACTTCAAGTCTCCTCTACCTTAATTGATTCAGCCGCCAGATACATATTTATTAAAGGATCTCTGAATAATTCTACAGTTACATTAGCTAACATATATGCCCCAAATACAAACCAAGCAGCTTGGTATAGAACAACTTTGGCAGAATTAGCTTCCTTCACTGAAGGTTTATTAATACTTGGAGGAGACTTTAATTGCACACTGGACCCAGAAATCGACACCACTTCCAAAGCCCATACATTGTCACTTAAAGCAAGACGTAGTATACAAAGATCTCTTGCCAATTTACATGTAGTTGATAGCTGGAGACTTCTTAATCCTGTTTCTAAAGACTACACATTCTTTTCCCCAGTTCATGGTACTTATCACAGGATTGACCGTATATATATTCATTATGCTAAAAGATCCAAAGTCCCACTGGTCCTTCTCGGCACAGATGCCGAGAAGGTAGGGCTGGGCGGTATACCGTGAAAATACCGATACCGTAACTGGCGTCGGTTAACCGACCTCAACTTTGCCCGACAGTATCTGCGGTATTTTCACCCCTCCCCCTTCCCCGTCAGACGAACACTTACAGCCGCCCCGGCCACTCACACACAGAGCTCCTCAGTGTCTGAAGGAGCAGGTGGCATAGACAGCAGAGACCGGGGGGGATCCATATCGTGCAGGAATCCCTAACTCCCAGCATCATCTATGGGACAGCATGAAGTGCTGGGGATCCCGGGCTGCGCTCCCTTCCCTCCATCCTGTCACAGAGGAGGCAGCTGGCGGTGACTTGGGCAGGTTATCCTCCTACCCGACTCAGCCCGCGCAAACACACTCCCCTCCCGGCGGCTTGCATGTGGATTTCCTCGGTCACTGAAGAAGCAGGGGCCGCGGGAGCGGGTGATAGAGTCGCTGCAAGTGCTGCAGCTGTACAGCGGGATTGGGGGCGTAGCGACTCTATCACCCGCTCCCGCGGCCCCTGCTTCTTCAGTGACCGAGGAAATCCACATGCAAGCCGCCGGGAGGGGAGTGTGTTTGCGCGGGCTGAGTCGGGTAGGAGGATAACCTGCCCAAGTCACCGCCAGCTGCCTCCTCTGTGACAGGATGGAGGGAAGGGAGCGCAGCCCGGGATCCTCAGCACTTCATGCTGTCCCATAGATGATGCTGGGAGTTAGGGATTCCTGCACGATATGGATCCCCCCGAGCTCCATGTGAAAGCGGGCAAGAGGTGTCAGGTGGGGGAATGCTCTGCGGGGCCTGGCGGCATCAGGGGGCCCGGGTGACCCAGCCCCCCTGACATCACATCATTTGCAGCATCTGGCGGCCTCCCGGACCTGCCGGGTGCTGCAAATGGCGTTCCGGACCTGTCACTTTAACTGCATGCGCTCCTGATGAACGCTCGCAGTTAAATTCTGGGCTTTGATTGACAAGGTCAGGAGCCATTGGCTCTTGACCCTGCCAATCACCCTGGTATCCGGAGACAGCATTCTGCCTCCAGTCACAAGAGGCCGCTCTCCCTCCCCAGCGCTTTGGAGCATGAGTGACGTCACTCATACTCTGAGAGCAGGATGAAGGAGACGCTGCAGTTGGGTGAGTAAAAAAGTTTTTTATTTTGTTTTAGCATGAGGATGCAGACATGGAGAAAGAGAGGAGGAGGATAGATTCAGGGGAGGGGGTTAATTACAACTGATTGCCTACATATGGGGGGGGGGGATTGCCTACATTGGGTGTTAACTAATGGGACTGCCTACATGGAGGAGAGGGGGTTAATTTGCATGGGATTACCTACACTGGGGGTTAAATAACAGGCTTGCCTACATGGGGGAGAGGGGGTTAATTTACACGGGATTGCCCGAAGGGTGGGGGGTTAACTTGCATGCAATTGATTGCCCACATGGGGGGAGGGGGGTTACTTACATGGGGTTGCTTACACAGGGGGGGGGGGGGATTTACAAATCTACATGGGATTGCCTGCACTGGGGGTTAATTTACATGGGATTGCCTACATTGGGGGGGGGGGGGATGTTAAAGGGAACCTGTCACCCTGTGGCCCCAAGCAGGAACAGACATACCCTGCAATAAAGCTCAATATACTTACCACATCGCTGTCCGTTGCTGCCTGGGGCCACAGGGTGACAGGTTCCCTTTAATTTAAATGGGATTGCCTACACGGGGGGTTAACTAACAGGATTGCCTACATGGGGGGAGAGGTAATTTGCAGGTGGAAGCCTGTATTAAAGAAGGGGTTAACCAAGGGAGATGCCTACATGGGAAGTATGGAGGATAACTACCAGGGGAGATAACTGTAGGGGGAAACTACCAGGAAAGGTATCTATATGGAGGAGATACCTACAGAAGGGGGGCTAACTACCCAAGGAATTGACTACATAGGGGGAAATTAACTTCCAGGGGGGTAAATCACAGGGGGATGCCTACCAGGGACACTACCAATGGGAGAAATAGCTACATGGGGGATACTACCTACTAGGGGGTCTACCTGCACAGGGAGACCTAACTAATATACAGATGCACAGCGGGGGTATGACTACTATATAGGGGCACAGAGGGGCCTAACTACTATATGGGGCTGGGCACAGAAGGGTCTAACTCATGGGCCTCCAAACTGCGAAACCACAACTCCCATAATGCCTGGACAACTAAAGCTTTGGATTTGGTTGTCCAGGCATGATGGGAAATGTAGTTTTGCAACAGCTGGAGGGCCGCAGTTTGGAGACCCAGGGTCTAACTACTTAATGAGGGACACAGCGGTCTAACTACTATATGGATACAGAGGGGGGGGGCTAACTAGTATATGAGTTAATAGATGGAGAAAATAGATGTGTAGGATGATGGGGCATGAGTGAGGAGCCTAAACTGTTTGTCTGGCAGATCCTACTGAGAGAAGTCCTCATGGGGGCCCAGGCTGGATGGAGAAGAAGGGAAAAAGTGAGCAACTCCGATTGGAGAAGACGCCTCCTGTGAGTTATTGGCTGTAACTGCACTGTAATCACTTATGGTGTGTAGAGCTTATTTATGCCACTATATGGCCACTGGTGATATTGGACTGTGGATTTTATTCCGTAGCAGTGGTAGCATTATTCAGTATGTAGTGATAATAGTGAGAGGTGGTAATATTTGTCCCATGTAAAACCTGCAGAGAGGTGTCGTAGGGGGAATCTTCTGCAGAGAGGTATCGTAGGGGGAATCTTCTGCAGAGAGGTGTCGTGGGGGGAATCTTCTGCAGAGAGGTGTCATGGGGGGAATGTTATGCCAGGAGGTGCTGTGAAGGGTACAGTGCTCTACAGAGAGGTGTTGTGGGGGAATTCTCCAAAGTAGTAAATACTCTGCAGGGAGTTGTACTGGGGGGGGTTAAGGATATTCTGCAGAGATGTGCTGCATAGGTATGCTCTGCAGGGTGCCCTTGTAGGGGAGAAATGTTCTGCAAAGATCTGTCATGTGGGAGGATATAAGACAGTGATGTGGGACAATGGTCTGCAATGAAGGAGAGTAGCAAAAAGTTCTGCAGACTATTATCTTTTGTGAGAATGCTCTGTACAGTTGTTCTGTACAGTTATAGGATTATTACTATTGGTCTAGAGAGCTGACGTCCTGTACAGTAACAGGGTTTATTACTTTCCAAGTCAGCACTGCTCCTACAGCTGTAGTATGTACATAGCTGTATACCTGTGTATACACAATCTGTAGTGTGAACATAACTTTATACCTTTGTATACACGTCCAGGTCTCTGCTGAGATAATAATGACTATAGACTAAATGGCACAGTCTTGTGTTGCTGCTCAGTGAGTTCCTTATTTATTTTTTGATTTATTGAATCAAAATATTGCCAGTTTGGCACGGCCAAGTGGGTGTGGCTTGCAAAAAGGGGAGTGTCATAATTATCGGTCAATTATCGTTACCGTGGATACATGTACGATTAACCGCGATATTGATTTAGGCCAATATCGCCCAGCCCTACGAGAAGGCCTTCGATAGAGTCGCTTGGGATTTCCTACTTCAAACCTTACAAAAATCGGTTTTCCCCCAATGTTCTCTACAGCCGTCATGTCCTTATACACAGAACCCTCAGCGAGAATCAGAGTTAATGATACCCTGTCTAGCCCGTTCCAAATTAAGAATGGTACTAGACAGGGCTGCCCTCTGTCCCCTACCTTATTTGTACTTACCATAGAGATCCTTTTACAGAAAATTACACAAACTCCTAGCATTGAGGGCTAAAAAGTAGGTTCCGTGACCCATACTACAGCTGCGTTTGCAGATGACTTACTATTGTTCGTCACCAACCCCAAACAAGCCTTTCCAGTTATACTAAGCATATTCAAGGATTATGGCGTACTTTCCAATTTTAAAATAAACTACGGAAAATCTAGGGCACTTCATATTTCAGTACCTACTGCACAAATAACCCACCTTAAAAAATTAGCCCCCTTCGCTTGGCCAAATATAGCGATTAAATATCTAGGAACCCAAATTCCTAAAGATTTGAGTAAACTTTACGAACTAAATTTTAAACCCCTCCTGGCTAGGGAGAAAAAATATAGTCAAAACGTATATACTACCTCAAGTTTTATATTTCATACAATCTTTACCAATTAAGATCCCTGCTGTTTTCTTCTCAAAATGGAGATCTATTTGCTCCAAGTTCATCTGGCAAGGCTCTAAACCAAGAGTAGCATACTCTTACATGAGGTTACCAAAGCACTTAGGAGGTTGTGGACTACCAGATTTAAAAAATTTATAAGTCTTCCCCATTATACATTAAGCTGGAAAGGCATATCCTAGGTAAGGATAACCACCTATGCCTATGGACTAAATGCACATACTCAAATAAATGGGTAGGGCCACTACTGCAAGGTACACTCAATGTATGTCAAAATCACTTCTTAAAAACACTTTCGACTAAGGACCCCCCTCCGCATATGCCTATAGGGCTCATGCCAGCTTTTTTGAACAATTCTACTACTCACCTAATCTTACCATGGTCTAACCTAATGCATCTCCCTTCATACCCACATATAAGGTCAAATAAAGCAATCCCTTCCCTTGAAGGTTAACTAGGCCACCCTCCCACTGGAGGTACACAATCGTTACAATCAGAGACGTTTAATAAGGGTTGCTACGACTTTATAACTGTGTTCCCGAATTATTGAGAGGCTTCTTGGTTAGAATGCTACCTTAATATGGATCACCTCCCTAAAGGATTAATTTCTAAAATTTACAAAGGCCTCCTGTTGAAGGAAGCAGAATCCAAACCATCTTTCATTTTATCATGGGAGAAAGAATTGAACATGACATTCTCCCAGTCCACAATTGCACAAATCTACAAAAACTCGCATGGTTTTTCCCGTCAAAATTCAAGAAAATTCCTTCAAATTACTGACTAGGTGGTACAGAACACCTTATCTGTTAAAGAAAATGAACTCCAGGGACTATCTTCCATATTTGGTTATCGTGCCCGAAGCTCCAATGCTTTTGGATGGAAATCGCTAACCATATTCTAAACATCTTTGGCAGCAAATTTCCACTGGACCCAACTCTTATCTTGTTATGGGTCCCCTCCCCATTGTTTACTCCAACCAAAAATCACCTGCCTACTATCCTGTTATCAGCGGCAAAATTGCTCATTCGAATTCACTGGAAGGATGAATCCCCGCCCACGCTATGTGAATGGGTTGAAAAAGTCCAGCAAATTGCACGCTTTGAGGAGTTATGCAGCTGGGAAACAGGAACTTATGACAAATATCTAAATTTGTGGAAGCCATGGCATAAATTATATAAAAATTATCTATCTGATTCCCCAACTCCTTGAGAGGTTGTATTTGTTCATTGTGGATTTGTCATCTTCTTATTAAGGCTCTCCAATTTTTAAGGTACTGTATCTGGCATTCACCTACATTTCCTTATCACCTCCCGCCTAATTCATTATTATTTCACTCGCTGAGCAATTCTCACAACACATGATTCCTTAGTCATTTATTATAATATGTATGTTCACCCTTTGTTCGTAGGAGAATGTGATGTTCACGATCTCTGTTATTTATTTTATTTTTGATGTTTGCCCTATTCTCTTTTCTGAGTTCACATCTGCAAAAAACTATATAAAACAGTTGACTTTGATCAATGCAAAAGACATCTTAATGACTATGTAATTGGGGCTAGGACCTGCGTGTCCTAATTGTTATTACAACTTTTCTGGAAGATGTTCTTCTAATATCTCTTGATCACAATAAAAATTTGTTTAGAAAAAAAAAAGGCCATAGTGCTTGCAATTTTCCACCTACAGACCTATATGAGCCCTTATTTTTTGCAACACCAACTGTACTTTGCATTTCGGGGGATTTAATGTTTATGGTAAAGCCCAAAATTACCTTAAAGTGTCACTGTCGTTATAACTTTCAAAATCTAAATCAACAGTAGATGTGATATGTTGAAAAAAACAGAATAACAGACTAAACACAGGAATTCCGGCCAGTACAGAGATTCATGGCTCAATGTCTCCATCAGTCACATGACTGTCTTCTCTCTGTGAGCGCTCTGATGGCCAGGGATACACAGAACTTCCTGATTTCTGACTGTTTCCTGTTTTTTGAGAAGAAAAAAAAAATCACAGGTGCCGTGTTTTCCATGATGACTGAAGTCTAAATTGCAAACTTGCTGTATATCCCATCTACTGTTGATTTAGATTTTGAAAGTTATAACGACAGTGACTCTTTAAGAACCGCAACAATTTTCAATTTAGCGGTTTAGTTTTTTCCTCCTTGCCTTCTCAGAGCTATAACATTTTTGTTTTTCCATCTACAGGGCCAGATGAGGGCTAGTCCTTCCTTTCAATGTAAATTATAAACCCTTTAATTACTAGCAGCGGCCGCCACACAGACAAGCCTGCACTTCTGGGACTTAAACAGTGGGTCGTGACATCACCATTTTTGCAAGAAATTAAAGACTTCATGCAGTAATTAGTGCGGTTAAAAAAGCACTATGGGGGAGATTTATAAAAGGTGTGTAGGGAACTGGCTCAGTTGCCCCTAGCAACCAATCAGATTCCACTTTTCTTCACAGATTCCCTGGAAAATGAAAGGTGGAATCTGATTGGTTGCTAGGGGCAACTGAGCCAGTTCTACTTTACACCAGTTTGATAAATCTCCCTCTACATGTGCTTTTTCTGTAGTAAGTGTCTATAGGTAATCTGTATGACTCTTGTTGGGCAATAACTAGAGAAGAGCGAACCTCGAGCATGCTCGAGTCGATCTGAACCAGAACTTTCGGCATTTGATTAGCCATGGCTGCTGAACTTGGATAAAGCCCTAAGGCTATGTGGAAATCATGGATTTAGTCATTGGCTGTATCCATGTTTTCCAGACAACTTTAGAGCTTTATCCAAGTTCAGCAGCCCTAGCTAATCAAATATCGAAGGTTCGGGTTCGGATCGACTCGAACCCGAACCCGGTTCACTCATCTCTAGCAATAACATATATTAAAATAGCTTCTGGCTGGAATTCTTGTTTTGTTTTTTTGTTTTTTTTTTACAGTTAGTCTTATATAATATTCTGATTTTCCAAGATAATGAATTTTGGGTTTTCCTTGGCTGTAAGCCATAATCATCAACATTAACATAAATAAACTCTAGAGAAAGGTCACTATGTTTGTAATGACTCAGTTGAAAACCTGAAACAAAAACTTTTTGATAATATTCTAATTTAATGCACTGTATATTCCTTTTACCTCTACTTCTACATTATTTCTTAGAACCAGATCCCTTTTGATACTATCGACCAAAACTGTTACAATTTAATGCCTGAGAGACAAAATCCTTCTAACTTCTAGCAGTCATAACTTTTTTAAGTGTAGCTGCATGAGATCTTATTATTTATGAGACAAGTTGTAGTTTTTATAGGAACTATTTTCAGTAAGGGGCCTATTCCACGGAGCAATAATCATCCGAATCAGCCCGATTCGGCCGATTATCGCTCGTTGGAATAAAGAAAAAGGTTAGCCGATGATCGTGTCATCGGCTGATCGTTTCTTTAGGCCCAAACCTAAAATCATCGTTCACCCACCGCGCATCGCTGCGTGGAATAGCAATGTGCGGCAGGCGACCGACGATTCAAGCAGCATACATTACCTAGCAGGGCTTCTCCTCCGCTCCGTCTTCATCCCGGTCCTGAGTGCAGCAGAAGCTTCAGTGCGGCTTGACTGAGCTGTCAGACCGCTCAGCCAATCACAGGCCAGGACCGCCGTGGCCAGTGATTGGCTGAGCGGACTGACAGCTCAGTCAGGCCGCTCCGGAGTTGATGCTGCACACGGGACCAGGATGAAGACAGAGCGGAGGAGCCCTGCTAGGAAATATATGCTGCTAGGACATCGGTAACTATGTCCCTGCAGCCCTCGCTAAACTATTATCGGACCGTGGAATAGGCCCAGTAAGCGAGCACCGATCTAGCAGATCAGCGCTCGTTTACATTATCGATTGACCTGTGGAATAGAACCCCAACACATATTGTATTCGACAGCTTTTACTAATTATCTGGATTTAAATATACAATTGCTATTTCACCATCTGTTTAGTATTTTTTCCTTTTACCTTAGGCCTTATTCACATGTCCCGTAATTTACAGATCCGTATTTACGGATCCGAGTTAGTGCACATTGATGTCTATTGGGCTATTCCCACTATCAGTAGCAGAAATGGATGAAAATCAATCCTGAAAAAAAGGACATGTCCTAGTATGGACCCAGTGCGGACCCAGATTTTTTTTACGGATCCTCTCATTGAAATCAATTGTTTACGGATTGTAACATGTTTGGCATATGTATTTCTGTAAAAAAAATACGGATGAAGTGCAACTTGAAAAGCAGTGAGTAGTGAAAACTGATTTGCAGAAGTACAGATGCAATACGGATGTCCAATCCGTAATTTTTAGCGGGTTGTTTAACCCTTTGAGGACCAGGCCCAAAATGACCCAGTGGACCGCGCAAATTTTGATCTTAGTGTTTCCGTTTTTCCCTCCTCCCCTTCTAAGAGCTCTAGCACTCTCAGTTTTCTATTTACAAGCCATGTAAGTGCTTGTTTTTTACAGGAATAGTTGTACTTTGTAATGGTGTCATTCATTTTACCATAACATGTATGATGGAATTCCAAATATATTATTTATGAAGATATAAATAGGTGAAATCGTAAGAAAGAATGCAATATGGTAAAGTTTGGGGGGGTTCCTGTGTCTACGTAATGCACTATATGGTAACAGCGACATGACACTATTATTCTATAGGTCAGTCCGAACACAACCATATGCAGGTTACACAGATTCTCTAATGTTATATATATATTTTTTTATTAAATCCTTTTTTTTGGCAATTAAATATTAATAAAATGGGCCTATTGTGACGCTTATAACGGTTTTATTTTTTCACCTATGGGGCTGTATGGGGTGTCATTTTTTCCGCCATGATCTCTAGTTTTTATTAATACCATATTTGTGAAGATCGGACGTTTTGATCACTTTTTATTGATTTTTTTTAATATATAATGTAACATAAAATCGGTAATCTGCGCACTTTTTCCCCTCTTTTCGTGTACGCCGTTTACCGGTCGCAATGACGCTTGTTATATTTTAATAGATCGGACAATTACGCACGCTATGGTATATTATATGTTTATCTATTTATTCATTTTTATATGTTTTATTTATATAATGGGAAAGGGGGGTGATTTAGACTTTTATTGGGGGAGGAGTTTTGGGGTAGTGTGTTAGTAGGGATGCACGATGCACCGAAATATCGATACTACTATCGATATTTCGGGCAAAAAAACCGTTCGATACCAGGATTTCCTGGTATCGAAACTTTAAGTTAAGCAGAGAACACGGTGGGCGGCTAGCTGAGCGCCGGCCGTGTTCTCTATGTGCCTCCCCCTGCCCCCTGCAGTCTCCTCCTCTTCTCTCCCTCCCTCCGCTCCCATTGGCGCCAATTTCAAATAGCCGGCACTTAGCTATTGCTAGTGCCGGCTATTTAAGTATATAGATGCCGCTGTCACACTGACAGCGGCATCTGACCCCTCCTGAGCCCGCTCCATATGCTGCAGGGGTCGGCTACTGTGTGTAACAGACCCCCGCTGCTGGTGTCTCTCTGATAACAGAGTCCGGCTCCGCCAGACTCTGTTATCAGAGAGATGATTTATGCGGAGGAGCCGGAGCTGCACGGAGAGCGGCTGGAGAGGGAGAGCGGGAGAGGAGGACGGAGGAGAAGGCTGGAGGGAGAGCGGGAGGTCCGGGAGAGAGGAGTACGGAGAGGGAGAGCGGGATGTCCGGGAGAGGAGCCGGAGCTGCACAGAGGAGAGCGGCTGGAGAGGGAGAGCGGGAGGTTACGGAGAGAGGACGGAGGAGAAGGCTGGAGGTGGGGAGGATGAAGAGGGAGAGCGTGGGTCTGTGAGATCCGGGGGAAGTGCAGCACATGTGAGGATCCAGCCGGCTGGCAGGTGGGGGAGGTGGCCGGGGCTGAGAGGAGCAGATAAGATCGGCTGTAGTGTGTGGGATCCTGTGTAACCTCCTCTTCTCTTCCTCCGCAATCTTGGTAACTGGTGCAGCAGAGCTGTCTTAGTGATAGCTGATGCAGCAGAGCTGTCTTAGTGATAGCTGATGCAGGAGAGCTGTCTTAGTGGTGGGTGGTGCAGGAGAGCTGTCTTAGTGGTGGGTGGTGCAGGAGAGCTGTCTTAGTGATAGCTGATGTAGCAGAGCTGTCTTAGTGATAGCTGATGTAGCAGAGCTGTCTTAGTGATAGCTGATGTAGCAGAGCTGTCTTAGTGATAGCTGATGTAGCAGAGCTGTCTTAGTGATAGCTGATGTAGCAGAGCTGTCTTAGTGATAGCTGATGTAGCAGAGCTGTCTTAGTGATAGCTGATGTAGCAGAGCTGTCTTAGTGATAGCTGATGTAGCAGAGCTGTCTTAGTGATAGCTGATGTAGCAGAGCTGTCTTAGTGATAGCTGATGTAGCAGAACTGTCTTAGTGATAGCTGATGTAGCAGAGCTGTCTTAGTGATAGCTGATGTAGCAGAGCTGTCTTAGTGATAGCTGATGTAGCAGAGCTGTCTTAGTGATAGCTGATGTAGCAGAGCTGTCTTAGTGATAGCTGATGTAGCAGAGCTGTCTTAGTGATAGCTGATGTAGCAGAGCTGTCTTAGTGATAGCTGATGTAGCAGAGCTGTCTTAGTGATAGCTGATGTAGCAGAGCTGTCTTAGTGATAGCTGATGTAGCAGAGCTGTCTTAGTGATAGCTGATGTAGCAGAGCTGTCTTAGTGATATCGGATGTAGCAGAGCTGTCTTAGTGATAGCTGATGTAGCAGAGCTGTCTTAGTGATAGCTGATGTAGCAGAGCTGTCTTAGTGATATCGGATGTAGCAGAGCTGTCTTAGTGATAGCTGATGTAGCAGAGCTGTCTTAGTGATAGCTGATGTAGCAGAGCTGTCTTAGTGATAGCTGATGCAGCAGAGCTGTCTTAGTGATAGCTGATGCAGCAGAGCTGTCTTAGTGATAGCTGATGTAGCAGAGCTGTCTTAGTGATAGCTGATGTAGCAGAGCTGTCTTAGTGATAGCTGATGTAGCAGAGCTGTCTTAGTGATAGCTGATGCAGCAGAGCTGTCTTAGTGATAGCTGATGCAGCAGAGCTGTCTTAGTGATAGCTGATGCAGCAGAACTGTCTTAGTGATAGCTGATGCAGCAGAGCTGTCTTAGTGATAGCTGATGCAGCAGAGCTGTCTTAGTGATAGCTGATGCAGCAGAGCTGTCTTAGTGATAGCTGATGCAGCAGAGCTGTCTTAGTGATAGCTGATGCAGCAGAGCTGTCTTAGTGATAGCTGATGCAGCAGAGCTGTCTTAGTGATAGCTGATGTAGCAGAGCTGTCTTAGTGATAGCTGATGCAGATGCAGCAGAGCTGTCTTAGTGATAGCTGATGCAGCAGAGCTGTCATAGTGATAGCTGATGTAGCAGAGCTGTCTTAGTGATAGCTGATGCAGCAGAGCTGTCTTAGTGATAGCTGATGTAGCAGAGCTGTCTTAGTGATAGCTGATGCAGCAGAGCTGTCTTAGTGATATTGGATGTAGCAGAGCTGTCTTAGTGATATCGGATGTAGCAGAGCTGTCTTAGTGATATCGGATGTAGCAGAGCTGTCTTAGTGTTATCTGATGTAGCAGAGCTGTCTTAGTGATAGCTGATGTAGCAGAGCTGTCTTAGTGATAGCTGATGTAGCAGAGCTGTCTTAGTGATAGCTGATGTAGCAGAGCTGTCTTAGTGATAGCTGATGTAGCAGAGCTGTCTTAGTGATAGCTGATGCAGCAGAGCTGTCTTAGTGATAGCTGATGCAGCAGAGCTGTCTTAGTGATAGCTGATGCAGCAGAGCTGTCTTAGTGATAGCTGATGCAGCAGAGCTGTCTTAGTGATAGCTGATGCAGCAGAGCTGTCTTAGTGATAGCTGATGCAGCAGAGCTGTCTTAGTGATAGCTGATGCAGCAGAGCTGTCTTAGTGATAGCTGATGCAGCAGAGCTGTCTTAGTGATAGCTGATGCAGCAGAGCTGTCTTAGTGATAGCTGATGCAGCAGAGCTGTCTTAGTGATAGCTGATGCAGCAGAGCTGTCTTAGTGATAGCTGATGCAGCAGAGCTGTCTTAGTGATAGCTGATGCAGCAGAGCTGTCTTAGTGATAGCTGATGCAGCAGAGCTGTCTTAGTGATAGCTGATGCAGCAGAGCTGTCTTAGTGATATCGGATGTAGCAGAGCTGTCTTAGTGATATCGGATGCAGCAGAGCTGTCTTAGACAGATATCACTAACTTTATTTTTAACACAATAAAATAAAAATAGGCCAAAAATTGGTATCACTGTAATAGTGCAGGGGTATTATATTTCTACCATTTTTTTTTTTTTTCTTTTATACTTTACTAAGTATCGAACTGGTATTGAGTATCGAAATAAAAAAGTTAGTATCGGTATCGAACTCAAAATTCTGGTATCGTGACATCACTATGTGTTAGTGTTTTGAACTTTTTTTTTTTACACTTTTGAAGTCCCTTTGGTGGACTTCTACATCCAGTACTTTGATTTATACACTGATGATTGCTATGCCATAGGCATAGCATTGATCAGTGTTATCGGCGATCTGCTCATTGAGCCTGCCTGTGCAGGCTCAGTGTAGCAGATCGCCGATCGGACCGCACGGAGGCAGGTAAGAGACCTCCGGCAGTCCGTTTCAACGATCGGGACCCCCGCAGTCACATCGCGCGATCGCTGCAGCGTGTCATTACCGGTGAGGTCCCGGCTGCTCACTGCAGCCGGCCCCCACCTCCTATGAAGCGCGCTCCGCTCCGGAGCGCGCTTCATAGCGGGAATAACACCCATGACGTAAGGTTACGTCATGGGTCGTCTGGGGACAGACTTCCATGACGTAACCCTACGTCCAGGGTCGTCTAGGGGTTAAGGACCAGAAAATATTACTCGACATGTGCATAAGGCCTTATGGTAAAAATAAATGCAATGATTTAAAATATGCAGTATCCTTTTACTAACAGCAGTTTGACTGTGTGTGTTCTTCATAGAGAGGAAATGTTGTGACAGAAGCAATTTAAGAAGTTAAAAGATCTTTTGTGAAAAAATGATACCAATAGCTACAAAAAAAACTTGCTTACCACCAAATCCTCACAGCAGGCTGTTGATGGGTCTTTTCGACTCATGCCCAAAAAGATATCTTCACTTCTAACTCTTTGCTTAAAGTGCATTTCATGTCTGTGGGAAAAAGTAGGGGAATTAAAGGGGTTATCCAGCACCACAAAACCATGGCCACTTTCTTCCAGAGACACTTTTGTCTCCAGTTCAGGTGCGGTTTGCAATTAAAGAGGATGTACCATCAGGATGTACCAGCCGTTCTATGCATGGGTACCGGGTCAGGGCAAAGGCACTGGAGGTGGGCCGGCCCGCCCCCAGTGGGAGGGAATTCCCTCCCCTCTATGACACGGCTCCATTCACTTTAATGGAAATGAGTTGCAAAACCTGCACCCAAATTGGAGACAAGATTGGAGCTGTCTCTGGAAGGAAGTGGCCATGTTTTTGTAGAGCTGGATAACCCCTTTAAAGGAGAATTCTAAAGAAAATAAAAAAAAAATCACCCACAGGCAGCGGGATGCAGGAACATAATAAAGAATGTATACTGTTGTCTGACAGCTGCAAATAGAGATGAGATAATTAACAGTAATAACAAAGAGAAGCACTTTGTTATCTTTGTAATCCGCCTATCAGCCTGCTGCCTTTTAACTTGCTGCCGCTCTGTGTCGCTTCTCCCCGGATACCTAGAAAGGCTGGATCCTGTCCTGGGAAACTTCGCCAAGGATCCAGCTTTTCCAGGCACCCGATGAGTAGTGGTACGGAGTGGCAGTCAACTGAAGAATGGATTGCAGAGATAACGAAGCGCTTCGCTTTGTTATTACTGTAAGTTCGCTCATCTCTAGCTGTAAGCCTCCTTCAGCTCCTGTGGCTGCAATCGTACACTGCAGCAGCAGGAGCTGGGCCATGATGTACCAGGAAGCCAGGAGAAAATGACATCTGGCTGCTGTCAAAGAGTGCTGAGACAGATAAGCAAACATTTTCTATTATGTTCCTGCACCCCCTGCCTGCAGTTGATTTTTCTTTCGCAGGGATTCTCCTTTAAAGGGGTTATCCAGTGCTACGAAAACGGCCACTTTCTATAAGAGACAACACGACACGTCTCCAGTTCAGGTGCGGTTTGCAATTAAGCTCTATTCACTTCAATGGAACTAAGCAGCAAAACCCCGCCCAAGCTGGAGACAAGAGTGGGGCTGTCTCTGGAAGAAAGTGGCCATGTTTCTGTAGAGCTAGATAACCCCTTTAAAAGGTGTTATCCAAAATTAGAAAAAAAAATACGGATACTTTTTGGCAAAAACAGCACCAACCCTGTCCCCAGGTTGCATGTGGGATTACAATTCACATCCAAATTGAAGACAGGAGTGGTATTGTTTCTGGAAGAAAGTAGCCTTTAATCATCATTTTTACCAGGTATATTTATACTTTCAAGGTACTTACTCAGGCTGTTGTCTCTGATCTAAAGAGTCATCAAATTCTGACCCCTCAGGTACTTCCAAAATATCCCATATCTTCTTGCTGCTTTTGTCTTTTTGTAATGCTACAAAATGAAGTTAGCATATCAGACTAAACAAAACGTTCAATAAAAACTGAACATTTTCAAATACTAAAATACAAATACATTCAAGTTCAAAAATCACATTAATGTATAAGGCTATGTTCCCACGCTGTATAGACTAGTGATGTCATGATACCAGAATTTTGAGTTCGATACCAATATAAACTTTTTTTTTTCAATGCTCGATACCAATTCGATACTTAACGCTTTAAGGACCGTGCTAACTTTCGTTTTTGCGTTTTCGTTTTTTCCTTCATGTGCTTAAAAGGCCATAGCACTTGCATTTTACACCTACAGACCCACATGAGCCCTTATTTTTTGCGTCACTAATTGTACTTCGCAATGACAGGCTGAATTTTTCCATAAAATATGCTGCGAAACCAGAAAAAAATTATATGCGCAGTGAAATTGAAAAAAAAACGCAATTATTTTTCTTTGGGGGGGCTTCATTTTTACGCCGTGTGTCCTATGGAAAAACTTAGTTGTTATATATGTTCCTCAAGTCATTCTGATTAAAACAATATGTAACATGTATAACTTTTATTGTATCTGATGGCCTGTAAAAATTAAAACCATTGTTAACAAATATACGTTCCTTAAAATCACTCTATTCCCAGGCTTATAGTGCTTTTATCCTTTGGTCTATGGGGCTGTGTCAGGTGTCATTTTTTGCGCCATGATGTGTTCTTTCTATCGGTACCTTGATTGTGCATATGCCACTTTTTGATCGCATTACATTTTTTCTGGATTTGATGCGACCAAAAATGCGCAATTTTGCACTTTGGGATTATTTTGTGCTGACGCCGTTTACCGTGCGAGATCAGGAATGTGATTAATTAATAGTTCGGGCGATTACGCACGCGGTAATAGCAAACATGTTTATTTATTTATTTATTTTTATTTGTAAAATGGAAAAAGGGGGGTGATTCAGACTTTTATTAGTGGAGGGGATTTTTTATTAATAAAAACACTTTTTTTAACTTTCCCTTACAGTAATATGAAGCCCCCTGGGGGACTTCTATATACACAGAACTGATCTCCCATTGAGATCAATCCTGTGTATATAATAGAGCAATGATCCATCAGATCGTTGCTCTATTATAATGGTCTGCTGCAGACCATCTGAATAGATTGCCGAGCCGGGATCAGCGTCATTCCGACGCTGAGCCCCGGCCGGCTCATTAGAATGGATCTCCCCTCCGACATTTGAATAGTTAATTAGCCGGCCGCGGCGATAGGCCGCGCCGGCTAATACACGCGGTCCCTGGCTGCACTTAGCAACCAGGGACCGCGCGCTGCAGAGAGGGCTCACGCCGGGAGCCCTCTCTGTTTACTCTTAACGGCCGCATGACGGGTATACCCGTCATGCGGTCGTTAAGAGGTTAAATTATATCCATTAAAAAAAACTAAATACAAGAATAGAAATGCCCCCTACCCAGCCGGTCGGGTCCGTACGAACCAATCTATGTTCCTTTCATTTTATTACTTAAAAAATAAAGTTTACATTATTTAAAATAAACGTGCTTAAAAAATTGCCCTACTCTGATTCTTAACACTTTTTTTTATCTTTTAGCGAGCATGGCTGTGGTGTAAGGGGGCATTTTTTGCGCCGTGATCTGTAGTTTTATTAAGTACAATATTTTTATGTGGTACGGAATTTGGTAGGTTTCTCCGCTTGCACTGTTTACCTGCGTGATTAGGAAGGTGACCATTTTATACTATGGACAATAACACTTCAGCTGTTGGGAGGGAAATTGTGGTCATATAACACACACACTTCAGCTCTCAGGGGGATTATGGGGGTAGTAGTCATGTAACACACTTCAGCTATCAGGGTATGATGGGGATTGTAGTCATGCAACACACACTTCAGCTATCATGGGGATAATGTGGATTGTAGTCATGTAACACACTTCAGCTATCAGGGGGATGATGGGGGTTGTAGTCATGTAACAAACACTTCAGCTATCAGGGGAATGATGAAGGGTTGTAGTTTCACTATTTCTGCTGTCAGGTGGATGATGGGGTTGTAGTCATGTAACAAACACTTCAGCTTTTAGGATGATGGGGGTTGTAGTTGCACTATTCCTGCTGTCAGGGTATGTTGACCACTGACCCAGCAGGGTGACCTGGATTCGGGCGGGAAAGTAATCTGAAGGCTACAGCCCCCTCTCCCCCTTCCCAGTGAGAGCTAGGCCGACCCCCCCCATTCACCCCCCACATTACTGATGTCTGCACGGGGAGTGTCCTGCCACCCCCACTTCACAGTCCTGCCGCCTCCACCTCACAGTGCAGCCAGATGTTGTGGCGGCATCTCCTCCTGAGGCACCTCCAGCCTTCTCCTTCGTTCTCCTCTTGCGGACCATGGCGCCGCTCTACCCCTCCAGCTACACATAGTAGCCGACCCCTGCTGAATATGGAGCTTGTTAGGAGAGGATTAAATGCTGCTGTCAGTTGTGACAGCGGCATCTATAAAGTTACATAGCCGGCACAAGCGATCGCTGTGTTCCAGCTATTTAAAGTTAACGACCATGTAGCAGAGAGGAGGGCGGGCTGAGGAGGTGACACCAGGGGGGGATACGCAGAGGACATGACAGACACTAAGCTTGTTGCCTGCCATGTCTTCTGCTGTATACTCTATGATAAGCCGTGCTGCTGTTTTGAATACCAGGGAATCCTGGGATCAAACCGAAAAAATGCCCCAAAAATAGATAGTAGAATTGATTTTTGAATGTCTGTTCCGTGTGAACGGCCGTTGTTTAACACTACCTATGGCGGAAATTAATGATCTTTTTCATTAATTCCAGCTGTAGGTTGTGTTAAACAACGGTTGTTCATGAGGAACGGCCGTTGTTTATACAGAGTGGGAACATAGCCTAAATATAGAAGATTCTAAAGGTTTTACAAACTTTCAAGCACCACTCTCTAACCTGCAAAGCAATCCTTATTCAGGAATGAGAAAATGTTTTGAAAACCAACAATTATTATTTAGCCATCTTGTGGGCCGTGACCCCTTCATGGTAATATGTTGTAGTATTGATGTTCTGAGGATAGATGGTGTAACATCAGATCTATAAAGTCTGTGTTTACACTCTGCTATGACAGCTGGATTAGTTACTGTATTCTTTAGTACCACTGGCTATTATCTGTTAATATTATTTACTCAAAGATGCACAACAGTACTGACCACATTTAGAGTTTTTTATTATTTCTTCATGGATTTCAAGGGAAAATCTGAATAAGGTTATGTGCACACACAGTATTTTTGCTCAGTATTTTGGAACCAAAACCAGGAGTGGATAAAAAAACCAGGGCTGTGAAGTTGGAGTCGGAGTCAGAGCTAGTTTTGGCTGGAGTCGGAAGAAAATGTACAGACTCCGACTCCAGCTTTAACAAAATCTTTAAAAAATGTAGAATTGAATTTTAATATGAATTTTACAAGTTTTGCTCATGAATATATATTATAACATTCTAATAGGACACTGGCCCTATTACATAAGGGTGGTCATGGAAAAGTTGTCAGTCACTATTTGGCAATTTGTTTCTGAGCTGGAAGAGTCCATTGTGTGGGGGGGAAATCTGTGCTGTTCTCTTCCTGGATGCTGGATGACTGTATATGAGCAGCAGTGTAATATGAAGATTTCCTGTGTAATATAGAGGAGGAGAAGACATAAGTAGTGTAGCAGTAACCTCTGTCCTCAATGTGGTGTTTTCTTACTGGGAGAAGATTGTGTGTTTTTCTTGGCTGCAGCAGTGTTCTATGGCTGCAGCTGTGTGTGTGTGTGCGCGTGTGCTATGGCTGCAGTAGGTTGTGTGTGTGCTATGACTGCAGCAGGCTGTGTGTGTATGCTATGGCTGCAGCAGGCTGTGTGTGTATGCTATGGCTGCAGCAGGTTGTGTGTGTCTTTGCTATGGCTGCAGAAAGCTGTGTGTGTATGTGAGCACTATGGCTGCAGCAGGCTGTGTGTATGCGTGCTATGGCCGCAGCAAGCCGTGTTTGTGTGTGTGTGTGCGTTATGGCTGCAGCAAGCTGTGAGTGTGCTATGGCTGCAGCAGGTTGTGTGGGTGTGTGTGTATGCTACGGCTGCAGCAGGCTGTGTGTGTGTGTGTGCGCGTGCTATTGAGTGCCCCCACAGTGACCTTCTATATCACTGTGTGACCTCTATATCACTATGTGTGACCAGGGCCGTATTTGCCACTAGGCACCCATGGTCCGGTGCCTGGGGCGGCGCCCGCAAGACACATTTCTTTTTTTATTTTATTTTTTTGGTTTACCCCCTCCGCCGCCCGGGTGGTGCGGGGCTTGTGATCGGTCAGCTGGGCGGCAGGGACAGAGGCAGGCTGGGAAGGTCCCCCTATGCAGGGCCGGCGTGAGCTTCCGGCACAGACTGTCACACAGGCCGGAAGCTCACAGTGCAGCCCCGCAATGCCCGAACTTCCCTGCTCAGCAGCGTGCGTGTGATGTCATCACGCCGCTGTTGAGCAGAGAAGTTCGGGCATCTCCGCCCCCCCCCCCCCGGCTGGTCCCTCTGCCCCCCCCCCCCCGGCTGGTCCCTCTGCCCCCCCCCCCCGGCTGGTCCCTCTGCCTCCCCACCGGCTGGTCCCCTGCCACCCCAGCTGCCCTCCCATCTTCTCACCCCTGCCACTACAGCTGCCCTCCCATCTTCTCCCCCTGCCACCCCTAGCTGCTCCCCCTGTTACCCAGCTTCTCCCCCTTTCCCTGCCACCCCTAGCTGCTCCCCCTCCCGTCACCCCAGCTGCTCCCCGTTACCCAGCTTCTCCCCCTTTCCCTGCCACCCCTAGTTGCTCCCCCTCCCCCTGTCGCCCCAGCTGCTCCCCCTTTCCCTGCCACCCCTAGCTGCTCCTCCTCCCCCTGTCACCCCAGCTTCTCCCTGTTCCCCAGCTTCTCCCCCTCCCTGTTGCCCCGACTGCCCCCCTGTCGCCCCAGCTGCTCCCCTGTTCCTCAGCTTCTCCCCCTGTTCCCCAGCTTCTCCCCGTCACCCCAGCTTCTCCCCCTGTCGCCCCAGCTTCTCCCCCTGTCGCCCCAGCTTCTCCCCGTATCACCCCAGCTGCCCTGCCCTCTTCTCCCCCTGCCACCCCCCCCAGCTGCCCTCCCATCTTCTCCCCCTCCCCCTGTCGCCCCAGCTTCTCCCCTTCGCCCCAGCTGCCTTCATCGCCCCAGCTGCTCCCCCTGTTCTCCAGCTTCTCCCTCTCCCCGTCACCCCAGCTTATCCCCCTGCCACCCCACCTGCCCTCCCATCTTCTCCCCGTCGCCCCAGCTTTGCCCCGTCGCCCCAGCTGCTTTCATCGCCCCAGCTGCTCCCCCTTTTCCCCAGCTTCTCCTGCTCCCCCTGTCACTCCAGCTACTCCCCAGCTTCTCCCCCTCCCCGTCACCCCAGCTGCTCCTCCTGCCACCCCCAGCTGCCTCCTTTCCCCAGTTACCCCCAGCTGCCTCCCTTCCCCAGTAACCCCGCTCTGCCAGCCTGCAGACGAGTTGTGGTCGGAGAAGTCTTCATGATGGCTGCACCAGATGGAGAAGAAAGCAAAAAGTAAGCGACGGCAATCGGAGAAGACGTCACCTGTGAGTAATTAATAACTGCACTGTAATCAGTTCTATAGTGTGCAGAGCCTGTGTACCATTGGGGTCTAAATGGGTCAGTGTATGGTTTGCGGTAGTCTACTGACACAGCCCCGCGGTCACTACAGTACACTAGCACAAACTTTTAAACTATAATCCAACAGCTGCAGGTACTGCAACTCCCAGCATTCCTGAGGGCTGCAGACTTTCAGTACATGCTGGGAGTTGTAGTGCCTGCAGTTGTTGTAGTTGGGTCCTATACACTGGATGCTTTGTGGCATATCAGAATACATAGATCTGTGGGGGCTCAGTGTAGGAAAGTGACCCCAGAACAGCACTTATAGGGGATACAACAAAGACATCTCCCTCTATCCCCTATTAGTGATGTTCTGGGGTCACTTCCACACACTGAGCCCCCACAGATCTATGTATTCTGATCTCCCACAAAGCATCCAGTTTACAATTTACCTAGGACCCAACTACAACAGCTGCAGGTACTACAACTCCCAGCATATCCTGAGGGCTGCAGACTGTCAACACATGCTGGGAGTTGTAGTGCCTGCAGCTGTTGTAGTTGGGTCCTAGGTGCATTATACACTGGATGCTTTGTGGGAGATCAGAATACATAGTTATGTGGGGGCTCAGTGTTGGGAAGTGATCCCAGAACATCACTAATAGGGGATAGGGGGAGATGTTTTTGTTCTATCCTCTATTAGTGCTGTTTTGGGGTCACTTCCCTACACTGAGCCCCCACAGATCTCTGTATTTATTTAATTTTTTTTTATTTAATCTTTATTACAAATATACAATTAACATGTCTTATAAAGTCGCTCACAATCATAATATTTCATAAATACCCCTTCCTACCCTCACAAGGAACAGTTACTCGTATTTAGCCTTAAACCAGTACAAAACCTATTCCTCCCGTGGAGTCACAACGAGAGGCTACCCCTACTTCCTCCTCCCATTAGCTGTACAATCTGCATTGATCTGCACTCGCGCAGGGTTCCCGCCCCCGCCCACCCGCGCGAGGGCCGCACCCCCACCCAGGCGAAGCCGGACACCAAACTGCACTACAAAACCTACTTCCATAAAGCATATAATTCTAAATAAAAAAATAAAATATATATTATTAATTTTTACATCAAAACAAAGCACACACACAAAAAAAAAATTAAATAAATAAGTAAATTCCTTCTTACCAAAATTAATTACCCTTTACATCCACGACCCTCTTCAGCAGATCAAGCCTGCGCAGCCTCCCTCATTCACCAGTCCATTCACACCCAGGCCCGTGTTCCGAACTTTTACGGCCCCCCAGGTATCCGGCAGCAACAGATACCTTGCGCCACGCCACTCTAGTGCACAGAAAAGGAAAGCCGAAATCTCGCGATGTCCGAGATTTCGGCTTTCCTTTCCCGTGCACTAGAGCAGTGTTTTTCAACCAGTGTGCCGCCGGCGCCGTCCCCCTCACCTACTGGCCCGGACGTGCTCCTCCAATCAGGGGAGACCAGGAGCGTGGTGCGCCACGCACCACGCTCCCGGTCTCCCCTGATTGGAGGAGCACGTCCGGGCCAGTAGGTGAGAGGGACGGCGCCCGCGGCGAGCATCTCAAGGAAGGTGAGCAGGGATGGGGGAGAAACAGGAGAGAAACATGGGGATGGGGGAGAAGCAGGGGGGAGAGAAACATGGGGATGGGGGATAAGCAGGGGGGAGAGAAACATGAGGATGGGGGAGAAGCAGGGGGGGGAGAAACATGGGGATGGGGAGAAGCAGGGGGGAGAGAAACATGGGGATGGGGGAGAAGCAGGGGGGAGAGAAACATGGGGATGGGGGAGAAGCAGGGGAGAGAAGCAGGGGGGAGAGAAACATGGGGAAGAGAAACAGGGATATCCCTTTTGTGTTTATCGAAACAGGCCCAGGTTTCACACTGAGTGAGTATAAATACATTTAGAATCTATATTATTAACTATATATAATATGTACTGTTTTAGTGTAATTTTGTGCCATTTTGGTTGGTGGTGTGCCCCGGGATTTTTTAAGTATATAAAGTATGTCGTTTTCAATAAACTTTGTAAAAAAAAGTTTATTTGCATTCATTTTAATGGTCCAAAGAATGTCAAGCAAAATGGTCGGCCCTCGCACATGTTCACTTCATCAAATTTGGCACTCTTCGACAAAAGTTTGGACATGCCTGACCTAAGGTCACTGAAATACAGGATATCCTACTTTAATTATATTACAAAAAAAAAAATCTAAACCATATATATGTCTGTCCGGCCGAGCCCCGGACCAAGGCGCAGCTCCCGCCCGAGCGCACGCAGGCAGTCCCCCCCCCACGACCACCCCCTTGATCTTCCCCTTAGTTAACACCAAAATTCCAGAGCATCTCGTGTACTCCACAGGCCACAATCTTTTATAAGAATCATGGAAAACCTACACCACTGGTTCTTACTAAGCCACTTACTCAAGCCATTAAATGGGTGTATTACTTTTCTCCATATATTATTTTACAGTCAAACTATCAACTGTCGTAATCTTGCAAACCTTTGATATATATTCTTCCACCACCGGACTCTCTTTTGCCATCCATTTTCTAGCGATCAAGATCCTTACTAAAAAGAACAGCTTATTCAGCAATTTTTTCCTTCTATCATTTACCTCTTCCCATTGGCCTAATAACCATACCTTTGGGTCTCCCGCTTCTATCATTTGTAATCGCATCTTAACCATTTCTAGTATTTTGTGCCAGAACTCACAAATTGGTTTACACTCATAAAACAAATGAAAAAAAAACAGTATCACTCTTCCCACATTTTGGACACTTACTATCACCCCTACCAAATTTTGCCAATATTCTCGGAGTGTAATAAAGCCTATAGTGAATAAACCACTGTGATAATCTAAAATCGTGACTATATGATGCTCGTCTCCCCCCACTTCCATATATTCAACCATTCTTCCATACTTATTAAAGGAGTAGTGCGGCGGTAAAAAATTATTCACAGAATAACACACATTACAAAGTAATACAACTTTGTAATGTATGTTATGTCTGTGAATGGCCCCCTTCCCCGCGTCATAAGCCGCTGAGCCGTGATTGGCCGAGTACAGTTATGCTCAGCCAATCGCGGCTGAGCAGTTCATGACGCGGCTGTCACTCGGGAAGATCGAAGGTGTTCGGGCGGGCCGGCCGGCGATGACGTTTGGCACAAGATGGCTGACGCGTGTCGGCACGGATCAGGTATATATAATGCACTACACTTCCGGGTACACTGGTGGGGGTGGTGGGACACGGGGAAGGGGCCATTCACAGACATAACATACATTACAAAGTTGTATAACTTTGTAATGTGTGTTATTCTGTGAATAATTTTTTACCGCCGCACTAACCCTTTAATGCAATATCCTTATCCCATAACTTAGTGCTTTTGTGTGGATTCCCCTTCTCTTGGTACCCTCTCAAGAATTTATATATACCCGACACCTTTAATCTAGAACTCTCACTTTCTAGTAAATATTTCCACAAATTATTTTCTGTGACCTGTAAATAATTACTTTCCTTAGTGCTCCTAACTGCATGTTTTACTTGCATATACTTAAACCGTGCTTTCTCCGGCAACCCAAATTTCACTCTTAACTGATCCCATGTCAAAAACATCCGAATCCGAGAAACCCCAGAATCCGAAAGAAACTGTGCCACATATCGCAAACCATACGAGTGCCAAAATTTCCATTCTTTTATTTTCGCCAACTGTGGCAAATGAAGATTATTACACATGGGGGTGCATTGGGATACACCCCTAGACTCGATTACTTTCTTTGCTTCCACCCAAACTCTGTCCGCCATAGTGAACAGGGGGCATTGATCTACTCTCCCCCGACTCATACTCCCAATTTCCAAAATCTCCCAGATATTTTGACAACCCCACTGATTCTGATGTACCTCTTCCTGCAGATATAGCAATTCGCCTGCTCTTGCTAGCTGGGCTGCCAAAAAATTTTAAGAATTTTAAAAATTTAAAGAATTTTAAGAATTTTAAAAATTTTAAGTTCAGGACCGCCAATCCACCTTCCTGCTGTCCTTTATATAAATAAGCCATTTTTATCCTTACTTTTCTTCCTTTCCAGATTAATTCCTTTAATAATGCCTCCAACAGTTTGAAACAACGTTCTCCCACCCACATGGGGCAATTAACCAACCTATATAAGATTTGGGGCAACATAACCATCTTCACTAGACTAATTCTGTCCGCCATACTAAGAGGGAGGCCTAACCAAACGTTTACCTTGGCTCTTAATTTTAACAGGAGGGGATTTATATTAAGCTCCATATATCTTTTAATATCCTTTGCCACCCTTACCCCTAGATACCGAAAAGACTCTCCCTCTTTCAGTACAGTAACCTGTTTGTGGCTTACTTCCCGATCCAGGGGCAACAGCACCGTTTTTTTCCAGTTGATCTGTAACCCTGAAACTCTTCCAAATTCTTCCACTATCGCCCTTGTCAAGAAGAGCGGTGTATTACTTATATACAGCAGTATATCATCCGCAAATAATATTTTTTCCTCTCTCTCCCCCCATCTCAGCCCCCTTACCTCCTCATCGCCCTTAATCTTTATTGCCAACGGCTCCACAAAGATGGCAAAGATGAGAGGAGAGAGAGGGCAACCCTGTCTTGTTCCCCGACCAAGAACAAACTGCTCCGATAGGTCGCCATTAACCAACACTACCGCCCTAGGACTACGACACATTATTTTTAACAGCTGTATGAATCTAGGTCCAAACCCATAACCCTTTAAAAGTACCCAGAGGAACGACCACTCCACCCTGTCAAAGGCTTTAATCGCATCCAATGACAGGATGAAGCGGTCATCCCCCCGACCCACCTGCAGATTCCCAAACAACCGCCGAATATTTTCCGCTGTAGAGCGACCAGGCATAAACCCACACTGATCCCTAAAGACCAACCTCTCTACCACTCTCGCGAGTCTGTTTGCCAAAATCTTGGCTAAGATCTTTACATCCGAGTTCAGCAAAGAGATTGGTCTGTACGATCCTGGATCTAATTCTTCTTTCCCTGGCTTCAACAGTATAGTAATTGTTGCTTCATACATTGAGGCCGGGAGGTCCCCCAATTCCATAATACTGTTGAATAAATCCTTTAACTTAGGTACCAGTACCGTGCCAAACTCTCTGTAAATTTCATAGGGGATACCATCTGGCCCGGGGGATTTAGAACAAGGGGCCTCTCTCACCACCCTCCAGATTTCATCATCCGCAATCCTTGCTTTCAACATGTTTTTATATATCTCCGAGAGCTGTGGCAGCTCACAAGAATTCACATAATCCTCTACTTCCTTATTCCCCACTGATAATTCTGTGGTATACAACTCACTATAAAATTTGCGGAATACCTCTTTAATCCCCTCATGGGACTTCTCAATCACCCCTCTAACATTACGTATTGCCAGAATTCTTGTGGGACCTGCTTTACTCCTTAGCATGGAGGACAGAAATCTGCCAGGCCTGCAACCCTCTAGATAGTTCTGTTGCCCCTGAAAAAACAAGGTACTATCGGCCCTGTTCTCTAAGATTAACATATATTTTCCAACTGCCTCCTCCCACTCTTTTTTGTCTGATTCCAACTTAGACTGTACAAAGCGAGCCTCCATTCTTTTAACTGACTCCTTCCCCTCTTCCTCTCGTAACTCTCTCTTAGATCTAGATGTCCTCTGTAACAGGAGTCCCCTCAAAAAGGCTTTTACCGTGTCCCATATTACCAAGTCGGATGCAGAACCTGAATTAAATTCAAAGAATTCTCTAATTTTGTCTAACATAATATTTTTATCCTTCAATAAAGCTAACCAGAATGGGTTGAACCTCATTAACCCATATACTCTAGGGTTCGCTTGATCTTTAAAGCGAGTTACCACCGGGCAATGATCTGAGATTCTTCTAGCTTCGTACTTGATTTGTTATATCCATGAGAATCTCCGGGGAGCCTAGCACTAAATCTATCCTTGACAACGTCTGTTTCGACTTATTATAACAGGAATATCTCCTAACTGCTGGGTTGAGCCTTCTACATATGTCTACCCACCCCACCTCCTCTAGGAACTTAGAAAGCGGAGTAACCCCATACTTCTCTTTATTACCTTGAAGTCTCAATCTGTCCCATGTTTCACATGGTACACAATTAAGATCCCCCATCACCAATACTGGAACATCTGCTTGGCCCTCTAAAAATTCACATAACTCTCTAAAAGGTCCCAAGGAGAAGAGCGGGGGGACATACATGAAGGCCCACACCATCCTTCTCCCCCTAAACTCTACCACCAAAAACATGAATCTCCCCTCCTTGTCCACCTTATACTCTATGATCTTACAGTCCACTGATTTATGGATTAGAACACTAACCCCCCTGGCAAAGCTAGAAAATACGGAGTGATATTCCAGATCCACCCATTTACGCTGCAAGCAACTAACCCTATCTTGTGTAAGGTGAGTTTCTATTAGGCAGATTATTCCCGGAAGATGTTTACAAATCACCCTGTTTACTGCTTCTCTTTTTCTCCTATCCCCCAAACCCCGCACATTCCACATCAAAACTTGCATATTCTAACTACCCCTCCAATAAAAAAAAAAAAAAGGGAAAAAAGAAAAAAAACAAAACGAACCTCCTTCTCCCCCTTCCCTCCCTCCCCCCCACCCCCACCTTGACCTACACCAATTGCTTGTGTTGGTCTCTAAACTGCCCATTCCCCACCCGATTGAGCCCTTCACTTCAATTTGTCCTCAGCATATATCGCGCTAGACCAGTTCGTTTAAATTCCTTTCAAAAAATTCCTTTCAAAAAAATATGTATTATCCGCATGGATTATCTTCAATTTAGATGGAAAAAGCAGAGAGTAGTTGATCCCTGCCTCACGTAACCGTTTTTTTATCTGCCCGTATTTCATTCTTGCTTGTTGGGTGGCCTTAGAATAGTCTGGAAACAACGCTATCTTACTGCCGTTATATTCTCCTATATCTAGGTTTCTTGCCTTTCTCAGGATACAGTCCCTATCTGCAGAACACAGGAGTTTCACCAAAATGGCTCGTGGGTTAGAACCTGGAGGGAGAGGTCTAAGGGGGACCCTGTGTGCACGCTCTACTTCGAACACCCTGGAAAGATTAGCCCCCTCGAAAGTATCCAGTAACCATTTGTGAATAAACTCTCTACAGTTATCTCCTTCTACCTTTTCTGGAAACCCTACCATTCTGATGTTGTCCTCCTAGCTCTATCTTCCATATCTGTTAATTTTCCAGAAAGATCTCTATACTCCCTCGAAAGGCGCTCCACTTCACTCTCCATTTTTTTTGGTCTTCCCCTCCACCTCCCCCACCGTCTGCTCCACACCATGCAGTCTTTCCCTCATCTTTGCCATGTTGTCTCTAATCCTCATGATGTCTTCCCTCACTCCTCCAATTTGAGCCTGGACTTCACTTAAAGCCTGATTAGACTTATTTACCCCTTCCAGAATCTCCAGTCTCCAAATTGTACCAGATTGTTCACCTTCCCCCACTTCCAACTGTCTTATCTGTCCAATATCTTCACCTGGCCTCCTCGGAGATTGTTCAAGTATACCCCCGCTGGTTCCCTTCTCCCTATCGTCCTTTCTTCTGTTTGGGATTGCACCAGGTGACTTAAGATATTTATCTATACCTCCAACTGACTCTATAGGAGTTTTTTCATTGTTTAGCAGGGATTGTGGCCCTCTCACTACCCCTGATTTCCTCCTATTTGCCAACACCTCCTCTGTCTGTGCTTTGGTACCTTAATTACGCTTAGTTTTGTTCGACATGATAATAAATGTAGTTCTCCGTTTAGTCAATAGTAACACACAGATAGAAATTGATAGAAGAGATAACCCCACAGTCTACCTCCAACCAAAATAGTGGTGATAGTTATCCTTTTGTGTCAGCAACAGTGACTATCCAAATGGCAATGTCCCTATGTGAAACAAAGAAATTAGCCAAACCACTCAAAGTATATCAGCAGTAGTAAGCGGCAGTAATTATTAGCCAAACAACTCAGAGTATATCAACAGTAGTGATTGTCCGTATATATCAACGGCAGTAGTTATTAGCCAAACAACTCAGAGTATATCCACAGTAGTAATTATCCGTATGCGTCAGCGGCAGTAATTCTTAGCCAAACCACTCAGAGTATATCAACAGTAGTAAGCGGCAGTAATTCTTAGCCAAACCACTCGGAGTATATCAACAGTGGTAAGCGGCAATAATTATTAGCCAAGCCACGCAGAGTATATCAGCAGTAGTAATTGTCTGTATATATCAGCGGCAGTAACTATTAGCCAAACAACTCAGAGTATATCGGCAGTAGTAATTATCCGTATGTGTCAGCGGCAGTAATTATTAGCCAAACCCCTCAGAGTATATCAACAGTAATAAGAGGCAGTAATTATTAGCCAAACCACTCAGAGTATTTTAACAGTAGTAAGCGGCAGTAGTTATTGGCCAAACCACTCAGAGTATATCAGCAACAGTAATTGTCCGTCTATATCAACAGCAGTAATTGTACAACTCAGAGTATATCAGCAGCAGTAATTATCCGTATATATCAGTGGCAGTAATTACTAGCCAAATAACTAAGAGTATATAAGCAGTAGCACTTGTCCGTATATATCAACGGAAGTAATTATTAGCCAAATAACTCAGAGTATATCAGCAGTAGTAATTGTCCGTAAATATCAGCAGCAGAAATTATTAGCCAAACAACTTGAAGTATATCGGCAGCAGTAATAGTCCGTATATTTCAGCGGCAATAATTATCAGCCGAACAACTCAGAGTATATTACAAGTAGTGATTATCCGTATATCTCAGCAGCAGTAATTATCAGCCAGACAACTCAGAGTATATTAGCAGTAGTAATTGTCCGTATATATCAGCGGTAGTAATTATTAGCCAAACAACTCGAAGTATATCGGCAGCAGTAATAGTCCGTATATTTCAGCGGCAATAATTATCAGCCGAACAACTCAGAGTATATTACAAGTAGTGATTATCCGTATATCTCAGCAGCAGCAATTATCAGCCAGTCAACTCAGAGTATATTAGCAATAGTAATTGTCCGTATATATCAGCGGTAGTAATTATTAGCCAAACAACTCAGAGTATATCGGCAGTAGTAATTGTCCGTATATTTCAGCGGCAATAATTATCAGCCAAACAGCTCAGAGTATATCAGCAAAAGTGGTTTCCCGTATATATCAACGGCAGTAACTGTTAGCCAGGAGACACGGAGTGTATCAATAGTAGTTATGGTAATTTTCCGTAGATATCAACAGCAGTAACTATTGGCCAACCGTCTCAATGTGTATCAGCAGTAGTGGTTATCCGTATATCTCAGCGGCAGTACTTATTGGCCGAACTCAGGGTGTATCAGCCCCTCAGAGTATATCAGCAATAGTAAATGTCCATATATATCAGCGGCAGTGATTATTTAGCCAACGGCAATAATTATTAGTCAAATGACTCAGGGTATATCAGCAACAATGATTATCCGTGTATATCAGTGGCAGTGTTTATTAGCCTAGCAGCTCAGAGTATATCAGCATTAGTGATCAACCGTATATATCAGCGGCAGCAATTATTAGCTAAACAACTCAGAGTATATCAGCAGTAGTGATTGTCCGCACATATATGTGCGGACAATCTCTGTATTCTTATATGCCACAAAGCATCCAGTGTATAATGCACCTAGGACCCAACTACAACAGCTGCATGCACTACAACTCCCAGCATGTTCTGACAGTCTGCAGCCCTCAAGATATGCTGGGAGTTGTAGTACAGTGTTGACAGATGTATTGCTGGACCTTCAGGGCTGATGTCACTCACAGACTGCAGCCACCAGGAGACTCTGCACACAGTGATTTATTATAGGGTTGTCCTCTCAGAGACTACAACTCCCAGCATACCCTGAGAGCTGTATAAATGGAGGGTGTTCTGAGATTTGTCACAGATACAGATAAATCCAGGAAAGGAGCGGGTCAGGATGTCTCGTTTCACTGGTTCTATATTGGTGGGCCCCAGGTATCCCAGTCAGACACTGGACAGAAGCGGTCCCCAAATTAAGTCCCTGACCTCCTTCCTTCCTCCATCACGTCTGTTGATGAGAAGAGTCGGCATCAAGCAAAACTGCCGCTCAGTAGTACTGGGTGCTGGAGTGCCGGCCTGCCAGCTGTGCCAGGGTATACACCATGCATGTAACCTGCCAGTGCCAAGGGGAAGGGGGCGCTGGTGCGCCGGGGGGGCACCTCAGCATGCAAAGTGCCTAGGGCAGCATGAACTCTAAACACAGGCCTGTGTGTGACCCCTCTCTATATCACTATGTGTGACCCCCTGCATATCACTATGGCTGACCTCTATATCACAGGGATCTGGCATTGTTAGCAGTGTTTCTTTAAGTATGGTGAATATTTAGCTAGAAACATAGAAGACTGTAACCCGGAAAAGAACACCTGCTCCATCAGGTCTAGTTGTGAGTAGTTCAGGACATGGAGGCTGGAGACTTGCTGCATCCACTGCACACACAGGAGAATCTGCTTTATATACAGTATTCCTTTATTCACTCAGAAGTCGCCCCAGGATCATGTAGGACATTAGGGAGAAGCTTCTGAACCAGTGTGATAAATAACTCTCCTGGTATATGACTGGCCATTTATGAAGGAGCAGGAGTCGGGAGTTGGAGTCGGACCTGATAAAATTCAGGAGTTAGTCCTGATAAAATTCAGGAGTCGGAGTCTGAGTCGGAGCTGCAGCTTACTGACTCCACAGCCCTGTTGAAAACACAGAAAGGCTGTGTTCACACACTGTTGAAATTGAGTGGATGGCCGTCATTTAATTTCACATAACGTCCATTGCTTTAAAATAACGGCAATTATTTGCCATTAAATGACAGCCATCCACTAAATTTCAACAGTGTGTGAACACAGCCTTTCTGTGTTTTCAATCCACTCCTGGTTTTGGTTGCAAAGGACCAAAATACTGAAAAAAATACTATGTGGGAACATAGCCAAAAATGGATTCTGTAATTTATATTGCATATTCTATGAAAAGTTTTGTTTACTAATACATTAGCAAGCTATAGAGATATACATCAGGGTTTAGCAGCCCTAATATGAAACAGGAATACGTTAGAACCTTGCGAAAGCAGCTTTAGGCAGAGGGCTTGTTGTAAATCATAATACAATATTAATTTACTCTGGTGAGAGTGCAAGTACTTACAAGAGCTAACTCTGTTTTCCGGTCGGAGAGGTCCAATTTCTCCTGGATTACCGACAAGTGATGAGGAAAGTCTCTAGATGGGGGAAATTCAGTGGAAAACATTACATTAAAATAAATATAGTCAGGTTGATAGTTATGGTTGAAATATGACATATCCATCCATCCGTATTTTCACTATACTCAAGGTAAAGAAGGCTTGCCACCACCGGAGATTGAACCTTTTTTTTTCCTCAAAGGCGGAAGCAGTTTAATTTTTTACTACAAATTTTCCCGATCTGATGTGACCAAAAATCAGCAATTTTCCACTTCAGTGTTTTTTGTGCTTGCGCCGTTTACCGTGCAAGATCAGGAATGCAATAATTGAATGGGCCTGGCGATTGAGCACGTGGCCATATCAAATTCTTTATTTTATATATTTATATTCATTTATAAAATAAAAAAAAGGGGGGTGATTTAACGGGGGGATTTAACAGGGTATTCCCCCTCCCCCCAATTTTTTCGCATTAATACGTTGCCCACCAATAGCTTTCCATCTTTCCAATATCAATTTATTATAGACTCTGCACAGTTTTGCTGTTATTTAGATGCATTCACATCCACCAAACACATAAAATCATCAAATCTCAGTCGAATCTGACACCACTCTCTGCTCCTGGCCCCCACCCTCCGTGTCGGCATCACATGTCCTCCGTCTCTTCAATGGGCTGGCTTCTAACCCTGCCCATTGAAGTGAGGGAGGACACTGACAGCTGCTGCTGATCAGTGTCTCCCGACTCCCTCCCCCCAGATCACCTTTGTGCCCCCCCCACCCCTGACCTCACCAGTGCCCCCAACACTGTGCCCCCTGACGTTGCCCCCTCTCCCAAGCCCGTGCAGAGAGCCATCGCCAGCAGGGCCAGACCGTAGAAGGAGTATGGCTACCGGGCCCCGCGAGTTGACCGCGGCAACCCTCCCCTTTCGCGACTCACCAGCGGCAGCGGCACCCCCACCCGTGACTCGCCCACGGCAATCACAACCCCCGACAAAATGACTACTCAGCTCACCTGCGGCTCGGCTCACCTGTGCCCCCCCCCACCCGTGACTCACCCGCGGCGACACCTCGCGCCGGTAACTCACCCGCGGCAAGCACCCCCCCATCACTCACCAGCGGCATCCCCACCCGTGACTCACCCGCGGCAAGCACTCCCCCCCCCCCCGTCACCCAACAGCGGCGGCGCACCCCCAGCCCATCCCCCCCTCCCCGTGACTGACCCACGGCATCCACCCCCTGCACCCGAACTCACCTGCTGCAATCACCCCCCATGCTATATCACTCATTCAGCTCTGCTATGTCGCTCACTCAGCTCTGCTGTGTCGCTCACTCAGCTCTGCTGTGTCGCTCACTCAGCTCTGTTATGTCGCTCACTCAGCTCTGCTGTGTCGCTCACTCAGCTCTGCTGTGTCGCTCACTCAGCTCTGCTGTGTCGCTCACTCAGCTCTGTTGTGTCGCTCACTCAGCTCTGCTATGTTGCTCACTCAGCTTTGCTATGTTGCTCACTCAGCTCTGCTATATCTTGTGCATATCAGCTCTGCTACATCATGTACCAATCAGGCATAAGCATTGCATGATGGGAGATGTAGTTTTCCAGCTAGGTTTGGCAGCATTTTATTTGTTTAGCTCTTGAAGGGAATACCCCTTTAAACTTTCATTATGGGATGAGATTTTTTTTTATTAATGACAAAAACTTTTTATTTAAAAACTAGAGATTGTGGCGCACAAAATGACATCAAAACAAGCCCTGTAGGTAATAAACTCAAAGTGCTATGTTTCTTAGAAGGCGAGGAGTAAAAAGCGAAGGTGCCAAAATGAAAATTGTCTCTGTCTTTAAAGTGTCACTGTCGTTAGTATAGGCGATTTTAAGAATCTTTGTAATCGGGTTTATTAGCCGAAAAATGAATCTTTATCATGACAAAGCAGTTTGAAGCTCCCCCCCCCCCCACGTCTTCATGGTTTCCCTATGGAGAGAGGAAAACAGGGCACTAAGACAGGACAACAAAGCGTTAATTTACAGCAACATCACAGGCTCTCTCCTCTGACAGTCACCACTGACCTCTCTGACCTCTGCATAGCACTCTGAATAGCTCCCCTGCTGAGTAATCCTTAGTTCTCTGTTCTCTGCTGCCGGCATTTCTCCTCCTCTCTCCTCCCCCCTCACCTCTCCATAGCTCAGACAGGATCCGTCTGATAAAAAAACTGTCGAGATTTCCTGATTTTGAGCAGTGGATGACAGAAAGGAGAGGAGGGGGGGGGGGACCTGGGAAAAGGCTTTTTAAATGCAGATAATGGCATATTTGCCTAATAAACCCAATTACTATTGGACTATTGATTTCTGCAAAAAAAAATTTAACGACAGTGACTCTTTAACCCCTTAAGGACCCATGACGTACCGGTATGCTGGCACTTTAAATGGGCTCCATTGAAGATGGCTGCTGATTCTTACAGCAGCCATCTTCCTGTATCACGTAGGGGGCAGTTTCCCTGCCCCCCGTGACTATCGCTGTGATTGGCCGATGACTTCCCATCGGCCAATCACAGCAATTTCCTTTGTTACCAGGACCGGACCCCGGAATTCAGCAGTGATTGGTGCTGTCCGAGACAGCACCAATCACTGCTGTGCCCGGGGGTCACCTGCCCATAGATCCGGCCCCCAGATCGCCCGTGAATGGCCGGCCGGTGTGTACTACTCTTCAGTACTACTCCCATCATCTCCTTCTCTGCTTGCCGGAATCGGCGAGCTGAGAAGGAGATGATGGGAGTAGTGTGCAGTGAGCCCAGTGCGGTCCTGGTGTGTACCAGGCGCCGGGTGCCTCCTCCCCCGTACTGCCTCCTCCTCCGTCTTCCTCCAATAACAGGGAGATCTTCGTGTGCTCTCTTCTCCTCCCCCCCGTACACGATCGGCTCCTCCCCCTCCCCGCCGTCGCTCCATGCTGCCCCCACTTCCTCCTCCTCCCCGCCGCCGATCCGTGCTTTCTTCTCCTCCCCACCTGCCGCTCCGCGCTTACTCCTCCTCCTCCACGTTCCGCCACTGCCACCCACCCATCAACCCTCCCTCCCTGCTGGCACCCACCCATCCTTACACCCTCCCTCCCTGCTGGCACCCACCCATCAAACCACGCTCCCTCCCTGTTGCCACCCACCCTCCCTTCCTCCCTGCTGGCTCCCACCAACCTGCCCACCTTCCCTCCCTCCCTGCTGGCACCCACCTACCAACCCACCCTCCCTGCTGGCACCCACCCACCCATCAAACCACCCTTCCTCCCTGCTGGCACCGACCAACCCTCCCTCCCGGCACCCACCCATCCTCCCTGCTGGCACTCACCCATCCTCCCACGCTCCCTCTCTCCTTTCATACACCCTGCCCACCTTCCCTCCCTCCCTGCTGGCAGCCACCTACCAAACCACCCTCCCTGCTGGCAGCCACCTACCCACCAAACCACCCTCCCTCCCTACTGGCACACACCCATCCTCCCTCCCTGCGTCCAACCAATCCTCCCACGCTCCCTCTTCTTGCATACACCCACCATCCCTGCTGCCACCCTCTCCTCTGTCTTGCCACCCTCTCCCCCCTCTGCTGCCACCCTCTCCTCTTACCCTCTCCCCTGACACCCTCTACCCTCCCCTCTCTCTGCTGCCAACCTCTACTCTCCGTCCTGCCACCCTTTCCCCTCCGTCCTGCCAACCTCTCCCCTCTGTCTTGCCACCCTTTCCTCTTACCCTCTCCCCTACGTCCTGCCATCCCTCTCCTGCCACCCTCTCCCCTGTCCTGCCAGCCTCTGCCCTTTTGCTGTTTTTTTTTCTTCAGTGTAAATTTTTTTCTTTTTTTTTTTCTGCCCCCCCATCCCAATTTTCCCCCCAAAGTAAAAAAATGTAAAGTAAAAAAAAAAAAGGTAAAAAAAACAGTACATAAAACACACATGAACACTATCACGTGTGGAAGCATAACACTTACACACCCCTCTAAGGATGCCTTCCCACACACCGGATCCGCATCGAATTTCACACTGTGGATTCGCAGCGGGCTTGACATCCCACTGCGTGTTAGTAAATTAACCCCCCGCTGGCCGGAGCATACATCACCTGCTCCCCGCTCCGGCTTGCTTCGGGGGTTCTCGGCAGGACGTCCCGCTCAGCCAATCAGTGACAGCACACTGATTGGCTGCACGGGATAAGCAGATGCCAGGAGCTCTGAAGCAAACCGGAGTGGGGAGCAGGTGATGTATGCTCCAGCCAGTGGGGGTTAACTTACATACACGCAGCGGGATGTCAAGCCCGCTGCGTGTATGTATTCTCATAGGGATGCACTGACACTGGATCCGCAGCGGATTTCGCTGTGAAACCACAGCGTGAAATCTGCTGCGGATCTGATGTGTGTGAAGGCACCCTAAGGAGGCATACGCCTGGATTGCCTCCGATACTGAGACAACCATTGAGGGAGAAGAGGAATATCCCTCGTTCCTTCTTCCTTCCTCATCGCCATCATCATTTAGTGATGACAAGCCCCAAAGGCGCCGCCCCAGGAAGCCCCCTCAAGTGACCCCAATCCCTACGAACCACAGATTCCGGAGTTTGTTGGGGTAACTTTTGGGGGGTTTCCAATGATTTGGCAGCACGAGGGCTCTGCAAACCCGACATGGCCTTCGTCCTCCATTCTGGCCAAATCCAGCTTCCAAAATCTAAATTGCGCTTCTTCCCTTTGTAAGCTTTCCTTGCACCGGCTTTGCACTTTGTGTACACATGTGGGGTACTCCTGTAATCGGGGGGAATTGCTCTACATGATTAGTGTTTTATTTTTTCTTTTAACCCCTTGTGAACCTGAAAACTTTAAGGCTAGACCAAGTTTTAGTGTAAAAAAAAAATTAAATTTTTCATTTTCACGGCACATTGTACCTGTCACCAGTGACGTCCATATGCCCACTATACCACTTGTTACATTACTTGAGGGGTGTAGTTTCCATAATGGGGTCACTTGTGGGGGGTTTCCAATGATTTGGCAGCACGAGGGCTCTGTGAGCCCGACATGGCCTTCGTCCTCCATTCTGGCCAAATCCAGGCCAGATCCATCTGGAGGCTTTCTGTGCGCCGGCTTTGCACTTTGTGTCCATATATGAGGAACTCCTGTAATCTAGGGGAATTGCCCTTCATTTTTAGTGGTTTATTTTTTCTTTTAACCCCTTGTGAACATGAAAAATTCAAAGTTACATCAACGTTTTGAGTGTAAAAAATTTAATTTTTCACGTCACATTGTTCCACATTTGTGTCTGCCACCAGTGGGTCCATATGCTCACTATACCCCTTGGTACATTCCTCGAGGGGTGTAGTTTCTTAAATAGTGTCCCTTTAGGGGTGTTTGTTAGGTTTTGGCACGCCAGAGCTTCTGCCAACCAAAAGTGGTACTTTGAAAATTTGCCAATTGTAATGGAGGCTTCAAAATTCACTAGGCGCTCCTTTGTATCTGAGGCTTGTGGTTGAGTCAAATAGCGCAATAGGGCCACATATCATATATTTCTATAAACTGCAGAAACGGGGCAATAAAAATTGTGGTGTATTTCTCTGGAAATAGGCTTTCTATTATGAAACATATTGAATCAAAATATAATTTCTGCAAAGAAATTTTCAATGTTCTTACACACTTAGCTTTTATTTCTGTGACTCACCTAAAGGGCTAAAAACTTTCTGGAATTGATTTTGCAGAGTTTAGGGGGAGCAGTTTCTGAAATGGGATGATTTGTGGGGCTTAATAAAATACAGCCTCCTCAAATAAACTTCAAATGAGAACTGGTCCCCTGCAAAATCTGATTTTGAAATTCTTGTGAAAATTTGGAAAAATGCTGCTAAACTTTGAAGCTTTCTATTGTCTAAAAAAATTGAAGGCAAGTTTAATAAATGCTGTCAACATAAAATAGACATATTGCTAATGCTATTTAATATATAATTTATGTAGCATAACCATTTTCCTTACAAGCAGAAAATTTCAAAGTTAGAAAAATGCAATTTTTCACGTTGTTTTGGGGTTTTTCTTAAAGATAGGCTGTAAGTATCGACTCCAACTTTCCAGTAATATAAAGTACAACATGTCACAAGAAAACAATCTTAGAATCAGCCGGATAGGTAAAAGCATCCCGAAGTTATTAACGGATAAAGTGACACGTCTTATTCCTTAAATTTGGTCTGGTTCTTAAGGCCATTTTGGGCTCTGTCCTTAAAGGACAAGTGCCATGAAAAACTTTTTCTCAGTAATTGAAGCACATTACAAAGTTATATAACTCTGTAATATGCTTTAATCACCTATCTGCCTCCCTTCACTGTCTTTTCCCCCTTCAACCCCCCAGCAGGAAGTGTAAGAAACTCAGATACCTAATTACTGTTGTCACCAGGCTGCTCTCTCAGCTTCTTCTTGTGACGATGAGTCATCAGCAGGAGGGCTGGGCTAGCTCCTGTTACACCAGCCTCCCCCTCCCCTGCCTTTTCAGGTGACTCAGCTTGCTCAGCTCCAATTGGCTGAACAACTGCAGGCCATCTGAGTCATGCTTCTCTTCTCTCCAACTGACTCCCAGCACAGAGGCAGCCTCCCCCTCCCCTCATACTCTCTCCTGCTGCCGAGTGGACTCAGTGAGTGAAGGAGTCATGTCACTAGGGAAGATAAGCAAGTGACATGGACTCAGATGGCTTGCAGTTGTTCAGCCAATCGGAGCTGAGCAAGCTGAGTCACCTGACAAGGCAGGGGAGGGGGAGGCTGGTGTAACAGGAGCTAGAGCAGCCCTCCTGCTGATGACTCATCTTCACAAGAAGAAGCTGAGAGAAGAGTTTGGTGACTACAGTAATTAGGTATCTGTGAGATTCTTACACTTCCTGCTGGGGGGGTTTAGGGGGGGGGGGAAGACAGTTTGAATTTCCCACTGTCTGCGTTCCCCCCCGATTTCCATTCTTGGTCTTCATTTCTTTCTGGTTTCAGCTTCCCATGATGCACTTTGGCTGCTGTGATGTTGCAAGTGCCTGCCCCTCCATTCACTTCAACTCCCATCATACACTAAACATGACCCCCTCTCTCTCTCTTCAATCAGGCTGCTATATAATCACACAGGTTGTCAGCCCCTGCACTGAAGCTGCACACACATACTTTCACTTTGCAATGTTTTGTACATTGCAAAGTGACATCTGCAAGATGGCCGTCACTAATTAGGTCAGGGCAGCAGGGGGGAGATAAACAAGTGATGTGACTCCTTTACTCACTGAGTCCACTCGGCAGCAGTAGGGGGGTCCTGTAGCTGCCTATGTGCTGGGAGTCATTAGGAGAGAAGATAGGCGAGTGACATGACTCAGATGGTTTGCAGTTGTTCAGCCAATCGGAGCTGAGCAAGCTGAGTCACCTGACAAGGCGGGGGAGGGGTGTAACAGGAGCTAGAGCAGCCCTCCTGCTGATGACTTATCGTCACAAGAAGGAGCTGAGAGAGCAGCCTGGTGATGACAGTAATTAGGTAAGAATGAGTTTCCTACACTTCCTGGTGGGGGAAAAAGACAGGGAAGGTAGGCAGATAGGTGATTGAAGCATATTACAGAGTTATATAACTTTCTAATGTGCTTCAATTACTGGGAAAAAGTTTTTCATGGCACTTGTCCTTTAAGGGGTAAAGGCCCAATTTTGCTGTGTCCTTAAAAGGTCAATTTCTCAATTCTAGCAGTATCTGCTACTGCGGAAATGTACACCAAACAATTGCAAAAAACAGTATACTCAGCCACTCCAAGCCCACAAAATGACAAGGAACTCCTATTTAATTCCACTTATTCATAGCCACTGTAGGAAGCCACTAGGAGCATGCTCAGGGAGTAGTGAAGCCTGATAAAGGGTACTTTTACGCGTACTGAGTATGCAGCAGATTTCATGCTGCAAGTTCCACTGCAATACTCTGCATTCTCACAGCAGATTTTTATTCCGCAGTGAGAATGTAGCCACTGCCTTATTAACCCATCAGCTGCCAGGCTACAAGCTAATACATTACGTTCTGCTCAGACAAGTCAGTGGCTGCAGTGGGACAGTGCACTGATTGGCTGAGCGGGATGTCAGTGACCCCCGGGAGCCAGAGAAGCAGGTGGGAGCGTGGCAGCTGGTTAAAAAGGTAGTGGCTACATTTTCACAGCAGAATGAAAATCTGTTGTGAAAATGCAGAGCCATAGGTAATGAAAGTACAGAGTATCGCTGCAGATTTCGCTGTGGAACTTGCAGTGTGAAATCCACTGCAAACTCGGTACGTGTGAATGTACCCTTAAATGGGTTGTCCAGGATTAATAAAACATGGCCTCTTTATTCCACAAACAGCACCTCTTCTGTCTTCAGTTTGGGTGTGGGTTTTGCAGCAAGGTTTTGAAGTCGGAGTCAGAGCTGGAGTTGGAAAAAATGTACCGACTCCGACTCCAGCTTTAAATAAATCTTTAAAAGATGTAGAATTGAATTTTGATATGAATTTTAAAAGTTTTGCTCATGAATATATATTATGAGCACCATTCTAATAGGACACTGGCCCTATTACATAAGTATGATTGGGGAATATATCAGTAATAGGACACTGGACCTATTAGAAATGGGTGGCCATGGAAAAGTTGTTGGTCACTATGCTGGATGACTGTATATGAGCAGCAGTGTAATATGAAGATATCCTGTGTAATATAGAGGAGGAGAAGAAATAAGTAGTGTAGCAGTAACCTCTGTCCTCAATGTGGTGTTTTCTCTCTGGAAGAAGATTGTGTTTTTCTTCAGTGTTCTATGGCTGCAGCTGTGTGTGTGTGCGCGCTATGGCTGCAGCAAGCTGTGTGTGTGTGCGCTATGGCTGCAGCAAGCTGTGTGTGTGTGTGTGTGTGTGTGTGTGCGCGCTATTGTGTGCCCCCACCGTGACCTTCTATATCACTGTGTGACCTCTATATCACAGGTATCTGGCATTATTAGCAGTGTTTCTTTAAAGCGTAACTGTCATTTTTTTAAAAACATTAAATATCAATAGTACAAGCGATTTTAAGAAACTCTGTAATAGGTTTTAAAAACCAAAAGAGTTTCCTTCTGTACTGAAAAAGCTCCCAGCCTCCCCCATCACTGCAGAAGAAGCAGAATTTCTGTCTCCATTTTGTGGCTATGGAGAGGGGAGGGGCTGTTAGGAGTGACTGAGCATGGAACAGTCCTGCAAAGCACAACATCCTTCAATCTTCTCTCAGTAAGTTCATAGATAAGCACTGACCTTTCTGACCCCTGAAATTAGCGTTTTAGGTGCCCAGACTGTCTCCAAACAGCTGACCTTCATGTCACCTCTTCCTGCTCCCTCATCTCCCTCGGCCCCTCCCCCCTCCATAAGGATAGAATGGAGAGAGCAGAACCCGTCTTCACTGGCTTCTCTGTAATGAAGACGTGTTTGCCTGATAATGCACAGATAAGAAGTCGGGGGGGGGGGGGGGAGGCTGGGAGATTGCTTCTTGAGTACAGAAGGAGGCTTTTTTGGCTAATGAAACCTATTACAGAGTATGGTGAATATTTAGTTAGAAACATAGAAGACTGTCAGCAGGAAAAGACCACCTGCTTCATCTAGTCTAGTTGTGAGTAGTTCAGGACATGGAGGCTGGAGACTGGCTGCATCCACAGAGCAGAATCTGCTTTATATACAGTATTCCTTTATTCACTCAGAAGTCGCCCCAGGATCATGTAGGACATTAGGGAGAAGCTGCTGAGTCAGTGTAATAAATAACTCCCCTGTTATATGACTGGCCATTTATGAAGGATCAGGAGTCGGAGTTGGAGTCGGAGCTGCGGCTTACCGACTCCACATCCCTATTTTGCAGCCCAGTTTAAGTGAATGGAGCTGAATTGCAATACCACACACAACCTGAGGACAGTGATGGGCCTGTTTCTGCAAGGAAGTAGCTGTGTTTTTTTCTAATCCTAGAAAATCCCTTTATGCACCTGTGATCAATTAACCCCACCCCTAGGTTCAGACCAGACCAGTTCAGAGAGAAAATAGTTTTAGGCTATCTTCCCACAATGTAAAATAAGGGCAAATAATTGCCGTTGTTGCAAAACAATGGCCGTTATCAATGATAATAATCATTAAAGAGACTCAATAGGTTTATGTTGTTGTCAGGAATGTGACTTTGCGCTCCTCGGTCCGTGCTGGGCTACCGAGGAAGCGTTGAGCCTCTGATTGTTTTTTGTTTGCAGTTCTGTCTGAATGCTGTCTTAGTTTCCCAGCCACACCCGCATTGCCTGTTACACTCTGGCAGTGTGGGGGTTACTCCTTCTAAAGACCTGTCCAGCTGAACTGGGTGCTGGGATCAGGGCTGATCCAATCAAGTGCTGGACCCAGTCCCGGATTCAAGGTAAAAAGCAGCAGACTCTTCATTTCCATGCTGGCTATTTATTGAGTGTTAGGGCCCTTTTACACGGAAAGATTATCTGACAGATTATCTGCCAAAGATTTGAAGCCAAAACCAGGAATGGATTTGAAAAGAGGAGAAATCTCAGGCTTTCCTTTATTACCTGATCTCTGTTTATAGTCCATTCCTGGCTTTGGCTTCAAATCTTTAGCAGATAATCTGTCAGATAATCTTTCCGTGTAAAGGGGCCCTTACTCAGCTAAGCGCTTCATCTCTCCTGGTTCTGTTACTTCTGTTGTCTGACCTATTGCTTGATCTCCCAACCTGCTTTGTCTGCTGCTGCCCTGACCTCCTTGCCTGTCCCTGACTCTTCTTCTGCCTCCTGTTTTTGTACCTCGCTGACCGCCGTTGCTGACCTGGACCGTAGACTCTTCATTATTGTGTTTGTGTTGTCTGTCTTGTTTTGTGTATCACCTGGTGTAAGACAGGAACTGACACTGTGGTTGTCCGCGGCCGTTTAGGGCCGTTGAGGCAAGTAGGTAGGGATAGAAGGTGGGTTCTAGTGGTTAGGGCTCACTGTCTTGTCCTGTTCCCTACCTAAGTCCGGCGCTTTTGTGACAGTTGTCCTATCTAATGGTGCGTTTACACAGAAAGATTTATATTACAGACTTTTGAAGCCAAAGCCATGAAGTCTATAAACAGGGAACATGTAATAAAGGAAAGACTAAGATTTCTCTTCTTTCCTGGCTTTGGCTTCAAAAATCTGTCAGATAAATCTGTCTGTGTAAATGCACCATAAGGGTAGCATAAACTAGGTACATAGAAGCTGAACAGAATGATGTATCACTTACATTGTTCTGTGTAGCTGATTCAGAGATATCCTCCTGAATATCAAGGACAATAGGTAGTTCTCTCCATTATGTGCATGAGCCCAGTAGTCCTGGATATTCATTAGAAGCAGAAAACTCAGACAACCAGCTGCTAATTGTCAGTTATCTATCCATGGCGTGTATAGGCAGTCAACTGTGAATCAGCAGCTGGAGGGCGGGGGAGAGGTGTGGAAAGAATCCCATTCTCCTGCATATTAGGAGAATGACTAAACAAAATCCCCTGCTGCATGAATCGATCAAATTGACTACTTACCTCCATGCCTGCTTATCTCCATGCAGTCTGATCTTCGTTCTGGTAGAGTCTGCTTCAGGCAGGCTCTATTAGAAGATGGCAGATAAAACTGATCAATGCTATTTACCATGTGTGACCAGGCTATTTACCACAGCATTGACCAGGGTATGCAACCTGATTGTAGGTAATAGTCCCCTAGGGGGACTTAAAAAGTGAAAAGTTTTAAAAAATTTCACATGGCCCATCCACCAATAAAAGTTTAAATCATCAACTTAAATCACCCCCTTTCCCATTTTATAAATAAAACACATTAAAACACATAAATAAATAACCACATCATATATCGTGGCGGGCAGAATTGTTCTGTCCAGATATAACATTGTTGTTCACACGCGGTGAATAGCTCAAATAATTGACATGTCAGTTCTTTGAGCAGAGAGCAAAGCCATCCAAGGCATCGCACTGACAAACTGAGGCAGGCAGGATTCCGAGCGGAGTCTGCTTGTTTTACTCATTGTGAACAGACCCTTAGAAGGCGAGGAGGAAAAACGAAAATGCAAAAATGAAAAATTGGACTGGTCATTTAGAACAATTTGGGCTGTGTCATTAAAGGGTTAAAATATATTGCAGGTAATGCATAACATATAATTGTAAAACAAACAATATTTTTGTCCTGTTCCCAGAAAAACTGTTTCAAAAACTTGGCCACTACTGACTTCTCTGCAATCTGTAGTAAGAGAGAGAGAGAGGGGGAGAGAGAGAGGGAGAGAGAGGGGGGGGGGGGGGGGGGAGAGAGAGAGAGGGGGGGAGAGAGAGAGGGGGAGAGAGAGAGAGAGATGTATCTAGTAAAGATGCTACCTAAGGCATTTTTCTGCCAGAGAGGAGAGAAAATGCCACAAAAAATATCCTTTTTAATATAGAGAAGGAGGAGAAGTTATAAGTAGTGTAGTAGTAACCTCTGTCTCAGTGTTGGTTTTTCTCTCTGGAAGAAGGTTTAGTTTTGTGTTTGTGCTATGACTGCAGCAGGCTGTGTGTGTATGTACAATGGCTGCAGCAGGCTGTGTGTATGTTATTACTGCAGCAGGCTGTGTGTGTGCTATGGCTGCAGTAGGTTGTGTGTGTGCTATGGCTGCAGAAGTCTGTGTGTGTATGCTATGGCTGCAGAAGGCTATGTGTGCGGGCATGTTATGGCTACAGCAGGCTGCCTCTGTGTTAGAGAGAGAGGCAGTAATGTAAGGGGTATTCTGGGCAACAATAAAAAATGCAGGGGGGACAGGGGGTCGTGGGATCATAATAAAGAAGTCATATTTACCCGTTATCATGCCCTCTGCAGAGCAGCGTCCGCTGGGGCTGCAAAGATTCAGGAGCTCAGATGCTGACAATGAGCTGATAAATCTGGGCCTTTGTCTGACCTCTATATCGCTATAGCTGACCCTTCTATGTCACTATGGCTGACCCCTCTATAGCACAGGTATCTGGCATTGTTAGCAGGTGAATATCTAGTTAAAAACGTAGAAGATTGTCAGCAGAAAAGACCACCTGCTCCATCTAGTCTAGTTCTGTGTTGATCAGGACATGGAGGCTGGAGACTAGCTGCATCCATTGCACACACAAAGGACAATCTGCTTTATATCTTTTCTTAGGGTGGTATTACACGGGCCGAGCAGGGCCCGATAATACCTGTAAACGAGCAGCGATCTGCTAGATCGTCGCTCGTTTACTGGGCCTATTACACGGCCCGATAATCGTTTGACAAGAGCTGCAAGGACATCGTTACCGATGTCCTTGCAGCCCTTGCTAAACTGGCATACATTACCCATCCACGTTCCAGGGCTGCTCCTGCTGTCCGCTTCTCCCGGGGTCCCGCGCGCTCTCTAGCTTCACAGCGGCCTGTCAGCTGGTAGGCCGCTCAGCCAATCACAGGCCGGGACTGCCGCGGCCTGTGATTGGCTGAGCGGCCTATCAGCTGACAGGCCTCTGTGAAGCTAGAGCGCGCGCGGGACCCCGGGAGAAGCGGACGGCAGCAGCAGCCCTGGAACGTGGATGGGTAATGTATATCGTTAGTCGCCGGCCACGCACCGCTATTACACGCAGCGGTGCGCGGTCGGCGCCCGACAAAAATAGGGTCTAAACTATATCAACGATCAGCCGATGATCGTTGTCATCGGCTGATCGTTGCATTTATTACACGGAGCGATAATCGGCCAAATCGGGCCAATTGGGCCGATTATCGTTCCGTGTAATAGTACCCTTAGTGTGTGAGCAGGAAGAGGAGAAACACGCTCATGCAGTTTGGAAACTGTCTAGGCACAGAAAATGCTGGATTCACACGTCAGCCTGCTCAGTGCTGGTCTGGAAACTTGGTGAGGTAAGATTGCAAAATGTTGTGCTGTGCTAAATCCTATGCTGCAAAGAGCATGGGCTGGATTTCTCCTTTCCCTGCTCACTTCTCCCCTTTGGCCCCTCCCCACTCCTTAGGTTATAATGGACACAGCAAACCCTTCTTTATTTTGCTTTTTTATAATGTTAATGACTTTGCCTTGCTAATGAACAGGCAAGAATTGAGGAGGGGGGCTGGAAAAAAAGCATTAAGAGTACAGAAGAAGTCTTTTTCGCCTAATAAAACATATTAAAGAGTTTCTTAAAATTACTTTTACTATTGATTTCTGCAAAGTTATGGATGGATGATAGATTACAGATGCAATATGGATGCATTAAAGAAAAGTCTTTTGCAGATTGCGGGTGAAGATTGCAGTCTATTGTAGACATCGTATATGGCCCTGAAAAACTACTGAATGTGTGAATGTAGCCAAGGAATAAAAATACTATAAAACACAACAAGAAGGAAAAGGATCATGGAACCTTACAAATACAGTAGAATGATTTGTACTACATCCTCCTTTGATCTATTTACTTACTTCATTTTCCTCCTGTTCTTCAGCATTGTTTAACAATGCACACAAAGCTTCAAAAGATGACGCAGAAGAAAAGCCTTCCATAACTAAAATATATCCTGAAATTAATAAAACAGCACAAAAAATGTATAAAAACAAAACTGGTTAATAATCACCAATATGACTTTTTTACAGCGGTTAATAAAAGGCAAATTTTAGAACTTCATGTCTTTACACTGCATTGAATAATGACTGCACAGGAGATTCTCTTTGATGGTAGCCAACCGATTGTTTCACAGACAGTCAGGTGTAAGAGAAGAAGACTGGACAAGTATTAATTGATATGCCTTCCTAATGACTCGATACACAGCAGCTCTACTTTTCCACAGAAGGGGAAAAGGCCATTGTAACGAGTAGAGTCTTGGATCCGCTGTACCACCGCTAGCAATGGCGTAGCCACACCAGGAAAGGGAGTCTGAGGGGCCAATGGTCATCACCAGTGCTGGCCGCAAGGCGGGATGGACTTGCTGCGGCAGTCAATGTAGTAAACGGAGACAGCACTTAGGTGAAGGTGAAAAAAATCTTGTGGCTTTATTCACACCCCTGCAGGGGTGTGAATAAAGCCACAAGATTTTTTTCACCTTCACCTAAGTGCTGTCTCCGTTTACTACATTGTTTGGAGTCCGGATTTTTTTAGTTCAATCTGGTGAGGCGTGCACTACTCTATTTTCATTTTTATTTTGTTTGCCTTTTTTGGCTGTTAGTGCTGTTACCTTTTGTATACTCAGTTTTGCTGCGGCAGTCGACACCCAGGTCGCTACCCCTGGCTGGGCTTGCTAACGGTGGCAGGTGAGGTGCCGCTGGACATACGTGGTCTGACAGCAGGGCTCACGTCCGGAACTACAGACAGCAGGAACAACGGACAAGAACGTGGAGAGCTGGAACTACACACTAAGGGAAGCATGCCGAGGTTCCAACAGGAAAGGTCAGCACAGGTGATTGGTGCAACTAACCAATTAGGGACGTACTCAACCAGGGTGAGTTCGGGCGCAGATCCAAACGAAGATGCAAAATAATATATTAAAATTTATTTGTAATAAAAACATTCATGGCGACACAACGCGTTTCCAAACCGAACTGGTTTCTTTCTCAAGTGTCATCTTTTAACCCCTTGTGAAAATGAAAAAAATTAAGACTAGATCAATGATTTAGTGTAAAAATAAAAAATTGGTCTAGCCTTGATTATTTTCATTTCCACAATGGGTTAAAAGAGAATATAAATGTAAAACGTGTAGGGTACCCCACATGTGGACATAATGTGCCGTATGGGCACAGGGCAAGCCACATTTAGAGGCTGGAATGGAGGATGGAGGCCATGTCGCATTTACAAAGCCCCTGTGCTGCCAGGACAGTGGAAACCCCCCATTCTGGAAACTACCCCCCTTTACGAATCCAACAAGGGGTGCAGTGAGTATATGAACCCCACTGGTGACGGGCACATATGTAGAACATGTGCTGTGAAAATGAAAAATACATTTTTTTTTCATTTCCACGGCACACATGTGTCTGTCACCAGGGCCATCTCCCCACTGCACCCCTTGTTAGAATCCTTATGGGGTGTAGTTTCCAGAATGGGGTCACTTGTGGGGGGTTTCCACTATCCTGGCAGCACAGCGGCTTTATAAATGCAACATGGCAAGCCTCTAATGGGAATGGAGGCCATGCCTATTTAGTTGGGGAAAAGGGACAATTTTAATTTATTTTTGGCTATTATGCCAATTTTTGGATCCGCTCCAGGGCTGCTAATTATTAGGGCTCTAATTACTGCTTCTGATTTTTTTAGATTGTTCCACAAGCTACAGGGACCGGAAGCGGGGGTTCTGGTATAAAAGTTATCCACGTACAGGTGGTAACCTTATCCAGTAGTGGGAAGATCAGTTCCCAAACGATCTTCCCACTAACTCCGAGGATGGGGGGGCATTCCTTCATACACTCTTAGGGTATGTGCATACTGTGGAACGGCGACGGATAATCCTTCGCGCATTCCGCAGCTGGAACCCGCATACCAGCTTCACACAGCTCCCTGCAGTGTAATCCTTTGTTCTCTGCTCTCTGCTGGCGACTAATCTCCATACTCACCTGAGCGATGTCTTCCGGGTCCCACGGCGTCCTTTTCTTCCCCGTCATCTATCTTCAGCTTTTTCTGTTGTCCCGTCGTCTATCTTCAGCTTTTTTCTGCTCCCCGTCGTCTATCTTCGTCTTTTTCCGGCTTTTTGCATTCTATTGCCCCCTAGTGGCTGATTAGTGTATATAATGCATTTATCAGTAGCTATAGGGTTATAGGCAATGTTTTTTTGTTTGTTTTTCACGCACCCTACCGCCGCTGAGTGCTGATCAGCATAGCACATAAGTGCGCTGCTAGTCAGCAACTCCTTCTTTTTGGCGTAGGGTTTTTTTCCCCCTATATCCTACCGCCACTGTCTGCTGATAAGTACCGCGCATAAGTGCGGCATTTATCAGCAACACCTTTTTTGGCGTAAAAACCACTACATCACACTACATAAAATAAAGTTTTACACTACACATTTACATACCCCTATACCAATCCACATAGAAAAATGACCCACAGGATGTTTTTGGCAGTGGAGACATGCGCTATTAAAGGACAACTCCCGCGGGACCCCAAAAAAAAAAAAACACAGACACACACAGACACCATACTCACCATCTCTCCGGTGACGATCGCCACTCGATTCGCCCGCCGACCGCCTCTCCGTCGCCGCCTTCCGCCATCCAGCGATGTCTCCAACTTCCGGGTCCAGGGGATGGAAAAGGCTGCCAGTGCGCTTGCGCACCGGCAGCCTTTTCATTGGCTGGAGCGCATCACATGGCTTCCAGCAAGCTCAGCCAATCAGGGCTGAGCAAGCTGGAAGCCATGTGATGCGCTCCAGCCAATGAAAAGGCTGCTGGTGCGCATGTGCACCAGCAGCCTTTTCATCCCCATTCACTTTGCATGAAGACGCCGAGGAGGAAGAAGACCCGGACCGCCCCTCGGCTCTGACGTCGTCGTCACCAGATGCCGCCCCGGAGAAGAGGACCGTGACGATCGTAATAGGTAATGTATACATTCCTTAACTTCCGGGGTGGGGGGTCGGGGGTCCGAAAGTGGGGGAAGGGGGCCAGGCCGGGTATTTAACCACATTACAAAGTTATATAACTTTGTAATGTGTGTTAAATGAGCAAAAAAAAATTTTTGTGGGAGTTGTCCTTTAAAGGAAAAATGCCTTAAAATCAAGGGGAAAGTACGCTTTATGTGGCAGGAAAGGATTAGATTACTTTTATATTTATCTTATATTTCCCTACTGACTTAAACCTTCATGGCCAAAAAAGCTAGGCGATGGCAATGTATTTTTTTTTCTGTATTTTTACAGATAAAATGCTTGTCTTTAAGCCTTCAGTATTGAATTTCTTGCAAAACTTACATGAATGACCATGCCAGAGGAGGTTCTTGTGACTAAGGGAATGTGCACATTACGAAAGCAGGGCGAATCACCTGCCGCGGATTCCACAGCTCACCTCTGCGCAAAACCGCCTGTGCCATAGACTCCATTCTATGCACAGGCAGATTCTGCCGTCCGCCCAAAGAATGAACGGGTTCCATCTTCATTCTTTGCGTGGATGGAGGAAACTGCCTGTGCATAGAATGAAGTCTATGGCACAGGTGGTTCTGCGTGGAGGTGAGTTGCGGAATCCAAGGCAGGTGATGAGCCCTGCTTCCGTAATGTGCACATTCCCTTATGGTGCGTTTACACAGACAGATTTATCTGACAGATTTTTTTAAGCCAAAGCCAGGAATGGATTTGAAAAGAGGAGAAATCTCAGTCATTCCTTTATGACCTGTTCTCTGTTTATAGTCTGTTCCCGGCTTTGGCTTCAAAAATCTGTCAGATAACTCTCTGTCTGTAAATGCACCATTAGTCACAAGAGCCTCCTCAGGCATGGTCATTCATGTAAGTTTTGCAAGAAATTCAATACTGAAGGCTTTAAGACAAGCTCTTTATCTGTAAAAACACAGAGATAAAATACACTGCCATCGCCTAGCTTTTTTGGCCATAAAGTAAGTCAATAAGTGTAAGTCAGTAGGGAAATATAAGATAAATATAAAAGTAATCTGATCCTAATCTAATTCCCGTTCACATTGCCTAAAACATTTAAGCAATGGGAATAATCACCAGAGCCATTCTCTATTGGTTTAACTCTGCTTAGCCACACCGAGCTCAGGACAGTAAAACTTTCAAGACATAGACATAAAACAACGTGGACCAAAAGTATTTTACATTGTACTTCACGCACAGTGCAAAACACTATACGGTATGTTCATCTCTGTAGTATGATATTTACCTCAGAAAGTAGGGCAGCAACTACACCGCGGTCTCCAAAGAGCTTCCACAGCAGTCTGGTTACTATGGTAACCAACCACGAGCTTAGCGCCCCTGAGACGACCGCGGAATATGCCTTTATGTCGATAAGAAAAGGGAAATATAATTAATTTAGATAAAACAATATAGAAGCCCGTAGCTTCCCTTATAGCTAGCACACTCAAATTCGAATGTTTGTATTCACAATCGTTTGAATATTAAACTTACAGGCACTACTGAAGACACCTCAGCGCGTTTGAAGAACGTCCTCCCGGAATCACGTGCTTTCCCTGACGTGTGGGGACGTCGGCGCGTTGTGTCTTTAGCGCCTGGACCTGTGTAGCTTTTTACGGAGTTGTAACGTTCACACGGGTATGGTTTACCGTCTATTTTTCTTACCTGCTTGTTATGCGCTTTCAGCAAAGTGTTGTCACTAAAAGCTAAATCCCGGAAGGACACCATAGATGAAGTTTAACTTTACTTTAGCTCCTGGTCAGTTGACCGACTGTGCGGTTGTATGCAGCCTTGTCTGTCACGATAGAGTATCTCCATAGCCATCCTCCCTTACTATTGCTTAGGTGACGTTATTATTAGGGTGAGGTCAGCTATGTGAATCTGTATACATGATTATGTGAATAGGAATTTGCCATACCTAACCCACTGAGCCCCATTGTGTAGATGTGCCTAGAATTTTTTTTTTTTTATTTACTTGTATAATAGGGAATCTAGTACATACTTACATTTAGATCTGTAAACTGTGAAGTCATACCTCCCAAGTGTCCCTCTTTTGGAGGGGCAGTCCCTACTTTTGAGTCTATCTGTCCCTGTTTGCCCCTTACATGCCCCTTGCCCCTTTTTTTGACCTAGGCATTACGCAGCATTACTGAGACACATTTGTAATCCTGTCCGCAGTTGTGGGCCTGTTATTACAGACGGAATTACTGATGTGTGACTGGGACCTAAGGATGATATCACACATACAGGATCTGCTGCAGATATCTATGTAACTAAATGCATTAATCTGCAGAACAAGCGTCCCTCATTGGAGGTCTAAGTTGGGACGTATGTGAATCTTGCTTTGTAGGTCTTCAATGAGTTGCTCTCCAAAGACTGACTTCATAGCTGATGCCCACTATTTGGTTTTGTGGGGTGAGGCGATTCAGTTCAAATAGACAAGTATTTTTATTTATTTATTTTTTTTAGGCAATATAAACTCCAAATTTTTTACCGTTTTTTGGATTAAAAACACTGCAGCTAGATGTTAACTGCGGAACAATGGGGAAATATGAAGCACAAAACCCACTTGGTGTTTCTCAGTGTGTATGCATTTTGTTTTTAAATCAATGAATCAATGTTTTTCCACAGAAGCTTTGGGATTTGTTCCCCTGTTAAAAATACCCAGAAAATACTGATTATGTATATTTCCATTTTCCCCCAGTTCAATAGAAATCCTAAAAGCACAATGATAAAGAATAAAGGGGGGGAACGACACAAAAGGAAAAAAAAATACCTATAGTAATGTACACTGAAATGAGATAATGTCAGAAGAACTGCCAGGAAAAAAAGCCAGAAAGCTGGTGTTTTTGCAGCCTAAAAAAACACAATGCAAAAGTTGTGTCTGAGGCAAGCTTCAAGAAGGAAATTCATATTTTAACCTAATATTTGTTAAAACGCATTATGGTCATATTGTCTGTCAAGATTTACTATTAGTACAGAAGTCATGCAGAGTAATCTTATTTTGTCTTTGTAGCAGTATATTATCTGTTTCTTGCTAGTGGCATTGTACATCCTTGCTATAACATTTGTCCCTTTCCTTCAGAATCAAAATGAGCTTTAACTTTGGAACCAGTTCATCTGGTGGCTTCTCTTTTGGCGCTCCAAGAACTACTGCACCAACAGCAGGTACTGGCTTTACATTTGGCGGTTCTACTCCAGCAGTTCCATCTACAGGCTTTACGTTTGGCACCACAACACAAGCTCCTGCTTCTACCACAACTCCATCAACTCAGACAAGTCAGCCCAGTGGACTCTTTTCTTTCTCCACACCAGTTACTTCAGCTACGCCAGCACCTGGATTCTCTTTTGGTGCACAGCCGACATCTGCTACATCATCAGGAGGCTTGGTGTTAGGGTAAGAAATTCTTTACTTCTAATTTGTTCACTTTGTAAAGAAAGCTCTGTTCACACATGTCAAGATTAGATCAGGTCCATTTTTACATGTAAGATATTAGGAAGAGCCCGGCACTCACCAAGTAGATTATGCTTCTTTATTGTAGTGTAGCAAACATATGGTACAAGGACGCGTTTCGGCCAAGCATGGCCTTCATCAGCTTAGGGGTGTACAATGCAGTGAGGTCACCAACAGGTATATATACATAACAAAAAAAACGCCAAAGTATATGGGCGGGGCCAACGTGATGACGTCACAAAGTGGGCGTGGCCAACGCAAAAACACCAGGAAGTAAACAATATGGGGAAAACATCAATGGGAATGGGAGGGGAGTAACATAGTAAACAATGGGACATGTGTCACATGATAATGAAGAGTATACACTGCAAGGAAGTACATATAAACATAAACAAACATGTTGCTAAAGAGTGCAAATAATAATATCTTAAAGCAGGTCAAGGGGGAGTGGTACAGAGCGGGCCAGTTGCTCCGATCGCAAAGTGAACTTCATTTTTACATGTAAGGCGCCAGATTTATCCATAAAAGTAATGATGCTAAGTAGGGCTGTGCGATATACCACAACAAAACAACAACAAAAAAAAAACGATTGAGAATCTGGGCTCTGTTAACCGACCAATTCTTTCTCTGGTCGGTATTTTTGGTATTTCTCGTCCCCTCACCTGGTGGTCGCATCCTCCGCCCTGTCGTCACACCTCCCTCGCGTCACCGCTCCTACCCTGCCTGACCTGATTTAACCCCTTAAGGACAGAGCCTGAAGTGGCCTTAAAGGACAAGTGCCATAAAAAGCTTTTTCCCAGTAATTGAAGCACATTACAAAGTTATATAACTCTGTAATATGCTTCAATCATCTATCTGCCTCCCTTCTCTGTCTTTTTCCCCCACCAGGAAGTGTAGGAAACTCATTCTTACCTAATTACTGTCGTCACCAGGCTGCTCTCTCAGCTCCCTCTTGTGACGATGAGTCATCAGCAGGAGGGCTGCTCTAGCTCCTGTTACACCCCTCCCCCTCCCCTGCCTTGTCAGGTGACTCAGCTTGCTCAGCTCCGATTGGCTGAACAACTGCAAGCCATCTGAGTCATTTCACTTGCGTATCTTCTCTCCGACTGACTCCCAGCACATAGGCAGCTACAGGAACCCCCTCTCCTGCTGCCGAGTGGACTCAGTGAGTGAAGGAGTCATGTCACTTAGAGAAGATAAGCAAGTGACATGACTCAGATGGCTTGCAGTTGTTCAGCCAATCGGAGCTGAGCAAGCTGAGTCACTTGACAAGGCAGGGAAGGGGGAGGCTGGTGTAACAGGAGCTAAAGCAGCCCTCCTGCTGACGACTCATCGTCACAAGAAGGAGCTGAGAGAGCAGCCTGGTGACGACAGTAATTAGGTAATAATAAGTTTCCTACACATCCTGGTGGGGGGAAAATACAGGTAATGGAGGCAGATAAGTAATTGAAGCACATTACACAGTTATAAAATTTTGTAATGTGCTTTAATTACTGGTGAAAAAGTTTTTCATGGCAGTTGTCCTTTAAGGACAGAGACAAATTTTATGAATATGACCTGTGTCACTTTATTCATTAATAACTTTGGAATGCTTTTACCTATCCGGCTGATTCTGAGATTGTTTTCTCGTGACATATGGTACTTTACACTTCTGGTAAATTGGAGTCGATACTGATAACGAGTCTTTATGAAAAAAAACCTAAATAACTTGAATAAATGCATTTTTCCAACTTTAGAACTTTTCTGCTTATATAGAAAATGGTTATGCCACATAAATTATATATTAAATAGCATTAGCAACATGTCTACTTTATGTTGGCGGCATTTATTAAACTTTCTTTAATTTTTTTTTTTTTTAGACAATAGAAAGCTTAAAACATTAGCAGCAATTTTCCAAATTTTCAGTAAAATTTCAAAATCAGATATTTTTAGGGACCTGTTCAGGTTTAGGCTGGGTTCACACTACGTATATTTCAGTCAGTATTGTGGTCCTCATATTGCAACCACAACCAGGAGTGGATTAAAAACACAGAAAGGATCTGTTCACACAATGTTAAAATTGAGTGGATGGCCGCCATTTAATGGCAAATATTTGCTGTTATTTTAAAACAACGGCTGTTATATTGAAATAATGGCAGTTATTTACTGGTATATGGCGGCCATCCACTCAATTTCAACATTGTGTGGACAGAGCCTTTCTGTGTTTTTAATCCACTCCTGGTTTTGGTTGCAATATGAGGACCACAATACTGACTGAAATGCATAGTGTGAACCCAGCCTTAGAAAATGTAGAACACCAATGACGCCTTGAAGTGATCCCGTATTCAGAGGCCGGGGTGATCAGGACAGGTCTCACACTGGAAAATGGTGTCCTTCCTGATCCCCCTGTTAAGCCACATTCTGCACTTCTTTTGGGGTCTCCTGTTTTCCAGTGTGCGGGACGTCACCTGGAAAATGATGCCCTGGTGTGACAAGGGGTCCTTCATATCCAGAAGCACTGGGTCTGCTCCATGGCTGCTAAATATAAGGGCTCTAATTACTGCTTCTGATATGCCGCAAGCTACAGTAGCTCGGGCAGCGAGGGACCGGAAGAGGGGGTGCTGGTATAAAAGTTATCCCTGTACAGGTGGTAACCTTTATCCAGCAGTGGGAAGATCGGTTCCCGAACGATCTTCCCACTAACTTGGAGGAGGGGGGGGGGCATCTGGGGGCTGGATTCGGGTGTCCCTTCCTTCATGCACTCTAAGGGTACGTGCACACTGCGAAATGGCGAAGGATAACCCTTTGTGCATTCCGCAGCTGGCACCCACTGGCGGACTGGTGCAGGCGCGCATCTCCATCCGTGTCACACGCCATTCTATGCACGGGTGGATTCCTCCCTCTGTCCAAAGAATGAACGTGTTCATTCTTTGGACAGACTATTAAATCCACACGTGCATAGAATGGAGTCTGACACGGGTGGAGACGCGCGCCCGCATCAGTCCGCCAGCGGTTGCCAGCTGCGGAATGCACAAAGGGTTATCCTTCGCTATTCCGCAGTGTGCACATACCCTAAATCTGTAAGTTTACCCTGAGGTACTCTCAGAGTTTGTAGAATTTCACGCCATACCGTGATCTCTTATTGGGACAGTACTGGCGGAAAATACGTGTCTGCGGGGCAAAGTACTCTACCCCCAGACACGTCACTGGATGATGAGGATGAATGGAGGAAAGAAGGATCCCCCCATTCATCCTCACTGGCTGTTTCAATGTCGGAGGCAATAATAACGTATGCATCCGACGCCGAAAACACCCTGGGGGCCATTTTTATATGGGGACTAGTATATGGGGTATGTAAAATGTGTAGTGGTGTAGTGTAAGACTTTATTTCATGTAGTGTAGTGTAATTTAGTCTTTTTTTACGTTTTTTTTTTTTTTTTGACAGTAAGAAAAAATACCTACGCCAAGAAAGGAGTTGCTGATAAATGCCGCACTTACGTGCGGCACTTATCAGCAGACAGTGGCGGTAAGATGTAGGGGGGGAAAACGCCCCTACGCCAAAAATGAGGAGTTGCTGATCAGCGGTGCACTTACGTGCGATGCTGATCAGCACTCAGCGGCGTTAGGGTGCATAAAAAGGAAAAAAAAATAAATCTTTTTAACCCAAAGCAACTGATCAGTGAATAATATTCACTGATCAGCTGCTAGGGGGCAGTAGAGCGAAGCTGGCGAAGAGCCGAAGATCTACAAAGATTTCCGACGGAACCCGGAAGTCGCGCCAAGGACGCTGGGATCAGATGAGTATGGTGCACCTACATCACTGAAACATGTTCTGCACCCCTCAACTACCTAGATGAGGGTTGCAGAACCGGGGGACACTGTTTTTTAACACTTTGATCGCCGTGATGAGTCGGCCGGTACTGGCCAGCCCACCACGGCGATCGTTAATCACCCCCACCCGTGCCGACGAGCAGAGATGGCCTGCTATACATTATAGCAGGCCATCTTCCCCGAACGCTGTGTGTGAACACACAGCGATCAGGTAAACATCGGTGTAAGTGTACGCCCGATATCGTTAAGGGGTTAAAGAGGAGAATTAATCCTCCTGATCACCCCCTGATTCCAGACAGGGTGCACATAAACTGGCGCGCAGGGCTTGGGGGCTGACAGAGAAGGCTGGAAATCTGACATGTCATGCAGGCTGCATCCAGGTGGCAGCTCCCCCTCCAGTGTGTGCTCATTGCTGCTGATGCCGGGATGGCTCTCTCATCCTAGCTGGGGGCTCAGGATACTGCACACACTGTTATGAAGCGCATGGTCTGCCCCTTATGTGATAACATTACATTAACATTTATAACGTCTCCAGCACCATGTGCTATGCCAACACAGAGTGACGGGGAGCCGAACATTCCTGTGCTGGGGGGGAGCGAGGAGGTGCCAGCCAATGCCAACCCATACCTGCAGCCGCTGTATATCTGGGAGGGGGGGGGGGCACTGCAGAATAGGATCTGACAGAAGGAACGACGGGGGTAGATATTGCACTGTTGCTATTTACACTTACAGTCTATTTTTCGGGGAAGCATCACAGATTTAGTGCAATTATAGGGTATCTATCATCTGGAGCGGCCGGCCGGATAGGCTGCAAAAATCCTGCTGGTAGGCTGTCCATTTAGGTGCATGTCGGTGCCGGATTCTTCTGGCTTGGCATTGTAAGTGTATGCAGTCAAAGACCAAGCTGGAAGATCTCCTTTTTCATTGTGCAGAAATAGTCACAACTCTATAGAAGCGTGTTGTGGTATACATAAGTCACCGCAGCTCAAAGGAAGAGAGATCACCTCCCGTGTTCACTGGTGTCAGGAATATGTAAGGCAGAACGTCTCAATCCAGACCTATCGTGCCACTTGATCCTCTAATAAACCCCAAGCGCAGGTGAGCGGTTACCACAGTCTGTGTTAGACACAGTAGAGATGGACCATCAATTCAGGAGCACAAATAATTTATTAATAAGTGCAAAGCATTTCAGCACCCACATATAACAGAGCCTTTCTCAAGCATGTCATAACAAAGTGCTCCTGAATTGATGGTTCATCTCTACAGTGTCTATCAAAGACTGTGGTAACCGCTCACCTGCACTTGGGATTTCATAGAGCATCAAGTGGCACGATAGGTCTGGATTGAGCTGTTCTGTGTTACACACCTCCCAGGACAGGAAGCCTGTAAGATAAAAAGGTGGACCTCTTACCTTTCATCAGTGGTTTCCTATCCTCAGGGGAGGATGTATGCAAGATCTGGATGCGTCCGGAGAGGGAGTATTTCTCCCTGTATTTAGGATTTTTGGATTGTGAAGTTCCTGCTAACTGCAGGAGGCGCATGGTCCTTTACCTGTCTGTTGGGCTGCTCACTTCCTGCTTATCTGCCTTGTTAACTCCTATCACACAGGATGTTTTTAGAGAAGCAAGCAAGCGACAACCTGTCAGGTCAGCACTCCCTTGCTCCTCGTTCCCTGGTCGCTGCCGGTGCTATTACACATGCCGGTGATATTACACATGAAAGTGCTGCTGATAAAAAGAAAGGTATTCCTCTTCCCCAGTTCAGTAGTGGTAGAGGTTCCTTGCGTAGACAAGGAAGATATGATCGAGATAGAAGCCCTAAAAGGGGAGACCAGAGGTGTAAATTCTCAAAATAAAAGAACAGAAGATTCCTGAGAGGCAATGAAACGAAGAGGCCAGCTGTGTCATATTCAGTTTCAGGTGCTTCCCTTGGGGCTGTCAATGGCTCGCAGAGTCTTTACGAAAATCATTGCAGAGGTTTCAGCTCACATGAGAGAGAAAGCTATTTTTGTGCCCTACCTGGACAATTAACTGTGGCTCCCTCACACCAGGTATGCAGTCTCCACTTAGAACAGATAGCCTTGGTTTTGTCATGCCTAGACTGGATCCTGAATTGGGTACAGGGTACAACCTGTAAAGAGCTTTTTCTGGGGTTTATTCTTGGGGCCTCTTGTCAGAGGACCTTTCTACCCCCAGAAAAGGTGCAAAAGATTAAAAGCTTGGTTATGAGTGTCAGACAGAATTCAATTCTATAAGGGAAGCACTGTCTGTCCTGGGGGTCTCTCACTTCCTGTATCCCAATCCAGTGGGCCCAACTTCACTCAAGGATCTTTTGAGCAGATGTCTAGGCGAAGTGGGAGCGACTTCAGGGACTATTAGAAAGGAAGATCACTTTATTTCAGAAGTTGTTTGACAGTCTGAATCGGTGGACATTTGAGTCGAGTCTTTCTTAGGGAGTTTAGTGTAGAGTAGTAGATCCCTTAGTCATCGGAACAGACGCCAACCCCAGGGGGAGGGGAGCCCATCCGAAGAATCATTTGGTTCAGTGCAGTTGGTTGACAATCAGGATTTCACCTCCAATGCAAGAACTCATGGAAGTCTTCAGAGCCTTACAGGAGTCTTCACCCCCTCTCTATGGTTGTCATTTGAGGATCTTATTAGAAAACACAACCACAGTTGCTTTGAGGGCCTTCTTTACCTTTTCTAAAATAGACCCCTTTAATTTATTAGGGATCCTGATTACTCATATTTTATAGATTCTTTAGAGGGGAGTGGAAAAAGTCTCAGTACAGTACCTTGAAGGTTCAGGTAGCGGCCTTAGGAGCTCTCTTTCATAGGAAAGTGGTGAATCACCGCTGGGTTATAAGATTCTTCAGGTCTGTGGAGAAGTCTAGTCCAATTAAGAATTTGGAGGTTCCCCCGTAGGATCTAAAATTGGTCCTGGGTGCCTTATCTAAACATACTTTTGAGCCATTGGAATTGTTGTCCTTTAAAGAGGTTATCCAGAGAAAATCTTTTTCTTTCAAATCAACTGGTGTCAGAAAGTTATATAGATTTGTAATTTACTTCTATTAAAAAAAAAAATCTCAAGTTTTCCAGTACTACTTGGCTCCTATATGTCATGCAGGAAATGTTTTATTTTCAGTCTCTCACAGTGCTCTCTGCTGACATCTCTGGCCAAGACAGGAGCTGTCCACAGCAGGAGAGGCTTTCTTTGAGAATCCCCATAAACATAATAAATGAAATGCAGTATTTTGATTTTTGAGCAGTGCACTTTTCTGTAAAACTCTTATCTTGATTCTGTAGGTCAGGTGACTCAGAGTAAGGCTGGTATTACACGGAGCGATTATCGTTCAAAAAAATTGTTAAATCGTTCGGATTTGAACGATAATCGTTTCATGTAATAGCAGGCAACGATTAAACGACCAACGAGAAATCGTTGATCGTTTATTAGGATCCAGACCTATTTTTATCGTTTGATCGTTCGCACATTGTTCAGGGGAATAAGAATTCGCAGCTGAAATGTACGCAATACCAACGACTAAACGACCGCAAGAACGATCATAAATAACAATCATCGTTCCATGTAATTGGGCGAACGATTTTGTGAGGGAGGCCAGTCCTGATCTGGCACACCCCAACAAGTTTGCCAAATTGGCGGATGAGGGGGATGTTGATTCAGGGGTGGCATTGCTGCAGCAGGACACTGCCTCTGAAAGCCAGGGGGGTGTCTGCTCCAGTAAAGGGGGAAACAGGAGTTCAGGGCAGGCCAGGCAGGTACTGGTAGGGGGGGACTCAATTATTAGGGGGACAGACAGGGCAATCTGTCACAAAGACTGGGATCGTCGAACGGTGTGTTGCCTTCCTGGCGCTCGAGTTCGTCACATCGCGGATCGGGCTGACAGATTACTGGGAGGGGCTGGCGATGACCCAGCAGTCATGGTGCACATTGGCACCAATGATAAAGTTAGAGGTAGGTGGCGGGTCCTCAAAAGCGATTTCAGGGACTTAGGCAGGAAGCTTAAAACTAGGACCTCCAAGGTGATATTCTCTGAAATATTACCTGTACCACGAGCCACACCTGAGAGACAGCGGGAGATTAGGGAGGTGAATAAGTGGCTCAAGAGCTGGTGTAGGATAGAGGGGTTTGGGATCATGGAGAACTGGGCCGACTTCTTGGTCGGTTACAGGCTCTACGGTAGGGACGGGCTGCATCTCAATGGGGAGGGTGCAGCCGTGCTGGGGGAGAAGATGGCTAAGAGGTTGGAGGAGTGTTTAAACTAGGGACCGGGGGGGTGAGCAACTACAATATAGTAAGTGAAGAGTAGATGGAGAGCTGGGCCTAGATTATGGAACTGGGGGTGGAGGGGCGGGAGGGGTTAGAACAGTCACTAGTGACAAGAAGAAAGGGAATATGGACAAACATATTAAACATATTAAATGTATGTATACTAATGCTCGAAGCCTCACTAATAAAGCTGAGGAATTAGAACTCATAATGGTTGAAGAGAAATATGATATAGTGGGGATAAGCGAGACATGGCTGGATGAGAGTTATGACTAGGCTGTTAATATCCAGGGTTATAGTCTATTCAGAAATGATCGTAAAAATAAGAAAGGGGGAGGGGTCTGTCTATATGTTAAATCATGCCTTAAGCCCATTCTGCGGGAGGATATAAGTGATAATAATGTGGAATCTCTTTGGGTAGAAATAAGGGGAGGGACGAAGAATAATAAAATTCTTATACGAGTGAGTTATAAACCTATAGTGGAAGAATCAGAAAATCTTCTTATAAGACAAATAGATGTGGCAGCGAAGCAGGGGGAAGTCATTATTATGGGGGACTTTAACTACCCAAATATAAACTGGAAAGCAGAAACCTGCAGCTCCAGGAAGGGAAGCGGGTTTTTGGAAATAGTAAAAGATAATTACCTTTCCCAACTAGTACAGGAACCAACAAGAGGGGGGGGGGGGGGCACTCCTGGACCTAATCTTAACTCATAGGCCAGACAGAATATCAAAAATAGAGGTGGGGGGGTCACCTAGGTAATAGTGACCATAACATAGTAAGTTTTCAATTATCCTTCAATAAAATGATTAGTACAGGCGCTACAAAAACATTAAATTTCAGGAAGGCTAATTTCCAAAAACTAAGAGAGGACCTTGGGAACATAGACTGGGACAATGCCTTCAGAAATAAAAGTACACAAGAAAAATGGGACATATTTAAGAGCTTCCTGGGTAAATCGTGTGAACGACACATACCATATGGGAATAAAAGTAGTACAAATAAGAGAAATCTAATGTGGTTAACTTCAGCTGTAAGGGGTGCAATAAATGATAAGAAACAAGCATTCAGACTACTAAAACAAGAAGGTAGTGGGGAAGCATTGAGCAACTATAGACAGAAGAATAGAATGTGTTAAAAGCAAATAAAAGAAGCAAGAATAGCAACAGAAAGAAGGATAGCCACAGAAAGTAAAACGAATCCCAAAATGTTCTTCACCTATATAAACAACAAAAGACTTAAAACCGAAAATGTTGGTCCCCTCAAAAATAATCTGGGTACTAAATACATTCTTCTCTACTGTATTAACAGAGGAGAATCCCATAACAGAGGACATGACTAGGGATAATATAAATCCTCCCATAAATCTCACCTGCCTAACACAACAAGAAGTGGGGAGATTCCTTAAAAACATTAAAATCCATAAATCACCGGGCCCAGAAGGTATCCATCCTAGAGTTTTGCAAGAATTGAGTACTGTGTTAGACAGACCGATATTCCTAATATTTAAAGATTCTGTTACGACAGGGATTGTTCCACAGGACTGGCGCATAGCTAATGTGGTATCAATATTCAAGAAGGGGTCAAAGAGTGATCCTGTAAACTACAGGCCTGTAAGTCTAACATCTATAGTAGGTTAAGTATTTGAGGGGATTGTAAGAGATGCTATACTGGTGTATCTTAAAGAAAATAATATTATGACGCAGCACCAGCATGGATTCATGAGGGATCGGTCCTGTCAGACTAATCTGATCGGCTTCTATGAAGAGGTAAGTTATATACTGGACCTGGGGGAGGCTGTGGATTTTGTATATCTGGACTTTTCAAAGGCATTTGATACTGTGCTGCATGAAAGGTTGGTCTACAAAATGAGGATGCTGGGACTCGGGGAAAACATATGCAAATGGGTAAGTAACTGGTTGTGTGATAGAAAACAGAGAGTGGTCATTGAACATATTCAGATTGGGTTTTCGTTACGAGTGGGGTACCACAGGGGTCAGTGTTGGATCCACTTCTTTTTAATATTTTTATTAATGATCTTGTTGAGGGGCTACAGAGTAGAATCTCCATTTTTGCAGATACTAAACTGAGTAAAGTAATCAGTACAGAGGAGGATATCATATTACAGAGGGATTTGGAGACGCTAGAGGCTTGGGCGGTGAAATGGCAAATTAAGTTTAATGTGGATAAATGTAAGGTTATGCACTTGGGCCATAGAAATAATAAGTACAGTTATGTGCTAAATAATAAAACACTGGGTAAAACTACTTCCGAAAAGGACCCGGGTGTGTTGGTGGACAGTAAACTCAACTTTAGTGATCAGTGCCAGGCAGCAGCTGCCAAGGCTAATAAAATAATGGGATGCATCAAGAGGTATAAATGTTAAAGATGAGAACATAGTTTTGCCTCTTTATAAATCACTGGTCAGACCACATATGGAATACTGTGTACAGTTTTGGGCACCGGTATATAAGAAGGACACAGCTGAACTGGAGCGGGTGCAGAGGAGGGCAACAAAGGTCATTAAGGGAATGGGTGGGTTACAGTACCAGGACAGGTTATCAAGCTTGGGGTTATTTACGCTAGAAAAAAGACGTCTTAGGGGCGATCTGATCACAATGTACAAATATATGAATAGACAGTACAGAGATCTTTGAAGTGATCTTTTTACTCCTAGGTCTGTAACCATGACAAGGGGGCATCCTCTACATCTAGAGGAAAGAAGATTTCATCATCGGCATCGACGCGGGTTCTTTACTGTACGAGTGGTAAGACTGTGGAACTCTCTGCCACATGATGTTGTCATGACCGATTCATTAAATAAGTTCAAGGGAGGCCTGGATGCTTTTCTTGAACAATATAATATTACAAGTTATGGGCATTAGATTTCCGGTGATATGTTGATCCAGGCATTGTTCTGGTTGCCATTGGAGTCAGAAGGAAGTTTTCTCCCTGTGATGGGGCAATTGTCGTCTGCCTCATGGGGGTTTTTGCCTTCCTGGATCAACACAGTAGGATTTCCCTAGGTTGAACCTGATGGACTCTTGTCTTCTTTCAACCTGATTTACTATGTTACCTCCTCTGTGTCTGTCGCCCCCCTCCCTCTCCCCTATAGCGGCGCTAACTTCAAATAGCAGGCACACAGCAATCGCAGCTCCATACGCAGCAGGGTCGGCTACTGTGTGTAACAGATGCCCGCTACTAATGACTGCGGCCTGCGATCCCGCTGGCTACAGTCTTTTAACCTTTTAGTGCATAGGTCAGAGCAGGGTCGGCGGGCGCAGTCCTGAAGAGGAGACCGGAGCAGAAGGCTGTGGAGGTGGGGTAGGTGAGGAGGAGATGCGGCCTCTACATCTGGCTGCACAGAACTGTGAGGAGGGGGCGTCAGGACACTCCCGGTGCAGACATCCGCAATGTGAGAGGGGTGAACAGGGGATCGGCCTGGCTCTCACTGGGAAGGGGGGGGGGTAGCCTGCAGATTACGCTGCCACCCAAATCCAGGTGGACAGCAGGAATAGTGCAACTACAGCCCCAATCATCCCCCTGATAGCTGGTGTGTGTGTGTCTTACATGACTACATTTATTAAAGTTATTAAGTGAAACAAAAATAATAAAAAAAGAAAGTAACACTTTTCCTTTAAAGTGTCACTGTCATTATAACTTTCAAAATCTAAATGAACAGTACATGTGATATAAAGCAAGTCTGCAATATACTTTCAATTTTTTTTTTTTTTTAGTTATGGAGAACACGGCACTTCCTGTTTTCTGACAGTTTTTTTTTCTCTCAGAAAACAGGAAGTTCTGTATATCCCAGGCCATCTGAGCGCTCACAGAGAGAAGGTAGCCATGTGACTGATGTACACATTGAGCTGTGACTCTCTGTACTTGCCGAAATTCCTGGGTTTAGTCTGTTTTTTTTTTTTTCAAGAAGCACAAGTCAGAAAATCTTCCCTCAGGAGACTGGACCTGGATTTCTGGTAAGTACAGCATTGTTTTATGGCGTGAAAACAAAAAAATCAATGTATATTGCAAACTTGCTTTTTCACTACTGTCGATTTAAGATCTACTGTCGATTTAAGATTTTGAAAGTTATAACGACAGTGACACTGTTAGACGTTAAAGGGAATCTGTCATTAGGTTTATGCTGCCTTAAATGAGGGCTGAACAAATTGTTGTATTACTTTCCCTTCTCGCCCCATGACAGCACCCATGGAGAGCATCCACCTTCCCCTCGCTGGACAGGAAACAGTCATCAGGAATTTTCCATAAGTAGGCCAGACTTCCCATCATCCCCAGTTCAGTTTCCTGGCTTTCGAGCAGGAGGTGGCGGTGCAGGAGCACCGCTGTTTGTCTCCAGGTTGTCTAGGTGATTCCTGACGGCTTATTAGATTCAGCCATTCTCCTGATATGCAGGAAAATTGGATTCTTGCCACACCGCTCCCCCTCCAGCTGCTGACAACTGCCAATCAGCAGCTAGTGTGTGGATTTTTCTGCTTCTCATGAATGAGGACTACTGGACTCATGCACATGGAGAGGACTATTTATTGTCCATTTTCCATTCTGTTCAGTTTCTGTCACTAGTTTATGCTACAAGCATAAATCTGACAGTCTCTTTTAAAAAATAGAAAACTTCTATCACAACATCTATTGATAAAAACAAACAAACACTTAAGGTCCCATGACGAACCGGTATATCACAAGGTCCAGAGGCTCTATGGAGCAAGCTCAGCTCCTGAGCAAAGACTGTCTGCTACCAGCAGCTGGGTCCTCATTGTTAATGATAGGCCTCATCGATCTCGCTGCCAACCTTAATTAACCCCCTTCAATGCCTCAGATCACAGCATTTATCTGACAGTCACTGACCAATCAGGACCTCTGCGGGGTTCCCGATCATTTTCCCTGACTGTCAGAGGAGTAAAACAGTCTGTGGCAGTCGTTGCTTCTTAATTCCAGTCCTCATGGTCACCAGCAGGTCATGTTTTTAGCGTTCAACAGGTGATATAATTATACTCTCCCTCTCTAACGGCAGCCACCCGGTCACCCCCAGCCCAGAGCTCACCCCCTGTGTCCAGAGCCTCCCGGCACCGTCCAGCACTACACCGTCAGCGCCAACTCTGCTCTGCTACACCGTCAGCGCCAACTCTGCTCTGCTACACCGTCAGCGCCAACTCTGCTCTGCTACACCGTCAGCGCCAACTCTGCTCTGCTACACCGTCAGCGCCAACTCTGCTCTGCTACACCGTCAGCGCCAACTCTGCTCTGCTACACCGTCAGCGCCAACTCTGCTCTGCTACACCGTCAGCGCCAACTCTGCTCTGCTACACCGTCAGCGCCAACTCTGCTCTGCTACACCGTCAGCGCCAACTCTGCTCTGCTACACCGTCAGCGCCAACTCTGCTCTGCTACACCGTCAGCGCCAACTCTGCTCTGCTACACCGTCAGCGCCAACTCTGCTCTGCTACACCGTCAGCGCCAACTCTGCTCTGCTACACCGTCAGCGCCAACTCTGCTCTGCTACACCGTCAGCGCCAACTCTGCTCTGCTACACCGTCAGCGCCAACTCTGCTCTGCTACACCGTCAGCGCCAACTCTGCTCTGCTACACCGTCATCATCTCCTTCATTGTCTCAGCTCTGCTACATCGCCATCGTCAGGCAGAAGCATTGCATGCTGGGAAATGTAGTTTCCTATCTTGGATATAGATCGGCTTTTAGAAAAACTTGTAACTCAGGAACGGCAGCACCTAGAAAGATGGGAGAGGACTCAAAATACTCAGAGTGACTTGGTGAGTAAGGCCAGCTAGGTTTGGGAGCTTTTCATTTTTTTAGCTCTTGGGGGTAATACCCCCTTAAAGAATAAAGGTCACTGTACACTTTCACTAACGGACAGCCAAACAATCATCTGGCCATCAGTTATGTCTCCTGGCCGCCATCTATCCCCTAAACACAGGAACGTTCGCCACTGCTAAGCATTCCTGGGTTCTCTATGGGGATGGGAAACCTCTCCTTGCAGGCTATCTCTCAAAAGGGGCGGTTGATGATTTTCCATCACGGCTGATACATATCACCACCGACATCAGTCAGTGGTTGTTCAGGAGAGCCCCATACACCTTAGATTGAGGGCGGAATCCACTGCGAGAGGGGAGTTTGGCCAAATGAAGTCCTAAGTTGTCCATTGACGACCACATCTGTGTGCCAATCTCACTAGAACCCTTCCCAGTACCCGAATGAACGGTTTCTCTTTTGGACCTACCCTCCCAATGCATTAGATTTAAAGGAGATGTCCGCCTATTTGCATAATCTGACAGGGGAGAACATAGCAATCAAACATATCTTACCCCTTCCATGCCTGCGATGCACTGTCTGACAGGCTCTGGGACCCTCACCGGAAGGCATTTTCCCCAAGTTATGATGACGTCATGACTCTGGGGGATGCCTGCTCAGCTAGTCCTAGGCTGCCCATCAATCTGGTCTTGACGTCGGCTATGCAGGAGATCCCAGGGCCCAGTGGGGGTCCCGAAGCGATGATTCAGCACTAAAGAGCTGAGTCTTGATAGTTTGTTCCCCCTGTCCCTGCAGTTAGACTTTTTTTTTTTTCTTGTGGCCAGACTTATTCTGGTGCAGGATTCATAACTAGTGCCACAACTGTCCTCAGGTTGAAGTTGGTATTATAACTTAGCTCAATACACATTAGTGGAACTGACCACACCTAAACCTAGGACAAGAATAATGCTGGTTGAGGAAGAAAGCAGCCAAGTGTTTTTTTAATCCTGGATAACCATACATTCCTTGCTGGTGTAAAAAGAAAGCCAAAGCCATCAGCTAATTACTGACCTTGTAAAACAACTACTTGTTGTTTCAAAATTATCAGCTTGTTCTCTTTATTTTCAGGAGCACTGCACCTAAGCTGGGGCTAGGAGGAGTAACACAGCCATCTTCTGGGACTAGCCTCAGTGGAGCCGCTCAAGCACCTGGTTTCACTTTTGCTACTGCCATTGCTCAGCCCAACAGTGCACCTGCCAGTACAGGTGGTGGTTTCAGTTTTACTGGTGCTGTTGTGACAACATCTCTACCCTCTACTACAGCAACAATAACAGCGACTACTCATGCAGCAAGTAACACCGTGCAGACACCAGGTATTTTGGCTAATGTTTCATTTGTGAAGGTGACACTGTGCAAATAATAGATGTTTTGCCAATAATTTTTATAATCAAACAGGTTTGGATACTAAAGAGGTAGTGTGGCATTTAACATTTATTCACTAAATAACACACATTACAAAGTTATACAACTTTGTAATGTGTGTTATTTAATTGAATGACCCCCTTCCCCGTGTTCCCCTCACCCAGGAAGTGTGGTGCATTATACTTATGTGTTCGCTGTTGACCCCGGCCGCCATCTTGGGTTGACTAAGTCATCTTTGGGAGGCCGGCTGTACTGCTTCAGCCCTCCCTCATGCTGGCCCCCCTCTGCCGCTTCATCAGCTGCTCAGCCGCGATTGGCTGAGCATAACTGTGCTCAGCCAATCACATCTGAGCAGCTGATGACACGGCAGCCCTCCCTCATGCCCCCCCCCCCCCCCACTGTTGCGTATGTGTGTGTGTTTGTATAGTCTCTATATATATATATATATATATATATATATATATATATATATATATATATATATTATGCTACAAACTAACATACAACAAAAAATATTTAATATGCAAAGTGATTAGAGAAAAAATAGTATATTGGGTTCAGGTTTAGACAAAGTATACAAATACAAAGTTAGACATATATACAATAATACAAAAACAAAAGAAGTCCAACAGCACCTTTGGAGATTCTCCGAGAATGGCCAGCAATAGAATAAAGGATGCACGCAGGTATGCTCACAATCCTAGGTATGAGCACAATGAACTCCAAAAGAAAAGGTTTCCCACAGCATCCAGGATGAAAATAGTGTGTTTATTCACACATCAGGGTACACAAAAAAAAATGCAACGTTTCGGCCTGCTGCCCTTTGTCAAGCATTTTTTTTTGTGTATCCTGATGTGTAAATAAACACACTATTTTCATCCTGGATGCTGTGGGAAACCTTTTCTTTTGGATATATACAATAACATCACCAGATGCGTTTAACATCATGTCTAACCTTCAGCCAGGGAAGCATCACCTGGCCCAATAAGGGTATGCTCACGTTGAGGAATCGGCAAGGAATTTAGAGTGGAATCTGCGGATTCCGCTTGAAATTCCAGCCGCTAAATATGGACAGAGCAATGTCCCACTTTGTTCAACAGATTTCCACCTTGTTGTTCGCACAGCAGAATTTTCTACCGCAGATTTGCTTTCTGCCCAAAGAATTGACATGTTTTGGTCAGATTCCGCTAGAGAGATCCTATGAAAGTCAATGGGGCTTAAATTCCTCTTCCATTCTGCTAGAATTCTGCCAGTCGGTGTGCACATACCATAGGACAGAGTGCAACTGGGAATCAACACTGTGCACAGGTACAGAATGCTTCTCCTTGGAACAGATATGTCCTAGCTTTTATGGCCAATGTGCCCCAAACCCCCTTGTTGTACAAGGTTGATATATAGGGATTATTTGTCTAGAGTATCTTCTATAGAGTGGCCACCTCCATAGGTTTCAAATAAGGTAGAGAGAGAATCAGCTTGATGATCAGGCTCCAGTGGATCAATCAATAAGGCAATGACACAATGAATAACTTTTACTCAAGAGTAATATAACATACAAGGTCCCAGTCCATACCAAAATGTTTGTTAAATAACTAAATAAGAGAAGCTATACTAATCTATGAGTAGAGCTCAATCTCGAAGTTAACTTTTGGGTGCAAGCTGTGTAAATTATTTATTCACATAGACATAAATACAGTAGATCATGGGTCTCCAAACTGTGGCCCTCCAGCTGTTGCAAAACTACATTTTCCATCATGCTTGGACAGCCAAATCCAATGCTTTAGCTGTCCGGACGTGATGGGAATTGGGGTTTTGCAACGGCTAAAGGCAGTTTGAAGACCCATGCACTAGATCAAGGACTGGTCTGTATATTTAGAGCTTGATAGATTGCAGGAGCCAAGTGTAATGGCCCTATTACACCAACAGATATTTGACAGAATTTTGCAACCAAAGCCAGTAACAGACTATGTACAGAGATTAGGCCATAAAGGAAGACTGGATTTCTCCTCTTTTCAAATCCATTTCTGGCTTTGGCTGTAAGGGCCCTATTCCACGGGACGATTATCGTTCAGATTATCGTTAAATCGTTCGAATCTGAACGATAATCGTTCGGTTGAAATGCAGTTAACGATTAACGACCGAACGAAAAATCGTTGATCGTTTAAGACCTGGACCTATTTTTATCGTTGCTCGTTCGCAAATCGTTCGCATTGAATAAGACATCGTTCGGTCGTTCTCAATAGATACGAACGCAATAGCGAATAAATAGCAAAGAGAAACGATTGCAATTACGATCATAAGTAACGATTATCGTTCCATGGAAATGAGTGAACGTTTTCAGGTCTTTCGCAATAGCGGTCGTTTGAGATCGTTAATCGTTAACGATTATCCAAACGATAATCGTCCCGTGGAATAGGGCCCTAAGAATCTGTCAGATATCTGTTGGTGTAATAGGGCCCTAAGATAACCTTGAAAATGCTATTGATTTCTATGAAAGTACCAGGAAAAAAAAACATTTTTCACATAATGATTTTGTCTACTTGTTGTTGTCCAAAAATTGTATTGGATAACAAACAGTTATATCAACTGACCACGAGTCCATACGTTTGAAACCCCACTCCACTGAAGCACAGTAGGTGTAGCCGGGCCAGTGTGGACCATAGCAATGATAACGAAAGAAACAGTCAGCTCCAAACGTATAAAATGAATCCTCCTTTATTTCATTCCTATTAAAAATGAGGCATGTACATCGTGTTTGTGTGTGTGTGTGTAATATATATTTATATTTATTATATAATATATATATAATATATATATAATTTTATATATTTATTATATATATATATATATAAATAATATATATATTTATATATTAGGGCTGGGCGGTATACCGTGAAAATACCGATACCGTCACTGGCGTCGGTTAACCGACCTCAACTTGGTCAGGACGGTATCTGCGGTATTTTCTGTATTCCCCGTCTTCCTGGCGCCGCCTAATTGCTGTCCGGACCATGCAGGAGGCATTTAGAATAATCTATTCTGCTGCTGGGGGAGGGGGGACCTGGAAGCAGTCTCTAATTAATAATGTGCTTGGCCAGCCAATATCCCCCTACACTCGTATTGCGTCGACCACGTACCGCCTCTGCAGCCCTCCTTTTTATTGGCTGCGGGCGGGTGGGCTTTCCTGTGTTCGCGCGGGCTGGCAGTTGGATGTGCGCCACAGGCGGTAAGATGGCAGCCGCTTGTCACCCAGGCTCGGCCCCTGTGTAGTGATAAGTGATGGCGTTTGGTGCGGGACTGCCGATGGTAAGCGGGTGAGGGGGCGGAGCCGGCCGGAGCTGTACTGTACACTATCGTTCTGGATGGAAGCTGCTGCTGCACTGTCAGCGTGCACCCAGGCCCCCTGTGTGGTGGTAACAGCCTGTTCATCCAGATCAATAGTGTACAGTACAGCGCCGGCCGGCCCCCGCATGGCCCCTCACCCGCATACCACCGGCATCAAACGCTACTGCACCCATGGACCCCCAGGCTGCTATCACTACGCAGGGGGCCGGGGTGCACGCTGACAGTGCAGCAGCAGTACAGCGCCGGCCTCACCCGCATACCACCGTGGCTGGGTGGAGAGGTGGGGGCTGGAAAGCTGATCTTCCGATTTACCTCCCGAGCCAGGGCGCACATATACTGGTGCAGGGCAGGGGATGGAAGATCCTGCTGCGGGGGGCTGGAGAGGAAGGCTGGAGATGTGACAGGCTGCGCACAGGCGGCAGCTCCCCCTCCAGTGTGAGCTCAGCGCTGCTGCTGGGTGGCTCACTTCTCCTAGCTTCTCTGGAAGCTGCACAGTGAGCCCTGCCCCCCCTCTCCCGCACATACAGTTGGGGTCAGGTATGGGTCGGCACCTCCATGCTTCACTGGCCACCGCACTCTGTCCCGCACAGGAATCTTCGAAGCCCTGTTATCTTTTGTCAGTGCTGGAAGCGGCCATGTGTGACGCTCTGTCCGGATATATGTGCTACAGGGGCCGAGGATTCCTATGCGGGAGAGAGAGAGCGGTGCCCGGGGGAGCAAGGAGGTGTCCACCTATACCTGACCCCCCCCCCCCCCCCCCCCCCCCCGCAGCCACTGAGTGACTGGGAGTAGATAGGAGATAGATAAATAGGAGACAGATCGGAGATAAATAGGATATAGATAGATAGATAGATAGATAGGTATTAGATAGGAGATAGATAGGAGACAGATAGGAGATTGATAGATAGGTGATATATAGGAGATAGATAGGTATTAGATAGTACACACATAGATAGGACTCTTATCTATCTATCTATCTATCTATCTATCATCTATCCATCTATCTATCTATCATCTATCTATCTATCATCTATCTATCTATCATCTATCCATCTCCTATCTATCTATCTATCTATCTATCTATCTATCTATCTATCTAAATATATAGATAGATATAGTAAACAATATAAGCAGCACACGTAAAGAACTGTGGCTGCCAGCATATGAATCCCAGACCTTGGATCAAGTCAGCTAGTAAAAAATACTCTGCAGCACTCCGATGGTAATACAAACGTGAATTTATTCCATATAACAATATGCAGCAAACTTCAAGTTCAAGTGGCACTTGAAAATGGCGTAGGAGACGCCAAAACATTGTGTATTACTTGTGAAGTTTGCTGCATATTGTTATATGGAATAAATTCACGTTTGTATTACCATCGGAAAATGGGGTTTTCAATAGGGCGTGGCTTTAAAAGGGGCGTGTCATAATTATCGTTCGATTTATCGTTACCGCGGCTACATGTACGATAAACCGCGATATTGATTTAGGCCATTATCGCCCAGCCCTAATATATATATATATATATATATATATATATATATATATATATATTTATTTATTATATATATTTATTTATTATATATATTTATTTATTATATATATATATTTATTATATATATATATATATTTATTATATATATATATATTTATTATATATATATATATATTTATTATATATATATATATATTTATTATATATATATATATATATATATATTATATATATATATATATATATATATATTATATATAATATATATTTATTATATATATATATATATATAAATATAATATACACACACACACACTCACCGGCCACTTTATTAGGTACACCATGCTAGTAACGGGTTGGACCCCCTTTTGCCTTCAGAACTGCCTCAATTCTTGGTGGCATAGATTCAACAAGGTGCTGGAAGCATTCCTCAGAGATTTTGGTCCATATTGACATGATGGCATCACACAGTTGCCGCAGATTTTGTCGGCTGCACATCCATGATGCGAATCTCCCGTTCCACCACATCCCAAAGATGCTCTATTGGATTGAGATCTGGTGACTGTGGAGGCCATTGGAGTACAGTGAACTCATTGTCATGTTCAAGAAACCAGTCTGAGATGATTCTAGCTTTATGACATGGCGCATTATCCTGCTGAAAGTAGCCATAAGATGTTGGGTACATTGTGGTCATAAAGGGATGGACATGGTCAGCAACAATACTCAGGTAGGCTGTGGCGTTGCAACAATGCTCAATTGGTACCAAGGGGCCCAAAGAGTGCCAAGAAAATATTCCCCACACCATGACACCACCACCACCAGCCTGAACCGTTGATACAAGGCAGAATGGATCCATGCTTTCATGTTGTTGACGCCAAATTCTGACCCTACCATCCGAATGTCGCAGCAGAAATCGAGACTCATCAGACCAGGCAACGTTTTTCCAATCTTCTACTGTCCAATTTCGAAGAGCTTGTGCAAATTGTAGCCTCAGTTTCCTGTTCCTAGCTGAAAGCAGTGGCACCCGGTGTGGTCTTCTGCTGCTGTAGCCCATCTGCCTCAAAGTTGGAGGTACTGTGCGTTCAGAGATGCTCTTCTGCCTACCTTGGTTGTAACAGTTGGGTATCTGAGTCACTGTTGCCTTTCTATCAGCTCGAACCAGTCTGCCCATTCTCCTCTGACCTCTGGCATCAACAAGGCATTTCCGCCCACAGAACTGCCGCTCACTGGATGTTTTTCCTTTTTTGGACCATTCTCTGTAAACCCTAGAGATGGTTGTGCGTGAAAATCCCAGTAGATCAGCAGTTTCTGAAATACTCAGACCAGCCCTTCTGGCACCAACAACCATGCCACGTTCAAAGGCACTCAAATCACCTTTCTTCCCCATACTGATGCTCGGTTTGAACTGCAGGAGATTGTCTTGACCATGTCTACATGCCTAAATGCACTGAGTTGCCGCCATGTGATTGGCTGATTAGAAATTAAGTGGTAACGTGCAGTTGGACAGGTGTACCTAATAAAGTGGCCGGTGAGTGTATATATATATATATTTATTATAATATATATAATAATTTATTGCAGACACCTGAGCAAAATTGCCTCTTGTTATCACCCAGTGGGTGGAACACAAATATCCCTCCCTCCTAAGCACACAAAGTGGAGCATATGTGCTAGATATGCCAAACAGATGTAGCCATATATACATTATGTGTATATACAAAACTCAATAATAGCTTAATAAATAGAAGCCAAGTTGTGCTTTACATTTAAGCCTTGTGGAATATGTGAATCTTGCTGGAGACTCCAATATGCCTTTCTTAAATGTACCTCATACAACCAGTCACCGCCCCGTTTGAACTTATGAACTTTCTCAATCCCACATACTTGCAGTGAAGTATAATCCACTTCATGACACTCCACAAAGTGTTTAGGCAATCCAAAAATTTATTCTAATAAATTGTCTGGTTGACAGATATGTCTGCCAAGTGGTCTGCAATGCATTTCTTGAGTTTATGCATTGTACACCTACAATGCATATTGCAGCGTGTGCATGTAGCTAAAAAAAATTACATGTGTGGTTACACAGTTAATGAATGTTGCAATGTTAAAACTCTTTTTTTCCCTTTTCGCCCTATGACGGCACCCATGGAGAGCGTCCACCTCCTTCTCATCAGACAGGAAACAGTCACCATGAATTTTCCATAAGTAGGCCGGACTTCCCATCATCCCCAGTTCAGTTTCCTGTCTGGCGAGTAGGAGTTAACAGGTTTTTATTTTCTTAAAAAAGCGAGCTGAGGATCCCCGGGGAAGATACCTGTGATTCGGGAGAAGTCCTGCAGATGCAGGCCGCATGGTGGTCTGTGGGTCCGGCCCCCCTGTTGCTCAGGTCAGTTCCCCCTCTGTCTCCTCCATCGGTTCGGAAGGTGCAGCGCCGCATCCGGCCTGGGGCTCGGGTGGTCAGCGCTGCTTCTGGTGGCGCGGGCGGACGCGGTGTGGTCACTTGCCTACGCTATGACGTTAATTAATGTGGCAGGACTTCCGGGTTGCCGGGTCTGGGGTCGAGGCTAGCGCCGTACCGGTCTGCATGGGGGTGTTTAGGCCATTGCTTGCCCTCTATGGGGGTGGGCAGCCACCGTGAGGTGAGGGGGGCGGAGTCCGCTCTGATAACTGACGGGCGGCACATTTAAATAGAGCGCCAAATGGAGCCGGTTCGCAGCCAGTGTATTCAGACAGTCTGTGGATTCGGTCAGCTGTCAGGCCCGTGGCAATTGCTGTATTACCTCATGGATGGAGAGGAATCAGCCCAACCTTCCGGCGCTCAGGCACAGGAGACCACATCACAGGTTCTAGTCGGGTGAGAGGGGTTAAAACACCCCAGACATTTTTTAGAACTGCTATTTATTTTACATTACTTATATTCCACAGTAGGACATACTTCCCCACTTCAAATAACTAGCTAGTGCTACAATAGGTGCTAGGGGGCAAAAAAGGGATGGGTATAACTCAGCACAAACTAAGGACAAAACCTACAAATTTATACTGCTGAAAACCCAAGTAAATCTATATAAAATCACTTTTATTAGTCTTTCATAAAATTTTTTTGAGGTTACCAGTTTTTTGTTTCTGGTTTATATGAATGGGAGGCTGTATGACGTTTGCCCCCAGGATGTAAATTCCTTTACCTGTAATATACTATACTATTGCTGTTTACCAGATAGTCGCCCATGTGCTCTGCCAATCCAGTTCTGATTTTTTTCTTTTACCATTATGTTGTATTTTAATGAAAGACTAATAAAAAGTGATTTTATATAGATTTACTTGGGTTTTCAGCTGTATAAATTTGTAGGGTTTGTTGCTATTTATTTTAGTTTGTTATATTTTAGGGGGAATCCTCTCGCAAATCTAAGAGAAAGGAGTGTGCAATGTGTAGAATACCACTCCAGTCTCATTATTCCAAGTCACTATGCAACGCCTGTTTGACTAAAGTAATGGAAGAACAAGCCCCGTCATTTATGCAAAATATCAAGGGCATTATACTGTACATGATGAAATTAAAGCTAGTACTAAATCCAAGTCTAAAAAGCCTTCTACCATCATGTGCCAATCTATGTGGAACATCAGAAATTCTTGAGGGTAGCAGTATGGATAAAGGGAGACATCTGCCATTACCAGTAGCGGGCGCTACCCTTCGGCCTATCTCAAGCCCCGAGGGTCTTTACAAAGATAATAGCGGATGTTATGGCCCATGTGAGGGAACACAAGATCATCATTGTACCCTACCTGGACGATTTCCTAATTATAAATCAGTCAAGAGACTAGTTGATCCTCCAGATCCAGAAGGTTCAGGACATATTTTTTCGTTTGGGGCTGGAGGTAAACATATAAAAGTCTTCCCTGGTTCCCAGTCAGAGCTGTCAATTCCTGGGGATTCTCCTAGACTCAAGAGCTCAGTCTTGTTTTCTACCTCAGCACAAGATAGATCTCCTAATCTCCAGAGTACAGATGTTGGTAGACGAGGATTCAGTTTCTGTCAGAACAGCCATGTCAGTTCTGGGACTAATGACTTCCTCTATTCCGGCAGTAAGGTGGGCCCAATACCACACTCGGGTGCTTCAGCATCAGGTTCTTCAGGTTTGGGATAGAAGCAGGCAGTCGCTAGATCGTCTTTTTTCTCTTTCTCAGTGCACGAGGAGATCTCTAAGGTGGTGGCTATCTCTAGACAACCTGTCAGGAGGGGTGTCATGGGTGAAGAAAGATCTGTTTCTTCTGACTACAGATGCCAGCCCCACAGGGTGGGGAGCACACGCAGAATCCCTTCTCCTTCAAGGGATATGGAATCAGAAGGAGGCCAGAGACCCACAGAATGCAAGGGAATTGAGAGCGATCCACTTTGACCTGTGCCAGTGTCTTCCCAGAATTCTAGGGAAGGATGTAAGAATTATGTCGGACAATTCATCTCTGGTAGCATATTTGAACCACCGGGGGGGAAGAGATCGGCCATGTTGATGGAAATCAGTCATTACATATTTCGCCTGATAGAAGGGAAGGTCAACTCCATCTCAGCCCTTCACCTAAAAGGGACAGAGAATTCAGCTGCGGATTTCCTCAGCAGGGTTCATCTGAATCAGGGTGAATGGGTCCTGAAGAGGTCAGTGTTTCTCCAGATAGTGGACCTATGGGGCCTACCGACTGTAGACCTGTTTTCCACAAGAGAGAACCGTCAGGTAGAGAGATTCTTTTCACTAAACCCATCGGAATTTCCATCACGGGTAGATGCTCTAGTCCAGGACTGAAGGAATGGTCTCCTCTATGCCTTTCCTCCAGTGAGACTTCTTCCCAGAGTTCTCAGGAAGATAAGGGAGGACAGGGCTACTGTTATCCTCCTGGCACCCTTTTGGCCCAAAAGGGTATGGTTTTCCTGGCTCCAGAGATTCTCAATTGCCAGGCCATGGGTCCTTCCGGATCTCCCGGACCTTCTCTTTCAGGGCCCAGTGTTTCATCCTCACTGTTCCAATTTGCACCTGACGGCCTGGCTATTGAGAGGGCACTAATGTTAGAATGGGGGTTGTCAGAACTTGTCATTTCCACTCTGCTAGCTAGTAGGAAGAGGGTCACCTCTCAAATTTATTTATGCACCTGGAGGGCCTTCTGTAGATTCTTAGGGTCTCCAGTCAATGTCTTAGAGCTTCCCAAGATTTTTGAGTTCTTGCAGGAAGGGCTTAATAAGAATCTTAGACCCAGTACCTTAAAAGTCAAGATCTCTGCCCTTAGTGCCTTATACGATCATAAGATAGCAGAACATGCATGGATTAGGAGGTTTATTAAGGGTGCCTTCACACCTACCGGATCCACAGCGGATCTCACTTCTGTGGATTCGAAGCGAGAACCGCTGCGGATCTGGTATCAATTCACCCCTATGATAGCACATATTCGCAGCGGGATTGACATCCCGCTGTGAATGTGCTTTAACTCCCTGGTGCCTGCAGCCCCCCCCGTCGCATCCCCGGTGCATCCCCCCCCATCTCGGCGACATCCCCCCCATCAGCCCACCCGCCGCCTGCATCCCGTTGTCGGGAGCATACAGTACCTGCTCAGCGGCGCGGCTGCAGTGAGGCTGCCGGCTCCGGTCCCGCTCAAATCAGCTGAGGGGGACCGGGGCCGGGAGCCTCTCTGCCTTCTCTATTAATGCCCCATACATGACTATTCTTCAGGACAGAGTGATTCTATCTACCGATCCTGCTTTCCTCCCTAAGGTAGCTACAGATTTTCATCGTTCTCAGGAGGTTGTTCTCCCTTCCTTCTGTTCAGAGCCCAAGAATGAGTGGGAGGAGAGATTCCATCGGCTAGATGTCAGGCGCTGTTTGCTATTTTATTTAGAGATGTTCAGAATGGAGGAAAACGCAACAACTTCTAGTTTTATTTCAAGGGACAAGCAAAGGGAAGGCAGCTTCATCCAAGACCTTAGCCAGGTGGATCAAAGATTGTATTACTGTAGTGTATTCTTCATCTAACCTTCCAGTACCTGAAGGGTTTGGAGCCCTATCCACCATATCAGTTGCTACTTCATGGGCTGAAAGGGCCTCGGCCACAATAGACCAGATATGTAGGGCAGCCACGTGGAGTTCTCCGCATACTTTCTTTAAGCACTATCGGTTGCTTTTTCCCGCTACAGAGGACTTGGCGTTTGGCAGAAAAGTACTGCAGGCGGTGGTCCCTCCCTAAAATAGTCTATTCTATTCTCCATGGGTGCTGTCATAGGGCGAAAAGGGAAAACTAAAATTACGTATAATAATTGTTTTTCTTTGAGCCCATGACAGCACCCACGTAATACCCGCCCTATATGTTATATATTGTATACTAAATTGTTTAAATAGTTTCACTAAAAAAAAAAAATTATGAAATAGATAATATATAAAAATGTCATTAGCTGGAGTGAAAATTAAACTCCTGTATAGATATAGCAAAAGCCTTAGTGTAGTCAGTCCTACTAGGTAGGAGACTGTGTGCTTTTTTGTAGGCTCTTCTAAATTCTTGTTGACGACTGGGGATGATGGGAAGTCTGGCCTACTTATAGAAAATTCCTGGTGACTGTTTCCTGTCTGATGAGAAGGAGGTGGACGCTCTCCATGGGTGCTGTCATGGGCTCAAAGAAAAACAATTACTGTACGTAATTTTAGTTTGTTTTTTTTGTTTTTTGTTTTTTTTTACACAAGATACAAAATTGTTGTGAATTGAATACCCTGCATACAGAGCACCTTGGCAGAGCACATCCAAAGCAACCTGTTATGGAGAGCCAGTTCTTAGTTTGTTTCTACTACAGAACACTAGGAGACAACACATTAGTAAATGATCTGATCTGTTGGCGACACATTTGACACCCGCAGACAATATCTTTGCACATGTTACCCTTTTTTATATTGGCAGAAAGTTGGATGTCTACAAAATGAGATGGTGTGGCGGTCGGTCAGTGTGAACAGTGAACAACTTTGTGAAAACGTTGTTAAAAAAAAAAAAAAAAATTTGAAAACCCGGTATGGTGTCCTGACCTTCCTGCCATATTTAGAGGAGGTCATCTACTGTATATAACAGCCATGCCACAAGATTGAATCCTGAATGGATTGGAAAATAGACAGATTGACCTTCAATCTGGAGGAAAAATGCTGTACTTTATCAAATGAAATGCCAGATCAACTAAAGCTGAGTGATGCAGAATATAGCGCTGTAAAGATAGCCAGATGCATGAAGGGTCCCAATGGTGGTCTCCTATCATGGCAAGCATAGACTTTGTACCTCTGATGTAACCAGGAATAAGTGCCACCAGTAGTGATGAGCGAACATGCTCGTCCGAGCTTGGTACTCGTTCGAGTATTAGGGTACTCGAAAGTACTCGTTACTCGGACGAGCATGTCGCGATACTCGAGAAAATATCATCATCCGTTTCCTGTAAGTTTGGGCGCAATTTCTCAGCCAATAAACTTGCAGGAGACTCTTTGGTACATCCTGCGATCACGTTGGACCCCATACATGTCGATAGCAGCGATTGGTTGGTCAGATCAGATGACCCTGCCATATAAAAATTGCGGTCGGCAGTGCTCTCTTCAGATGTATGCTGGAAGAAATTAGTGACAGAGCTGCTGCTTATCAGGGAGAGCGTTAGGGAGGGAATTAGTGTTCTAGTAGGCAGGGAATACTAGTGAAACAACCAAACAGGCCAAAGGGCTTTAAATAGTTTTTAATTTGTATTACTGCAGACTGCTGGCTGGGACTTGCAGTGCAGCTACCACGATTTCAGCAGCACACTGGTGATCGGCTGCTTTCAGAAAGAGGACATTAGGTGTTGCATAGAAGTGCTCAGTACTCTATGATTTTGTGACTGGTGGTGCTGCTGTTGTAGATTGTATTGCTGTGATTTGTAGTACACCTGCATAGAACTTCACTGCTCATTGTACTGTTTAACAGGTGCCATAGACCACAGACCACCACTTACACACAGGCTCTATAGGACAGCCTCCAAATACTAGTGTGACACTGACCACCAGTATATTTTATGATTTCTGTAATTCTTACTCAGGGCATATCTAAGCTCACTACTGACTGCCCAGTCTACACCGAAAAATATGGGGAACCCCAATTGATGAAATGGAATCAAGTATCAGTTTAACACAAATAATTATTTAATCAATCAAAGAAAAACAACACATAAAAACAAGACCTGGGGAGGTGGGAGACCAAGTTTCTGGGACAAGTCACTTAAAGTGCCAGTGCATCCATATACAAAATATTGTAAACTGTATACTAGAATTCATCCAGCATAAAGTGCATAGTAAAAGTGCTAGTGCCAATTGCTATAGTACGCTGATAGGAATTACATACATAAAAAGAAATACATATGGATAGCAATAGTAGTTACCAGTATATAACACAGGTCCCACTAGTCCCCCCACCTCACACTCCAATGCCGTTTCGCTTGCTTGGCTTCGTCAGGGAGTAGGAGGTGGGGGTCCAGGGGCGTTAAATATACATATATACATGTGTGTGTATGTGTATGTATATATATATATATATATAATATATAATGTGTGTGTATATATATATATATATATATATATATATGTATGTGTGTGTATATATATGTATGTGTGTGTATATATATATATGTGTGTGTATATATATATATGTGTGTGTGTATATATATATATATATATATATATATATACACACATACATGCATAATACCTGGCGATCCAGTGATGCCAGGCGTCCCGAGCCAGGCGGAAATGATGTCAAGCGTGATTACGCCATTCACCACCCACTCCAGCTTTTCGCCACGCCCGGCAAATGCGCACCGGATTACGCACAACCTGGCGGCCATCTTGGATGTGGAAGGCAATGTGGGCAGACTGAGTTATAATGTACAAATAGGCGGAAAAAGGATCTGTGCTGCATAGTAGTCCAAAACAACATATAAACAGTTTGTCAGAGGAGAAAAACAAATGTGAATTGTGCAAAAATAAACTGGCTGCAAAGAAAGGCAAAAGAATGTGCGATGTGCAAAGTGCTAGTGCAGTTAAAGTGCCGGTGCTGAAAACAAGGTGGATTGGAGTATATAAAGATTGGTATGAATGGAACAAGGTCATGAAAAAGGGGGGATTTCTTCACGAAACTTATAAATAATAAACAATGTAATATATGTGAGTATGTGACTGTGGGGAATGTGATGAATGAGTGTAAGTGATGTGTGATAGGTGATGTGGTAAAAAAAAAACTAGGTAGTGATGTGTATGGAAAGATTAATTAAGATGATGATGGGTGTGCATGAGTTAGACACTACATGCTACTAAACCCACCACAGGTGCAGTAGTGGGACAATGTCTAAAAAAAAATCAGTACACTAGTGTATATGTTAAAATGTGCCACAGTACCAAGATGCCACACATGTATATACCTAATTATAGTGTAGATAACTGGCACAGGTGTAACGGGAACATGTACAGGCCTCTGGACCACCGTAAATACAGGCCAAAAGGAAAAACTTAAAAAAATTTTAAAAGCAAGAGGCAGCATGACAGTATAGCTCTATATCTATATCTGTACCGGTGAATATGGATAAACCCTATTCATGCCATGGAGGGATGTACCTTCATGACACTGTATGGATCAAGAGGTATTAGTGTAATCCTCTGTATGTCATGGAGAAAAGTGATGTCATGGAAGGCAATGGGAATGGGAAATGAAGGAACAAGGATGTGAGTAAATAAGCAAAGGAACATGGGGACATGAAATTCCTGTCCCTCATGCATGTGAAACCCGACAGATGTTGAAAAAGGGAGAAAAAATGTATGGACAAAGGTGTCCGGGGACCACAGTGTTATGATGGCATGGATGGATATGTGTGCACACAAAAAACAAGTCTGCACCGAAAGACAAGAAGGCTTAGATGAGAGAAGCCTGAGCTGTAATAATCTATTCTATATACTCATACAAGGATATATCCAGAGAGTGTGTCCATTATGATCATATGCACATATGGGATGTGGGTCAATAATATGTAGCACAATTCAGTCTACTTCCCATCCTGTGGGAGCTATGTGTAGTAGGGCCATATGTGATATAAATTATATGTGAAAATCCCAGGTTGTTAGCATGAAGCGTCTGTATCGTGAAAATAGATGATCTAGGAATTGTTAATCCAAAGCAAACATATAAATCTGGCACTGCAACAAAAGATCATGTAAATCACCGCAAAAAAATGAATCATAAGAAACATTCAAACCTCTCGGTTGTACAGTTTTCAGTACTGTCATCCATTTGCTTTCTATTTGCAGTAACCGTTTTGTGATGTCACCTCCTCTGATCCCCAGATTTACACGGTCAGTGTCCTTGATTTTAAGGCCACGATGGTCACGTGCATGTTCTTTCATAAAGTGTCTTGGAATAGGTTTTAATTTTTCCAACTCCCACGGGTCGTTTTTTTTTCCAAGGTTACAGTTCGTTTTATGTCTCTGACATGCTTAAGGATCCTGTCTTTTTCAGTTGCCGAGAAGTCATCCCTATATACAGCAAGCTGCATGGGAAGGGAGCCTGGTATATTACTTTCTCTGTTGAGCAAGTAATGTGATGAACCACTTTGTATTCCTTCTGTCCTGTTGAGTCAAAGAAATTGTTACCAGTATTGACATGCGAGCAGGCTGTACAGTTGTTACAGGTATAACATCCCCATTTGGGGCCCCTAGATTGAAATTTACAGCCTGCTGACTTTTTACCAACATGTCCCCTAAGTTTTTGGAACGCTTTGCTGTCACCAATGGAGAATCTAGTATAAACTGTGCAATATCCCTGTCCTGTCTCAATACCGGCCAATGTTTTTTGAAAATGTTTACCATCTCCTGCCATCTGGAATGATAATTGGTTATGATCTGTGTCTTTCCCTGATCCTGCTGTCGCGGTTTGAATATCAGTAATTCCCTCCTGTTGCACAATTTAGCAAATGGATAACCCTCTTCTATATCAGTCTGGTTGTAGCCCCTTCTACGAAATCTGTCCTTCATATCACTTGCCTAAACCTCAAATTCCTGGTCATTGTCACAGATTCTTCTAGTTTGGATGAATTGACCCTTTGGTATGCCTCGAATCGTATGTCTTGGATATGCTGATGAGGCATGGAGCACTTGTTGTTTTTCGAAACAATGTAGTTTCCAATTCCGTATCCAAGCACAGGTTAGTAGAGGCTACAAAAGGTGAACAGCAATATGCTCACCTGGGCGAGTTGTGCTAAGCATAGGCACAACTCTATTGTAGGCTTAGAGAAGCTCACCGCTGCCAGCTCTAGGTGTCTCAAGGTAAAACCAGGAGATGCAGGATAAAGTAGAGGTTTCCCAGCAGTAGCCGACTGGGACAAAAAGACCTTGGATGAGTCTGGCGCAGGTGACATGCACAGTGTTAGCAAATGCCGCTTAGTATATAACCATAGGCGGTATGTTAGAGTGAAGATTTATTACAAGCTAATGATCCTTCCGTGCTTGTAATAAATCTTTACTGTAATATACCGCCTATGGTTATATGCTAAGCGGCATTTGCTACCACTGTGCATGTCACCTGCGCCGGACTCATCCAAGGTCTTTCTATCCCAGACGGCTACTGCTGGGAAACCTCTACATTATCTTCAATCCATTGTAACACTTCGGTGGAATCCATGATAAAAGATAGCAGTGTAACAATAGATTTTAAATTAAAATCAATAAACCTACATGTATTTTCGCAAAGGCCACAGCGGCCTGAAACAATTGGCCTACCATGAGGGTTTGTTTGGTCCTTGTAAACCTTTGGTAATAGGTATAATGTTCGTATCACCGGGTTATTGGTCCTCATAACATCATAGACTGTTTTGGTGATTGTGTCATCGCCCAATGCTTGGTCCAGGATGGTTGTAAGCTGTTTCTGGAAGAGGATGGTGGGATTAGCATCCAAATTGTGTGTAACAATTGTGGTCATTCAGTTGTCTGTACACCTCTCGCTCGTATGCCTCTACCGGCCAAATCACCACATTCCCACCCTTATCTGCAGGCTTTATTACTATGTTCTTCATTGAACTTAGTTCTCGCAATGCCTCACGTTAAAATAGGGATAAATTTGTTGTACCTGCGATGTTGCGATAGCTGTTCAAGATTTCTACTGCTGGGCTTAATGCCAGGGGTGGCAAGGTGGTGGATTTTTTTCTTTATATAGTCCAGAAATTTGCTGGGGCCCTCCAGTTGTTCTGCCCATAGGTCTTCTAGGGCCCTTACCGCCTCCAGTTCCTCTTCTGCTGTAGAGGGAGCATATTGCTGGTCCTTAGAGAAATGCTTTTTTAACAACAATTTTCTAGCAAACAGAAAAACGTCTTTAGTAGCCAAGAATCAAATTTAGCTACCAGGCTGAATGATGGGCCCAGGGATAATACCGATATCTGTGCTGGGAAGAGAGAAATGTTAGACAAGTACCTTCAATTGTTGCTGATCATTGCCATCATTGGCCTGCTATTCCTTCCTCTTCGCTCCTCTCTTTTCATAGTGTTGCCCTCTAAAATTTAGATTCCATGGAAGTGGCATTGGGTGCTTGGGAGGAGTTACTCACAAGTGATAGAGTGAAAGATGTTCTCTCCAATGGGCCATTTTGTCTCCACCTGAAGACCCGTCCATTTGCATGGTCCTGCACATCACATTGATATTTTTTAGATTTCGTATTTTGGATCTCCTTTTCCCATTTTTGTAGATTCTTCTTCAAAGATGTTTCAAATACAGTTTCTGCTGTCTCAGTAGTAGTGGATGATTTAAGTTGTTACTGTAATATAGCAATTTGCACCTCCATATTTTCAACTTTTTTGGTTTCCATCTCGATTAGTAGTAGCATAAAAGTCCTGGAGCAGAGGATACAAGCCTCCTCCCATTTTTTCTTTACTGTTTCATCCTTAACCACAAACTATGATAATACTGGAACACGTAGCCCTCTTGGTACTAGGTTCTTAGCTACATACTGTTCCAGAGCTGCTCGATTCCACCACTATCGTGTTCGTTTGTGCCATGCATCATGTAGATTTCTTTGGGTTTCCACAGCTTCCTGTGAATCTGTAGAAATGCTGCCTCTATCATTAAAAACCTGTAAAAGTTGCAGTGTCCATTCATTGTCTTTGGTACGTAAATCCCATAATTGGTATTGTTCCTAGAACAAGAACACAACATGAAAACGCCTATAAATCCAGGATCAAGGACTGTGAAAATGTCCCCACATGCCAAACTAAACCAAACTACACCAAAAAATCATATGGGGAACCCCAATTGATGAAATGGAATCAAGCATCAGTTTAACAAATTATATTTATTTAACCCCTTAAGGACCGTGCTAACTTTCGTTTTTGCGTTTTAGTTTTTTCCTCCATGTGCTTAAAAGGCCATAGCACTTGCATTTTACACCTACAGACCCACATGAGCCCTTATTTTTTGCGTCACTAATTGTACTTCGTAATGACAGGCTGAATTTTTCCATAAAATATGCTGCGAAACCAGAAAAAAATGATATGCGCAGTGAAATAGAAAAAAAAAAACGCAATTATTTTTCTTTGGGGGGGTGCTTCATTTTTACGCTGTGTGTCCTATGGAAAAACTTAGTTGTTATATATGTTCCTCAAGTCATTGCGATTAAAACGATATATAACATGTATAACTTTTATTGTATCTGATGGCTTGTAAAAAATTAAAACCATTGTTAACAAATATACGTTCCTTAAAATCGCTCTATTCCCAGGCTTATAGCGCTTTTATCCTTTGGTCTATGGGACTGTGTCAGGTGTCATTTTTTTGCGCCATGATGTGTTCTTTCTATCGGTACCTTGATTGTGCATATGCCACTTTTTGATTGCTTTATATTAAATTTTTTCTGGATTTGATGCGACCAAAAATGCGCAATTTTGCACTTTGGGATTTTTTTGCGCTTACACAGTTTACCGTGCGAGATCAGGAATGTGATTAATAGTTCGGGCGATTACAGACGCGGTGATAAAAAACATGTTTATTTATTTTTATTTGTAAAATGGGAAAAGGGGGGCGATTCAGACTTTTATTAGGGGAGGGGATTTTTTTATTAATAAAAACACTTTTTTTTTAACTTTCCCTTACAGTAATATGAAGCCCCCTGGGGGACTTCTATATACACAGAACTGATCTCCCATTGAGATCAATCCTGTGTATATAATAGAGCAATGATCCATCAGATCGGTGCTCTATTATAATGGTCTGCTGCAGACCATCTGAATAGATTGCCGAGCCGGGATCAGCGTCATTCAGACGCTGAGCCCCGGCCGGCTCATTAGAACGGATCTCCCCTCCACGATCGCATCGCGGGGGGGAGATCCCCCACTGGACACCAGGGAGAGGGGGCACAGCTGCTATTCAAATGCAGCTGTCAGTTTTGACAGCGGCATTTGAATAGTTAATTAGCCGGCCGCGGCGGCTAATACACGCGGTCCCTGGCTGCACTTAGCAACCGGGGACCGCGCGCTGCAGAGAGGGCTCACGCCGGGAGCCCTCTCTGTTTACTCTTAACGGCCGCATGACGGGTATACCCGTCATGCATCGTTAAGAGGTTAATCAATCACAGAAAAACAACACATAAAAACAAGACCTGGGGAGGTGGGAGACAAGTTAAAGTGCCAGTGCATCCATGTATAAAATATTGTAAACTGTATACTATAATCCATCCAGCATAAAGTGCATAATAAAAGTGCTAGTGCCAATTGCTTACAGTACGCTGGAATTGCCCAGTGTAAGGGGGTGTCACACAGTGTATAGGTGCAGCCACCACCAGCTTGTATACCACAGCCTCCCCAAAACTAGTGGGACCACTAGTATATTTTCTGACTTCTGTATTTCTTACTCAAGACATATCTAAGCTCACTAGTGATTGCACTGTGAAAGGGGGTGTCACAGTGTATAGCTGCAGCCACTATCAGCTTGTATACCACAGCCTCCAAAAAACTAGTGGGACCTGACTACCAGTATATTTTCTTATTTCTGTATTTTTTCCTGTGGGCATATACAAGCTCACTGCTAATTGCCCTGTGTAGGTGCCGCTATACACCATATAGCAGCACTTACCCACAGACTCTATACGACTACTTTCAAAAGTAGTTGAGTAATATATTTTCTTGGCTTGCTGTGATCTGTAGTGCAGCTATCTGTCTTGACTGTGCAGTGTCCATAAAATAGTGAAGCCCTGGGGTAAGGGTCGAGGGCGTGGGGTTCCAAGCAATGCAGTGGGCAGAGGCCGTGATTCTGGGCAGAGTGACACAGCAGCACGCGTTGAGGAGGGAGCAGTGGCACACCGCAGACATTCACTCCCTAGCTACTTTTCGCAACTTACGGGGCCTCAGGGTACACCACTATTGAAATCTCAGCAGTGTAAACAGGTGCTGACGTGGATAGCGGATAATGTGTCCAGTAACTTATCCACCACCCAGTCTTCCATGCAGTCCACCCACGTTAGCCAAGGGAGTGGAACCCTTGCTCCAAAAGCTCAGCCTCCTTCCCCACAGCCCGGCCCCTCCAGGGAAAGGAGGGATTCAGAATTGGAGGAAGAACTGGTGGATGAGGACGAGGTGACTGACCCAAGCTGGGTGGATAAGCCTAGTGACAGTGCTTCTGAGGGGAAGTCAAGTTCCGCCACAGGACAAGTTGGAAGAGGGGTGGGCAGAGGGAGAAGCAGGGCCAGAGCAAGTAGATCAGGAACTGTTTCACGGAGTCAAACTCCTGTGGTCAGGCCTAGATGTTTGCAAGTCTATAGGTTCTTTAAAGAAACTATGGATGACCGTCGGACTGTAGTGTGCAACCTGTGCCATGCCAGGATCAGCAGGGGAGCCACCACTACCAGGCTAACCACTACCAGCATGCGTTGGCATATGAGTGCTAAACACCCCACTCAGTGGAACCAAGGCCGTTCAGTTAGTGCTCCTTCCCCTGTGTCACATGCTGGCTCTGTCAGTCCACCCGCCCAGGCCAGAGCGCCACCCACCCATTCACCTCCACTATGCTCAAACTCAGTCAAACTCCAGACTGCTGGCTGGGACATGCAGTGCAGCTACCAAGATTTTAGCAGCACACTGTGGTGGTCTGCTGCTGGCAGAAAGGGGACAGCAGGTGTTGCATACAAACCCCGAAGAAGTCCTCAGTACTAGTATATTATTATTACTATTATATAGTATATTCCACCATCTTTCACAGGGCAATTAGCAGTGAGCTTGGATGTGACTGCAGTCATAAATGAAGAAATAAAATATACTGGTCACACTATTTTCTGGAGGTTGTTGTACACAATCTGTGGGTAACTGCAGCTATGTGCTAATTGCCCTGTGAAAGATGGTGGCATATACTATATAGCCTTTTGCACAAAAGGATAAGATGAAGTGCGGCAGCTCACCAAAATCAGTTAAAAGATGCTTTATTTGGACATAGAAGGCATCAATAGCAGGTACTATCCACAAATAAACAGAGCGACGGCCGTTTCACGTATAAAACGCTGCTTCTCGGCTCACAAATACAGCATGCACCTACATCACTTTTAAGCTGCTGCTCCCTTCTAGACACACACCCCTATCACCATCTGCCTGTGAGGGTATTATCTCACCGTGTACCAGAATGAGAGCAGTAGATGCAGTGTATCAACATATAAACATATTATAAAATATAATTTAATTTAAAAAAAAAACACAATCATACATCTGTACATGAAGGAACATCAAAGTGCACAAAATACAATAAAGACAGATTATTTTTATAGAAAGAAGCTCATATCGTTTTTGCTATTAAGTCCCGAATGATCCAGTAGGCTTCTCTTTTCAGAAGCTTTTTGTGTCTGTTCACACCTGCAGCCGCAGGTACATATTCCAAGCCTGTGAAATCAAGGACAGACGTATCACCTGCATAATTTTTGTTTGTGTTCAATTAAGCGCGGGCAACCAGAGCCAGTCCTAATGGGGTTTAGATGTTCTCTGAATCTTACATGCATGTTACGGATAGTCTTTCCAATATAAAAAGCACCACATTTACAAGTGATAACATAAACAATTAAGGAAGTTTTGCATGTTATAAAACATCTAATTTCCCATGAGACTTTTCTTTCACCATTATACTTACACATAGAGCACGAACCGCACTTTCCCTTTGACAAAGTTTTTTTCCAACCAGGTAGCTCCCTTTTCCTGTGCTTTTGGGGCCACTATCCGCTCACCTATAGTTCTATTTCTCCTGTATGAAAACAACGGTTTTCTTTCAGCTATAGTTTTTAGGTCTGGATCCCTCTCTGATATGCCAGTACCGTCTTATTGCATTCTTTATAGCTTTGTCTATAGACGTGTGTTTAAAGGAAAACACAAATCTCCTGTCTGCTTTTTCTTTCCTGTGTGAATAGTTACTTAGAAGTTGATACTGAGATTTTTTTACTAGCTTTTTCGTATGCTTTATTTATGACTTGTTCGGGGTAACCCCTTTCTCGTAGTCGGGTAGATAGTTCCTGAGCTTGACACTTATTTTTCATCATCACTATTTAATCTACGTAAACGTAGAAATTGCCCATATGGGATGGCTCTCTTGACGTGAGGGGGATGGAAGCTCTCATAATGCAAAAGGGCATTAGTAGCAGTTGGTTTTCTAAAGCCTGTGGTAACTATATTTCCATCTATAATGTTCACCCTCACGTCAAGAAAATCCAACTCCAGGCCCCCGTACACTGAGGTAAATTGCATATTCATTTTATTACCTCTCTTTAGATATTTTACAAACTCCTCAAAAAGGGATTTGGAGCTCGACCACACTACAAACACGTCATCCATGAATCTGAAATAGGTGACTATGTATTGTATAAATGGGTTCTCTTCTGTAAATATGTATCTTTTTTCATATACTGCCAGAAATAAGTTAGTCAGAGTGCAAGCTACGGGAGTGCCCATGGCAACTCCCGAGTCTTGTCTAAACCACCTATCTTGGAATCTGAAGGCATTGTGGGACAAAATAAATTTTAAAGCCTCACAAACAAATTTAGTAAATACAGCCGGCTTGACGTTAAGGATTTCTCCCACTGCCTGTACACCCGCATCCTGTGGGATGCGGATGTACAAACTTTAGATAGCTTGGTATATCTTTCAGAAGTGGTCGTAGTAACCAATCAGTGTATTTAGATAAGCTCTCAGTCACCGAGCCTATCCCCGACATGATAGGGCGTCCAGGGGGTCTGCTCGGTGACTTGTGCAGCTTGGGGAGGAAATACCAACCCGGTTTTCTTGGGTACTCCGGCAAAAGTTTTTCTGCTGTATGTGTAGATATCGCTCCCAACTCTACTGATTGTCTTAGAAATGTTTGTAAATGCCCCAAGTATTTATAAGTGGGATCTTCTGTACATTTTGTCCCACAATGCCTTCAGATTCCAAGATAGGTGGTTTAGACAAGACTCGGGAGTTGCCATGGGCACTCCCGTAGCTTGCACTCTGGCTAACTTATTTCTGGCAGTATATGAAAAAAGATACATATTTACAGAAAAGAATCCATTTATACAATACATAGTCACCTATTTGAGATTCATGGATGACGTGTTTGTAGTGTGGTCGGGCTCCAAATCCCTTTTTAAGGAGTTTGTAAAATATCTAAAGAGAGGTAATAAAATGAATATGCAATTTACCTCAGTGTACGGGGGCCTGGAGTTGGATTTGACGTGAGGGTGAACATTATAGATGGAAATATAGTTACCACGGGCTTTAGAAAACCAACTGCTACTAATGCCCTTTTGCATTATGAGAGCTTTCATCCCCCTCACGTTAAGAGAGCCATCCCATATGGGAAATTTCTACGTTTACGTAGATTAAATAGTAATGATGAAAAATATAAGTGTCAAGCTCAGGAACTATCTACCCGACTACGAGAAAGGGGTTACCCCTAACAAGTCATAAATAAAGCATACGAAAAAGCTAGTAAAAAATCTCAGTATCAACTTCTAAGTAACCATTCACACAGGAAAGAAAAAGCAGACAGGAGATTTGTGTTTTCCTTTAAACACATGCCTATAGACAAAGCTATACAGAATGCAATAAGACGGTACTGGCATATCATAGAGAGGGATCCAGACCTAAAAACTATACCTGAAAGAAAACCGTTGTTTTCATACAGGAGAAATAGAACTATAGGTGAGCGGATAGTGGCCCCAAAAGCACAGGAAAAGGGATATACCTGGTTGGAAAAAACTTTGCCGAAGGGAAATTTTAAGTGCGGTTCGTGCTCTATGTGTAAATATAATGGTGAAAGAAAATTTATCCAGGTGGGAGGAGTCTCATGGGAAATTAGATGTTTTATAACATGCAAAACTTCCTTTATTGTTTATGTTATCACTTGTAAATGTGGTGCTTTTTATATTGGGAAGACTATCCGTAACATGCATGTAAGATTCAGAGAACATCTAAACTCCATTAGGACTGGCTCTGGTTGCCGCGCTTAATTGAACACATAAACAAAAATCATGCAGGTGATATGTCTGTCCTTGATTTCACAGGCTTGGAATCTGTACCTGCGGCTGCAGGTGTGAACAGACACAAAAAGCTTCTGAAAAGAGAAGCCTACTGGATCATTCGGACAAACGCTATGGGACCATTGGGACTTAATGACAAAAATGATATGAGCGTCTTTCTATATAGAAAATCTGTCTTTATTGTATTTTGTGCACTTTGATGTTCCTTCATGTACAGATGTATGATTTTGTGTTTTGTTTTAATTTAATTGTATTTTATAATATGTTTATATGTTGATACACTGCATCTACTGCTCACATTCTGGTACACAGTGAGTTAATACCCTCACAGGCAGATGGTGATGGGGGGGGTCCAAGTTTGGTTTCCTAAAACTGGGGACAGTGCCAGCATACACATCTTGTGTGAATCTATATACTATATAGCTGCAGTTACCCACAGATTGTATACAACAACCTCCAGAAACTAGTGTCACCAGTATATATTCTTATTTCTTCATTTATGACTGCAGTCACATCCAAGCTCACTGCTAATTGCCCTGTGAAAGATGGTGGCATATACTAGTGAGCTTGGATGTGACTCGCCACTTGTCCCCACCGCTGATCCGAGTATGAGTTTGACTTGGAGGTGCTGGGCTGCCCTGCCCCTAGCGTGTTGTCAGAGCAGGTCTTCAGTGCAGCTGGTTGCATCATCACTAATAAGCGCACCCGCCTGTCAATTGACAGTGCTGACATTTATTAATTTTCTTATTTCTTTATTTCTTGTTGCAGCCATATCTAAGCTTACTGCTAATTACCCTGTGTAATTAGCAGTGAGATTGGTTGCGTGTGACAGCGGGCGGAACCATGGTGGCGGCTCTGCAACTCGGCAGCCTCACACATGTACCATGCCTAGCTCACGTTTTCAACCTAGTGTTGGTGCTGTGTTAGGCTAAATTTTCGTTTTTTTCATATGCGACCTCTGTTTTAATGGTTCTCTGTGCCCTCACCGCCATGCTGTGTCAGGCCTTATTTTTGGGATGCTCACTTGCTAACTCACTTTTAATGGTTTTCTGTGTCCTCACTGCCATTCTGTGTCAGGCAAAGTGTTTGGGTGGTTCATATGCTACCTGTGTTTGAATGGTTCCCTGTGTTCTCACCGCCATGCTGTGTCAGGCTAGATTTTGGGGTGGTTCACATGCTACCTCTGTTTTTATTGGGTCACTGTGTTCTCAACGCCATGCTGTCAGGCTAAATTTCAGGGTGCTTCATATGAGAACTCTGTTTTAATGGTTCGATGTGTCCTTACCGCCATGCGGTCAAGCTAGATTTTGGGTGCTTTATATGCTAACTGTTTTAATGGTTCTCTGTGTTCTGTATTAGAAAATGTACCCGGCGCTGCCCGGGTATAAAGTGTCAGTGGGTTAATTAGATTTATTCTAAGGTGCCCAAGAGGACAATCTATGTCCTTATTTTTTTGTTTAAGGGGAAATCGCCAGTAGCCCTATATACCCGACAGTTCTGCACTGTTTATGTAAATTGTAGCTGATGCACATTAGAAATAAACTAACAACGTCAAACATCTGTCCTGTATTCCTGTAGTGTGCTGTTGGGGGGGGGGCTGTATACCTGTAGTGTATAGTTAAGGGGGTCCTGTATACCTATAGTGTGTAGTTGTGGGGGCGAGGGAAGGGGGGCTGTATACCTGTTGTGTATAGTTGAGGGAGGTCCTGTATACCAGTAGTGTATAACCTCTTAAGGACGCATGACCTTAGCGCTGCGACTCCGCTCTGAACCGCCGCGATTCCAGGTGCCGCTTGTAGCCCGGGACCGTGCGTATTAGCGGGCACGGTCCGATCGCCGTGCAGCAGCCGAAAGCATCCGAGTGCCGATCTCATTGATCTTTGTATACCTATACAGCAAAGATCTCAATTAGAGATCAATGCACTTATACTAGAAGTCCCCCATGGGGGCTTCTAGTATAAGTGTAAAAAAAAAAAAAAAAAAGTGTTCTCATTAGTAAAAAGCCCCCTCCCCTAATAAGTCAGAATCACCCCCCTTTTCCCATGTTTTTAATAAAAGTAAATAAACAAACTTGTTTGGTATCGCCGCGAGCGTAATCAGCCAAACTATTAACCCCTTAACGACATCGGGCGTACCCATACGCCCCCGTTGCCTGGGCTTTAACGCAAACGGGCGTATGGGTACGCCCGATGTTTCCCCGATCGCTGCGTGTTCACACACAGCGGTCGGGGAAGATGGCCTGCTATAATGTATAGCAGGCCATCTTAGCTTCACGGCACGGGGGGTGGTTAACACCCCCTGTGCTTACGATCGCCGCTATAGGCTGATCAATTCAGATCAGCCAATAGCGGCGATCGGAACCTTTCCGGGTCATCGATGACCCGGAAAAAAATGGCGGTCGGTGCTGTCCGAGGACGGCACCGACCGCCATTACTGTAAAAAGTAATGGTGGTCACCATGCCACCGGCCCGATCGCCGTGAACGGCCGGCCGGCCATTCACGGCGATCGGGCCGGTGGCACGGCGATCAGAGTCCCACAATATAGTAAATACCTGCCCTGGACCCCTCAGCTAGGTAGCCGAGGGGTCCAGAGCAGGTATTTGTACATTACTCACCTGTCCCGGGCTCCTGATCGGCGTCTTCCGGGTTCGCGGCGTCCTCCGTCATTCCGTTCGGTCTTCGGGTCTTTCCGGCGGTCCCCGTCGTCTTCTTTCGGCTATTTTCGGCTCCAGCCTCGTCATTTGCGCTCTGCTGCCCCCTAGCGGCTGATATGTGTAATACACTTATCAGCAGCTACAGGGATATTCAGAATGTAGAAAAAGGTTTTTTTTTTTTTTTTTTCCAAATTTTTTTTTTTTCTATTTTCCGCACCCTATCGCCGCTGAGTGTTGATCAGCATCGCACGAAAGTGCGCTGCTAATCAGCAACTCCTCCTTTTTGGCGTAGGGTGTTTTTTTTCTATATCCTACTGCCACAGTCTGCTTATAAGTGCCGCACATAAGTGCGGCATTTATCAGCAACTCCTTTGTTGGCGTAGGTTTTTTTTTTATACTTACTGTAAAAAAACACGTAAAAAACACTACATTACACCACACTACATTGAATAAAGTTTGACACTACACCACTATATACCCCATATACTAATCCCCGTATAAAGATGGCCCCCAGGGTGTTTTCGGCGTCAGAGGGATACGTTATTATTGCCTCCGACACCGAAACAGCCAGTGAGGATGAATGGGGGGGATCCTTCTTTCCTCCATTCATCCTCATCATCCATTGACGTGTCTGGGGGTAGCGTAGCGTACGCTGCCCCCCAGACACGTCTTTTCCGCCAGTACCGTCCCAATAAGAGATGACGGTATGGTGTGAAATTCTACACACTCTGTGAGCGTACCTCAGGGTGCACTTACAGATTTCGGGTACGTGCAAACTGCGGAATGGCGAAGGATAACCCTTTGTGCATTCCGCAGCTGGCACCCGCCGGCGGACTGATGCGGGCGCATGTCTCTATCCGTGTCATAGACTCCATTCTATGCACGGGCGGAATCCGTCGTCCATCCAAAGAATGAACACGTTGGACGGAGAGCGGAATCCGCCCGTGCATAGAATGGAGTCTATGACACGTGTGGAGACGTGCGCCTGCATCAGTCCGCCGGTGGGTGCCAGCTGCGGAATGCACGAAGGGTTATCTGTCGCGATTCCGCAGTGTGCATGTACCCTTAGAGTGTATGAAGGAAGGGACACTCGAATCCAGCCCCCAGATGCCCCCTCCCCCCCATCCTCGGAGTTAATGGGGAGATCGTCCGGGAACTGATCTTCCCACTGCTGGATAAAGGTTACCACCTGTACGGGGATAACTTTTATACCAGCGCCCCCTCTTCCGGTCCCTCGCTGCCCTGTAGCTTGCGGCACGATCCGTAAATATCAGAAGTAGTAATAGCGCCCTAATAATTAGTAGCCATGGAGCGGACCCAGCGCTTCTGGATATGAGGGACCCCGTATCGCACCAGGGCAACATTTTCCAGGTGACGTCCCCCACACTGGAAAACAGGAGACCCCAGAAGAAGTGCAGAGTGTGGGATAACAGGGGGATCAGGAAGGACACCATTTTCCCGTGTGACACCTGTCCTGATCACCCCGGCCTCTGCATACTGGATCGCTTCAAGGCGCACCACACGTCATTGGGATTCTACATTATCTAAATTCTGTCCCTTATTCCTATTTCAGGGGTCACGTTGATCCAGGGATTATTCTGATCGCCATTATGGAGTCGGGAAGGAATTTTTTCCCAGTGATGAGGCTACTGTCGTCTGCCTCACAAGGGGTTTTTGCCTTCCTCTGGATCAACACAGGTTGAGTTTGGTGGACACCTGTCATTTCCAACCTTATAAACTAATAATTGGCCCAATACCCCCAAATAAATTAGAATTGTCCCTTTTTCCCAGCTAAGTAGGTATGGCCGCCATTCCCATTAGAGGATGCTATGATGCAATTACAAAGCTTCTGTGCGGCCAGGACAGTAGAAACCCCCCACAAGTGACCCCATTCTGGAAACTACACCCCATAAGGAATCTAATAAGGGGGGCAGCGGGGATATGTCCCCCTGGTGACGGCCACATTTGGGACGTGAAAATGAAAAAAATTGTATTTTTTATTTTCTCGGCACATGTTCTACGTAAGTGCCAGTCACCAGTGGGGTCCATATGCTCACTGCACCCCTTGTTAGATTATGGGGTGTAGTTTCCAGAATGGGGTCACTTGTCGGGGGTTTCTACTGACCTGGCAGCACAGGAGCTTTGTAATTGCGACATGGCCTCCATCCTCCATTCCAGCCTCTAAATGGCGCTCTGTCCCTTTGGTGACTTGCCCTGTGCCCATATGGCACATTATGCCCACATGTGGGGTATTTTCGTACTCAGGGGACACTACCCTACACGTTTTGTGTTCATTTTCTTTTTTAACCCCTTGTGGAAATGGAAAAAAATCAAGGCTAGACCAACATTTAGTGTAATTTTTGTAAAATTTTTACTCTAAATTATTAATCTTGTCATGTTTTTTCATTTTCACAAGGGGTTAAAAGATAAAAAAAAACATTTAATGTGTAGAGCAATTTCCCCTGAGTACGGAAATACCCCACATGTGGACATAAAGCGCCATGCGGGTGCAGGGTAAGCCTCCGAAGGGAAGGAGCGCCATTTGGTTTTTGAAGGCTGGATTTGGATGGAATGGATTTCGAGGGGCCATGTTGCATTCAAAAGGCCCCTGTGTTGCCAAGACAGTTGAAACCCCCCACAAGTGACCCCATTATGGAAACTGCACCCCTCATGGAATGTAACAAGGGGTGTAGTGAGCATATGGACCCCACTGGTGACTGACACAAATGTAGAACAATGTGGCGTGAAAATGAAATATTACATTTTTTACACTATAATGTTGGTCTAGCCTTGAATTTATCATTTTCACAAGGGGTTAAAAGAGGAGAAAAAAAACAAAATGTGTAGAGCAATTTCCCCCGAGTCCGTAAATACCCCACATGTGGACATAAAGCGCCATGCCAGTGCAGGGTAAGCCTCCGAAGGGAAGGAGCACCATTTCGTTTTTGAAGGCTGGATTTGGATGGAATGGATTTTGAGGGGCCATGTTGCATTCAAAAGGCCTCTGTGTTGCCAAGACAGTTGAAACCCCCCACAAGTGACCCCATTATGGAAACTACACCCCTCAAGGAATGTAACAAGGGGTGTAGTGAGCATATGGACCCCACTGGTGACGGGCACAAATGTGGAACAATGTGGCGTGAAAATGAAATATTACATTTTTTACACTATAATGTTGGTTTAGCCTTGAATTTATCATTTTCACAAGGGGTTAAAAGAGAAAAAAACACACAATATGTGTAGAGCAATTTCCCCCGAGTCCGTAAATACCCCACATGTGGACATAAAGCGCCATGTGGGTGCAGGGCAAGCCTCCGAAGGGAAGGAGCGCCATTTGGATTTTGGAGGTTGGATTTGGCTAGAATGGATGATGAACGCCATGTCGCATTTACAGAGCCCTCGTGCTGCCAAAACACTGGAAACCCCCCACAAGTGACCCCATTCTGGAAACTGCACCCCTCAGGGAATCTAACAAGGGGTGCAGTGAGGATATGGACCCCTTGATGACGGGCACATTTGTGCCATGAAAGTGAAAAAATGAAATTTTTCCCTTTCACGTCACATTGTTCCACATTTGTGCCCGTCACCAGTGGGGTCCATATGCTTACTGCACCCCTTGTTAGATTCCTTGAGGGGTGTAGTTTCCAGAATGGAATCACTTGTGGGGGGTTTCCAGTGTCTTGGCAGCACGAGGGCTCTGTAAATGCGACATGGCCCTTGAAATCCTTTTCAGTGAAATTCAGCTTCCAAAAGCCAATTGGCGCTCCTTCCCTTTGGAGGCTCGTCCTGCGCCCCCTTGGCACTTTATCGCCACATGTGGGGTATTTCTGTACTCGGGAGAAACTGCGCTACACATTTTTTGTCTTTTTTTGCCTCTTATCCCTTTAAGAAAATGAAAAATTGAAGGCTAGAACAACGTTTTAGTGTAAAAAAATAATTTTTTCTTTTTTCACGCCATATTGTTCGGAAAATCTGTGAAGCACCTGTGGGGTCCAGATGCTCACCACACCCCTTGTTACATTCCTTGAGGGGTGTAGTTTTCTAAATGGTGTCCCTTTAGGGGTGTTTTTTAGGTTTTGACACCCCAGAGCCTCTGCCAACCTGAAGTGGTACAGTCAAAAATGACCAAATATAACGGAGGCGTTGAAATTCACTAGGCGCTCCCTTATATCTGAGGCTTGTGGTTGCGTCAAATAGCGCAATAGGGTCACATATGGGGTATTTCTATAAACTGCAGAAACGGGGCAATAATTATTGGGGTGCATTTCTCTGGTAATAGGTTTATAATTATGAAAAATATTGGATTACAATAAAATCTCTGCACAGAAAATTAAAATTTTCAAATTCCTTACACACTTCGCTTTTATTTCTGTGACTCCCCTAAAGGGTTAAAACACTTTCTGGATGTGCTTTTGCAGAGTTTGGGGGGTGCAGTTTCTGAAATGGGGTGCTTTGTGGGGCTTTCTAACATACAGGCCCCTCAAATACACTTTAAACCTGAACAGGTCCCTAAAAATATCTGATTTTGAAATTTTACTGAAAATTTGGAAATTTGCTGCTAATGTTTTAAGCTTCCTATCGTCTAAAAAAAATGAAAGATAGTTTAATAAATGCCGCCAACATAAAGTAGACATGTTGCTAATGCTATTTAATATATAATTTATGTGGTATAACCACTTTCTGTATACGCAAAGAAGTTTCAAAGTTGGAAAAATGCATTTTTTCACATTTTTTCACATTATTTGGGTTTTTTTCATAAAGATTTGTTATGAGTATCGACTCCAATTTACCAGAAATGTAAAGTACAATATGTCACGAGAAAACAATCTCAGAATCAGCCGGATAGGTAAAAGCATCCCGAAGTTATTAATGACTAAAGTGACACTGGTCATATTCATAAAATTTGTCTCTGTCATTAAGGCCATTTCAGGCTCTGTCCTTAAGGGGTTAATTAATCACATTCCTGATCTCGCACGGTAAACGGTGTAAGTGCAAAAAAATCCCAAAGTGCAAAATTGCGCATTTTTGGTTGCATCAAATCCAGAAAAAAAATGTAATAAAAAGCAATCAAAAAGTCGTATATGCACAATCAAGGTACTGATAGAAAGAACACATCATGGCGCAAAAAATGACACCTCGCACAGACCCATAGACCAAGGTATAAAAGCGTTCTAAGTCTGGGAATGGAGCGATTTTAAGGAAAATATATTTGTTAACAATGGTTTGAATTTTTTACAAGCAATCAGATAAAAGAAAAGTTATACATGTTACATATTGTTGTAATCGTAACTACTTGAGGAACATGCATAACAAGTCAGTTTTACCCCAGGGCGAATGGTGTACAAACAAATACCCCCCAAATAAAAGAAATGCGTTTTTTTTTTGTTCAATTTTACCACACATTGAATTTTTTCTTGGTTTCGCAGTGTACTTTATGCAAAAGTTCAGCCTGTCATTGCAAAGTACAATTAGTAATGCAAAAAATAAGGGCTCATGTGGGTCTCTAGGTGGAAAAATGCAAGTGCTATGGCCTTTTAAACACGAGAAAAAAACTAAAACGCAAAAACAAAAATTGGCTCCGTCCTTAAGGGGATAATTTTGGGGGGGGGGGGGGGGCTGTATACCTGTACTGTATAGTTTGGTAAGTACTGTATACCTGTAGTGTATAGTTTTAAGGTCCTTTTATACCTGTAGTGTAGAGTTGGTGGGGGTGCTGTATACCTGTGTATAGTTTTGGGTTCCCTTATACCTGTAGTATATAGTTTGGGGTCCTGTATACCTGTAGTGTTCTGTAGTGTATAGTTCGGGGGTCCAATATACCTGTACTGTATAGTTTGAGGGTCCTGTATACCTGTAGTATATAGTTGGTGGAGTTGCTGTATACCTGTAGTGTATAGTTTTGGGTCCTGTATACCTGTAGCATAGAGTTGGTGGAGGTCCTGTATACCTGTATTTTATAGTTTGGGGTCCTGTATACCTGTAGTATATAGTTGGTGGAGGTCCTGTGCACCTGTAGTGTATAGTTTTGGGGTCCTATATACCTGTAGTGTCCTGTATACCTGCAGGGTCGTATTTACCATTAGGCACTCGTGGTCTGCCTAGGGCGGCACCAGGGAGCAGGGGGAAGGAAACGACTTTTAATTTTTTCATTTTTTTTTTCTTCCACCTCCTATTCAGACTTGCCAGAAAATCTAGTGTCTTTTCGAAGGGGGGGTGTGGTACTATTGGTCATGTCTGGTATGGCAGTGTTATCCATTCACAGTGTGTCGGTATTGGTCAGGTCTAATATGGTGGTGTTATCCAGTCACAGTGTGTTGGTATTGGTCAGGTCTAGTATGGCAGTGTTATCCAGTCACAGTGTGGCGGTATTGGTCAGGTCTGATATGGTCGCAGTCCAGTCCAGTGTTGTACAGTGACAGTCCAGTCACCTACCATTCTATCATGCTAATTGGTGAGTGAAGATGGGGCGTCCTCAGGTTTAGTGATTAGGGCAGCAGCAGCTGGTAATACTGCCCTTTATACATGTACTGTATAGTAGGAGTAGGGGGTCTAACAGTTATTTCTGTGGATGTTGTGGGGCAGCCGCCCTAGCAACCACAGCTCCCTGTGAAAATGAAAGTAGTAATTCTATTGGTTGCTAAACTGCCGTTTACTGCTGGGCAGAGCTGCAGCTAATTATGTTACCTCTGTGTACAGTGTTAACATTTTCCCGTTCATTTCTATGGGGCAGTCTTCCGCATCCCCCTCCTCTCCTGTACATCTGGCAAGGACAGGACCTTCACTCTAACCTTCCCGGGCACCCAATGTATCTGTGGGCCAAATTTGGGGTCAAAAGTTTTAGGCGTTTGGAAGTCTATATAGCACAGACAGAGAGACCTTTCATTTTTATGATATAGACTAGAAAATGTACCCGGCGCAGCCTGGGTATAAAGTGTCAGTGTGTTAATTAGATTTGTTCCAAAGTCGCCCAGGAGGCCAATCTATGCCCTTGTTTTTTTGTTTAAGGGGAAATCGCCAGGAGCCCTATATACCCCTTTTTATACGCTATATACCCAGACAGTTCTGAACTGTTTATGTAAATTGTAGGTTAGAAATAAACTAAAAACTGTAAACATCTTAAATACCTAATAGCCAAACTGAGATGTCATCATGTGATCAGACTGTAAACAGAGCCTAGTTATATACATAATTGGCAGTTTATCATACAGAGTCTGGTTATATACAACATTGTCAGTGTCATATACAGCACAGCCTGGTTATATGCAACATTGTCAGTGTTTATATACAGCCTGGTTATTTACAACACTGACAGTGTTATATATATATATATATAGCCTGGTTATGTACAACATTGGTAGTGTAATGCAGTGCCTGGTTATATACAACATTGACAGTGTTAGTGGCGGTCCTGAATACCTGTAGTATATAGTTGGTGGAGGTCCTCTATCCCTGTAGTGTATAGTTCTGGGGTCCTGTATACCTCTAGTGTATAGTTCTGGGGTCCTGTATACCTCTAGTGTATAGTTTAGGGGTCCCCCCGCCGACTGCAGACCATAAGTAAGGTGTGTGTGTGTGTGTGTGTGTGTGTGTGTGTGTGTGTGCAGAAAACCTGCAACTTATTATAAGTGCATACACAATCCTGCATCATCATATTCTGGCCCTCTTAGGCATTACCTTTCATCCTTGGTGAGGACAACACAGAAGGGGTTTCAAAGTTTCTAATACTGCATACGATCCTCACCCCCCCCCCCCCCCCCCCGCAGGTAGCCCCTGTACTGTATACACTCCCCCCCCCCCCCCCCCCCCCCCCTTTGCAGGTACTCCTATACTGTATACACTCCATCCCTGCAGGTAGCCCATACTGTATACACCCCCCACCCCTGCAGGTAGCCCCCATACTCTATACCCCCCTTTGCAGGTAGTCCCAATACTGTATACACTCCACAGGTAGCCCCCATACTGTATACCACCCACCCCTGCGGGTAGCCCCCATACTCTATACACTCCCCCCATTGCAGGTAGCCCCCATACTGTATACACTGAATATACACTTTACACTGTTAGGGTGCCTTCACACATACCTGATCCGCAGCGACCAAAATTGCGCATTTTGTCGCATCAAATCCAGAAAAAATGTTATAAAAAGCGATCAAAAAGTCGTATATGCGCAATCAAGGTACCGATAGAAAGTAAACAACATGGCGCAAAAAATGACACCTCACACAGCCCCATAGACCAAAGGATAAAAGCGTTAATACATATTACATATCGTTGTAATCGTAACAACTAGAGGAACATGCGTAACAAGTCAGTTTTACCCCAGGGCGAATGGCGTAAAAACAAATAGCCCCCAAATAAAAGAAATGCATTTTTTTGTTCAATTTCACCACACATTGAATTTTTTCCTGGTACTTTATGCAAAAATTTAGCCTGTCATTGCAAAGTACAATTAGTGCCGCAAAAAATAAGGGCTCATGTGGGTTTCTAGGTGGAAAAATGCAAGTGCTATGGCCTTTTAAACACAAAGAGGAAAAAACGAAAACGCAAAAACGAAAATTGGCTCCTTCCTTAAGAGGTTAAAGAGTCACTGTCACTTTTTTTTCTTTTTTTTGCAGAAATCAATAGTGCAGGCGATTTTAAGAAACTTTGTAATTGGTTTTATTAGCCAAATATGCCATTATCTGCATTCAAAAAGCCTCTTCCCAGGTCCCCCCTCCCTCCTCTTTTCCATCCAGTAGTGTATAGTTGGGGGGGGGGGGGGGCTGTATACCTGTACTGTATAGTTAGGGAAGTCCTGTATACCTGTAGTGTATAGTTGGTGAAGGTCCTGTATACCTGTACTGTATAGTTCGGGTGTCCTGTATACCTGTATTATATAGTTGGTGAAGGTGCTGTAAACCTGTAATGCATAGTTGGAGGAGTACCTGTATACCTGTAGTTTATAGTATGAGGGTCCTGGATACCTGTAGTGTATAGTTGGTGGAGGTCTTGTATACCTGTACTATATAGTTCGGGGGTCCTGTATACCTGTAGTATATAGTTGGTGGAGGTCCCGTGCACCTGTAGTGTATAGTTTTGGGGTCCCGTATTTCTGTAATATCCTGTATACCTGCAGGGTCATATTTACCATTAGGCACTCATGGTCTTGTGCCTAGAGCAGCACCTTGCAGAAGGGCAGTACCAGGGAGCAGGGGGACGGAAACAACTTTATTATTTTTTATTTTTCTAGTCTCCCACCTCCCGTTCAGAGTTGCCAGAAAATCTGGTGTCTTTTCGAGGGGGGGGGGGGGGGGGGGGGGTTATGGCAGTATTGGTCAGGTCTGGTATAGCGTTGTTATCCAGTCACAGTATGGTGGTATTGGTCAGGTCTGGTATGACAGTGTTATCCAGTCACAGTATGGTGGTATTGGTCAGGCGTGGCGGTATTATCCAGTCACAATATGGCGGTATTGCTCAGGTCTGGTGTGGCGGTGTTAAATGTGACGTCTGGAGCGATTATCTACCAATCTACCTATCCTGATGCTAATTAGTGAGTGAAGATGGGGCTTCCTCAGGTTTAGTGCTTTGGGCAGCAGCAGCTGGTAATATGGCCCTGTATAGATGGAGTAGGGGGTCTACTAGTTATATCTGTGGATCTGTTGTGAGGCACCTGGCCCTAGCAACCACAGCTCCCTGTGAAAATGAAAGTAGTAATCCTACTGGTTGCTAAGGCTCCCAACTGCCGTTTACTGCTGAGCAGAGATGCAGCTAATTGTCACCTGTGTGTGCAGTGTGGAAATTGTGCCATTCATTTCTATAGGGCGCACTTCCCCGTCCCCTTCTGTACATCTGACGGGGACGGGACCTTCGCTCTAACCTTCCCGGGTGCCAAATTTAGGGTCAAATTGTTCAGGCGTTTGGAAGTCTATAGAGGACAGACAGACAGACAGACTTTGATTTTTATGATATATATATATATATATATATCATAAAAATCAAAGTCTGTCTGTCCTCTATAGACTTCTAAACGCCTGAACCGTTTGACCCCAAATTTGGCACACTGATACATTGGGTGCCTGGGCAGGTTAAAGCGAAGGTCCCGTCTTCGCCAGATGTACAGGAGGGGAGGGGAAAGAGCGCCCCATAGAAATGAATAGGAAATTTCCTCACTGCACACACAGGTGATATAATTAGCTGCAGCAGACGGCAGTTGGAAGCCTTAACAACCAATAGGATTACTGCTTTCATTTTCATAGGGAGCTGGAATCTGGTTGCTAGGGCAGCTGCCTCACAACATCCACAGAAATAACTGGTAGACCCCCTACTCCATCTATACAGTACATGTATACAGGACCCCCTTCTCCGTCTATACAGTACAGGTATACAGGACCCGCTACTCCATCTATACAGTACATGTATACAGGACCCCCTATTCCATCTATACAGTACATGTATACAGGACCCCCTACTCCATCTATACAGTACATGTATACAGGACCCCCTACTCCAACTATACAGTACATGTATACAGGGCAGAATTACCAGCTGCTGCTGCCCTAAGCACTAAACCTGAAGAAGCCCCATCCTCACTCACCAATTATTATCAGGATTGGTAGGTAATGGCTCCAGACGTCACATTTAACACCGCCACACCAGACCTGACCAATTCCACCATGCTGTGACTGGATAACACTGCCATACCAGACCTGACCAATTCCGCCATACTGTGACTGGATAACACTGCCAGACCTGACCAATACCGCCATACTGTGACTGGATAACACCGCTATACCAGACCTGACCAATACCGACACTCTGTGATTGGATAACACCTCCACACCAGACCTGACCAATACCGCCATACTGTGACTGGATGACACCGCCATACCACACCTGACCAATACCGACACACTGTGACTGGATAACATCGCCATACCATACCTGACCAATACAGCCATACTGTGACTGTATAACACCGCTATACCAGACCTGACCAATACCGCCATACTGTGACTGGATGACACTGCCATACCAGAAGTGACCAATACTACCATACCCCCCTTCGAAAAGACACTAGATTTTCTGGCAAGTCTGAACAGGAGGTGAAAGACTAGAAAAAATAAAAATTAAAAAGTTGTTTCCTTCCCCCTGCTCCCTGGTGCTGCCCCCATGCATGCTGCTGCAGGTATACAGGACACTACAGGTATACAGGGCCCTAAAACTATACACTACAGGTGCACGGGACCTCCACCAACTCTATACTACAGGTGCACGGGACCTCCACCAACTCTATACTACAGGTGCACAGGACCTCCACGACTATATACTACAGGTATACAGGACACCAAACTATACATTACAGGTATCCAGGACCTCCACCAACTATATACTACAGGTATACAGCACCCCCACCAACTCTATATACTACAGGTATCCAGGACCCCAAAACTATACTCTATAGGTATACAGGACCCCCCGAACTATATACTACAGAACACTACAGGTATACAGGATTCCCGAACTGTATACTACAGAACATTACAGGTATACAGGACCCCAAAAGTATACACTACAGGTATACAGGACCTCCACCAACTCTATACTACAGGTATACAGGACCCTGGAACTATATACTTCAGGTATACAAGACCTCCACCAACTCTATTCTACAGGTATATAGCACCTCCACCAACTCTATACTACAGGTATGCAGGACCCCAAACTATACACTACAGGTATACAGAACCCCCGAACTATAAACTTCAGGTATACAAGACCTCCACCAACTCTATACTACAGGTATACAGCACCTCCACCAACTCTATACTACAGGTATACAGAACCCCAAACTATACACTACAGGTATACAAGAACCTAAAACTTTACACTACAGGTATACAGGACCTCCACCAACTATATACTACAGGTACACAGGACCCCAAAACTAAACACTACGGGTATACAGGACCTCAATCAACTGTATACTACAGGTATACAGCACTCCCACCAACTCTACTACAGGTTTAAAGGATCCCAAACTATACACTACAGGTATACAAGAACCTAAAACTTTACACTACAGGTATACAGGACCTCCACCAACTATATACTACAGGTACACAGGACCCCAAAACTAAACACTACGGGTATACAGGACCTCAATCAACTATATACTACAGGTATACAGCACCCCAAAACTTTACGCTACAGGTATACAAGAACTCTACCAACTATAAACTACAGGTACACAGGACCCCCAAACTATACGCTACAGGTATACAGGACCCCCGAACTATATACCACATGTATACAAGGCCTCCACCAACTATACACTACAGGTATCCAGGACCCTCGAACTATAAACTACAGGTATAGAAGACCTCCACCAACTATACATTACAGGTATACAGCACCTTCACCAACTATATATTACAGGTATACAGGACCCCCAGCTATACAGTACAGGTATACAGGACCTCTACCACCTATACACTGCAGGTATACAGTACTTCCCAAACTATACAGTACAGGTATTCAGCCCCCCCCCCCCCCAATAATACACTACTGGTATACAGGACCCCCTCAACTACACACTACAGGTATACAGCCCACCCCCAACAGTACACTACAGGTACACAGGACGGATGTTTGAAGTTTTTAGTTTATTTATAATGTGCATAACCTACAATTTACATAAACAGTGCAGAACTGTCGAGTATATAGGGGCATATAGGGCTACTGGCGATTTCCCCTTAAAAAAAAACAACAAGCACCTAGATTGGCCTCCTGGGCACCTTAGAATAAATCTAATCAACACACTGACACTTTATCCTCTTAAGGACCCATGACGTACCGGCACGTCATGGATCACTGTCACTTAAGGACCCATGACGTACCGGTACGTCAGCCCTTTAAACGGGCGCCGCGGCCGGCCGGGTCCCGATCGGGGGAGATAGCCTGCTATAATACATAGCAGGCCATCTCTCCCTGTCGGCATGGAGGGTTGTTAACCCCCCCCATGCCGACGATCGCCGCTATTGGCTGTTATGCCCATAGCGGCGATCGGAACCTTTCCGGGCCATCGGTGGCCCGATGACCCGGAAAAAAATGGCGGTCGGTGCTGTCCGAGGACGGCACCGACCGCCATTACTGTAAAAAGTAATGGTGGTCACGGTACCACCGTCCCGATCGCCGTGAACAGCCGGCCGGCCGTTCACGGCGATCAAAGTCCCCACAAGTAATAAATACCTGCTCCGGACCCCTCAGCTAGGTAGCTGAGGGGTCCGGAGCAGGTATTTGTACATTACTCACCTGTCCCGGGGTCCTGATCGGCGTCTTCCGGGTTCCCGGCGTCCTCTTCATCTTGTCGGGACTTCGGCTTCTTCCGTGAGTCCCGATCTGCTTTTTCCGGCTCCAGCGTCGTCTTTTTTCGTATTTTTCCGGCTCCAGCGTCGTCTATTTTCGGATCTTGCGCTCTGCTGCCCCCTAGCGGCTGATAAGTGTAATACACGTATCAGCCACTACAGGGATGTTCAGAATGTAGTAAAAAAAAAAATTTTTCCCAATTTTTTTTTTTTCTATTTTCCGCACCCTATCGCCGCTGAGTGTTGATCAGCATCGCACGAAAGTGCGCTGCTAATCAGCAACTCCTCCTTTTTGGCGTAGGGTGGTTTTTTTTTTTTATATCCTACTGCCACGGTCTGCTGATAAGTGCCGAACATAAGTGCGGCATTTATCAGCAACACCATTTTTGGCGTAGGTTTTTTTTGTATACTTACTGTAAAAAACACGTAAAAAAAACCACTACATTACACCACACTACATTGAATAAAGTTTTACACTACACCACTACATACCCCAATATACCCCATATACCAATCCCCATATAAAGATGGCCCCCAGGGTGTTTTCGGTATCGGACGCATACGTTATTATTGCCTCCGACACCGAAACAGCCAGTGAGGATGAATGGGGGGTCCTTTGTTCCTCCATTCATCCTCATCATCCAGTGACGTGTCTGGGAGTAGCGTAGCGTACGCTGCCCCCCAGACACGTCTTTTCTGCCAGTACCGTCCCAATAAGAGATGACGGTATGGCGTGAGATTCTACAAACTCTGTGAGAATACCTCAGGGTACACTTACAGATTTAGGGTACGTGCACACTGCGGAATGGCGAAGGATAACCCTTCGTGCATTCCGCAGCTGGCACCCGCCGGCGGACTGATGCAGGGGCGCGTCTCCGCCCGTGTCATAGACTCTATCCTATGCATGGGCGGATTCCATCATCCGTCATTCCATCAACACGTTGGACGCAGAGCGGAATCCGCCCGTGCATAGAATGGAGTCTACGACACGGACGGAGACGTGCGCCTGCATCAGTCCGCCGGCGGGTGCCAACTGCGGAATGCACAAAGGGTTATCCTTCGCGATTCCGCAGTGTGCACGTACCCTTAGAGTGTATGAAGGAAGGGACACTCGAATCCAGCCCCCAGATGCCCACTCCCCCCCCCCCCCATCCTCTGAGTTAGTTGGGACATCGTCCGGGAACTGATCTTCCCACTGCTGGATAAAGGTCACCACCTGTACGGGGATAACTTTTATACTAGCACCCCCTCTTCCGGTCCCTCGCTGCCCGAGCTACTGTAGCTTGCGGCACGATCCTAACATATCAGAAGTAGTAATAGAGCCCTAATATTTAGCAGCCATGGAGCGGACCCAGCGCTTCTGGATATGAAGGACCCCGTATCGCACCAGGACAACATTTTCCAGGTGACGTCCCCCACACTGGAGAAAGGGAGACCCCAGAAGAAGTGCAGAGTGTGGGGTAACAGGGGGATCAGGAAGGACAACATTTTCCAGTGTGACACCTGTCCTGATCACCCCGGCCTCTGTATACTGGATCGCTCCAAGGCGCACCACACGTTACTGGGGTTCTACATTATCTAAATTCTGTCCCTTATTCCTATTTCAGGGGTCACGTTGATCCAGGGATTATTCTGATCGCCAATATGGAGTCGGGAAGGAATTTTTCCCCTGTGATGAGGCTACTGTCGTCTGCCTCACGAGGGGTTTTTGCCTTCTTCTGGATCAACACAGGTTGAATTTGATGGACACCTGTCATTTCCAACCTTATAAACTAATAATTGGCCTAATACCCCCAAATAAATTAGAATTGTCCCTTTTCCCCAACTAAATAGGTATGGCCGCCATTCCCATTAGAGGATACCATGATGCAATTACAAAGCCTCTGTGCGGCCAGGACAGTAGAAACCCCCCACAAGTGACCCCATTCTGGAAACTACACCCCATAAGGAATCTAACAAGTGGGGCAGCGGGGATATGGCCCCCTGGTGACGGCCACATTTGGGACGTGAAAATGAAAAAAATGGTATTTTTTATTTTCACGGCACATGTTCTACACATGTGCCCATCACTAGTGGGGTCCATATGCTCACTGCACCCCTTGTTAGATTCCTTATGGGGTGTAGTTTCCAGAATTGGGTCACTTGTCGGGGGTTTCTACTGTTCTGGCAGCACAGGAGCTTTGTAATTGCGACATGGCCTCCATCCCCCATTCCAGCCTCTAAATGGCGCTCTGTCCTTTTGGTGACTTGCCCTGTGCCCATATGGCAAATTATGTCCACATGTGGGGTATTTTCGTACTCAGGGGAAACTACCCTACACGTTTTGTGTTCATTTTCTTTTTTAACCCCTTGTGGAAATGGAAAAAAATCAAGGCTAGACCAACATTTAGTGTAATTTTTTTTTTAATTTTTACTCTAAATCATTGATCTTGTCTTGATTTTTTTCATTTTCACAAGGGCTTAAAAGATAAAAAAAAACACAATGTGTAGAGCAATTTCCCCTGAGTACGGAAATACCCCACATGTGGACATAAAGCGCCATGCGGGTGCAGGGTAAGCCTCCAAAGGGAAGGTGCGCCATTTGGTTTTTGAAGGCTGGATTTGGATGGAATGGATTTCGAGGGGCCATGTTGCATTCAAAAGGCCCCTGTGTTGCCAAGACAGTTAAACCCCCCATAAGTGACCCTATTATGGAAACTACACCCCTCAAGGAATGTAACAAGGGGTGTAGTCAGCATATGGACCCCACTGGTGACGGGCACAAATGTGGAACAATGTGGCGTGAAAATGAAATATTAAATTTTTTACACTATAATGTTGGTCTAGCCTTGAATTTATCATTTTCACAAGGGGTTAAAAGAGAAAAAAAAACACAATGTGTAGAGCAATTTCCCCCGAGTCCGTAAATACCCCACATCTGGACATAAAGCGCCATGTGGGTGCAGGGCAAGCCTCCGAAGGGAAGGAGCGCCATTTGGATTTTAGAGGTTGGATTTGGCTAGAATGGATGATGAACGCCATGTCGCATTTACAGAGCCCTTGTGCTGCCAAAACACTGTAAACCCCCCACAAGTGACCCCATTCTGGAAACTACACCCCTCAAGGAATCTAACAAGGGGTTCAGTGAGGATATGGACCCCTGGATGACGGGCACATTTGTGCCATGAAAGTGAAAAAATGTAAATTTTCACTTTCACGTCACATTTTTCCACATTTGTGCCCGTCACCAGTGGGGTCCATATGCTCACTGCACCCCTTGTTAGATTCCTTGAGGGGTGTAGTTTCCAGAATGGGGTCACTTGTGGGGGGTTTCCAGTGTCTTGGCAGCACGAGGGCTCTGTAAATGCGACATGGCCCTTGAAATCCATTGCAGTGAAATCCAGCTTCCAAAAGCCAATTGGCGCTCCTTCCCTTTGGAGGCTCGTCCTGCGCCCGCTTGGCACTTTATGTCCACATGTGGGGTATTTCCGTACTCGGGAGAAACTGCGCTACATGTTTTGTGTTTTTTTTTTTTCCTTTTATCCCTTTGTGAAAATGAAAAATTGAAGGCTAGAACAACATTTTAGTGTAAAAAATACTTTAGTCTTTTTTCAAGCCATATTGTTTGGAAAATCTGTGAAGCACCTGTGGGGTCCAGATGCTCACCGCACCCCTTGTTACATTCCTTGAGGGGTGTAGTTTTCTAAATGGTGTCCCTTTTAGGGGTGTTTTTAGGTTTTGGCACCCCAGAGCCTCTGCCAACCTGAAGTGGTACAGTCAAAAATGACCAAAAATAACGGAGCCATTGAAATTCACTAGGCGCTCCCTTATATCTGAGGCTTGTGGTTGCGTCAAATAGCGCAATAGGGCCACATATGGGGTATTTCTATAAACTGCAGAAACGGGGCAATCAATATTGGGGTGCATTTCTCTGGTAATAGGTTTATAATTATGAAAAATATTGGATTACAATAAAATCTCTGCACAGAAAATTAAAATTTTCAAATTTCTTACACACTTGGCTTTTATTTCTGTGACTCCCCTAAAGGGTTAAAAAACTTTCTGGATGTGCTTTTGCAGAGTTTAGGGGGTGCAGTTTCTGAAATGGGGTGCTTCGTGAGGCTTTCTAACACACAGTCCCCTGAAATACACTTTAAACCTGAACAGTTCCCTAAAAATATCTGATTTTGAAATTTTACTGAAAATTTGGAAATTTGCTGCTAATGTTTTAAGCTTCCTATTGTCTAAAAATAATGAAATATAGTTTAATAAATGCCGCCAACATAAAGTAGACATGTTGCTAATGCTATTTAATATATAATTTATGTGGTATAACCATTTTCTGTATAAGCAGAAAAGTTTTAAAGTTGGAAAAATGCATTTTTTCACAATTTTTCACGCTATTTTGGGTTTTTTCATAAAGATTCGTTATAAGTATCGACTCCAATTTACAAGAAATGTGAAGTACAATATGTCACGAGAAAACAATCTCAGAATCAGCCGGATAGGTAAAAGCATCCCGAAGTTATTAATGAATAAAGTGACACTGGTCAAATTCATAAAATTTGCTCCGGTCCTTAAGGCCATTTCAGGCCCGGTCCTTAAGGGGTTATACCCGGGCAGCGGCAGGTAAATTTTCTAGTATTATATATAATATATAAATATAATATAATAAATATTATAAATATTTAAATAAATAAATATTATAGCTATGTATAATAATATAAATATAATATCTTTTTCTCTCTCTCTCTTATTTATATATATATATATATATATATATATATATATATATATATATATATATATATATATATATATATATATATATATATATATATACAGTGAGTCCAAGAAGTATTTGATCCCTTGCTGATTTTCTTTGTTTGCCCACTAATAAAGACATGATCATTCTATTTTAATGGTAGATGTATTCTTACATGGAGAGACAGAATATTAAAAAGAAAATCCAGAAAATGAATCTAAGGAATATAAATTGATTTGTATTTCATGGAGTGAAATAAGTATTTGATCCCTTAGTATTCATTAGCAGTTCTGGCTTTTATAGACCAGTTAAGACACTCCCAATCAACTTGTTACCTGACCTGAAGCCACCTGTTCTCACTAATCACTTGTGTGAAAAACAACTTCCACAGAATCAGACAGATCACTTAGATTTCAAGTCTCCAACATGGGTAAAACCAAAGAGCTGTCACAGGACCTCAGAGTCAGAATTGTTGACCTTCACAAAGCTGGAATGGGCTACAAAAAGATTAGTAAGGTGTTGGATGTAAGTATTGGTGCAATTATCAGAAAGTTTAAAGAGTATAACATGACAATCAACAGTCCTCGGCCCGGTGCTCTAAAGAAGATTTCACCTCGTGGGGTGGCAATGATGCAGAGAACAGTCAGAAATCGTCCTGCAACCACTCGGCAGGAGTTAGCAAATGACCTGAAGGCAGCTGGGACCACAGTTTGCAAGGAAACAATTGGCAACACTTTGCGCAACAATGGATGATTCACATCCTGCAGTGCCCGAAAGCTACCCCTGCTGAAGAGAGCACATGTGGAGGCGCGCCTCAAATATGCCAATGATCATTTGAAAGATGAACCAAGTTATTGGGAGAAGGTTTTGTGGTCAGATGAGACCTAAATTGAACTTTTTGGCCTCAACTCCACCCGCCATGTGTGGAGGAAGAAAAATGCTGCCTATGACCCCAAGAACACTGTGCCCACCGTCAAGCATGTAGGTGGAAGCATAATGTTTTGGGGGTGTTTCTCTGCCAAGGGTACAGGGCTACTTCACCGCATCACTGGGAAGATGGATGGAGCCATGTACCGCACAATCCTGAGGGACAACCTCCTCCCCTCTGCCAGGGTTCTGAAAATAGGCCGTGGTTGGGTCTTCCAACATAACGACCCTAAACATACAGCAAAGGCAACAAAGGATTGGCTCAAGAAAAATCACATTAAGGTCATGGAGTGGCCCAGCCAGTCGCCAGACCTCAATCCGATCGAAAATCTATAGAGGGAACTGCAGGTCAGAGTTGCCAAGCGACAGCCCACCAACCTTCTTGATTTAGAGAGAATCTGCAAAGAAGAGTGGGCCAAAATTCCCCCTGGTGTGTGTGCTAAACGTGTGGTTAACTACAACAAACATCTCACCGCTGTGCTTGCAAACAAAGGCTTTGCCACTAAGTATTGAGTGTGTTTAGCAAGAGGGATCAAATACTTATTTTCCTCATTGAAATACAAATTAATTAAAATATATTCTTTAAAATTATATTCTGGATTTTTTTCTGTCTCTCCATGTTAGAATATATCTACCATTAAAAGTGCTGAAGGATGGTGTCTTTATTAGTGGGCAAATAAAGAAAATCAGCAAGGGATCAAATACTTCTTGGACTCACTGTATGTATATATATATATATATATATATATTTTACAGTATATTTCTATACTTTAAATATAAAATATAATTTTAGTAATATACTGCCATGCTGTGTCAGGCTACGTTTTTGGGTGGTTCATATGCCTACCTCTGTTTTAACCAGGCTGTTGCCCAGAATTTGGCATAATGGTGCGATTAGGCAGCCTCAGAGTCATCCATACATGCTGCCCCTGCTGTTTTCTGTCCATTTCCGTGGTGTTTCCATCAATTTCTGAGGTTGACAGGTTTTTACGCGACCTTCCCTCTACCTTACTTGGGTCCCCTGCAAAAATGCTCGAGTTTCCCATTGACTTCAATGGGGGTTCGTTACTCGAAACGGGCACTCGAGTGTCGGGAAATTTTCGTCTCGAGTAACGAGCACCCTAGCATTTTAGTACTTGCTCATCACTAGCCACCTGCGGTTGCAGCAAGCTGTCCAGCTACAAAGCTACAGAAGTGCTCACAAAGAGAACCCACCCCAGAAATAATTAGGACACAAGGGAGGTGGAAATATGGATTTGTGTGTTTTTGAGTGATAGGTGGGTATAGTTATGTGTATGTAGGTTTGTGTATATATAATATCTGTATTGACTAGTTTTATGGTGCGCTTACATGGAACAATTTTCGTTAGAATTTCCGCGATAATGATCGCATTGGAGCAATAATAGGCTTGTGTTAACACAAAACGATCAAGCGACGAGCGAAAATCGCTTGTGATCTTTCAACATTGTCAAATGTTGACTGGTTGTTCGCTAAAAATTCACAGATTGCTTTGTGTAAACCAGTCTTTAACAGATTCAATCTATGTGTGAGAAGGGCTTAAGCGATCTAAAAATGATCGCAATAACGATTTTTCCAAACGATGAATCGTTCCGTCTAAACGCTATTTGTTATAAGAAAACACATAATTACTTCAAAATGTTTAATCGTTCAATTGGGCGAATTATAGCTCTGTGTAAACGAACCATTAAGCCATGCCATAACTAAGGAGCTGTGCTTTGAAATTTGTCTGAGTTTTCACATTGATGTACGTGTCTCATTTTTAATAAGTGAAATAAAGAAGGAAACATTTTATACGTTTGCAGTTGGAGGTTTCTTCCGTTATCAAAAATTGTATTGGTGAGAACTAGATTAACCCTTCATTTCTGTAGTGCCTTTTATATATCATGGCATTTTGTATCCTTCTCTTTACCCTCCTAGCTTTTTGTATGGGAACATCTCTCACTTCAAACATTGCGACTGCTGCCAGTACCCCATCACAGCCTGCTCCACCTCAGCAGACGTCAACACTCTTTGCAAAGCCATCTGAACCTGCACAAGGTAATCCTGCTTGCAATACATTCTCAGGTTTTGCTAACATAAGCCAATGGCAACCAATCACAGGTCAACTTTCATTTCTCAAATTGCCCTTGTAAAATAAAAGCTGAAGTCTGGGTGCTATGGGTAAATCAAACTTTGGCATTCCTCGGGCACTCTTGCCATTTGTGGTGAGCATTATCCTGCTGAAAAATGCTATTTCAAAGCCATATGTGACTACAGGATGTCCTGTACATATCACTGAGCTGTTAATGCTTCTCATTAGAGATGAGCAAACCGGGTTCGAGTCGATCCGAACCCGAACGTTCGGTATTTGATTAGCTGGGGCTGCTGAACTTGGATAAAGCTCGAAGGTTGTCTGGAAAACATGGATACAGCCAATGACTATATCCATGTTTTCCACATAGGCTTAGGGCTTTATCCAACTTTAGCAGCCACCGCTAATCAAATGCCGAAAGTTCGGGTTCGGATCGTCTCGAGCATCGGTTCGCTTATCTTTACTCCTCATATCACTACCAGATTATGATACCAGCAGCTGAGGCAGTGTATCACCTCTGCTTCTTTGCACCGCAACAGTCAGTTCATCAGAATCATTGTCAAATCTATACTTGCATCCAAAATTAAAGGGAATTTGTGAGCTGCAATTCACATTCCAAACTGTTGACACTGTTAGGTAGCTGTTAGATCAGGGAGACACATGGTACCTTTCATGTATCTCTGTGGTGCCAGCATCTGGAAGAATGCTTTTATTCTGTAGTAAGAGGAGTTAAAGAGACTTTCCCAAGCTCCTGAAGTGCACAAAGTTGTGACAACACCTCCCTCCCCCTCCCATGCCGGAGGCTGAAGGTAAAGCTTCCAGTCATTCAGCTGCTTGGAAAAGCCTCTTTGACTCCTTTTTACTTAAGAATAAAAGCATTTTCTACATCCTGGAAGCACAGCTGGATATAGGAAAAGTACCTTGTGTCTCCTTAACCTATCGTCAGTGTCAGCAGTTTGGAAAAAGTTACAAGTGCCAGATTCCCTTATCCACACTACCACCTTCATCAATCATTTTCACTTCTACAGATGTCAAGCTAACTGGCCTGTAGCTTGTGGTGTGCTACAAGGGTCTGTTCAGGGTCCTATTCTTTTAATATGCTTGTAAGTGACATAAGCGCTGCGGAATCTGTTGGCGCTATACAAATGAATATTATTATTATAATAGAAGGTTTAGTAGGTAAGAGGTGTCTGTTTGCTGACACACAAGTGTTTAATAGGGTTGATATTCCTGCAGGTGTCAGTAATATCCAAAATGATTTAGCTTTACAAGATATGTGGCATAAACAATGGAAACTGCAATTCAATGTTTCTTAGTGTAAAATAATGCACTTGCATAGAGGGAATCCTTTATCCGAGTATCATATTGCCAGCTCTATTTTGGTAAAGACTTCAGAAGAGAAGAATTTAGGGGTAAGGATTTGAGAGAGCCTTAAAGGGAATGTGTCACAAAGTTTAAAAAAAAAAAAAAAATGATGACATTTAATTTGTTATTTTTTTTGTTACTTTATATGTGTTTTTTTTTTTTAACATGTAAAGAAATATGAAAAATTAACTATCTAATTTTCCATATTTCCCAGTGATGGCCCCTAGGGGGAGCTCCAGCAGGAAAACTGCTGGTAAAAGTAACCTGATATACGGCTGTGCTGAAAAAAAGAGGCAGTCTCTGCTCAACTGCTGTGACATCATCACCTCCCCCCTCTTTCACAAAGGAACAAAGAGGGGAAAGGTGATATTATGTGTACTGCTGGGCAGCACCATTTTGTTGTTGTCTGCACAGAAGTATACTTACAACAAGTGTCCCTAGCCTTTCATAATACACTGCAGTGTCACAGTACACAGAGGAGCTATATAATACAGGAGGGTACAGGCTATTGTTCTCTGGTATCAGTAGTGTCACATGTTACAGAGGTAGGATATACAGTGGTGCCTTGGATTAAGAGTATAAATCATTCCGGGACTGTGTTTGTAATCCAAATCCACTCTTAGACCAAAGCAAATTTTCCCATAAGAAATCATAGAAATGCCGACAATTGGTTACAAACCCCCCAAATAATGATATATTATTCTGAATAACATGTAAAACTAATGAAACAAACATTCAGAAAGAGCAGAATCTGTGATATTATAAGTTACTGTACAGTAATGGAGAGGATGGGAAACACAAGGGCTGACAGAGACTGCAGGGGGTATGAAGGAATGAGCAGGGCAGATGTGGGCACATACATGCAGCGCTCTCTGTCCGGGGAGAGAGGGGTTACAGCTATGGAGAGAGCTGAGAGGGCAATGTAGCAGAGCTGAGAGGGCAATGTAGCAGAGCTGAGAGGGCAATGTAGCAGAGCTGAGAGGGCAATGTAGCAGAGCTGAGATGGCAATGTAGCAGAGCTGAGAGAGCGATGGCAATGTAGCAGAGCTGAGAGGGCAATGGCAATGTAGCAGAGCTGAGAGGGCAATGGCAATGTAGCAGAGCTGAGATGGCAATGTAGCAGAGCTGAGAGAGCGATGGCAATGTAGCAGAGCTGAGAGGGCAATGTAGCAGAGCTGAGAGGGCAATGTAGCAGAGCTGAGAGGGCAATGTAGCAGAGCTGAGAGGGCAATGTAGCAGAGCTGAGAGGGCAATGTAGCAGAGCTGAGAGGGCAATGGCAATGTAGCAGAGCTGAGAGGGCAATGGCAATGTAGCAGAGCTGAGAGGGCAATGGCAATGTAGCAGAGCTGAGAGGGCAATGTAGCAGAGCTGAGAGGGCAATGTAGCAGAGCTGAGAGGGCAATGTAGCAGAGCTGAGAGGGCAATGTAGCAGAGCTGAGAGGGCAATGTAGCAGAGCTGAGAGGGCAATGTAGCAGAGCTGAGAGGGCAATGTAGCAGAGCTGAGAGGGCAATGTAGCAGAGCTGAGCTGGCAATGTAGCAAAGCTGAGAGGGCAATGTAGCAGAGCTGAGAGGGCAATGTAGCAGAGCTGAGATGGCAATGTAGCAGAGCTGAGAGGGCAATGTAGCAGAGCTGAGAGGGCAATGTAGCAGAGCTGAGAGGGCAATGGCAATGTAGCAGAGCTGAGAGGGCAATGGCAATGTAGCAGAGCTGAGATGGCAATGTAGCAGAGCTGAGATGGCAATGTAGCAGAGCTGAGAGGGCAATGTAGCAGAGCTGAGAGGGCAATGTAGCAGAGCTGAGAGGGCAATGTAGCAGAGCTGAGAGGGCAATGTAGCAGAGCTGAGAGGGCAATGTAGCAGAGCTGAGAGGGCAATGTAGCAGAGCTGAGAGGGCAATGTAGCAGAGCTGAGAGGGCAATGTAGCAGAGCTGAGAGGGCAATGTAGCAGAGCTGAGAGGGCAATGTAGCAGAGCTGAGAGGGCAATGTAGCAGAGCTGAGAGGGCAATGTAGCAGAGCTGAGAGGGCAATGTAGCAGAGCTGAGAGGGCAATGTAGCAGAGCTGAGAGGGCAATGTAGCAGAGCTGAGAGGGCAATGTAGCAGAGCTGAGAGAGCGATGGCAATGTAGCAGAGCTGAGAGGGCAATGGCAATGTAGCAGAGCTGAGAGGGCAATGGCAATGTAGCACAGCTGAGATGGCAATGTAGCAGAGCTGAGAGAGCGATGGCAATGTAGCAGAGCTGAGAGGGCAATGTAGCAGAGCTGAGAGGGCAATGTAGCAGAGCTGAGAGGGCAATGTAGCAGAGCTGAGAGGGCAATGTAGCAGAGCTGAGAGGGCAATGTAGCAGAGCTGAGAGGGCAATGGCAATGTAGCAGAGCTGAGAGGGCAATGGCAATGTAGCAGAGCTGAGAGGGCAATGTAGCAGAGCTGAGAGGGCAATGTAGCAGAGCTGAGAGGGCAATGTAGCAGAGCTGAGAGGGCAATGTAGCAGAGCTGAGATGGCAATGTAGCAGAGCTGAGAGGGCAATGTAGCAGAGCTGAGATGGCAATGTAGCAGAGCTGAGATGGCAATGTAGCAGAGCTGAGAGGGCAATGTAGCAGAGCTGAGAGGGCAATGTAGCAGAGCTGAGAGGGCAATGTAGCAGAGCTGAGCTGGCAATGTAGCAAAGCTGAGAGGGCAATGTAGCAGAGCTGAGAGGGCAATGTAGCAGAGCTGAGAGGGCAATGTAGCAGAGCTGAGAGGGCAATGTAGCAGAGCTGAGAGGGCAATGTAGCAGAGCTGAGAGGGCAATGGCAATGTAGCAGAGCTGAGAGGGCAATGTAGCAGAGCTGAGATGGCAATGTAGCAGAGCTGAGAGGGCAATGTAGCAGAGCTGAGAGGGCAATGTAGCAGAGCTGAGATGGCAATGGCAATGTAGCAGAGCTGAGATGGCAATGTAGCAGAGCTGAGAGAGCGATGGCAATGTAGCAGAGCTGAGAGGGCAATGTAGCAGAGCTGAGAGGGCAATGTAGCAGAGCTGAGAGGGCAATGTAGCAGAGCTGAGAGGGCAATGTAGCAGAGCTGAGAGGGCAATGTAGCAGAGCTGAGAGGGCAATGTAGCAGAGCTGAGAGGGCAATGTAGCAGAGCTGAGAGGGCAATGTAGCAGAGCTGAGAGGGCAATGTAGCAGAGCTGAGAGGGCAATGTAGCAGAGCTGAGAGGGCAATGTAGCAGAGCTGAGAGGGCAATGTAGCAGAGCTGAGAGGGCAATGTAGCAGAGCTGAGAGGGCAATGTAGCAGAGCTGAGAGGGCAATGTAGCAGAGCTGAGAGGGCAATGTAGCAGAGCTGAGAGGGCAATGGCAATGTAGCAGAGCTGAGATGGCGATGTAGCAGAGCTGAGAGGGCGATGTAGCAGAGCTGAGAGGGCAATGGAGCAGAGCTGAGAGGGCAATGGAGCAGAGCTGAGAGGGCAATGGAGCAGAGCTGAGAGGGCAATGTAGCAGAGCTGAGAGGGCAATGTAGCAGAGCTGAGATGGCAATGTAGCAGAGCTGAGAGAGCGATGGCAATGTAGCAGAGCTGAGAGAGCGATGGCAATGTAGCAGAGCTGAGAGGGCAATGGCAATGTAGCAGCGCTGAGAGGGCAATGGCAATGTAGCAGAGCTGAGATGGCAATGTAGCAGAGCTGAGAGAGCGATGGCAATGTAGCAGAGCTGAGAGGGCAATGTAGCAGAGCTGAGAGGGCAATGTAGCAGAGCTGAGAGGGCAATGTAGCAGAGCTGAGAGGGCAATGTAGCAGAGCTGAGAGGGCAATGTAGCAGAGCTGAGAGGGCAATGTAGCAGAGCTGAGAGGGCAATGGCAATGTAGCAGAGCTGAGAGGGCAATGTAGCAGAGCTGAGAGGGCAATGTAGCAGAGCTGAGAGGGCAATGTAGCAGAGCTGAGAGGGCAATGTAGCAGAGCTGAGAGGGCAATGTAGCAGAGCTGAGAGGGCAATGTAGCAGAGCTGAAGGGGCAATGTAGCAGAGCTGAGAGGGCAATGTAGCAGAGCTGAGAGGGCAATGTAGCAGAGCTGAGAGGGCAATGTAGCAGAGCTGAGAGGGCAATGTAGCAGAGCTGAGAGGGCAATGTAGCAGAGCTGAGAGGGCAATGTAGCAGAGCTGAGAGGGCAATGTAGCAGAGCTGAGAGGGCAATGTAGCAGAGCTGAGATGGCAATGTAGCAGAGCTGAGAGGGCAATGGCAATGTAGCAGAGCTGAGATGGCAATGTAGCAGAGCTGAGAGGGCAATGTAGCAGAGCTGAGAGGGCAATGTAGCAGAGCTGAGAGGGCAATGTAGCAGAGCTGAGAGGGCAATGTAGCAGAGCTGAGAGGGCAATGTAGCAGAGCTGAGAGGGCAATGTAGCAGCTGAGAGGGCAATGTAGCAGAGCTGAGAGGGCAATGTAGCAGAGCTGAGAGGGCATATGTAGCAGAGCTGAGAGGGCAATGTAGCAGAGCTGAGAGGGCAATGTAGCAGAGCTGAGAGGGGCAATGGCAATGTAGCAGAGCTGAGATGGCAAATGTAGCAGAGCTGAGAGAGCGATGGCAATGTAGCAGAGCTGAGAGGGCAATGTAGCAGAGCTGAGAGGGCAATGTAGCAGAGCTGAGAGGGCAATGTAGCAGAGCTGAGAGGGCAATGTAGCAGAGCTGAGAGGGCAATGTAGCAGAGCTGAGAGGGCAATGTAGCAGAGCTGAGAGGGCAATGTAGCAGAGCTGAGAGGGCAATGTAGCAGAGCTGAGAGGGCAATGTAGCAGAGCTGAGAGGGCAATGTAGCAGAGCTGAGAGGGCAATGTAGCAGAGCTGAGAGGGCAATGGCAATGTAGCAGAGCTGAGAGGGCAATGGAGCAGAGCTGAGAGGGCAATGGAGCAGAGCTGAGAGGGCAATGGAGCAGAGCTGAGAGGGCAATGGAGCAGAGCTGAGAGGGCTGGGTGAGTTGCAAGGGGGTGGGTCACACATGGAGAGAAGGTATATAATACAGGAGAGTACAGGCTATGGTGAGTGTGTATAGGGGCTAACTGTACCAATTTCAAGATTTGGAGAAAGGCCTGTGCTCTGCTATGTACAGCCACCTCAGTGAGACAGCAGCAGCTGATGGTGATAAGTGACTGGGGCTCCTATGCTGGGTCAGTGACTGGTTAGATTAGGAGCCCCTACAGCTGTATGAGTTGCTCCTGTCCTGGGAGCTAATACATTGGTGTATTTCTCTATAGCTATAATCACTGTGGAGGATAATGCATGTATCTGATGTATGTACTGGTAGTTATTGTGGGGTCCCAGCCAGATAAGCTGAAAGTACATGCACTATCCTCCACAGTGATTATAGCACCTCTCCTGTCAGCTCCTGAGCTCCTCTGCTAACAGCCGCCCCTCCCCCCTGATAAAGCAGAGCAAGGCAGGGGACAGAGAAGAGGCCGGCTGCAGTACAGAACTCCTTACACACAGCCCGTCCATCAGTCTCCCCATCCCCCTGCACATACGTCCTCTCCATCCTCCTGACAGATCCCGGAGCTCCTCTGCTACCCCTCACCCCCCAGCAGAGCGGCACAGATAAGAGGCCGGCTCCTCACATTGTGCGGCCGTCCAGCTACCTCCTCATCTGCCTGCTGCCCCCGCTGTCTGGCCGCACATACAGAGCCCCGGCACTGGTGTCTCCTCACTGCACCTCCGGCCGCACACAGAACCTCTCACAGGACTTCAGTAAGATGGCGCCCCCTCCCTTCCACAGCTGTGTACTGCGCATGTCTTTGGACATGTGCAGTACACAGCTTAGGAAACACAGTGTAAGTGAACGGGACGGACTCCGTCCCGTTCACTTCAATGCTGTGTGTATGCCGTACAGCATCTGTGTAGATGTCGTGAAATGACGTCATACACAGATGCTCCCCAAGATGGCAGCCCCCTGTGCAAACATCACAGTGTTTTAAAACACTGATGACACATGCCAAAAAAAAATAAAAAAATACTAAACCACTTATCTTTTGTGATTAAATTTTTTTTGTAAAGAAAAAAAAAAGCGACACTGTCCCTTTAAACTGAATCACCAGTGCAACCAGGTGGTAGGAGTAAGAAGAGGGAGATAATGATCCCGCTCTATAGCGCTCTAGTGAGACCACATCTGTAATAACTGTGTCCAGTTCTGAAGACCTGACCTACATTAAGATATTGATAAAAAGGAATAGTGCCTAAAACGTAACTTTTAATAATCTGGTAAAATACACCCACATAAAGTGTGCCCATCACCAAAGTTACTAATGTTTACAACTCTGTTGGATCATCGCACATCCGGAATGCGTAGAAACCAGCAAATAAATGAAATGTTGGTGCTGAGGCAATGCAGCCCCTAGTCAGTATCCCAAAAATATGTAATAATCTTCCAACGCGTTTCTGCCACTGGTTATCATGGCGTCATCAGGGGAGTGAAATTAGCAAACACGCCACTATGGTGGATACGTATACTACTAAGTACCAATACAGATGACCATATTATTGCAATATAATCCCGGTGACTGTTGTTCTACACATTTAGGTGTCTACTCGTTCAAACTGGGAAACATTGAAATAAATGATAGGGCTAAATCGTGTGCAGTGCAGCTATTGCCGCCATGCGACTACTCACTGGCCCTTGTTAGTACCAGGCGAAGGGGGAATACCATGGAGACACTGCAACAAAGATAAAAATAAAATTTTTTTACTACTATATGTACAATAATTGTCACAGTTAATAGAGATACCTAAGCGGATTACTCACTGTGTACTCACGGTAAATGTTCCAATAATGCTGAATTGCTGCAATGGCAGCAAACAACAGCGCGGATCTAAAACATGGGGGATAGTTTAATGAGATAAGTTGCTCCATACAGCCCATATGTCCGTTTATGTCCTTAATGCACTCACCGTTCCCCCCGCCAGAACTCCGGATACAAAAGTTAATGTCTGCGTCTGCAGTGGCAGATCACGGACTGGGCACGCCGACGCTGGTCTTAAAAGTCCCTCGTCCCGCCCTCCCATGACGTCAGAAGCGCGCGCTTCCATTGGGAGAACGCCCCTCAAGTCATGTGATACATGCTACGAGGGAATCTCCCCCCCGCTCCGGCCGCCCACGTCGGTCATGTGACTGTGACGTCACACGCAGGCGTGGAACGTCCCGTCCCCTGCCAGGACCTGACAATAAATACAGGTCCATAGGGTGAGCGGTGGAGCGCCGCTGTCCACAGTGCTGACCATGGTGTTAGTGTGCCTGTCTCTTACTGACTTGGCTGCATCATCACTCTGGTTTCTGGCTATGTGAATAAAGAACTGGTATGCGTGGCAAAGCAAATGGGGACCAGGATCAGCTTAAAAAAAGGGCAAAGAACTGTTTGAACAGTTTATTAACTGTAGCTCCAAAGGGGTTATATACCTGGTGACGTGCCCTTGTTCAGCCCAGTATGTGGGCAAAACCTACAGGGAGCTTCGTAAGAGGGTACTGGAACATTTGGGGGACATCCGAAATCACAGGGATACCCCCATGGCTAAACATGTTAACTCGTGCCGAGTGGGTAACACGGGGCAACTCTCCTTTGTGGGTATAGAACTAGTTAAACGGTCACCACGGGGAGGGGATTTCAATAAGGTCCTTTTGCAAAAGGAATGCAGGTGGATTTATGCCCTCCAGACCACTGCACCTGGGGGTATAAATGAACAACAGAGTTATTCATGCTTTATCTAAATCTGGAGGGCTACTCCCCATCTTTTTCCTTTTGCCCTTATTACTTCACGTCCTGTATTACCAAGAACAGCAATGTTCCAGGCTTTTTCCTCTTCTCTCTCCCCTTTCCCCCCCCCCCCTCATCCCCTTGCCCCCCCCCCCCCCCTGGTACTCCCTCATCCCCTCCCTGATGCTGCCCGTCTTTGCAACCATGGTGTCAAACCCACTCTGATGGTATGCTAGGTAGTAAGGGAGGGTCTTAGTAGACCATCAAGGAAGACCCATCAGATAGTGAGGGAGAACGATAGGGTATACTAATATAGGTTCCCGAGTGGGCGGCCACCCCACCTAGGCATAGGGTCTAGAGCAGGGGTTAATAGGGGTAGTTAGGCCCTATAGACTACTACAAGTATTTTTATCCTGCTACGAAAATCACCTCGCTATTTTCAGTAACCTCCCATGTATCTCCTACCTATTGGACCTATTCTTTGCCCTTTTTTTAAGCTGATCCTGGTCCCCATTTGCTTTGCCACGCATACTAGTTCTTTATTCACATAGCCAGAAACAAGAGTGATGTGCCTGTCTCTTACTGACTTGGCTGCATCACTAACACCATGGTCAGCACTGTGGACAGCGGCGCTCCACCGCTCACCCTATGGACCTGTATTTATTGTCAGGTCCTGGCAGGGGACGTGACGTTCCACGCCTGCGTGTGACGTCAGTCACATGACCGACGTGGGCGGCCGGAGCGAGGGGGAGATTCCCTCGTAGCATGTATCACATGACTTGAGGTAGGGCTGGGCGGTATAGCGCAAAAATACCGATACCGTCACTGGCGTCGGTTAACCGACCTCAACTTAGCCAGGACGGTATCTGCGGTATTTTTGTATTTTTTCTGCTGCTCCTCCAGCTCGGACATGCCGGCGTCACTGCACACACAGCACAATAACTTGTGCAGGGACGCCGGTATCAGAGCAGGAGGTGGAGGAGCAGCAGGGTCCAGGTGACAAAGCCGCCCGCCCCCCGCAGCCAAGCGCCCCCCGCCCGTCCGAGCACCCTCACCACTTCCCTCCCCACCCGTCCAGGCCCCGTCCCGCGCACCTGTCCGTCCATGCGCCCACCCGTCAAGTCCGGTCCCGTCCGGCGTCCCTGCACACACAGCATTGCCCTCCCCGCCCCGCTCGGACGGGACTTGTGCCGGGAAGTGAGGTGCAGGTCGGTCGGGCATTCCGCCTAACAGCCGCGGCTGACCAGCTGTACATATCGCGTCCCATCGCCCCGGCCACACATGCAGGTCCCGGTCTCTGGAGGAGGCTGCAGAGACTGTAATGGTGATAGCGTCCTGCGGGTCCTGGAGCTGAACAGCAGGATCTGCATACCCCGATCCAGGGGTGATTCTAGCCTCTCTGCTGCCCGAGGCGAACTATAGAATGACGCCCCCCCCCCCCCCCCCCCGTCAATCCGCCCACATTATAATCCATTACTGCCCCCCCCCCCCCACTGCTGTCCCCAATAAACATAATGTTCGGTCCCTTGCTGCACAGAGGATGTCAGGAGAGGAGGGGGCTGACTTTATAGGAGAGGTCCCAGCAGCACAGAGGATGTCAGGAGAGGAGGGGGCTAATCCTATAGGAGAGGTCCCAGCAGCACAGAGGATGTCAGGAGAGGAGGGGGCTAATCCTATAGGAGAAGTCCCAGCAGCACAGAGGATGTCAGGAGAGGAGGGTGCTGATCTTTTAGGAGAGGTCACAGCAGCACAGAGGATGTCAGGAGAGGAGGGTGCTGATCTTTAGGAGATGGTCCCCCTCTTCCCCCCTTATAGATGGTCCCCCTCTTCCCCCCCTTATAGATGGTCCCCTCTCCCTTATAGATGGTCCCCCTCTCCCCCTCCCTTATAGATGGTCCCCCTCTCCCCCCTCCCTTATAGATGGTCCCCCTCTCCCCCCTCCCTTATAGATGGTCCCCCTCTCCCCCCCCTTATAGATGGTCCCCCTCTCCCCCTCCCTTATAGATGGTCCCCCTCTTTCCCCTCCCTTATAGATGGTCCCCCTCTTCCCCCCCCCCCCCTTATAGTTGGTCCCCCTCTTCCCTCTCTCTCCCCCCTTATAGATGGCCCCCCTCATAGATGGTCCCCCCTCTTCCCTCTCTCCCCCCCTTATAGATGGTCCCCCTCTTCCCCCCCCCTTATAGATGGTCCCCTCTCCCTTATAGATGGTCCCCCTCTTCCCCCCCTTATAGATGGTCCCCTCTCATTATAGATGGTCCCCCTCTCATTATAGATGGTCCCCCTCTTCCCCCCCCCTTATAGATGGTCCCCCTCTTCCCCCCCCTTATAGATGGTCCCCTCTCCCTTATAGATGGTCCCCCTCTTCCCCCCCTTATAGATGGTCCCCCTCTCCCTTATAGATGGTCCCCCTCTCCCCCCTCCCTTACAGATGGTCCCCCTCTTCCCCCCCCTTATAGACGGTCCCCCTCCCGCCCCTCCCTTATAGATGGTCCCCCCCTTATAGATGGTCCCCCTCTTTCCCCCCTCCCTTATAGATGGTCCCCTTCCCCCCCCTATAGATGGTCCCCCCCTTTCCCCCCTCCCTTATAGATGGTCCCCTTCCCCCCCCTATAGATGGTCCCCCTCTTCCCTCTCCCCCTCCCTTATAGATGGTCCCCCCCCTTATAGATGGTCCCCCTCTTTCCCCCCTCCCTTATAGATGGTCCCCTTCCCCCCCCTATAGATGGTCCCCCCCTTTCCCCCCTCCCTTATAGATGGTCCCCTTCCCCCCCCCTATAGATGGTCCCCCTCTTCCCTCTCCCCCTCCCTTATAGATGGTCCCCCCCCCTTATAGATGGTCCCCCTCTTTCCCCCCTCCATTATAGATTGTCCCCCTCTTTCCCCCCTCCCTTATAGATGGTCCCCTTCCCCCCCCCCTACCTTATAGATGGTCCCCCTCTCCCCCCCCTTATAGATGGTCCCCCTCTCCCCCCCCTTATAGATGGTCCCCCTCTCCCCCCCCCCTTATAGATGGTCCCCTTCCCCCCCCCCCTCCCTTATAGATGGTCCCCCTCTCCCCCCCCCCCCCTTATAGATGGTCCCCTTCCCCCCTACCTTATAGATGGTCCCCCTCTCCCCCCCCCTCCCTTATAGATGGTCCCCCTCTCCCCCCCCCTTATAGATGGTCCCCTTCCCCCCCCCCTCCCTTATAGATGGTCCCCTTCCCCCCCCCTCCCTTATAGATGGTCCCCCCCTCCCCCCCCCTTATAGATGGTCCCCCTCTCCCCCCCCCCCCCCTTCCCCCCTACCTTATAGATGGTCCCCCTCTCCCCCCCTACCTTATAGATGGTCCCCCTCTCCCCCCCCCCCTTATAGATGGTCCCCCTCTCTCCCCCCCCCCAGCACACAACAAACAGCACACAAACAGCACACAACTCACCTGCCATCCGTTCCCCCGTCGAGCCTCTCTGGTCTGGTCCCGGCTGATGTGCGGCTGCCCGGGGTGTCCCGTCCTGTCCCCGGCAGCGCGCGCATCAGAGAGCTCCCCGTGCGCCTGTGGCTGTGACTTCCGGCGCACGGGGATCTCTCTGATGTGCGCGCTGCCGGGGACAGGATGGGACACCTCCGGCAGCCGCACATCACATCAGGGGGACTAAGGTTGCATTCCCATGTACTGGAGCCCCCCCGCGCCCGGGCAGTATCTGTAATGAGATGCTGTGAGCGGGGGAGACTGTATTCATAAGCGCCGCGCTGTAGTATCAGCACCGCGCGGCTGATTCATTACAGCGCGGCGCTTATGAATACAGTCTCTGCCGCTCACAGCATCTCATTACAGATACTGCCCGGGGGCGGGGGGGCTCCAGTACATGGTACAGTCAGTGGCGGATTATAATGTGGGCGGCCGTCCGAACCGCTCATATTATAATCTGCCACTGAATGCCGCCCCCATGAAGATAGCTGGTGGCGCCGCCTGAGGCAGACGACTCAAGTCGCCTCATGATTGCGGCGCCCCTGCCCCGATCCCGCTGTACAGCTTCAGTAATGGCAGTGACGCTATCACCACTACAGTCTCTGCAGCCTCCTCCAGAGACCGGGACCTGCATGTGTGGCCGGGAGGGGAACCTGTGTGCCTGAATAAGAGGAGGGCAAAGTCCCCCTGTGTCCCCCCCCCCCCAGCTGCTCCAGTCCCCCTGTGTCCCCCCCCAGCTGCTCCAGTCCCCCTGTGTCCCCCCGTCCCCCTGTGTCCCCCCCCAGCTGCTCCAGTCCCCCTGTGTCCCCCCCCCAGCTGCTCCAGTCCCCCTGTGTCCCCCCCCAGCTGCTCCAGTCCCCCTGTGTCCCCCCCCAGCTGCTCCAGTCCCCCTGTGTCCCCCCCCAGCTGCTCCAGTCCCCCTGTGTCCCCCCCCAGCTGCTCCAGTCCCCCTGTGTCCCCCCCAGCTGCTCCAGTCCCCCTGTGTCCCCCCCAGCTGCTCCAGTCCCTCTGTGTTCCCCCCCAGCAGCCCCAGTCCCCTGGTGTCTGCTCCAGTCCCCCTGTGTCCCCCCCCCCCCAGCTTCTCCAGTCCCCCTGCGTCCCCCCCAGCTGCTCCAGTCCCCCTGCGTCCCCCCCAGCTGCTCCAGTCCCTCTGTGTCCCCCCCCAGCAGCCCCAGTCCCTCTGTGTCCCCCCCCCAGCAGCCCCAGTCCCCTGGTGTCTGCTCCAGTCCCCCTGTGTCCCCCCCAGCTGCTCCAGTCCCTCTGTGTTCCCCCCCAGCAGCCCCAGTCCCCTGGTGTCTGATCCAGTCCCCCTGTGACCCCCCCAGCTGCTCCAGTCCCCCTGTGTCCCACCCAGATGCTCCAGTCCCTCTGTGTCCCCCCCCCCCCCCCCAGCAGCCCCAGTCCCCTGGTGTCTGATCCAGTCCCCCTGTGTCCCCCCCAGCTGCTCCAGTCCCCCTGTGTCCCCCCCAGATGCTCCAGTCCCCCTGCGTCCCCCCCAACTGCTCCAGTCCCTCTGTGTCCCCCCCCAGCAGCCCCAGTCCCCTGGTGTCTGCTCCAGTCCCCCTGTGTCCCCCCCCAGCTGCTCCAGTCCCCCTGCGTCCCCCCCAGCTGCTCCAGTCCCCCTGCGTCCCCCCAGCTGCTCCAGTCCCCCTGTGTCCCCCCCAGCTGCTCCAGTCCCTCTGTGTTCCCCCCCAGCAGCCCCAGTCCCCTGGTGTCTGATCCAGTCCCCCTGTGTCCCCCCCAGCTGCTCCAGTCCCCCTGTGTCCCCCCCCCCCAGCTCCTCCAGTCCCCCTGTGTCCCCCCCCCCAGCTCCTCCAGTCCCCCTGTGTCCCCCCCAGCTGTTCCAGTCCCCCTGTGTCCCCCCCAGCTGTTCCAGTCCCCCTGTGTCCCCCCAGCTGCTCCAGTCCCCCTGTGTCCCCCCCAGCTTCCCCAGTCCCCCTGTGTCCCCCCCCCCAGCTCCTCCAGTCCCCCTGTGTCCCCCCCAGCTGTTCCAGTCCCCCTGTGTCCCCCCAGCTGCTCCAGTCCCCCTGTGTCCCCCCCAGCTGCTCCAGTCCCTCTGTGTTCCCCCCCAGCAGCCCCAGTCCCCTGGTGTCTGATCCAGTCCCCCTGTGTCCCCCCCAGCTTCCCCAGTCCCCCTGTGTCCCCCCCAGCTTCCCCAGTCCCCCTGTGTCCCCCCCCCCAGCTCCTCCAGTCCCCCTGTGTGTCCCCCCCAGCTGTTCCAGTCCCCCTGTGTGTCCCCAGCTGCTCCAGTCCCCCTGTGTCCCCCCCAGCTGCTCCAGTCCCCCTGTGTCCCCCCCAGCTGCTCCAGTCCCCCTGTGTCCCCCCCCAGCTGCTCCAGTCCCTCTGTGTTCCCCCCCAGCAGCCCCAGTCCCCTGGTGTCTGATCCAGTCCCCCTGTGTCCCCCCCCAGCTGCTCCCGTTCCCCTGTGTCCCCCCCAGATGCTCCAGTCCCTCTGTGTCCCCCCCCAGCAGCTCCAGTCCCCTGGTGTCTGCTCCAGTCCCCCTGTGTCCCCCCCCCAGCTGCTCCAGTCCCCCTGCGTCCCCCCCCAGCTGCTCCAGTCCCCCTGCGTCCCCCCTGCCCCAATCCCCCTGTGTCCCCCCCAGCTTCCCCAGTCCCCTGGTGTCCCCCCCCAGTCCCCCTGTGTCTCCCCCAGTCCCCCTGTGCCCCCCCCCAGCTGCCCCAGTCCCCTGGTGTTTGCTCCAGTCCCCCTGTGTCCCCCCCCCCCCCCCCCCCAGCTGCCCCAGTCCCCCTGGTGTCTGCTCCAGTCCCCCTGTGTCTCCCCCAGTCCCCCTGTGTCTTCCCCAGTCGCCCCATTCCCCCTGTGTCCCCCCCCCCCAGCTTCCCCAGTCCCCTGGTGTCTGCCCCAGTCCCCCTGTGTCCCCCCCCAGATGCCCCAGTCCCCCTGTGTCTGCCCCAGTCCCCCTGTGTCTGCCCCAGTCCCCCGTGTCCCCCCAGTGTCCCCCCCAGCTGCCCCAGTCCCCCCGTGTCACCCCCAGTCCCCGTGTCACCCCCAGTCTGCCCCAGTCACCCCCTGCCTGCCCCAGACCCCCTTCAGTCACCCCCAGCTGCCCCAGTCCGCCCCCTCTTATAATCATACACCCCTGTCCTCCCCCCGTATAGTCATACGCCCCTATTCGCCCCCTATGTATAGTCATATGCCCCTATCTGCCCCCCCCTGTATAGTCATACACCCCTATCCGCCCCACCCTGTATAGTCACACACCCCTATCCACGCTCCCTGTATAGTCACACACCCCTATCCGCCCTCCCTGTATAGTCACCCACCCCTATCCGCCCTCCCTGTATAGTCACCCACCCCTATCCGCCCCACCCTGTATAGTCACACACCCCTATCCGCCCCACCCTGTATAGTCACACACCCCTATCCGCCCCACCCTGTATAGTCACACACCCCTATCCGCCCTCCCTGTATAGTCACCCACCCCTATCCGCCCTCCCTGTATAGTCACCCACCCCTATCCGCCCCACCCTGTATAGTCACACACCCCTATCCGCCCCACCCTGTATAGTCACACACCCCTATCCGCCCCCCCCCGTATAGTCATGCACCCCTATCCGCCCTCCCTGTTTAGTCATACACCCCTATCCGCCCCCTATCCCTATGTGCTGCCTGTATAGTCCTGTAACCCGATCCCAACCTCCTGTATAGTAATACACCCCAATCCATCCCCCCCATATAGTCATACACACCTATCCCTCTGTGACCTGTGTATACCCTGTAGAGGCTGTATACCTGTATATACACATGTCCAGGTCTCTGCTGAGACCCCCTAATAATGACAAATAATAATAATGATAATAGACTAACCATGGGTTGCTGCTCAGTGAGTTCTATTTTACTTTTTTGAATCAAAATATCGCCAGTTTGGCACGGCAAGTGGGTGTGGTTTGCAAAAAAGGGGTGTGTCATAATTATCGTTCAATTATCGTTACCGCGGCTACATGTGCGATAAACCGCGATATTGATTTAGGCCAATATCGCCCAGCCCTAACTTGAGGGGTGTTCTCCCAATGGAAGCGCGCGCTTCTGACGTCATGGGAGGGCGGGACGCGGGACTTTTAAGACCAGCGTCGGCGTGCCCAGTCCGTGATCTGCCACTGCAGACGCAGACATTAACTTTTGTATCTGGAGTTCTGGCGGGGGGAACGGTGAGTGCATTAAGGACATAAACGGACATATGGGCTGTATGGAGCAACTTATCTCATTAAACTATCCCCCATGTTTTAGATCCGCGCTGTTGTTTGCTGCCATTGCAGCAATTCAGCATTATTGGAGCATTTACCGTGGGAGTACACAGTGAGTAATCCGCTTAGGTATCTCTATTAACTGTGACAATTATTGTACATATGGTAGTAAAAAATTTTTATTTTTACCTTTGTTGCAGTGTCTCCATGGTATTCCCCCTTCACCTGGTACTAACAAGGGCCAGTGAGTAGTCGCATGGCGGCAATAGCTGCACTGCACACGATTTAGCCCTATCATTTATTTCAATGTTTCCCAGTTTGAACGAGTAGACACCTAAATGTGTAGAACAACCGTCACCGGGATTATATTGCAATAATATGGTAATCTGTATTGGTACTTAGTAGTATACGTATCCACCATAGTGGCGTGTTTGCTAATTTCAATCCCCTGATGACGCCATGATAACCAGTGGCAGAAACGCGTTGGAAGATTATTACGTATTTTTGGGATACTGACGTGGGGCTGCATTGCCTCAGTGCCAACATTTCATTTATTTGCTGGTTTCTACGCATTCCAGATGTGCCATGATCCAACAGAGTTGTAAACATTAGTAACTTTGGTGATGGGCACACTTTATGTGGGTGTATTTTACCAGATTATTAAAAGTTACGTTTTAGGCACTATTCCTTTTGGTATTTAAGTTTCAAGGTGCTGGAATAGTTTTTTCATTATTGGACGTGTACCCTGACTGCACAGCCATATATTAAGATATTGATAACATAGAACAGGTTCGAAGATGGGCTACTAAAGCAGTGGAGGGTGTGAAGTATAAAACATCAGGAAAGAAAAAAAAAACAGACACACACAGCTGATATACTTACCATCCCTCCGGTGACTATTGCCATTTGAATCTCCCGCCTGCAGCGTCCCCGTCATCTTCGTTATATAACTTTGTAATGTGTGTTAATTAAGTGTAAAAAGTAAATCGCCGCAGTACTCCTTTAAAGATTCGAATCTGTATAGTAGTGATGTCACGATACCAGAATTTTGAGTTCGATACCAATACTTGATTTTTTAGTTCGATACTCAATACCAGTTCGATACCTCGAAAAAAAATACAACCCCCCCCCCTTATAAGATCAGCACCCTCCTCTCCTGACATCCTCTGTGCTGCTCTGACCTCCCCATAGATCAGCACACTCCTCTCCTGACATCCTCTGTGCTGTTGTGACGTCCCCTATAGATCAGCACACTCCTCTCCTGACATCCTCTGTGCTGCTGTGACCTCCCCATAGATCAGCACACTCCTCTCCTGACATCCTCTGTGCTGCTGTGACCTCCTCTATAGATCAGCACACTCCTTTCCTGACATCCTCTGTGCTGCTGTGACCTCCCCTATAGATCACCACCCTCCTCTCCTGACATCCTCTGTGCTGCTGGGACGCTGTGACCTCCCCTATAAGATCAGACCCCTCCTCTCCTGACATCCTCTGTGCTGCTGTGACCTCCTCTATCGATCAGCACACTCCTCTCCTGACATCCTCTGTGCTGCTGTGACCTCCCCTATCGATCAGCACACTCCTCTCCTGACATCCTCTGTGCTGCTGTGACCTCCCCTATAAGATCAGCACCCTCATCTCCTGACATCCTCTGTGCTGCTGTGACCTCCCCTATAAGATCAGCACCCTCATCTCCTGACATCCTCTGTGCTGCTGTGACCTCCCCTATAAGATCAGCACCCTCATCTCCTGACATCCTTTGTGCTGCTGTGACCTCTCCTATAAGATCAGCCCCCTCCTTTCCTGACATCCTCTGAGCTGCTGGGACCCTGCGACCTCTCCTATAAGATCAGCCCCCTCCTCTCTTGACATCCTCTGTGCTGCTGTGACCTCCCCTATAGGATCAGCCCCCTCCTCTCCTGACATCCTCTGTGCTGCTGTGACGACCTCTATAGATCAACACACTCCTTTCCTGACATCCTCTGTGCTGCTGTGACCTCTCATAAGATCAGCACACTCCTTCCTCTCCTGACATCCTCTGTGCTGCTGTGACCTCCCCTATAGATCACCCCCCTCCTCTCCTGACATCCTCTGTGCTGCTGGGACGCTGTGACCTCCCCTATAAGATCAGACCCCTCCTCTCCTGACATCCTCTGTGCTGCTGTGACCTCCTCTATCGATCAGCACACTCCTCTCCTGACATCCTCTGTGCTGCTGTGACCTCCCCTATCGATCAGCACACTCCTCTCCTGACATCCTCTGTGCTGCTGTGACCTCTCCTATAAGATCAGCCCCCTCCTTTCCTGACATCCTCTGAGCTGCTGGGACCCTGCGACCTCTCCTATAAGATCAGCCCCCTCCTCTCTTGACATCCTCTGTGCTGCTGTGACCTCCCTATAAGATCAGCACCCTCCTCTCCTGACATCCTCTGTGCTGCTGTGACCTCCCTATAAGATCAGCACCCTCCTCTCCTGACATTCTCTGTGCTGCTGTGACCTCCCCTATAAGATCAGCCCCCTCCTCTCCTGACATCCTCTGTGCTGCTGTGACCTCCCCTATAAGATCAGCCCCCTCCTCTCCTGACATCCTCTGTGCTGCTGTGACCTCTCATAAGATCAGCACACTCCTTCCTCTCCTGACATCCTCTGTGCTGCTGTGACCTCCCCTATAGATCACCCCCCTCCTCTCCTGACATCCTCTGTGCTGCTGTGACCTCCCCTATAAGATCAGCCCCCTCCTCTCCTGACATCCTCTGTGCTGCTGTGACCTCTCATAAGATCAGCACACTCCTTCCTCTCCTGACATCCTCTGTGCTGCTGTGACCTCCCCTATAGATCACCCCCCTCCTCTCCTGACATCCTCTGTGCTGCTGTGACCTCCCCTATAAGATCAGCCCCCTCCTCTCCTGACATCCTCTGTGCAGCAAGGGACCAAACATTGTGTTTATTGGGGACAGCATGGGGGGGGGGCAGTAGTGGGCGGATTGACGGGGGGGGATCCAGGTTGGGTGAACAGTCCAGGGTACATTTAATCAGCCACTGGGTACAGACTACAACCCCCACACTGCAGGGAGCTGGTGAAGGCTGCCAGGTCTGGACAGACAAGAGAGGGTTACTCTGCCTGGCAGGTCAGTTCCTGTCAGAGGGCAGGGGTTTAAGGGCAGGAATGTTAGGGGCACACTAGAGGGCAGGGATGTGGGGGGGGGGGCACACCAGAGGGCAGGGATGTGGGGGGGGGGGGCACACCAGAGGGCAGGGGTTTAAGGGCAGGAATGTTAGGGGCACACTAGAGGGCTGGGATGTGGTGGGGGGGGGGGCACACCAGAGGGCAGGGGTTTAAGGGCAGGAATGTTAGGGGCACACTAGAGGGCTGGGATGTGGTGGGGGGGGGGGGCACACCAGAGGGCAGGGATGTGGGGGGGCACACCAGAGGGCAGGGATGTGGGGGGGGGGCACACTAGAGGGCAGGGATGTGGGGGGGGCACACCAGAGGGCAGGGGTTTAAGGGCAGGAATGTTAGGGGCACACTAGAGGGCAGGGATGTGGGGGGGGGGGCACACCAGAGGGCAGGGATGTGTGGGGGGGGGCACACTAGAGGGCTGGGATGTGGTGGGGGGGGGCACACCAGAGGGCAGGGATGTGGGGGGGGCACACCAGAGGGCAGGGATGTGGGGGGGGGGGCACACCAGAGGGCAGGGATGTGGGGGGGGGGCACACTAGAGGGCAGGGATGTGGGGGGGGGGCACACTAGAGGGCAGGGATGTGGGGGGGGGGGGGCACACTAGAGGGCAGGGATGTGGGGGGGGGGCACACTAGAGGGCAGGGATGTGGGGGGGGGCACACTAGAGGGCAGGGATGTGGGGGGGGGCACACCAGAGGGCAGGGATGTGGGGGGGGGGGCACACTAGGGGGCAGGGGTTTAAGGGCAGGAATGTTAGGGGCACACTAGAGGGCAGGGATGTGGGGGGGGGGGCACACTAGAGGGCAGGGATGTGGGGGGGGGGGCACACTAGAGGGCAGGGATGTGGGGGGGGGGCACACCAGAGGGCAGGGATGTGTGGGGGGGGGGCACACCAGAGGGCAGGGATGTGTGGGGGGGGGGCACACCAGAGGGCAGGGATGTGGGGGGGGGGGCACACTAGAGGGCAGGGATGTGGGGGGCACACCAGAGGGCAGGGATGTGGCTGGGGGGGGGCACACCAGAGGGCAGGGATGTGGGGGGGGGGGCACACCAGAGGGCAGGGATGTGGGGGGGGGACACACCAGAGGGCAGGGATGTTTGCAATGTCTGCACACATCCCCTGCTCTCACTGCGGTACCACTCAAAGCATGAGGCTTGTCAAAGCAGAGGGGAGGGGGGATTTGTAAAGGGAGTTTAAGGTGGAACAGACAGCCTGAACCTCGGCCAGCAGGAAGATTAACCTTTGATGCTGGCCAAGATTCAGGCTGTCTGTTCCACCTTAAATTAGCTCCCTTTACAAATCCCCCTCCCCTCAGCTCCGGGAAGCTCCCAGCTGTCGGACCTCCGTTCCTCCGTGCATATTCATGTGTGCGCACTCAGGCCGGTCAGGAAGCGCAGCCACCGAGAGTGTGCACACATGAATATGCATAGGAACAGCTCTGCAGATGGACGGCTGCATGACAGGGGGGGACAGGAGGCTGAGATGTGACAGGCTGCGGGTCATTAGCAGCGGGGGTCTGTTACACATAGTAGCCGACCCCCACTGCTTCTGGAGAGGCTCAGGATGGGTCAGAGGCCGCTGTCAGTTGTGACAGCGGCATCTGCACAGTTATATAGCCGGCACTAGCGATCGCTGTGTGCCGGCTATAACTTCTCCCTGCAGTGAGCGGAGGAAGGGGCGGGCGGAGGAGGAGGAAGTGACGCCAGGGGGCAGAGGGCAGCACACAGAGAACATGGCCGGCGCTTAGCTAGCCGCCGGCCGTGTTCTCTGCTCTATACTTTATATTAAGCTGCGTTATTAGGCAGCTTAATATAAAGTATCGATACCAGGAAATCCTGGTACCGAATCGTTTTTTGGCCCGAAATATCGATAGTAGTATCGATATTTCGGTGCATCGTGCATCCCTACTGTATAGTCTAGAGGAAAGAAAGGAGAGGGTGGACATGATCAAAACCTTTAAATATGTTAAAGGACTAAATAAGGCTCCAGAGGGAAACTTGCAGCAGATGTGATTGGTAAATCCACAATAATTGAATGAATTCAAACCTACCTGGGATTAACGTATATCTCCTCTAAGATAATAAGAAAGTAAATACTAAAAGCGCAGACTAGAAGGATATGGGGCTCTTTTTCTGCCGACAATTTCTGTTTCTAGTTACTGGTTGGATTTTTTTACTGCCCTTCTTGTGGAGTGGGATAACATTAAAGTTTGTTTTATATGCCAGTCAAAAACAGATTTCTCTGGATAGCTCCATCCATCCCTTTTCCCTTCGATCTTGGTTAAACTTGATGGACATGTGTCTTCTTTTTAAAACAGTTCTGTTACTTTGAAAGATGAGTGAATATACAGAAATAACGAAGTGAATTGCTTTGTTATCTCGGAAATCTGCTAATCAGCCTGCCGCCTTTAACTCATTGCCACTCTACGCCGCTTCCCTCTGGGTGCTGGGAGAAGCTGAATCTAGTCCCTGAAAACTGGGAGAAGTTTCCCAGGACTAGATGCAGCTTTTTCAAGCACCTGGGCAACAGGCTGCTGAGATGATTTCCGAGAGAACGTTATTACTGTAAATTCGCTCTTCTCTAGTAACTGTCATAATTCTGTACATAGTGGTACCTCCGTTCTTAAACTTAATTGGATCTGGAAGAGAGCCTGAGAACCAAACAGTGTTTTCCCAATAGAAAATGAGAAAATAATGGAAATGTGTTTAATTGGTTCCAGCACCTACCAATAATTAACGATAACTAACTCAAAACGATAACTAACGCAAAATGACGTTCCAAGAACGTTATGTAAAGCAGGTTGTTCCTGCAACATGATGATCCTGGAACGTCATGCTGTCCCTGCCCCCTCCCCTGCTGTCCCTATCGGCGATCACACAGCCTCCTCCCGTTGCCACTGCCTGGAGAGGATAACATGTCATATGTAATGTATAGTAAATGACATACAAAAAAAGATGATAAAAAAAACAGCTGCTAAATTGTGATTTTTATTCGTACTCACGTATTCATAAAAAATTAAATAAAAAGTTATCAGGGTGTCGCATGTCCCCCAGAATGGTACAGATGGAAACGTCCACTAGTCTTACACAAATATTTTGGCACCAAAAGGCCTCTGTGATATGGTATAATGGCAAAAAAAACTGAAATAAAAAAGGCCCCAAAATTTACCAGGTCTTTGTCATGTCTGAGTCAGGTGATGCAAGAGTCAGAGTTGCGTTTCTCAGTTAGTATTTGCTGTGTTAGAGGAAAAAATGGTTTGAAATGAATTATCTGGCAAAAAAAAAAAGAATTTAAAATTTCCCCTGCAACTTGCTTAATTATCTGCGAAACACCTAAAGGGTTAATAAAGGGTTAAGGAATGCTACTTTGAATACTTTGAGGGGGTGCAGTTTTTACAGTGGAGAGATTTATGGGGGTAACAAACATACAGGCCCCACAAATCTACTTCGAAACTGAACTGGTCCCTAAAAAAATTAGAACTTGAAATTTTCCTGAAAATTTGAAAAATCGCTGCAAAATTTAGAATCCTAAAAAGTAAAAGGACTTTCACCAAATGACGTCACCATAAAGTAGACATATTGTAGATGTTGCAGTCATAATTTATGTGACATGACTATTTTTCTTATAACAAGAGAATTTTGAATGTAAAGAAACGTAAATTTTTGCGCAAATGCACTTTTTACAAAAATCTACTGAATGTGTCAACCAAAGTGTACCACAAACATAAAGAGAAATATGTCACGAAAAAAACCCTTCCGACAGCTGCATCTGGGTTGAAACAGCAGCCCAAAACAGGGATTTGAACCAAAGAATAGACTAATGGCAGGTCTGTACACAGCTGAGTTACCCCTAGACCACAGTTCCAACTTATTTGGGTTTAGAGATTTAACTATACCTGGAATGTTTCTTTCAGACATAAACTGTTTACAGAGCACTGATATGCAATTGGAGACACTGGCTGACAGCTGAGCGAGCAGGAGGCCAGGCAGCATTAATTATTCATGTAGAAGAGGGAGGAAGGAGTGGTGAGGTGTGCCAGAGTGCAACATAAACAACACTTTGACACTTCATTACAGTAGGATTGTGCATAATCCACTGCATGGACAAAACAAGAAAAAAACGCATACAGCATAATTATGCTGAAATATAATAGCAGCTTCAGAGACACTGAACCTTGTCCTTAGTCGGCGTGTTGGGACAAAAATGCCAAAGAAACTTTACGGGGAACAGTGTGCAGCAGCAAATCCAAAAGTGAAAAAATGTTCCAACAAAAAATCCTGCTGTGATAAAGGCTGGTAACAGGCGAAACGTGTCTAGATTATATCTACCTGTTTACATGCTGTTTTTATGAAAGTGTTCTCTACAATAAAGTTAGTGTTTTTAACCCCTTAGGGACCAAGCCTGTTTGGGCCTTAATGACCAGGCTCATTTTTCAAAATCTGACCTGTCTCACTTTATGCGCTTATAGCTCAGTGATGCTTTAACGTATGCTAGCGATTCTGAGATCGTTTTTTCGTAACATATGGCACTTTATGTTAGTGGCAAAATTTGGTCACTGTCTTGTGTGTTTTTTGTGAAAAACATCAAAATATAATGAAAAATTTGAAAATTTTGCACTTTATCAACTTTGAAATTCTTTGCTTCTAAAAAAAAAAGGCACATGACAAAAATTAGTTAGTAAGTCACATTATCAATATGTCCTCTTTATTCTGGCTTCATTTCGTAAACCTATTTCACTTTTTTAGGGTGTGACGGGGCTTAGAAATGTATCAGCAAATTATCAAATTTTCATGAAATTTCCAAAACTGATTTTTTTAGGGACCAGTTCTTTTTTTTTTTTTAAGTTGATTTAGGAGGCTTGTATACTGGAAACCCCCATAAGTGACCCCATTTTGGAAACTAGACACCTTAAAGAATTAATCTAGGGGTATAATGAGCATTTTAACCCTACAGGGGCTGGAGGAAAGTATTCACAATTAGGCCGGAAAAAAATGGAAAATAGAAATTTTCCAATAATATATTTGTTAAGATTAACCCCTTAACGACATCGGGCGTAAACTTACGCCCTCGCGGCCTGGTACTTGGCGCATCAGGGCGTAAATTTACGCCCGATGTTTCCCCGATCGCTGCGTGTTCACACACAGCGGTCGGGGAAGATGGCCTGCTATAAATCATAGCAGGCCATCATAGCTTCTCGGCACGGGGGGTGGTTAACACCCCCCGTGCTTACGATCGCCGCTATAGGCTGATCAATTCAGATCAGCCAATAGCGGCGATCGGAACCTTTCCGGGTCATCGATGACCCGGAAAAAAATGGCGGTCGGTGCTGTCCGAGGACGGCACCGACCGCCATTACTGTAAAAAGTAATGGTGATCGCCGTGCCACCGGCCCGATCGCCGTGAACGGCCGGCCGGTACCGGCCGGCCATTCACGGCGATCGGGCCGGTGGCACGGCGATCAGAGTCCCACAATATAGTAAATACCTGCCCTGGACCCCTCAGCTAGGTAGCCGAGGGGTCCAGAGCAGGTATTTGTACATTACTCACCTGTTCCGGGCTCCTGATCGGCGTCTTCCGGGTTCGCGGCGTCCTCGTCTTCGTTCGGGTCTTTGGCTTCTTCCGTGACGTCACGTTCGGCTTCTCTCGGCTATTTTCGGCTCCAGCGTCGGCTTTTTCCGTATTTTGCGCTCTGCTGCCCTCTAGCGGCTGATATGTGTAATACACTTATCAGCAGCTACAGGGATGTTCAGAATGTAGAAATTTTTTTTTTTTTTTTCAAATTTTTTTTTTTCTATTTTCCGCACCCTATCGCCGCTGAGTGTTGATCAGCATCGCACGAAAGTGCGCTGCTAATCAGCAACTCCTCCTTTTTGGCGTAGGGTGTTTTTTTTTATATTCTACTGCCACAGTCTGCTAATAAGTGCCGCACATAAGTGCGGCATTTATCAGCAACTCCTTTGTTGGCGTAGGTTTTTTTTTTATACTTACTGTAAAAAAACACGTAAAAAACACTACATTACACCACACTACATTGAATAAAGTTTGACACTACACCACTACATACCCCATATACCAATCCCCATATAAAGATGGCCCCCAGGGTATTTTCGGCGTCAGACGCATACGTTATTATTGCCTCCGACACCAAAACAGCCAGTGAGGATGAATGGGGGGATCCTTCTTTCCTCCATTCATCCTCATCATCCTCATCATCCAGTGACGTGTCTGGGGGGTAGCGTAGCGTACGCTGCCCCCCAGACACGTCTTTTCCGCCAGTACCGTCCCAATAAGAGATCACGGTATGGTGTGAAATTCTACAAACTCTGTGAGAGTACCTCAGGGTACACTTACAGATTTAGGGTACGTGCACACTGCGGAATGGCGAAGGATAACCCTTTGTGCATTCCGCAGCTGGCACCCGCCGGCGGACTGATGCGAGCGCATGTCTCTACCCGTGTCATAGACTCCATTCTATGCACGGGCGGAATCCGTCGTCCGTCCAAAGAATGAACACGTTGGACGGAGAGCGGAATCCGCCCGTGCATAGAATGGAGTCTATGACACGGATGGAGACGTGCGCCTGCATCACTCCGCCGGTGGGTGCCAGCTGTGGAATGCACGAAGGGTTATCTGTCGCGATTCCGCAGTGTGCATGTACCCTTAGAGTGTATGTGGGAAGGGACACCCGAATGCAGCCCCCAGATGCCCCCTCCCCCCCCCCCCCCATCCTCGGAGTTAGTGGGAAGATCGTCCGGGAACTGATCTTCCCACTGCTGGATAAAGGTCACCACCTGTACGGGGATAACTTTCATACCAGCACCCCCCCCTCTTCCGGTCCCTCGCTGCCCGAGCTACTGTAGCTTGCGGCACGATGCGAACATATCAGAAACAGTAATAGCGCCCTAATATTTAGCAGCCATGGAGCGGACCCAGCGCTTCTGGATATGAAGGACCCCGTATCGCACCAGGACAACATCTTCCAGATGACGTCCCCCACACTGGAAAACAGGAGACCCCAGAAGAAGTGCAGAGTGTGGGGTAACAGGGGGATCAGGAAGGACACCATTTTCCAGTGTGACACCTGTCCTGATCCCCCCGGCCTCTGCATACTGGATCGCTCCAAGGCGCACCACACGTCACTGGGGTTCTACATTATCTAAATTCTGTCCCTTATTCCTATTTCAGGGGTCACGTTGATCCAGGGATTATTCTGATCGCCATTATGGAGTCGGGAAGGAATTTTTCCCCTGTGATGAGGCTACTGTCGTCTGCCTCACGAGGGTTTTTTGCCTTCCTCTGGATCAACACAGGTTGAATTTGATGGACACCTGTCATTTTCAACCTTATAAACTAATAATTGGCCTAATACCCCCAAATAAATTAGAATTGTCCCTTTTCCCCAGCTAAGTAGGTATGGCCGCCATTCCCATTAGAGGATGCTATGATGCAATTACAAAGCTTCTGTGCGGCCAGGACAGTAGAAACCCCCGACAAGTGACCCCATTCTGGAAACTACACCCGATAAGGAATCTAACAAGTGGGGCAGCGGGGATATGGCCCCCTGGTGGCGGCCACATTTGGGACGTGAAAATGAAAAAAATTGTATTTTTTATTTTCTCGGCACATGTTCTACGTAAGTGCCCGTCAACAGTGGGGTCCATATGCTCACTGCACCCCTTGTTAGATTCCTTATGGGGTGTAGTTTCCAGAATGGAGTCACTTGTCGGGGGTTTCTACTGTCCTGGCAGCACAGGAGCTTTGTAATTGCGACGTGGCCTCCATCCTCCATTCCAGCCTCTAAATGGCGCTCTGTCCCTTTGGTGACTTGCCCTGTGCCCATATGGCACACTATGCCCACATGTGGGGTATTTTCGTACTCAGGGGAAACTACCCTACACGTTTTGTGTTCATTTTCTTTTTTAACCCCTTGTGGAAATGGAAAAAAATCAAGGCTAGACCAACATTTAGTGTAATTTTTGTAAAATTTTTACTCTAAATCATTAATCTTGTCATGATTTTTTCATTTTCACAAGGGGTTAAAAGATAAAAAAAAAAACATTTAATGTGTAGAGCAATTTCCTCTGAGTACGGAAATACCCCACATGTGGACATAAAGCGCCATGCGGGTGCAGGGTAAGCCTCCGAAGGGAAGGAGCGCCATTTGGTTTTTGAAGGCTGGATTTGGATGGAATGGATTTCGAGGGGCCATGTTGCATTCAAAAGGCCCCTGTGTTGCCAAGACAGTTGAAACCCCCCACAAGTGACCCCATTATGGAAACTGCACCCCTCAAGGAATGTAACAAGGGGTGTAGTGAGCATATGGACCCCACTGGTGACGGACACAAATGTGGAACAATGTGGCTTGAAAATGAAATATTACATTTTTTACACTATAATGTTGGTTTAGCCTTGAATTTATCATTTTCACAAAGGGTTAAAAGAGGGAAAAAAAACAAAATGTGTAGAGCAATTTCCCCCGAGTCCGTAAATACCCCACATGTGGACATAAAGCGCCGTGCGGGTGCAGGGTAAGCCTCCGAAGGGAAGGAGCGCCATTTGGTTTTTGAAGGCTGGATTTGGATGGAATGGATTTTGAGGGGCCATGTTGCATTCAAAAGGCCCCTGTGTTGCCAAGACAGTTGAAACCCCCCACAAGTGACCCCATTATGGAAACTGCACCCCTCAAGGAATGTAACAAGGGGTGTAGTAAGCATATGGACCCCACTGGTGACGGACACAAATGTGGAACAATGTGGCGTGAAAATGAAATATTACATTTTTTACACTATAATGTTGGTTTAGCCTTGAATTTATCATTTTCACAAAGGGTTAAAAGGGGGGAAATTGCTCTACACATTTTGTTTTTTTTCCCTCTTTTAACCCTTTGTGAAAATGATAAATTCAAGGCTAAACCAACATTATAGTGTAAAAAATGTAATATTTCATTTTCACGCCACATTGTTCCACATTTGTGTCCGTCACCAGTGGGGTCCATATGCTCACTACACCCCTTGTTACATTCCTTGAGGGGTGCAGTTTCCATAATGGGGTCACTTGTGGGGGGTTTCAACTGTCTTGGCAACACAGGGGCCTTTTGAATGCAACATGGCCCCTCAAAATCCATTCCATCCAAATCCAGCCTTCAAAAACCAAATGGCGCTCCTTCCCTTCGGAGGCTTACCCTGCACCTGCACGGCGCTTTATGTCCACATGTGGGGTATTTACGGACTCGGGGGAAATTGCTCTACACATTTTGTTTTTTTTCCCTGAGTCCGTAAATACCCCACATGTGGACATAAAGCGCCGTGCGGGTGCAGGGCAAGCCTCCGAAGGGAAGGAGCGCCATTTCGTTTTTGAAGGCTGGATTTGGATGGAATGGATTTTGAGGGGCCATGTTGCATTCAAAAGGCCTCTGTGTTGCCAAGACAGTTGAAACCCCCCACAAGTGACCCCATTATGGAAACTACACCCCTCAAGGAATGTAACAAGGGGTGTAGTGAGCATATGGACCCCACTGGTGATGGGCACAAATGTGGAACAATGTGGCGTGAAAATGAAATATTACATTTTTTACACTATAATGTTGGTTTAGCCTTGAATTTATCATTTTCACAAGGGGTTAAAAGAGAAAAAAACACACTATGTGTAGAGCAATTTCCCCCGAGTCCGTAAATACCCCACATGTGGACATAAAGCGCCATGTGGATGCAGGGCAAGCCTCCGAAGGGAAGGAGCGCCATTTGGATTTTGGAGGTTGGATTTGGCTAGAATGGATGATGAACGCCATGTCGCATTTACAGAGCCCTCGTGCTGCCAAGACAGTGGAAACCCCCCACAAGTGACCCCATTATGGAAACTGCACCCCTCAGGGAATCTAACAAGGGGTGCAGTGAGGATATGGACCCCTTGATGACGGGCACATTTGTGCCATGAAAGTGAAAAAATGAAATTTTTCCCTTTCACGTCACATTGTTCCACATTTGTGCCCGTCACCAGTGGGGTCCATATGCTCACTGAACCCCTTGTTAGATTCCTTGAGGGGTGTAGTTTCCAGAATGGAGTCACTTGTGGGGGGTTTCCAGTGTCTTGGCAGCACGAGGGCTCTGTAAATGCGACATGGCCCTTGAAATCCTTTTCAGTGAAATTCAGCTTCCAAAAGCCAATTGGCGCTCCTTCCCTTTGGAGGCTCGTCCTGCGCCCCCTTGGCACTCTATCGCCACATGTGGGGTATTTCCGTACTCGGGAGAAACTGCGCTACACATTTTTTGTCTTTGTTTGCCTCTTATCCCTTTAAGAAAATGAAAAATTGAAGGCTAGAACAACGTTTTAGTGTAAAAAATTAATTTTTCTTTTTTCACGCCATATTGTTCGGAAAATCTGTGAAGCACCTATGGGGTCCAGATGCTCACCGCACCCCTTGTTACATTCCTTGAGGGGTGTAGTTTTCTAAATGGTGTCCCTTTAGGGGTGTTTTTTAGGTTTTGGCACCCCAGAGCCTCTGCCAACCTGAAGTGGTACAGTCAGAAATGACCAAATATAACGGAGGCGTTGAAATTCACTAGGCGCTCCTTTATATCTGAGGCTTGTGGTTGCGTCAAATAGCGCAATAGGGTCACATATGGGGTATTTCTATAAACTGCAGAAACGGGACAATAATTATTGGGGTGCATTTCTCTGGTAATAGGTTTATAATTATGAAAAATATTGGATTACAATAAAATCTCTGCACAGAAAATTAAAATTTTCAAATTCCTTACACACTTAGCTTTTATTTCTGTGACTCCCCTAAAGGGTTAAAACACTTTCTGGATATGCTTTTGCAGAGTTTGGGGGGTGCAGTTTCTGAAATGGGGTGCTTTGTGGGGCTTTCTAACATACAGGCCCCTCAAATACACTTTAAACCTGAACAGGTCCCTAAATATATCTGATTTTGAAATTTTACTGGAAATTTGGAAATTTGCTGCTAATGTTTTAAGCTTCCTATTGTCTAAAAAAAAATGAAAGATAGTTTAATAAATGCCGCCAACATAAAGTAGACATGTTGCTAATGCTATTTAATATATAATTTATGTGGTATAACCACTTTCTGTATACGCAAAAAAAGTTTCAAAGTTGGAAAAATGCATTTTTTCACATTTTTTCACATTATTTGGGTTTTTTTCATAAAGATTTGTTATGAGTATCGACTCCAATTTACCAGAAATGTAAAGTACAATATGTCACGAGAAAACAATCTCAGAATTAGCCAGATAGGTAAAAGCATCCCGAAGTTATTAATGAATAAAGTGACACTGGTCATATTCATAAAATTTGTCTCTGTCATTAAGGCCATTTCAGGCTCTGTCCTTAAGGGGTTAAAGTATCTCATTTTCATAATAAACATGAGAGAAAATGCACCCCAAATTTTGTAATGCAGGTTCTCCTGAGTAGAACGGTACCCCATATGTGGGCGTAAACCACTGTATGGGTACACAGCAGGCCTCAGAAGTAAGGGAGCACCTATTAGCATTTCCAGTTCAGATTTTGCTGAAGAAATTTCTGAGCGCCAGGTGCGTTTGCAGAGCCCCTGTAGTGTCAGCAGAATAGAACCCCCCCAAAAGTCACCCCATTTTGGAAAGTACACCCATAAAAGAATACATCTTGGGGTGTGGTGACCATTTTGACCCCACAGGTATTAGAGGAAAGTATTCAAAGAAGACAGTAAAAATGAAAAAATAGAATTTTTCCAATAATATGTTTGTTTAGTTTGAAATTTCTCAATTTCACAAGGAACAGGGGAGAAAACTCACCCCAATATATGTAACGCAGGTACTCCTGAGTAGAACGATACCCCATATGTGGGCATAAACCACTGTGTGGGCACACAGCGGGGCTCAGAAGGGAAGGAGCGCCAATTAGCATTTCCAGTTCAGATTTTGCTGAAGAAATTTCTGAGCGCCAGGTGCGTTTGCAGAGCCCCTGTAGTGTCAGCAGAATAGAACCCCCCCAAAAGTCACCCCATTTTGGAAAGTACACCCATCAAAGAATACATCTTGGGGTGTGGTGACCATTTTGACCCCACAGGTATTAGAGGAAAGTATTCAAAAGAAGACAGTAAAAATGAAAAAATAGAATTTTTCCAATAATATGTTTGTTTAGTTTGAAATTTCTCAATTTCACGAGGAACAGGGGAGAAAACTCACCCCAATATATGTAACGCAGGTACTCCTGAGTAGAACGATACCCCATATGTGGGCATAAACCACTGTGTGGGCACACAGCGGGCCACAGAAGGAAGGGAGCGCCAAGCATTTTCAGTGCATGATTTTCCTGAAGAAGTTTCTGATCGCCAGGTGCGTTTGCAGTGCCCCTGTAATGTTTACAGAATAGAACCCTCCCCCCCCCCCAAAATCACCCCATTTTGGAAAGTACACCCCTCAAGGAATTTATCTTGGGGTGTGGTGAGCATTTTGACCCCACAGGTATTGGAGGAAAGTATTCAAAACTAGACCTTAAAAATGAAAAAAAATTGAATTTTTTCAATAACATGTTTGTTTAGTTTGAAATTTCTCAATTTCACTAGGAACAAGGGAGAAAAAGCACCCCAAAACTTGTAACGGAGGTTCTCCTGAGTACAATGGTACCCCATATGTGGGCATAAACCACTGTATGGGCACACAGCAGGGCTCAGAAGAGAAGGAGTGTCATTTTAGTTACAGGCAATATGTGGGTGTTTACTGGTTATCTGGGGTGGTAATAGACAATCTCAGGGTGTTTACTGGCTATCTGAGGTGGCAGCAGGCAATCTGGTGGGGTTATGGGCAATCTGGGGTGGTTACGAGCAGTCTGTGCCAATCTGGGGTGGTTACGGTCAATCTGGGGTGGTTACGGTCAATCTGGGGTGGTTACGGTCAATCTGGGGTGGTTACGGTCATTCTGGGGTGGTTACGGTCATTCTGGGGTGGTTACGGTCAATCTGGGGTGGTTACGGTCAATCTGGGGTGGTTACGGTCAATCTGGGGTGGTTACGGTCAATCTGGGGTGGTTACGGTCAATCTGGGGTGGTTACGGTCAATCTGGGGTGGTTACGGTCAATCTGGGGTGGTTACGGTCAATCTGGGGTGGTTACGGGCAATCTGGGGTGGTTACGGGCAATCTGGGGTGGTTACTGGCTGTATGGGGTGGTTATGGGCAATCTTGGGGTGGTTACGGGCAATCTGATGGTGTTCACTGACTATCTGGGGTGGTGACGGGCAATCTGGTGGTGTTCACTGACTATCTGGGGTTGCAACGGGCAATCTGGGGTGGTGACGGAAAATCTGGGGTGGTGACGGAAAATCTGGGGTGGTGACGGGAAATCTGGGGTGGTGACGGGAAATCTGGGGTGGTGACGGAAAATCTGGGGTGGTGACGGGAAATCTGGGGTGGTGACGGGAAATCTGGGGTGGTTGCGAGCAATCTGTGGTGGTTACAGGCAATTTGGGGTAGTTACAGGCAGTCTGTGGCAATCTGGAGTGGTCACGGGCTGTCTGGAATGGTTATGGGCTATGGGGGGGGATACGGGCAATCTGGGGAGATTACGGGCAATCTGGGGAGATTACGGGCATTCTGGGGTGGTGACAGGCAATCTGGGGTGGTTATGGGCTGTCTGGGATGGTTATGGGCTGTCTGGGATGGTTATGGGCTGTCTGGGATGGTTATGGGCTATCTGGGGTGGATACGGGCAATCTGGGGTGGATACGGACAATCTAGGGAGGTTACAGGCAATCTAGGGTGGTTACAGGCAATCTGGGGTGGTTACGGGTAATCTGGGGTGGTTACGGTAATCTGGGGTGGTTACAAGTAATCCAGGGTGGTTACGGGTAATCCAGGGCACTTGACTTTGGTGACAGGCGTAAAAAAGTGCCGGCACCATTTGGAACAAGCGATCAGTGGTATATAGTATATACCGCTGATCACTTGTACTAGGACCACACCGGGTGGTCACCGATCATTGCCCCATGCTCTCCGCCACCTCCGGTGGTGGAGAGAATGAAGCTTGGATCATTTTTAGGAATCCATCACTGTGAACAGAGTCTGTTCACAGTGATGACGGCGGCCATCATGGATCAGATGGCCGCCCAGGGAGGGGAGGGTCAGTGGCCAGGTCACTAGGGTTAATTCTGGGGATGGGGGGACATGTTTTCATCTCCTCTCACTGTGGATTCACGGTGAGAAGAGATGAAAGCGTTCAGCTGCGCTGGCAATGCCCGTTACCGGTAGCCGCCTTTATACTGATAATAACGGCGATCACCGGTGAGGGGACTGGCCGGGACTAACCCCACACTCTCCCCCAACCCCTCAGCTACCTCCGATAGCTGAGAGGAGGGGGCTGCAGGCATTACCGGCGCCGCTGCACTATTCTGCACCATCGCCATAAAGAGCTGATGGCAGCAGAATAGAGCCCATTAGTGATCGCCGTAAAAATCCGTATCGGCGGTCACTAATAACATAATACATGTATTCTCTGGGTCGCTACGGTTACGGCGATACCACATTTGTATAGTTTTTTTTAACTATTACCGCTTTGGCGCAATAGCAACTATCTTCCTAGCCAAAACCCACAAAAACTGTCCCTGCATTGCAAGATCCATAGCGTTCTCATCTTTTGCGCGACAGAGCTGGTTTTGGGCTTATTTTTTGCGGGAAGATCTGTAGTTTCTATTGATACCAAGTTTTATATGTATATGACTTTTTGATCTCTTTTATGACTTATTTTCTAAAGTGGATTGATACAATACAGCTATTCTAGTACTTTTTTTTTCTTTATTTTTTTACAGCGTGTGTCGTGCGATATAATTATTGGTATAGTTTTATAGATTGGGTTGTTACGGACGTAACGATACCAAATATGTATAGGATTTGTGTTTTTGATCACTTTTATGTAATGTTTTATAGTGTATGGGGAATGTAATGCATCTTTATGATTGGGGGGGGCTGGGGGGGGGGCTGTGTTGTGCTTGGTGCACACTTTTTTTTCACTTTTTTTTACTTTTACACTAGTGTACATTACTGTACACTAGTGTAAAATTGATCACTGATACAATACATTGCAGTACATCAGGTACTGCAATGTATTGTATCATGCCTCATGCTGACAGGCAATAGCCGCGGCCACCCCTGTCAGCATCAGGCATCTCCATGGTGACCCCGGGGACCTTCATTAGGACCCCGGAATCACCATGGAGACATCGGGACCCCGGACGGCGCCGCGGGACATCGCGATCATGTAAGTGACCCACGGCGCCGTCCGGGATCCACCGGGACCCGTTAGATGCCACTGTCATGGTTTGACAGCGGCATTTAACGGGTTAAACTGCCCGGAGCGGAGAATCCTCCGCTCCGGGCAGTTACAGGAGGGTGTCAGCGGTCACACTGACCGCTGATCACCCGTCCTGCAGCCGCCGCCGGGCGGTAATTTATTCCGATGTGCCCGCCGTTAAAAGGCGTACGCATCGGAATAAAGCCCATTAGTGGCCGCCGTGAAAAGGCAGCATGGCGGTCACTAAGGGGTTAAGGGCTTTTTTTGCTGGAACATTTTTCGAGTACTGAAGAGTTTGAAAACCAAGGTATAATATTTGAAGTGTTGCATGCCTCTTAATACAATAGTGTCTTGGTGTTAAAACTGAATCAGTAAATGACTGTGGTAGACTTGTAAGTATAATAAAACCTAACTTTCATTGTCTATATCAAATCCACCACCTCTGTGGTGTAAACATGGTAATACAATCAAATAGGTAAATATGTGAGCACTGTTAGTACCTGTCCACTTAAAACTGTAGTGTATCCTACCTGTCCATTAGGAGTCCCTTGGTAAGGACCTCCCCAATACCAGGAGGAGCTATTCCTATTCTGTGGAGAGGTCATGGGTAATTTACCCAAGGGGGATCTAGTTAGATTATAGGTGACCTAACAATAAGTAGCTAGTTTGGTAGAGAATGCACTGTTTGTTTGGGTTCATAAGGGAATTGGAATATGGACATCAGCTTATCTCTTAACATCTCCTGCACGTATAATGCCAGCATTCATCATCTCTACCTTTGACCCTGTACTGATTTATCCGGACCTAACCAGGGGAAACTATGAGAACACCTAAGGTGACACCCTAAGCATTAGTTGATAGATGGGTACCATAAGTTCATTAGGGCAAGTGCAATCTCTGCCAAACTAGCTATAAATCATTGTCACCCATAATCTAGCTAGATCCCCATTGGGGATTCCCTTCCGAGACTGCTCTCGTAAACCTCTGCCCTGGCTGTATGTTTCTGCACTTTGTAATGACGGGTGGAATAAACTGAGGTCAAATTGTTGATAACTGTACAGTGATTAACCATCCTGGCTTTATAGAATACAGATACAGTCAGCCAGGGAGGCTGTTTTACATGAGCCTTCTCGGAAGGTAGGGAGGAGGTTGGGGGATGGAGAGAGAGCGGCTCACGCACAATTTTCTGTTTCTTCACCACAAAGTATGAAAGGAATTGTTTGTCTCCAAGAGGGGGGATGATTCACTGTGTATTTTACCTAACTGGATAACCCCTTTACGTTTTACTTCCAGTCCAGTAAATTAGTGGTTTTTTCAATGTTTGTTCTATAGACTGTGGGGGGAGCTCTATTTTTGACTTAACAAAGGGTCACCTACTCACTTAGTCAATTGAAGTTTAAACTGATAAGTTTTTTTTTTTTTTGACCATATGTTTTATAGGGACAGTTTTAGGATCAACAACATCATCTGCATCTGGCACTCTTGGTCTTGGCTCCAGCCTTACAACATCTACAGCATCTCTTTTCTCAATTACACCCACAACCTCTGCTTCAGGTATGACTGCATGTATAATGTGAAAATGTCAGCTGAACTATAATATTATTTTGAAGAGACTTTTAACACAATTTCTCTTTAGGTTGACTTGAAAACTATTTTATCTGTCCCTGGTTCTTTAGGATTGTCAAAGTCGCTGGTGACTTTAGTTCTTCAACAAGTTGGTGACCTTAGACACCACTGATTACCTTGTTCTCTTGTTTTCTGTAGGGGCAGGTTAAAGGAATATTCCAGTTTTTTATTTTTGTTTTTAATAAAAATTTAGGGTCCTGTAAAATAGAAAAAACATACTTATTTTCTTGCTCCCCTGTCACCGCTGCAACCACTTATTGTCTGAGCAGAAACCTCGTGTGGATACCAACACAAAGAAATGCAGCATAGTGGGGAGCAAGGAAGAGTAAGGTTTTTTTGTTGTTTTTTTACAGGACCCTGAGCCCAAAATATACAACTTCCTCTGGAGAAAAAAAAAGTCTGGGCATGGCACATCTGTTTCTTAGACGTCTAAAAGAGACAGTGTCATAAATTATATTTTTGTAAACACTCAATTGTGTAAATGTTGAATATATTTCACTATGCAGCATTAATTGCTTCAACATGTAATTTATGTGTATTTCAACAGAGATAATCTATCCTCTTTTGCAGCCACCTTGGCTAGTAAGCCACAGACTACTGGAGTAGTGCAGAGTATTACAACTGGAGGATCAGCTCCTGTAAGGTAAGTGCAAGATAATGTTGATTAGTCCCTCCACTCTTAGGGCCCTATTCCACCGGCCGATTATCGTTAGCATAATCGTTAACGATCTCAAACGACCGCTATTGCGAAAGACCTGAAAACGTTCACTCATTTCCATGGAACGATAATCGTTACTTATGATCGTAATTGCGATCGTTTCTTCTTCCGTATTTATTCGCTATTGCGTTCGTATCTATTGCGAACGACCGAACGATGTCTTATTCAATGCGAACGATTTGCGAACGTTTTGCGAACGAGCAACGATAAAAATAGGTCCAGGTCTTATAAAGCGATCAACGATTTCTCGTTCGGTCGTTAATCGTTACTGCATTTCAACCGAACGATTATCGTTTAGATTCGAACGATTTAACGATAATCTGAACGATAATCGTCCGGTGGAATAGGGCCCTTAGGGGTAGGTTCACACTATGATTGCAATGTTGCAATGGGATGTTGACTAGAGATGCGCGAACCGGGTTTGGGTTCAAGTCCATCCGAACCCGAATATTCGGCATTTGATTAGCGGTGGCTGCTGAACTTGGATAAAGCTCTAAGGTTGTCTGGAAAACAAGGATACAGCCAATGACTATATCCATGTTTTCCACATAGCCTTAGGGCTTTATCCAACTTCAGCAGCCCCCGCTAATTAAATGCCGAAAGTTCAGGTTCGGATGGACTCAAGCATGCTCGAGGTTCGCTCATCTCTAATGTTGACCTTAAGAGCACAGACAGTCACAGGCCCCTTTTGACTTCAGTGGTCTGATCACATCTAAAAACTGGAAAGTATGTACACACCCTTGGTCTGTAGCATCAACACAAATTTTGGCTTAAGGACTTTAACTGAAGGCTTTCTAGGTAACTAGAATGCTTTTATTTTGTATCTAGGTTGGGCCCAGATTTGTGTCTGTGTTGTGGACACCTGAATGTGACCTTAGGGACAGATTCTTCAGTGTATTTTGCAGTAGGGCAACTGGTGTGAACACAATATATTAAGAAATAATACTCACCGGGAAGGGGGAGGGAGTGTCATGGCAGCGGACGCAAGACACAAGACACAAGAGCACCGCTCTCAAGGCCACATGGCTCTAAACTGCTACACACCCTATAAAAAATTCTCACCTGAGATCAGTAAAGCTCCAAGATAATTACTTGTCCCTCTGATGTCCCGGAAATTACAAAAGAAGAGCTCGGTAAAGCTCCCAGACTTTTTTCTCACTGTTGAAGGAGGCCAAGATGTCACGGTGGGCACAACAAGAGATTCCAACACAAAGTCCCTTGGCATCTCCTTCCTCTGGTAGTGCCTTAACCCCTAGGCGACCCTGGAGGTACCTGTACGTCCAGGGCCGCCTACGGGTGTTCAGGGCGGGGCCGCGCTCTTAAACGCCGCGGTCCCGGGTGCCGCATGTGGCCCGGTAATGCGGCTATTAGCTGGCACGGTCCGATCGCCGTGCCCGCTACTAAGGTAATCAGATGCAGCTGTCAAAAGACAGCTGCATCTGATTTCCTGATGCAGCCGTTCCCTGGTGTCTAGTGGGGTGGATCACTCCTCCGGGACATTGTCCGACTCGGGCCGGGGTCTGCTCCCGGCTCGGCACTCTGCTGCTTCCGGCTGCAGTAGCCTGAAGCAATCGAGTGCCTATCTCATTGATCTATGCTGTATGTCTACACAGCATAGATCTCAATGAGAGATCAGTGTGCATATACTAGAAGTCCCCCAGGGGGGCTTCTAGTATATGTGTAAAAGTAAAAAAAAAAAAAAAAAAAAACCTCCCCTAATAAAAGTGTGAATCACCCCCTTTTCCCCCTTTGTTATGAATATAAATAAACAAACATGTTTGGTATCGCCGCGTGCGTAATCACCAGAATTATTAATTTATCACATTCCTGATCTTGCACGGTAAATGGCGTAAGCGCAAAAAATTCCACATTTTTGGTCGCATCAAATCCAGAAAAATTCTAAGAAAAAGCGATCAAAAAGGCGCATATGTGCAATCAAGGTACCGAAAGAAAGAACACATCATGGCGCAAAAAATGACACCTCACACAGCCCCATAGACCAAAGGATAAAAGAGTTATAAGCCTGGGAATAGAGAAATTTTAATGAACATATATTTGTTAACAATGGTTTGAATTTTTTACAACCTATCAGTTAATATAAAAGTTATACATGTTACATATCGTTGTAATCGTTAACAACTTGAGGAACATATATAACAAGTCGGTTTTACCCCAGGTCGAACGGCCTAAAAAAAAATACTTTCTAAATAAAAGAAACATGTTTTTTTTTTTTTACAATCTCACCACATATTGCATTTTTTCCTGCTTTTTCAGTGTACTTTATGAAAAAATTCTGCCTGTCATTGCAAAGTACAATTAGTGGCGCAAAAAATAAGGGCTCATGTGGGTTTCTAGGTGAAAAAATGCAAGTGCTATGGCCTTTTAAGCACAAGGAGGAAAAAACAAAAACGCAAAAATTTAAATTGACTTGGGGTTGTCCGGGATTTTTCAATAAACTATCATTGCTTTGACCTCTGTGGGTGTTGCATATTCTACATACACTTCTTTTTTTTATTATTTAGAAGGCTTACTGTGTTCTCAGGCTCAGTCACATGACCACTCTGCCTGTGTTTTCTTTACTTCCTGTGAAATTCTGTTTCCTGTTCCTGCCAGTGAGGGAACAGTGAGTCATCAGGTGGGTGGGGTTATGCATATATTTCTTTAGCCACACCCCTAACATGTAACTAAAATCTGAGCCCTGAAGAAACTGCAGCAGTAAGGACAGCATGACAGACTACAATCTCTGTACAGCACTGCAGCATAGGTTGGAGCTATAAACGGTAAATAAAGTATGAGGAACAGGGAAGCAGTTGCCCATAGCAACCACTCAGATTCTAGGTTTCATTTTCCAAGGTCTTTTTTTAAAAATGAAAGCAGCAGTCTGGTTGCTATAGGTAACTGCTCCTCTGCACAGGCTTTGCTAAATCTTCCCCTATATTGTTACTATTGTAGTGTAAAGATGTACAGTGTGAGGGCAGTGCTGCTGCTGTGTGTAATATGGAGAGGAGAGAGGACACTTCACCTCATGGCAGTCACCATGTCATCTATCAATCTATTGCTGAGGTAAACTTGTAACAGAATCCTGCCTTATTGAGACCCCGCCCACCAGTAGGATGGCTACTGTAGTGTATATGTAATCCAGGACTACAACTCCTAGCATGTACATGTGTGCTGGGGTTTGTAGTTTTACAACAGATAAAAGTGTGAAAAAACTAGTTGATTTGATAACATAAGTAATTAGCAGATACTGAGCCACCATGCTGGTCAAAAGGACACTTGTAGTAATACAGACATTACCTGCCTATGGGTAGAGTGGGTGGAGCTACAGGCTTGCAGAGCTGTGATGTCACTGCTGACCCCTGTGACCTGGAAGTTCTTTATGTAAACAAACACAAATCCAAAAAGCAGCAAGAGAGGAGGAGGCCCGGGGAAACAGAGGGAAAAAAAGGTTAGAGAAAACCTCTCAGGGAAAGGGACAGATTACAAATTATTCACATTTTTAATAAGAAAAAAATGTTGGATAACCTCTTTAAAGCCTTCTTACAAGCAGACATTAATTTGGCCATTAACTCACTCAATCGAAAATTACCATCCACATCTTGCACATTGAGGGCAAGATCGCGAAACTTACCTCTGCACATAATGATGTTGTCGATAACACCAATCTAATAGATGAGGAGCAATTGCAGCTATGAAGGACTACTCAAGGTGGAATAATCTACAATTTAGAGAAGTTCTGTGTCAGTGAAAAACTGAGTTCAGAAAAAAACTGGTGAATTCAAGTCATATTGAAGCAATCCAGACACAATGTTTCAATGGCATCTCAACGTCATTTTCAAGCTTGCAAAGGTGAAACACAATGCTTCATTTAATGCTGCGTTTACACGAAACGATTATTGGCCCAATCGTACGATTAATGATGTCGGAGTAAGGTTTTTTTTTTTTTCATAATGGTCAGCGTTTAGACGGTACGATATATAGTACGGTAATTCGTTTTGCGATCGCTTAAGCCTATCTCGCACATTGGTTAAATCGTCGAACGACTGTTTACACTGAACGATCTGCGAATTTTTTTGCGAATGATGATTTTAGATCATGTTGTAAGATCAAAATGAACGATTTTGTGTTCGTCGTTTGCAGCGTTTACACGTACGATTATCGTTTGAATTCGATCGTTATCGTGCAAATTCACACGATAATCGCTCCGTGTAAACGCAGCATAAAAGTGCAACATCATGTCTTTAGAAAGATCCAGGGGATTCCACAGCGGGATCCAACCGCTGCTGATTTACATAACTCAGGTGTAGTACACATCAGTGCAAAAATCTATGTAAGTGAATGAAATCCAATTTGAAGGCAGATGGCAATATCCACTATCCTGTTCTGAGCAAAAAAAAAAAAAAAGCCATCCGGTGTCCGATCACGTGATTTCAACACCAGTACTGTCTCCCTGGAAACCACTACAAACAGAGCAGACAACTGGAGGATTCTCACATGCTCCCTGCGGTCTGTCAGGCTTGTGTTTCCCATCCTCTCCATTTCAAGCATGGTCCCGGAAAGAATTATGCTCATAATCCAGGGCACCACTGTACTGTGTTGTTAGAGTTGCACTTTATAGAACTTAAAGTGACTCTGTACCCACAATCTGCATGTACCGTTAGATAGCTTCTTTTAATCCAAGATCTGTCCTGGGGTCAGTTCGGCAGGTGATGCAGTTATTGTCCTAAAAATCAACTTTTAAACGTGCAGCCCTGTGCCAAATTGGTGTGACCTAGAGTGTTTGTGAAAAAAAGGAAAAATTGGCCCCACTGCTAGTGTGAAAATACTAGAGTAGGGACCATGTCTCGAGGACGCCTTAACGTTGGTGACATGATACACTCTGTTTGATCAAATAGTTTGCTAAGATCCTCACTTTTTAATATCTACAGAGCAGGTGTTTACCTTGTGTACGGTGGGAGGAGTATATACGGTAAGCCCTTGCACCTGTGGGTTGCTGCTGCACTTTTTGTTTTTTTGCCTAGAGTGCTTGTGCCCAAGCCCTGCACTGCCTCTCTGTTCCTCCTCCCCACCCTCCTCATTATTAGGAATGCCCTGGGCAGGATTTTTCCTATTCATCACTTGTGTGAACACTGCAGATGGGCCTTAACGATCCAGCACCTGTGCAGTATTCATACAGGTAATGAATTGGGAAAAATCCTGCCCAGGCCATTCCTAATGACGGAGGGCGGGGAGGAGGGACAAGGCTTCGGCACACACACTCTAGGCCAGTGCTTCCCAACCTTTTCCAGCTCGGGGCACCCCGTGGAAAAAAAAATTTCCTCGGGGCACCCCTACTAAATGATCTACAAAATAAAAAAAACGTCATACAGTGACTCACAGGTGGTGTCTTCTTTGATCTGAGGTGTCACTTTCCCTTTTCCTCTCCAGTCCAGTTCTCCATGATGATTTCTTCCAGCTACTTTTCATCTCTTCAGAACCTGCGAGACAAACAATTTAGGCTCCACACATTTCTAGCAACAAACTGCGCTGTTTGGTGTTATGTGCAGTAAAGTGAGTAGGAATGTGGGATGCCCCCTGTATGTAGGATCCCCTGCTGTGCCCCCATGAGCTAATAATGCCCCCAGAGGTGGCCCCATGAGCTAATAATGCCCCCAGAGGTGCCCCCATGAACTAATAATGCCCCCAGAGGTTCCCCCATGAACTAATAACCCCAGAGGTGCCCCCCATGAACTAATAATGCCCCGAGAGGTGCCCCCATATACTAATAATGCCCCCAGGAGCTAATAATGCCCCCAGAGGTGCCCTCATATACTAATAATGCCCCCAGAGGTGCCCCCATATACTAATAAGGCCCCCACAGTTGCCCCCATATACTAATAATGCCCCCAGAGGTGCCCCCATATACTAATGCCCCCAGAGGTGCCCCCATATACTAATAATGCCCCCAGAGGTGCCCCCATATACTAATAATGCCCCCAGAGGTGCCCCCATATACTAATAATGCCCCAAGAGGTGCCCCCATGAACTAATAATGCCCCCAGAGGTGCCCCCATGAACTAATAATGCCCCCAGAGGTGTCCCCATGAACTAATAATGCCCCCAGAGGTGCCCCCATGAACTAATAATGCCCCCAGAGGTGCCCCCATATACTAATAATGCCCCCAGGAGCTAATAATGCCCCCAGAGGTGCCCCCATGAGCTAATAATGCCCCCAGAGGTGCCCCCATGAGCTAATAATGCCCCAGAGGTTCCCTCATGAACTAATAATGCCCCCAGAGGTGCCCCCATGAACTAATAATGCCCCCAGAGGTGCCCCCCATGAACTAATAATGCCCCCAGAGGTGCCCCCCATGAACTAATAATGCCCCCAGTGGTGCCCCCCATGAACTAATAATGCCCCCAGTGGTGCCCCCCATGAACTAATAATGCCCCCAGTGGTGCCCCCCATGAACTAATAATGCCCCCAGTGGTGCCCCCCATGAACTAATAATGCCCCCAGTGGTGCCCCCCATGAACTAATAATGCCCCCAGTGGTGCCCCCCATGAACTAATTATGCCCCCAGAGGTGCCCCCCATGAACTAATAATGCCCCTAGAGGTGCCCCCCATGAACTAATAATGCCCCCTGCTCTGCCCCTAAAAAAAAAAAAAAAAAAACTCCTACTCACCTAATCCGCGCTGTATGGCTGCAGGCAGAAGCTCTCCTCCTCCTCTTCTGGCTCCATCTTGCGAGCCGCGGGGACGGGACGTCCGGCAGGCGTGATGACGTCACATCATCACGCCTGCCGGAGAGGTCACGTCCCAGCCTCCCATAGGCTGCTGGCATGAAGTGTCGGAAGCCTATGGGAGTGAATGTAGGAGCAGGATGCTGACACTTCCTGCTCCTACATTCTGCTCACTCTAATGTTCCCCCTGCTCACAGTGCGGGCGGAATATCAAAGTGATCTGTGCATCCTGAGAAGCTGCGCAGCCGCAGCTTCTCGGGATGCTTAAAGTGACAGCGCACATTTCCCTCCGGGTTCCCTCGGCACCCCTGGCAGGTTCTCCCGGAACACCAGTGTGCCGCGGCACCCCGGTTGGGAAACGCTGCTCTAGGCCACGCCAATTTGACACAGGGCTGTTCAAAAGTTGTTTTGTAGGACAATAACTACATCACCAGCCGAACAGACCCCCAGATCTTAGATTAAAAGCAGCTATCCGTTCTGGGAACCCCCTGTGCCTCCTGACGGTTGATGCTGAGAAAGCTTTTGATAGGGTGCACTGGGGGTTCCTAGAGGAGACCCTTTGGGTAGTGGGGTTAGGCCGTAAAATGATGGACAGAATCCTCGCCCTATACTCGGGCCCTACGGCCCAGGTGCGAATAAACGGCTCTCTGTCCAGTCCCTTTGTGGTCACTAATAGTACCCGTCAGGGTTGCCCCCTATCCCCTTTTTTATATATTTTAGTTATGGAGAGCCTGGCAAATGCTCTAAGGCAAAATGAGGCCATAAAGGGTGTGTGCGTGGGGCGAAGGGAACATAAATTGTCATTATTTGCGGACGACCTCATGATATACATGTCCTCCCCTAGGGTGGGCCTCCCCAACATTATGTCGGAGTTTAGAAGATTCGGTTCTCTTAGTAACTTCAAAGTGAACCTGCAAAAGTCGGAGATCCTGAATGTTACTATACCTGCTCGAGAGGTAGACCTATTACGTGCTAGCTTCCCATTCAGATGGAGATCTGACCACATCAACTACTTGGGAGTTAGTACACCAGCTGACCCCTCCCACATATATAATCTCAACTTTAAGCCCCTTTTGTCTACCCTGGAGAAGGATCTTCGGAGTTGGAGTGCCTTGCCTTTTGTCCTGGTTTGGCAGAATCAGTGTATTGAAGATGGACTCCCTTCCGAAGATCCTGTACTATTTCCAGACCCTTCCTATCTGTCTCCCGTGCTCCTTTCTGAAGCGAGTCAGGCGCATGTTCTCCAAGTTTGTGTGGGGGTCGTCCAGGGCACGCTTGCGGCACTCGGTCCTTATCAGGCCGAAAGATAGTGGTGGTACGGGCTTACCTGACTTCACTGTCTACTACAGAGCATCTATTGCTGCCTGTGTCCTGGACCTTCTCCACAACAAAGCGACTAAACTCTGGGTTGCCCTAGAGCATACCCTTAACACCCATGCCGCCCAAGGGATCTTTTGGATTCCCAAACGGGTAGACACGAGACACTTAGACCTATCCCCCCTACTGAGGACTCTATACTCCTCCTGGAAGGGCTTTGCAGTCAAAACAGGTCTGGTTTCCAACCCAGGCCCTCTCACACCTCTCTTACATAACCCTCATTTCCCAGGGTTAATGAATGGATTCGCACTATTTCCCCTTTCTGCCACGCACACACCCAGGGTCAGAGACGTGGTCCTCAATACCGGAATAAAACCGCTAAGAGATATAGAGAGAGATAGCGGTACTAGATCCGGGACGTGGTTACATTACTTTCAGTTACGTAGCCAGATGGGCTCCTTGGCGCCAGTGGGGGAGCTTTGTATCGGGTTGACCACCTTTGAGCAGATATGTATGGCTGCTGAGCCTCCGGATCATAGAATATCCTTACTGTATAGTGTGATGGTGGCTGAGGGGGCGGAGGACCAGTTGTTGGGTTTCCAGTCGGCCTGGCATGGAGAGCTGGGTAAACAGTTCTCGGGAGAGGAGTGGCAAAAAGCCTTTACACTCACTCACAAGCTTACGGTATCCTCCAGATTGCAAGAACTCAATTATAAGGTGTTGCCCCAGTGGTATCGGACACCTGAACGCCTCCACAAATGGTTTCCCTCCGTACCAGATACCTGCTGGAGGTGTTCCCAAGCCGTGGGCTCAATGCTCCACATTTGGTGGACTTGCCCACCTGTACACTCTTTGTGGCAGGGAGTTCAGGCCTTGTACAACAAGGTCACATCTCATAATTTGACCCTGACGCCAGAGATGGCTCTTCTTTCCATTTTGCCTTGATCACTGCCTACGATTAAGAGGGGCCTGATAGGCTTCTTCCTTCTGGCAGCTCGGCAAATCATTCCCAGGTTGTGGCGGACGATCACTCCCCCCTCTAGACTAATGTGGGCGGAGGCTTTTGGTACCCTGATGCGTATGGAGGAGTTAAGGGCGGATGAGCACAACCTGAGTAAGAAATTCTCCACGAAATGGCGGGTCTGGATATTGTTCCAGTCCTCCCCTGAGATGACTAGATGGTTGGCTGGGGATAATTTCCTTGGAGGTACGTAGACTTCTGACCTGGACACCTCGGGCGTCCTGGGGCTGGGCGGTGGTGGGCTTCCACATTATTCCCGTTTCCCTCTCTTCTCCTTTCCATCCCCTCGTTTCCCTTCTCCCCTTTCCCTTACTTCTTCCTCTCACCAGCCCTCGCTGGACTTTTTGGCACCACGTCAACAGAGAGCAAAGCAGACGAACCCCTCTTCCCTTTCCTAGATGTTTCCATGTCCTATCTCCTCACCCTCCTGGACCTACTCTCCCCCCCCCCCCCCCCCCCCCCCCGTGTTGAGTGTATGTCCGCGTGTATTTGTGTACCCACTTTGTTAACTGTTATTGGTTTGCATATATAACTACTGTTTGCCCACTAAGCTCTGAGAGGGCTGCACTTACTGTAGCTACCTACCGATTGAGGGAGATAGAGAAGATCGAGACTTTCTATCCTGATAGGCTGCAAGCGACATGTTGTCTCATCAGCTTCGGTCCTTTCCCCTTTCCCTCTTTTTGACACCTGTGTCGTTTTGTTCGCATCTTTGGCATAATCACTGACACTTTCTAGATGCATTACCTTTATATGTTTGTTCATGCTTGCTCATCTTATCTTATTTTGTAAACTACTTAATAAAAACAAATTGAACCATAAAAGCAGCTATCCGAAGGTAGTGGTTTGGGGGGGGGGGGGGTCAAATTGTGGGTACAGAGTCTCTTTAAAGGAGTACTCTGAGCAGCCCTTGTAAAATCTAAACTCCTCACACACTGGGGGATGGTTACTGGCTTCCTCTCTGTCACATTTCTTCCCACTCTGGCTGCTCTCTCTGCCCCCTGCACTGTTCTCTGTTGCTGCTGATTACAGCTCCAGCTTCCTGTTTGGACCAGTGCCTGTGTGCTGCATATTCCTACAGTCCCCACAATGCCTTGTTTCCCTCGGCTGCCTCTGTAAACCTCCCACCCACAAACATGGCCACAACCCGCCCTCCATCCCTAGCTCCTCTATTCCCTGCCTCCCTCCATCTGTTCCCCTCTCACTGCACAGCTTAGTCCCCTACACAAGCAGTAATAGTAAATACTGACAACCCAGCCCCCTTATTTGGGTGTCCAGTGAATAAAAACCGCAGCCACCATTGTCTACTTTTAATATGGCATGATGCTGTGGTTGTGCAACCTGGAGTTGCACAGCTTGAAAAATTACTACCAAGAGAAAATGATGGTGGTATTAGTTCTGGAAGCTGTGCAACTCCAGCTTACACACATACAACCAACCCCCAACATGCTATGCTGATACTTGATGATGGTGATTGTGCTTATGAAGCAGAGGAGACCTCGGACACCAGATTCAGCTATAACTCATAGTCCAGCAGCTGACAGCAAGCAGCAACATCTTTCTGGAGCTTGAACTCGGCCATGATCTTCCAGGGAGCATTGAAACAAACCCTTTCAGCTCCAGAAAGATGTTGCTGCTTGCTGTCAGCTGCTGGACTATGAGTTATAGCTGAATCTGGTGTCTGAGGTCTCCTCTGCTTCTCAGTCATTCTGGAGGAGAATCCTGTAGCATCAGACACCAGTGATCTCCTAGCAGGCATCTGGCATTGAAAGGGTGCCAAATGCCTCCTATTAGATCTGTGACATCTGATGCTGCAAGCAGCTGACGATCTCCAGGATGACTGAGAAGCAGAGGAGACTGAGATTGTGCAGAGGAGGGAGCCCGACAGATAATATAGTATGTATTATAAAACTGGGCAGGCAGAGGAGGAGTGGGGCGGGCAGAGGATGTGTTGAGGGGCGGGCTTCCCTGTGACAGAGAGGAAATACATCACGTCTCAATATGGCACCTGTGGAACAGCATTGAGACGTGATGTGTTTCCTTCTTCCTGAACTACAGAACTTCCTGTGGGACTTTGATTCTTTGAAAAACGGGTAACATTACAGCTGTCCTAATGAGTGTAAATGGCAATGTTATATAACTTTCCTTTGTAAGTGCAGTGTTAAATTATGTAATTTGCCCGGAGTACCCCTTTAACCCCTTCAAGACAGCCCTTTGATGCACAAAAGTTCGGGTCAAATTAATGCAATGTTCCTGCCAGTCTTCTAAGAGCCATAGCACTTTTATTTTTCCACCTACAGGGCTGGTTGGGGTGTCATTTTTTGCACCATGATCTCTAGTTTTTATTAATATTATATTGGTGTAACAGAAGAATTTTTTGATATATAATTTAATCAAATCAGCAATCCTGGTACGTGTTTTTTTTTTCCATTTACCGTGCGGGGAGAAAAAGGTTATATTTTATATTATATTATATTAGATCGGACAATTCCGCATGCTACGATATGTAATATGTTCATTTATTTATATTTTTATGTTTATAATGGGCAAGGGGGTCTTTTAAACTTTTATTAGGGGGGGGGGTTATAAGGGGTTTTTTAATACTTTTAAAAAAACTTTTTTTTTTTTTTTTTAACACTTAATGTAAAAGATGCAATCATTAGATTGCATATACTGATCTATGCTATGCCATAGCATAGATCAGTGTTATCGGTGTTAGGGTCATCAAAGGTTTCCCTCATTATGTTGCAGAGATTCTGATTTGATGTTATAGGACCGCCCGGGAGAATACTCTTACTAACACAGCAGATCGTGTATCATGCAAGAATTGTTCTGTTTATTAGTTGAACTTCATTTTCTTTTAAGGCATAATCTCTGGATACATGCCCAAATATCACAAGATTAATAGTTATTGGTTACATCAATATATATCACAAAAGTATGTATAGATACCAGGTGGACATTCTCAAGACAAGCTCTTTTATGCAAGAGAAAAGACTAGCTTATGTTTAAACATTCCAGTGCTAGCTGGTAACTGGAAGAAGCTTCTTTCAGTTCTACAGAATATAGAAAAAACAACTTAATATATCATGCTGGCTATATACCATTATATATGAGGATACAAGATGACTACTGTATTGCTATATGGAGAATCAACTCTAACATCAACAATCTATGTATAGAGCCTGCCTGAGAGCAGACTCTATACATGGATCGCCGAACCGACAGGACGGAGGTAAGAAGCTTACCCCAACCTGTCAGCACATGCGATCGGGACCCCCGGTGCAGAGCTGCACGGATCACTCGGTGACAGATGCTTGATCTGTCACTGAACACCTTAAACGCCGCGATCGCTGTAGATTATGACGTTTAAGGGGTTAATGAGTCAGCTGACTCTCATTACCCCTGGCCCCGGACACTAATGTGAGCGGGATCGCTCTCACTGTAGCTCTCACATCAGTAACCCCTTCAGTACAGGAATGTATATATACATTCCTACTGCACGGGGTATGTGCAGTAGGAACGTGTATATATACAGATTACTGACTGGAAGGGGTTAATATAGTATTTAGTATTATCACTATTACTGAAAGTTTTAACAAAACGACAAACTACAAAAACGTCCAGTGTGAAACGACTGCAATGGAAAAAATTGTTACAATACTGGGAGATAAAATGTCACCCAGTGTTCTAGCTCTTTTAGGTACAATATTACATCCGTCAGATAAAACTTGGGCCAAAATTGGACACTCTTTCAATATATGAAGATGTCTCTGTACGATAGTTTAGATTTGTGTAAAATCAGGAGTATGTGTTATGGAAAGAACAGGTTTGTACTTATGACTAATAAGAGATTTAATTAATTGCCTTCTCTTTTGTACTACTATATGGGAAGCCTTAGTACAATGCATATAAGTATAACCTTGCTCCTTAAAGGAGAAGTCCGGTGAATTTTTTTTTTTATTTAATTAAAGTATTGTATTGCCTCCCAAAAGTTATACAAATTACCAATATACACTTATTGCTTATAAAGTGCTTTTTTTCCTGCACTTACTACTGCATTAAGGCTTCACTTCCTGGATAAAATGGTGATGTCGACTCCCAGAGCTGTGCGGGCTGTGGCTGCTGGAGAGGATGATGGCAGGGGAACACTGAGGGACACAGGGCACTGGAGGCCATTTCCCGTAATAGTTGTATATTGGTGATTTGTATGACTTTCGGGGGGCAATACAATACTTAAATAAAAATTTTCACCGGGCTTCTCCGTTAAAGGGGTACTCCAGTGGGGGGGGAGGGGGGGCTTTTTTTGCTGGGACCGTCCACTCACCTCCCCGGTTCCAGCGGCGGGTCCCGCATCGCGGCCCTCCGGTTCCTGGCCGCTTCCGGGTGTCTGACGCGGACCTGAGATGTAACGTCTCAGGTCCGCTCAGCCACTCAGTGAGGGAGGCGGCATCCGTTTTAAGTCCACTTAGATCCCGCCTCTGTCACTGAGTGGCTGAGCGGACCTGAGACGTATCGTCTTGGGCCCGCGTCAGACACCAGGAAGCGGCCGGGCACCGGAGCACTGCAATGCGGGACCCGCCACTGGAACCAGGGAGGTGAGTGGACGTCTTTTCCCTCGGCCTCCCCCCGCTGGAGTAGCCTTTAAGGCAGCTGTCCAATTTTTTCATTTCCTCTCTGTACTGGATATCAACACTACAATTTCTTTTTAATCAATTATATTTTCCTACCAGAATCTTTTTTTGTGTGTGTGTAGGGTGATTGCTGTCTGCCCTCAATAATGTATTACCTGACTCTCTCTTAAATTTTTATAAATCTCCCTTAGCAAAAGTGTTTGTACATCTCCCTCGTTTAAGATGTCTAAGAGTACCCATCGAGGTGCCCTCTGTCATCCCTGATTTCTGCTCTGGTGGTGGAGCCCTTTTCCCAACATATCAGTCTCTCACAGGACATCACTAGCTTTCTAATATAGTGACGGTAATAGTGCATTGGATTGTTGTGCTGACTGGCACTAATCTGTCCAGGTCTCTTCTTTCAGTTATGGAGGCCATTTCTTCTTTTAGTAGGCACAAAGTGGAGTTTAAAGGCAGAAGCTGACTGCTGAGCCTAGCGAGGTGCCCCGCTAGTACTGTAAATTACATCCTCCTTCTTCCCTTATTTCACCCTCATCCAACCCCTACCTTCCCACCCACTATTCCCCATCCTTCACATTGCACTGAAGTTTGCAAGCCTACATCTCTGTAAAGTCCCCCTTTCATGTAACCCTGTAACCCAGAATTTGATACACCTAAGAACTTTTCATTTATTTTTTACATAGTTATAGTTATGTGAAATGAGTCATTTTTAGATTTTATCTTCAAACCTTACGTTTTATGTGGAATTTCCCTGTATGACTCTACTACAGTTTATTGTATGTATTCCAGTAGTGGTCTCATGTCATGAGTTTTTGCTTACTGTAGCACTCCTGCTGTTATGACCTACAATCAATTGGAGACCCTTATCAACAAATGGAGTTTGGAGCTTGAGGATCAAGAAAAACATTTTATACAACAGGCTACACAAGTCAATGCCTGGGACCGAACACTTATCCACAATGGGGAAAGGGTGAGCTATGAGCACCGTAGAAGCTATTATAAGTATTGATAGCTGTTGTAGCCATTTAATACCTGTGTTATGTTGACAGATCACTGCATTGCATAGAGAGATGGAGAAAGTTAAACTGGATCAAAAGAGGTGAGAAAAAAAATATACACCTTTCAGTAACTACTAAACACTAGTGATGGACAAACTTTTGTTTGTCCGAACCCAAATGCTCAGCATTTGACTTCTGGTGACTGCAGAAGCCTATGGCTGTATCCATGTTTTTAACCCCTTAAGGACAGAGCCTGAAATGGCCTTAATGACAGAGACATTTTATGAATATGACCTGTGTCACTTTATTCATTAATAACTTCGGGATGCTTTTACCTATCCGGCTGATTCTGAGATTGTTTTCTCGTGACATATTGTACTTTACATTTCTGGTAAATTGGAGTCGATACTCATAACGAATCTTTATGAAAAAAAAACAAATAATGTGAAAAAATGTGAAAAACTGCATTTTTCCAACTTTGAAACTTTTTTGCGTATACAGAAAGTGGATATACCACATAAATTATATATTAAATAGCATTAGCAACATGTCTACTTTATGTTGGCGGCATTTATTAAATGATCTTTCATTTTCTTTTAGACAATAGGAAGCTTAAAACATTAGCAGCAAATTTCCAAATTTTCAGTAAAATTTCAAAATCAGATATTTTTAGGGACCTGTTCAGGTTTAAAGTGTATTTGAGGGGCCTGTATGTTAGAAAGCCCCACAAAGCACCCCATTTCAGAAACTGCACCCCCCACACTCTGCAAAAGCATATCCAGAAAGTGTTTTAACCCTTTAGGGGAGTCACAGAAATAAAAGCTAAGTGTGTAAGAAATTTGCAGAGATTTTATTGTAATCCAATATTTTTCATAATTATAAACCTATTACCAGAGAAATGCACCCCAATAATTATTGCCCCGTTTCTGCAGTTTATAGAAATACCCCATATGTGGCCCTATTGCGCTATTTGACGCAACCACAAGTCTCAGATATAAGGGAGCGCCTAGTGAATTTCAATGCCTCCGTTATATTTGGTCATTTCTGACTGTACCACTTCAGGTTGGCAGAGGCTCTGGGGTGCCAAAACCTAAAAAACACCCCTAAAGGGCCACCATTTAGAAAACTACACCCCTCAAGGAATGTAACAAGGGGTGCGGTGAGCATTTGGACCCCACAGGTGCTTCACAGATTTTCCGAACAATATGGCGTGAAAAAAGAAAAATTTATTTTTTACACTAAAACGTTGTTCTAGCCTTCAATTTTTCATTTTCTTAAAGGGATAAGAGGAAAAAAAAGACACAAAATGTGTAGCGCAGTTTCTCCCGAAAACGGAAATACCCCACATGTGGACATAAAGTGCCAAGCGGGCTTTCCACAAGGGGTTAAAAAGAGAATTAACCCAAAACGTGTAGGGTAGTTTCCCCTGAGTATGAAAATACCCCACATGTGGGCATAATGTGCCATATGGGCACAGGGCAAGCCACCAAAGGGACAGAGCGCCATTTAGAGGCTGGAATGGAGGATGGAGGCCATGTTGCAATTACAAAGCTCCTGTGCTGCCAGGTCAGTAGAAACCCCTGACAAGTGACCCCATTCTGGAAACTACACCCCATAAGGAATCTAACAGGGGGTGCAGTGAGGATATGGACCCCACTGGTGACGGGCACTTACGTAGAACATGTGCCGAGAAAATAAAAAATACAATTTTTTTCATTTTCACGTCCCAAATGTGGCCGTCACCAGGGGGCCATATCCCCGCTGCCCCCCTTGTTAGATTCCTTATCGGGTGTAGTTTCCAGAATGGGGTCACGTGTGGGGGGTTTCTACTGTCCTGGCCGCACAGAGGCTTTGTAATTGCATCATGGCATCCTCTAATGGGAATGGCGGCCATACCTACTTAGCTGGGAAAAAGAACAATTCTAATTTATTTGGGGGTATTAGGCCATTTATTAGTTTATAAGGTTGGAAATGACAGGTGTCCATCAAATTCAACCTGTGTTGATCCAGAGGAAGGCAAAAAACTCTTGTGAGGCAGACGACAGTAGCCTTATCACAGGGGAAAAATTCCTTCCCGACTCCATAATGGCGATCAGAATAATCCCTGGATCAATGTGACCCCTGAAATAGGAATAAGGGACAGAATTTAGATAATGTAGAACTCCGATGACGTGTGGTGCGCCTTGGAGCGATCCAGTATGCAGAGGCCGGGGGGATCAGGACAGGCGTCACACTGGAAAATGGCGTCCTTCCTGATCCCCCTGTTATGCCACACTCTGCACTTCTTCTGGGGTGTCCTGTTTTCCAGTGTGGGGGACGTCACCTGGAAAATGTTGTCCTGGTGCGATACGGGGTCCTTCATATCCAGAAGCGCTGGGTTCGCTCCATGGATGCTAAATATTAGGGCTCTATTACTACTTCTGATATTTTCGTATCGTGCCGCAAGCTACAGTAGCTCGGGCAGCGAGGGACCAGAAGAGGGGGTGCTGGTATAAAAGTTATCCCCGTACAGGTGGTAACCTTTATCCAGCAGTGGGAAGATCAGTTCCCGGACGATCTTCCCACTTGTTCCGAGGATGGGGGTGGAGGGGGCATCTGGGGGCTGCATTCGGGTGTCCCTTCCTTCATACACTCTAAGGGTACATGCACACTGCGGAATCGCGACAGATAACCCTTCGTGCATTCCGCAGTTGGCACCCGCCGGCTGACGGATGCAGGCGCACGTCTCCACACGTGTCATAGACTCCATTCTATGCCCGGGCGGATTCCGCTCTCCGTCCAACGTATTTATTCTTTGGATGGACGACGGAATCCGCCCGTGCATAGAATGGAGTCTATGACATGGGTAGAGACATGCGCCCGCATCAGTCCGCCGGCGGGTGCCAGCTGCGGAATGCACGAAGGGTTATCCTTCGCCATTCCGCAGTGTGCACGCTCACAGAGTTTGTAGAATTTCACACCATACCGTCATCTCTTATTGGGACGGTACTGGCAGAAAAGACGCTACGCTACCCCAGACACGTCACTGGATGATGAGGATGAATGGAGGAAAGAAGGATCCCTCCCATTCATCCTCACTGGCTGTTTCGGTGTCTGAGGCAATAATAACGTATCCCTCTGACGCCGAAAACACCCTGGGGACCATCTTTATACGGGGATTGGTATATGGGGTATGTAGTGGTGTAGTGTCAAACTTTATTCAATGTAGTGTGGTGTAATGTAGTGTTTTTTTACGTGTTTTTTATTACAGTAAGTATAAAAAAAAAAAAACCTACGCCAACAAAGGAGTTGCTGATAAATGCTGCACTTATAAGCGGCACTTATCAGCAGACCGTGGCAGTAGAATATAGAAAAAAAAAAAACACCCTACGCCAAAAAGGAGGAGTTGCTGATAGGGTGATAGCGGCGATAGGGTGCGAAAAATAGAAAAAAAAATTTTTGGAAAAAAAAAAAAAACTTTTTTACATTCTGAACGTCCCTGTAGCTGCTGTTAAGTGTATTACACATACCAGCCGCTAGAGGGCAGCGGAGCGCAAAATACGGAAAAAGCCAACGCTGGAGCCGAAAATAGCCGAGAGAAGCCGAACGTGACGTCACGGAGGAAGCCGAAGACCCGAACGAACACGAGGACGCCGCGAACCCGGAAGACGCCGATCAGGAGCCCGGGACAGGTGAGTAATGTACAAATACCTGCTCTGGACCCCTCGGCTACCTAGCTGAGGGGTCCAGGGCAGGTATTTTTTATTTTATGGGACTCTGATCGCCGTGCCATCGGCCCGATCGCCATTACTTTTTACAGTAATGGCGGTTGGTGCCGTCCTCGGACAGCACCGACCGCCATTTTTTTCCGGGTCATCGGGTCACCGATGACCCGGAAAGGTTCCGATCGCCGCTATTGGCTGATCTGAATTGATGAGCCTATAGCGGCGATCGAAAGCACGGAGGGTGTTAACCACCCCCCGTGCCGAGAAGCTATGATGGCCTGCTATGATTTATAGCAGGCCATCTTTCCCGATCGCTGTGTGCGAACACGCAGCGATCGGGGAAACATCGGGCGTAAATTTACGCCCTGATGCGCCAAGTACCAGGATGCGAGGGCGTAAGTTTACGCCCGATGTCGTTAAGGGGTTAAATACTCCCTAGGGCTGTATCCAAGCGTTCGGCAATTTCACTTATCGCTAGTGTTAGTGGGGAAGATACAGATATGGCTTTAGTGACAGAGTTATTCTATTCTGCATATTAGCTGGTGGTTATAATAATGGGACTCGTTTGTGTATGTGCATGTAGAATAGATGTAATTGACACACATGAACGTTGCATATCTGCCTTATTGACATGAATTAACTGCAATACTAAATAGAGCCTGTGAACATGTATGGTGCTGTTTTTGGATCTAAGCTGCCATGTGTTTTGTATCCTGAGCAATATATATCATTGTGCAGTCATTGGCAACTGCAGTTCAGAAGGAGCTTGATAGGAAGGTCCCTGTGATTGCCTCTTGTCACCTAATAGGGAAAAAATGTAACACTAAGTTTAATAGAGTATAAAGTTCCTTACCCTCCAAAATAAATATATATTCATATTCTATTAAAGGAGTCCCACACAAAAAAATGCAGTTGGGGGGTACGGGAACATAGCGTATAATTACCAGTCCCTGTGTCCCACTAGCACCGCTCTACCTGCTCTTGGACAGCCGCCAGATATCATTTTCATCTGGCTTCCTTTTCACATCACGTCCCCGGCTCCTGCTGTTGCAACGTCACGACGGCTTTCGGGGATTGAAAGACATCGTTGCAGCGGCACAAACTCTTGCTCGGTTCTCAAACACTTTTTGGACACCCAGTCCAAAAGTACTCGGTATCTGAACATTTTTGAGAGCGTGGATGGTGGGTTGTACTTGTTGATTTTAGCACTGGTGAGGCTTCACATACAGTACAGTGCTGTAAAAGACTGCTGGAGTGCATATACAGTACAGTAGTAGTACAGTCAGTGCACCACCATCTCCCATCCCTCACATTGCTGTGGGGGACTCTATTCTATACAGGTCACGATGAGTGAGAAGTTATTGACTACTGTACTATGCTGGATTTGTTGAATGTTTCTTGTGTATAATGTCTTGTACAGTATATAGTGTCACTCTGTAATATACTGTACAGTATATAGTGCTGTTCTGTACAGTAGAGATTAAACTGGGCACTTTTCACTGTAAGAAATGATGCTGTAGGTAATTTTTGGTGGGTGCTGGAACCAATTACACACATTTACATTATTTCCTATCGGAAAACACTGCTTACTACTCAAACTGCCTACTGGAACCGATAAAGTTAATAAAAAAGAAAAAGGAGGTGTGTGTGTATGTGTATATATATATTATTATTATTTATTTTTTATTTTTTTTTATGAGGTACTACCTCATACTGGTGTGTATGTGTATTTATATAATTATTATTTTTTTAACATATTACCAAAAAAGTAAGGTTTTAGTGGTCAGCTTTCCCTGCCCTATAACAGCATGTTGAATTCTTTAAAGAAAACGCTGGTAATGTGAAAATATTGGACCTCTGTTGTTGCTGCCAACAAGTAGGAAAATGTACAGGATGGGACCCGATGTGCATAAGTAAGGGTCCTTTTAGGGTGGTATTACACGGGCCGAGCAGGGCCCGATAATACCTGTAAACGAGCAGCGATCTGCTAGATCGTTGCTCGTTTACTGGACCTATTACACGGCCCGATAATCGTTTGACAAGAGCTGCAAGGACATCGTTACCGATGTCCTTGCAGCCCTTGCTAAACTGGCATACATTACCCATCCACGTTCCAGGGCTGCTCCTACGTCCGCTTCTCCCGGGGGTCCCGCGCGCTCTCTAGTGTCACAGCAGCCTGTCAGCTGGTAGGCCGCTCAGCCAATCACAGGCCGGGACTGCCGCGGCCTGTGATTGGCTGAGCGGCCTATCAGCTGACAGGCCTCTGTGACGCTAGAGCGCGCGCGGGACGCAGGGAGAAGCGGATGGCAGGAGCAGCCCTGGAACGTGGATGGGTAATGTATATCGTTAGTCGCCGGCCACGCACCGCGCCATTACACGCAGCGGTGCGCGGTCGGCGCCCGACGAAAATAGGTTCTAAACTATATCAACGATCAGCCGATGATCGTTGTCATCGGCTGATCGTTGCATTTATTACACGGAGCGATAATCGGCCGAATCGGGCCAATTCGGCCGATTATCGTTCCGTGTAATACCACCCTTACACAGAGATTATCTGACAGATTATCTGCCAAAGATTTTAAGCCAAAACCAGGAATGGATTTGAAAAGAGGAGAAATCTCAAGCTTTTCTTTATGACCCGATCTCTGTTTATAGTCTGTTTTCGGCTTTGGCTTCAAATCTTTGGTAGATAATCTGTCAGATAATCTTTCTGTGTAAATGGAGCCTTAGTGGCTGAAATAAAAGAAAAGTGCTTTTTAAGCCTTCCTGTGCTGCAACATGTAATTGATACTTGCTGCAGCCCAGAGGGTACAAACACACACAGCGTATACACAGCAGATACGCAGCAGATTTGATGCTGTGTTCAGTTATTTAGATCTAATCTACTGTGTATCTGCTGCGTATCGCAGCAGTAAATACGCAGCGTATATGCCGTGTGTGTTTGTACCCAGAAGGAGTAAAAGAAGGAGGATGCTAAAATATTGTCTCCTCGTTGTCCATACAGAATCCCCACATTCGTTGATTTTTTTTTTTTCGAAAATAGAAAATTCAAGTTTCAAAAATAAAATAAAATCATATCAAACTCTCAGGGCAAATTAATTTAATTAATCGTCTAGCCCTAGTTTCAACTCTTGGCAAAAAAATCAAAGTTTTGATATCCTATTGAAAATAGAGAAAAAGAAATCATGGTTTTCAAAGACCTACTGATTATATCTTTTTGTTTAGGTTGGACCAAGAATTGGATTTCATACTTTCTCAGCAGAAAGAATTAGAAGACCTTTTAACACCGCTGGAAGAGTCGGTCAAGGAACAGAGTGGAACTATTTATCTGCAACATGCCGATGAAGAGAGAGAAAAAACGTATGTTTTTTTTTTTTGTTTGTTTTGGGGGGTTTTTTTTGGGGGGGGGGGCGGTGTATTTGCGAATCATGTTGTAGGGAAAAATTTTAACATTTGGATTGTTATGACCTTTGAAAATGGAATTTAAGTTTTTTGTTTTTTTTTATTTGGTGTGGATTCACAACTGCCATGGATTTTTCTATAGGTTTGTGGCAATACCACTGCAAACGCTTCACATGTTGTATGCAGAGTATGCTGCACTTTTCTCCTCTATACATTGAAAGCTTGACAAATGCTGTGAATTTCTTCCCCCCTCATGGCTTAATGTTTGCTCCGTTATGTATTACCAGCTGTGAAACCTTTATATAGACAGGCCTGGGTCTTTCCAGATTAAGTCCAGTCACCTGAATTTACCACAGGTGCATCTCAAAGGTGTCATTTAGCTCTGGGGCCTCTCATTTCTCTTGATAAAAAAGGTCATAGCAAAGGCCCTAAATACTTATGTCTGTGAACACTTCTGGTTGTTACTTTTAATTAAATTAGCAAAATTTTGCTTGGCCGACTGAGTAGACTTGCCTAATGCTAAATTTACACGGAACGATAATTCGCCCGATCGTACGATTAACTATGTCGGAGTAACGTTTTTTGTTCATAACGATCAGCGTTTAGACTGTACAATATATCGTACGGAAATTCGTTTTGCGGTCGTTTTAAGCCTATCTCACACACTGGTTAAATCGGCGAATGACTGTTCACACGGAACGATCTGCAAATTTTTTGCGAACGATCGAGGATTTGAGAAGTTGTTGAAAGATCAAAATGAACGATTTCTCGCTCGTCGTTTTATCGTTCGCTACGTTTACACGTACGATTATCGTTCAAATTTGATCGTTATCGTGCAAATTTGCACGATAGTCGTTCCGTGTAAACGCAGCATAAGCGAGCTCCGCTTATCCTGCCATATCCTGGCTATTCTGCAGACCATTCTCACGGATGTTTGGCTGCTGCTGTGTGTGGGACCGGGAGTCGGAGGAGCCTTGCGGCCACAGTTGTGGTTGAAGCTCTGGACGAAAAGAAGGTAACTGCAGGTTTGACCTGAGTGTCTAACAGTTGTAGGTGTGTCCCGGCAGCGCTGTCCTGCTTCGGCTTACTGGGGCCAAGTGAACATGGGCATCCCTCCAGCTTTAGTAGCAGTGGGATCACATACTGAGCTGTCCTCCATCTTGCCCATGTTGTGCCCCTATGGCAGCAGTGGAGTGTGTGGTGCTGACCTGGACACAGTATAATTATGGCCCTATTCCACCAACAGATCTGACGACAGATTATCTGCCAAAGATTTGAAGCCAAACCCAGGAACAGACTATAATCAGAGAACAAGTCCTAAAGGAAAGACTGAGATTTCTCCTCTTTTCAAATCCACTCCTGGGTTTGGCTTCAAATCTTTGGCAGATAATCTGTCGTCAGATCTGTTGGTGGAATAGGGCCTTTACTCTGCTCTTTCGGCAGCAGAGTAATTTCACTGGTCTGCTATAATATGACCTATAATCTGAACTGACCGGTGCCTTTTGTTTGATAGTATCCTGATACTTAAAGGGGTTATCCAGTGCTACAAAAACCTGGCCACTTTCTTTCAGAGACAATACGACTCGTCTCCAGTTCAGGTTTGCAGTTAAGCTCCATCTACTTCAATGGAACTGAGCAGCAAAACCCTGCCCAAGCTGGAGACAAGAGTGAGACTGTCTCTGGAAGAAAGTGGCCATGTTTTTGTAGCGCTGGATAATCCCTTTAAAACTTTGTTGGTAACCTATTGTGCATATACAGAAGAGGCAAATAGACTAGATACACAGTGACTTTTCTACTCTGCATCGTGTGAATTCTTTTAAGAAAAATTCTGCTGCTGGTCAGAAAACGCCCCATCTGTCTGTCAGCGCCTCTATGCAGGAAAAAAAATGCTGCTTTTTCCTTAACCCCTTCCCCCAATATGACGTCCAGGGACGTCATGAAAAGCAGTGCCAGAATGCATCATGACGTCCCTGGACGTCATGCTTTCCCTGCCTCCCCCCTCTGTCCCTAGGTGAGATCGGGCAGCAGGAGGAGGCTGTGTCACACAGCATCCTCCTGCTGCCACTGCCCGGAGGGGAGCCGCGCTCCCCCCCCGGGCAGTTAACCCCATAAACGCCGCGGTCAATGCGACCGCAGCGTCTATGGGAAGATTCAGTGTCCCCCGCCGATCGGGCGGCGGGGGGAGGCTGCAGAACGCTGCCTCCCCCCACCGCCACTCAATCTGTGTCCCCCGGCCCCCTCCCCACGTCCTCCGATACCGGCGGATCGCCGCTACTACCGTTTTAGCGGCGATCCGCCGGTACCGGGCATTACCGGCGCCGCCGATAGTTTTCATCTCCCCCCACCGTGAATCCACGGTGGGGGGAGATGAAAAATGTCCCCTCAGACCCCAGATCAGCCCCCCGATCACCCTACCCGGGCGGCCATCAGATCCAAGATGGCCGCCCCCATCCCTGCGAACAAACGATGTTTGTTCGCAGGGATGGGAATTAATTAGTGATCAAAGCCCCATGCTCTCCGCCACCGAAGGTAGCGGAGAGCATGGGGCAGTGATCGGGGACCCCCCCGTGTGGTCCCGGAGCAGGCGATCGGCGGTATATACTATATACTATATACCGCCGATCGCCTGTTTCCAGTGCTGATCAGCACTTTTTATCCCCTGTCACCATAAATCATTGGTGACAGGGGATAAAAAGTGTCACCGTGCCCCCCCCCCCCCAAGTCGCCCCCCACCCCCCCAGTCACCCCCGTCCCCCAGTCACCCCCCCTTCCCCACATACGTTACCTGATCCACGGAGCTCCGTCCTCCTCGACGTCCAGGCTGATTCTGAAGTGCGCATGCGCTCCAGAATCAGTTATCTCAGAAAATTTAAAGTGACAGAGACCAATTTGGTCTCTGTCACTGAACTATGATTACTGTGATAGAAAATATCACAGTAATCATAGTAATACAGTGATAATTAATGTATAAAGTACAAAAAGTGAAAAACATACAAAAAAATAAAACACACACTTTTTATTATAGTAATAATTGCACTTTACTCCCAGATTACCCCTAGCCCCCCCAAAGTACCCGTAACCACCGCAGGTTGCCCATATCCGCCCCAGATTGCCCGTATCCGCCCCAGATTGCACGTAATCACCGCACATTGCCCATAACCACCGCACGTTGCCCATAACCACCGCACGTTGCCCATAACCACCGCACGCTGCCCATAACCACCGCACGCTGCCCATAACCACCGCACGTTGCCCATAACCACCGCACGTTGCCCATAACCACCGCACGTTGCCCATAACCACCGCACGTTGCCCATAACCACCGCACGTTGCCCATAACCACCGCACGTTGCCCGTAACCACCCCAAATTGCCAGTGAGCCCCTCCAGATGGTCCGTAATCAGCCCCGATTGCCCGTAACCCCCCCATATTGCACGTAACCACTGCACGTTGCCTCTAACTCACACACGCTGCCAGTGACCCCCTCCAGATTGCCCGTAACCACACCAGATTGCCGTAACCACCCAAAATTACATGTACCCACCCCTGATTACCTATAAGCACTTCAGTTTATCCGTAACCACCCCAGATTGTCTGTAACCACCCCATATTGCCCATAACCACCGCAGATTGTCTGTAACCCCCCCAGGTTTCCCCTAATCACATGTAATTCCCACCAGATTGCCCCCGACCACCGCACGTTGCCCCCGACCACCGCACGTTGCCCCCGACCACCGCACGTTGCCCCCGACCACCGCACGTTGCCCCCGACCACCGCACGTTGCCCCCGACCACCGCACGTTGCCCCCGACCACCGCACGTTGCCCCCGACCACCGCACGTTGCCCCCGACCACCGCACGTTGCCCCCGACCACCGCACGTTGCCCCCGACCACCGCACGTTGCCCCCGACCACCGCACGTTGCCCCCGACCACCGCACGTTGCCCCCGACCACCGCACGTTGCCCCCGACCACCGCACGTTGCCCCCGACCACCGCACGTTGCCCCCGACCACCGCACGTTGCCGGTTCCCATCCCAGATTACCTATAAGCACTTCAGTTTATCCGTTACCACCGCAGGTTGCCCGTAACCACCCCACATTACCTATAAGCACTTCAGTTTATCCGTTACCACCGCAGGTTGCCCGTAACCACCCCACATTACCTGTAATCTCATTTTTTTATTGTATTTTAGTAACTGCGCTATTCTAATAACCATTACTAGCTGCGGTTTTGCTCCAGCAAATTGGCGCTCCCTTCCTTCTGAGTCCTGCTGTGTGCCCATACAGTGGTTTATGCCCACATATGGGGTACCGTTGTACTCAGGGGAACCTGCGTTACAGATTTGGGCATGCAGCTTCTCTCCTGTTCCTCGTGAAATTGAGAAATTTCAAACTAAACAAACATAAATTGGAAAAATTCGAGTTTTTCATTTTTACTGTCTTATTTTGAATACTTTCCTCTAATACCTGCGTTACAGATTTTGGGGTACATTTTTTCTCCCATTCCTCGTGAAATTGAGAAATTTTAAACTAAACGAACATATATTGGAAAAATTCGAGTTTTTCATTTTTACTGTCTTATTTTGAATACTTTCCTCTAATACCTGTGGGGTCAAACCGCTCACTGCACCCCAAGATGAATTCTTTGAGGGGTGTACTTTCCTAAATGGGGTGACTTTTGGGGGGGTTCTCTTCTGCTGACACTACAGGGGCACTGCAAACGCACCTGGCGCTCAGAAACTTCTTCGGAAAAATCTGCACTGAAAATGCTAATTGGCGCTCCTTCCCTTCTGAGCCCGGCTGGGTGCCCATACAGTGGTTTATGCCCACATATGGGGTACCGTTCTACTCAGGGGAACCTGCGTTACAGATTTGGGCATGCAGCTTCTCTCCTGTTCCTCGTGAAATTGAGAAATTTCAAACTAAACAAACATATTATTGGACAAATTCAAGTTTTTCAATTTTACTGTCTTATGTTGAATACTTTCCTCTAATACCTGTGGGGTCAAAATGGTCACCACACCGCAAGATGAATTCTTTGAGGGGTGCACTTTCCAAAATGGGGTGACTTTTAGGGGGGTTCTCTTCTGCGGACACTACAGGGGCTCTGCAAACGCACCTGGCGCTCAGAAACTTCTTCAGCAAAATCTGAACTGAAAATGCTAATTGGCGCTCCCTTCCTTCTGAGCCCTCCTGTGTGCCCATACAGTGGTTTATGCCCCCATATCTGGTACCGTTGTACTCAGGAGAACCTGCGTTACAAATTTTGGGGTGCGGATTCTCTCATGTTCCTTGTGAAATTGAGAAATTTTAAACTAAACGAACATATTATTGGAAAAATTCGAGTTTTTCATTTTTACTGTCTAATTTTAAATACTTTCCTCTAACACCTGTGGGGTCAAAATGGTCACCACACCCCAAGATGAATTCTTTGAGGGGTGTACTTTCCAAAATGGGGTGAATTTTGGGGGGGTTCTTTTCTACGGACACTACAGGGGCGCTGCAAATGCACCTGGCGCTCAGAAACTTCTTCAGCAAAATCTGCACTGAAAATGCTACTTGGCGCTCCTTCCCTTCTGAGCCCCGCTGTGTGCCCATACAGTGGTTTATGCCCACATATGGGGTACCGTTGTACCCTGCGTTACAATTTTTGGGGAACTTTTTTTCTCTTTTTCCTTGTGAAATTGAGAAATTTCAAACTAAACCAACATATTATTGGAAAAATTCGTGTTTTTCATTTTTACTGTCTAATTTTGAATACTTTCCTCTAATGCATGTGGGGTCAAAATGCTCATCCTACCCCAAGATGAATTCTTTGAGGGGTGTACTTTCGAAAATGGAGTGACTTTTGGGGGGATTCTATTCTGCTGACACTACAGGGGCACTGCAAACGCACCTGGCGCTCAAACTTTTTAAAAAAGCTAATTGGCGCTCCTTCCCTTCTGAGCCCGGCTGTGTGCCCATACAGTGGTTTACGCCCACATATGGGGTACCGTTGTACTCAAGAGAACCTGCGTTACAAATTTTGGGGTGCAGATTCTCTCATGTTCCTTTTGGAAAGGAGAAACTTTAATCTAAACATATATATTATTGGAAAATTAAAATTTTCGATTTTTTTTTTAAGGCCTAATTGTGAATACTTTCCTCCAGCCCCTGTAGGGTTAAAATGCTCATTATACCCCTAGATTAATTCTTTAAGGTGTTTAGTTTCCAAAATGGGGTCACTTATGGGGGTTTCCAGTATACAAGCCTCCTAAACCCACTTAAAAATAGAACTGGTCCCTAAAAAAATCAGTTTTGGAAATTTTATGAAAATGTGATAATTTGCTAATAAATTTCTAAGCCCCATAACAGCCTAAAAAAGTAAAATATGTTTCCCAAATTATGCCAGAATAAAGAGGACATATTGGTAATGTGATTTAGTAACTAATTTATGTGCTATGACTTCCTTTTTTAGAAGCAGAGAATTTCATAAGTTCATAAAATGCAAAATTTTCAAATTTTTCATGATATTTTGATGTTTTTCACAAAAAAACACACAAAGTAATGACCAAATTTTGCCACTAATATAAAGTGCCATATGTGACGAAAAAGCAATCTCAGAATCGCTAGCATACGTTAAAGCATCACTGAGCTATAAGCGCATAAAGTGAGACAGGTCAGATTTTGAAAAATGAGCCTGGTCATTAAGGCCAAAACAGGCTGCGGAGGCAAGGGGTTAAACTTTTAGGATTGGTGAGTGTCCAAAAAGTCAACCCTCCATGGATAATATTTTAAATCTTTATTTTCTTTTTATTTCTTTTTTTCCCTTAAATAAAGTGTTTCTACTTGCAGGCGCCTCGGATAACATTTTATTGGTGTTTGAGGCGGAAACTGTGCCACTTCACACTGTAACCCCCCCGTAGTAAAGTCCCCCTATATGTTATGGAAATACTCGTTGGGAGGCAATATTTCTGGATATTGTCATGGGGGCACTATTATGGGAACACAGATGTCATCATTGGCTGGCTGGCTGACTGACTATGGCTGGCAATATGAAAATATTTGATGTCATTACCTACTGGTAGAATTGAGAAGAGGAACACTGCATTGAGAGGGGGACATGGGTGTGTTCCATCCCTCTGCCCCCCACTTTTGCCTACCCATCCCTCATAGTTCCCTCCTCCACTTTTACTCTTCCTTACATGTGCAGGAAGGGTTAAACAGCACTTTTCTTTCTCTTAGGCTCCTAACTTCCGCATTGGTTCTCCTCCTACACGTTTTCCTACTTGGGGGCAGCCTGAGAACAGAGGTCGAAGATTATCGGTGTAGTGCACTGATTACCTCTGTTGTCGCCTGGTGTGCATAAGTTAGTGGCTGAAGAGAAAGAAAAATACTTTACCCTTTGCTACTTTGCTAGTAACCAATTGTGCATATACAGAAGAGGCAAACAGACTGAATACAGAGGGACTTTTCTACTTTGCATCATTTGACCCATGCAGACTGCCTGATACTAGGTATACTGGTATACATAAGAGAAAAAATGTTCTGGCACACGTGAATTCCTCCTTGTTCTATATCATTTGCTTCTACCAACCTTCTGCCAACTTTCTGTCTCAGCTATCCAAACTTCCTAACGCAGTAGGAAGTAAAGTAGCAACAAAGGAAAAAGCACAAGGGTTCAAGACAAAAGACAGTCTAAAAGATATGGTTGGGTTCAAAAGTTTACATACCCTGGTAGAATTTTAGCTTTTTTGTCCTTTTTTCAGATAATATGAATGAAAATACTACTATTTTCCACTCATGGGTAGGGGTTGGGTGAAGCCATTTATTGTCAAACTACTGTGTTTTCTCTTTTTAAATCATAATGACAGACAAAAACATCCAAATGACCCTGAACAAAAGTTCAAATACTCTGGTGATTTTTGCCTGATAACATGCACAGAAGTTGACACAAATGGGTTTAAATGGCTACTAAAGGTAACATACTTAACTGTGACCTGTTTGCTTGTAATCCCTGTTAGCACATAAAAGCTGAGTGAATTCCTGGGATCCAGAAAGACTCTTGCATGTTTTATCCAAGCACTGATGTTTCTGGATTGTGAGTCGTGGAAAGCAGGACTGTGGAGTAAGTAAGCCTCAGCTCCGACTCAGACTCCTGAATTTCATCAGGGACCGACTCCGGCTGACACTACTTATGGCTTCTCCTCTTCCTCTATATTACACAGGATTTCTTCATATTACACTACTGCTTATATACAATCATCAAGCATCCAGGAAGGGAACAGCACAGATTTCCTCTACAGACAATGCAGGGCCGTCTTACCCATTGGGCAAGGTAGGCGGGTGCCCGGGGGCCCTTGCGTCCGAGGGGGCCCCGAAAGTCTTTTTGATCCCGCCAGCGCCGAAATAACAGCAGCCGGGGCCTGTGAGAGATCACTATCAGAGGCCCCATGCTGCTGTTACTTCGGCGCTAGCGGGCCGCGGGATCGGGATCAGCCGGCATCACTTAGTGCCGTCGTATGTCCGGACACCATCGTGACGTCATCACCCCACTCTTCATTGGACGGAGGGCCGCAGTGGATGGCCGCACGCTCCGGCCCCACCTCTCTCCTGTCCACAAGTAGCTGTAGCGGCGTGAGGCTTCTCCCCCGCCGCGCTCCTTTACCTCAGACTGCTGCACGATCACGGGGGTGAGTATTGTAACCCCCGGAGGATTACTGTGTGTGTTTGGGGCGGGGGAATGCCGGTCTGCAGGGATAGTGTGTGGGGAATAGTGTTGGCGGCCGGGGGGTGGCAGTGTGTGTGTGTGTGTGTGTGTGTGTAGGAGGATGATGGGGGTAGTAGTGTGTGTAGGAGGATGATGGGGGTAGTAGTGTGTGTAGGAGGATGATGGGGGTAGTAGTGTGTGTAGGAGGAGGAGGATGGGGGTAATGTGTGTGTGGAGGAGGAGGATGGGGGTAATGTGTGTGGAGGAGGAGGATGGGGGTAATAGTGTGTGTGTGGAGGAGGACGAGGAGGATAGGGGTAATGTGTGTGTGTGTGTGTGTAGGAGGAGGATGGGGGTAGTAGTGTGTGTAGGAGGAAGAGGATGGGGGTAGTAGTGTGTGTAGGAGGAAGAGGATGGGGGTAGTAGTGTGTGTAGGAGGAGGAGGATGGGGGTAATGTGTGTGTGTGTGTGTGTAGGAGGAGAAGGATGGGGGTAGTAGTGTGTGTAGGAGGAGGATGGGGGTAATGTGTGTGTAGGAGGATGGGGGTAATGTGTGTGTGTGTGTGTGTGAGGAGGAGGATGGGGGTAGTAGTGTGTGTAGGAGGAGGAGGATGGGGGTAGTGTGTGTAGGAGGAGGAGGATGGGGGTAGTGTGTGTAGGAGGTGGAGGATGGGGTAGTGTGTGTAGGAGGAGGAGGATGGGGTAGTGTGTGTAGGAGGAGGAGGATGGGGTAGTGTGTGTAGGAGGAGGAGGATGGGGTAGTGTGTGTAGGAGGAGGAGGATGGGGTAGTGTGTGTAGGAGGAGGAGGATGGGGGTAGTGTGTAGGAGGATGGGGGTAGTGTGTGTGTGTAGGAGGAGGAGGATGGGGGAAGTGTGTGTATGAGGAGGATGGGGTAGTGTGTGTATGAGGAGGATGGGGGTAGTGTGTTTAGGAGGAGGAGGATGGGGGTAGTGTGTGTATGAGGAGGAGGATGGGGTACTGTGTGTAGGAGGAGGAGGATGGGGGTAGTGTGTGGAGGAGGAGGATGGGGGTAGTTTGTGTTGGAGAAGGAGGAGGATGGGGGTAGTGTGTGTAGGAGGATGGGGGTAGTGTGTGGAGGAGGATGGGGGTAGTGTGTGGAGGAGGATGGGGGTAGTGTGTGGAGGAGGATGGGGGTAGTGTGTGGAGGAGGATGGGGGTAGTGTGTGGAGGAGGATGGGGGTAGTGTGTGGAGGAGGATGGGGGTAGTGTCTGGAGGAGGATGGGGGTAGTGTCTGGAGGAGGATGGGGGTAGTGTGTGGAGGAGGAGGATGATGGGGGTAGTGTGTGGAGGAGGAGGATGATGGGGGTAGTGTGTGAAGGAGGAGTAGGATGGGGGTAGTGTGTGTGTATGGGTCAGGTGGGGGTTGTGTGTGTGGAGGAGGAGGATGGGGGTAGGGGAGGAGGATGGGGTAGTGTGTGTTTAGGGGGAGGAGGGGGGAAGATGGGGGTAGTGTGTTTTTAGGGGGGGGCAGATGGGGGTAGTATGTGTGTGTAGGGGGGGTTAGATGGGGTAGTGTGTGTGTGTGTGTAGGGGGGATCAGATGGGGTAGTGTGTGTGTGTAGGGGGGTAAGATGGGGGTAGGGTGTGTGTAGAGGGGGGCACATGAGTGTAGTGTGTGTGTGTAGGGGGGGCAGATGAGTGTAGTGTGTGTGTGTAGGGGGGGCAGATGGGGGTAGTGTGTGTAGGGGGGGGCAGATGGGGGTAGTTTGTGTGTGTGTGTAGGGGGGGTCAGATGGGGTAGTGTGTGTGTGTAGGGGGGGTAAGATGGGGGTAGGGTGTGTGTAGAGGGGGGCAGATGAGTGTAGTGTGTGTGTAGGGGGGGCAGATGGGGGTAGTGTGTGTGTAGGGGGGGGGGGGCAGATGGGGGTAGTGTGTGTGTAGGGGGGGTCAGAAGTAATTGTACTGGCTAGGGGAGGGGTTGCAAAGATGGGGGGGGGGGGTTTGATGGCGGCGGCCGTGGGGGGCCCAATTCGCACCTCTGCCCAGGGGCCCATAATGCTGTTAAGACGGCCCTGAGACAATGTACTATTTCAGCTCAGAAACAAACTGCCAAATACTGACCAACATTTTTTCCCCGACCATCCCTATCTAAGGGCTCATGCACACTGAGCAAAAGACGAGGAATTGAAGACGAATCCGCTCTTAAAATTCTGCTTGAAATTCCTCCCTTAAAAGAATTAACAGGGTAATGTCTCATTGTGTTCAATGGGATTTCTGCTCTGTTGTTCACACTGCTGAATTTCCAAGCAGAATTTTCTGCCGCAGATCTGCTTTCGGCCCAAAGAAGTGACATGTCACTTCTTTGGGCGGATTCTGCTAGAGGAATCCTGTAGAAGTCAATGGGGCTTGAATTCTGCTTAAAATTCAGCTTGAATTCCGCTTGAAATCTGCTCAAATTCAGCTTCTATTCTGCCAGAGCAGGAATTTCAAGCAGAAATCTTTCTTCTTCAATTCCTCGTCTTTCGCTCAGTGTGCATGAGCCCATATGGTGGAAACTAAATGTATGTGAGGAAGTGTTTTTCTCTCCTCACCTTCACGACGGCACCACAGGAGTTAACTCATGCCCTAGGGACAGGAAAAGCACAAACACGAGAGGTCAAAAGCCCCTCCCCTTCCTGCTAGCACCAGTGCTTTTCCTGTCCCTGTAGGGCAGGCACGAGAGGTGGGGGATCCATGGTGAAGATGAGAAGATCCCCCTGTTTGAAGATTTATTTCCCCTTACCAGCAGGGATCGTTCGGGGTTTAACCTCCTTCCTTCCCATGGAGGCGGCTGGCTGATCTTCGGATCTGGGGTAAGGGATGGCCCACTGGTTCTCCTCGCGCCATCCCTGACGTGGCGGGGGCGCGCAGAGTGTTTCCGTTGCTGCAACCTCCGGACCTCTCCTTTTGTATACGCGCGTCCCAGGACTGGTCGTGCTGTGGCAGGCGCTGTGGCCTAGTGGTCGGCGTTTGCGGCCTACTTCCGGCCGCAATGTACGGGCGTTCAGCGGAGGTCAGGCCTGAGGCCTAGTCTTTCAGTAGTGCCTTCAGTGGGGGGAGCACGCTGACGCCATGTGCCGGAAGAGAAAGAACTCCTGGTCTTCCGAGGACGTCGGGCAGCAAGTTTGGAAAATCTGCAGAGTTGTGTGTCATCAGTCTTCTGAGGTCTGATCCACTGCATCACCTATGAGGAATCCTGTTGTAGACTAGCCTCCTCTGCCGGTGGTAAGTGTGCCAACTAAAGTCTGCTACACTTGGGGGAGAGTGCTAGGGGTCAGTTTGTATAGTTCTGACTGTCCCAGTTTTTATCTCCTTCTCTTCTTCCCTATACCTTTCAGGGTGATATATAATGACTCTGTGTGGGCACCAGCGTGCTGTATTCACCTTGGTGCTTAGGACTGTGATATATATACTTATATATGTATGTATGGATAAGGTTTTGCTCCTAGCTTTATTTTGCGAGAAGGAACTTCTCCTCTTAGGAGATTTACCTGTTACTATGCGGGCCTCTCTCCTTTATTATCAAGAACATAAAACATCCTGTTTTTAATGTCCTCATTATAGAGGATGTTTAAATGGATGGAAGATCTGGCCAATCAGATGTTGCATTTCACCTGTTAAACACTTGCATAACTTAATGTAACTATCATCCTCTGCGCTGTCTTTCTCTCCTCATCTTCCTTCCTATCTGTTCAGTCAGATAATGAAGGTTGATATGGCAGCTGCTACACCTATTGCTATACCTTCTTATGGCTTTAGCAGCTTTCAGCATACTAGGGGTACCTGTTAAAATCTAGGAGTCACAGGGCCTGCCTTTTGCTTCTAGGTTTGAGTCTTGTACATTATCTGATTCAACTATTTGAATCCAGTAATTTATCTCTAGGCTTCTCTGCTCTATCAGATTGATACACAGAGTCTAGGGAATATATTTTGCCATTTGATCTTACCATCTCTCTGTCAGACTTCCACTGGGCATAGAGGATACACAAGAGGGGTGATCTATTAGAGATGAGTTGTTTGCTGGGGTTAGCATGTGGAAGCTAGTTCCTATTCAGCAGACCTTTCAGGCCTCATCACTGATGATTAACAAAACCTGGGAAGAATGGGATTTGGACACGCAGGTGGTTAGAGTTACTAGCAATCACCTTGCCATTTGTAGGCTCTTCAACTGAGGCCAGGAGGATTTGTACAAGTCTTATAGACTGTTACTTTTCTCTTGTGAGAGATGTTGCTGCTACATGTGTTCTTGTGCAGTACATATGGGAATCAATCAGAGACAACCATCAAAATAAATAAATATATATATATAGGTTCCCTCGGGAACACATTATTGATGTGTCTTTTCTTTTGTGGCGATTCCTTAGCCTTCTTGGCTGATCCATATGGTCCATATGGTTGCCAGGAATTGGGTTCTACCTTTTCTGCCATTAGTCACACACACACACACACACACACACACACAAAAAAAAAAAAATCTGACAAACGATCTGACAATCCCATTCTATGCAAGGTCTTTAGTCTGCCCTTGATAGTATCTGGGAAATTCTTCTGTTCTAAAAGACCTTCAGTAGTTAAGAAGTATGGGTTCAATGTAGCACCATAGAATTCAGGAGCATTATAGGAGGGATGTCTATGGACCTCTCACAAGGCCTCCCAGGACTACACCAGGTCACTATCCTGGAGGTGGGGGGAGATTATGGAGTTCAGGAGGCTTGGATGTGTGTCACCCAAGTCAGCAGGATCCTGGACGTTATTCTCCAGGACTTCAATATAGTCCTCCTCTCCCCCCAAATGTTTCCTAATCCACCTACCTTCTCAGCTCCTTTAATCAGGACTCTTGTACAGTGTCTAGAAGCTGATAAAGCCCTGAGTTGTGATCTCTGTCCCAGTGCCAGAGTTAGAGAAGAAGCACTTTTTAGCTATTCCTTATTTAGTAACTTTACGGAACATACAGGCTTAGTATAAACCTGGAACCCATCAAAATTTATATGATACAGAGGATTCAAGATGGAATCCATGTAGTCTACTACTCAACTTAATCTATAGGATGCTATGAGGGCGTTAATCAACTTAAGAGATGCTTCTACTATGTTTCAACTCTTGTCTTTAGTAGTAGTTTGCATGGGCAGTTGTGTCCAGCATTATCAATGCAGTGCTCTCTCCTTCGGGATTCATTAGCCCTTTTGCATCTTCTGTAGTTTATGGGGAAGTTGATTCCCTACCTTCATCGGTTTGGGATAAATATTTCTGCCTGTCTGGTTGAGTTTTCTTCTTTTGACAGATTCCACATAGATGCTGTTCAGAAAATAACAACAGCCAGTGATGATCTTTATTCCTGTGGGTGGCCGATAAACAATCAGTAATCGGATCTCAACCCAGACACCCAAAATATATTTGGGGATCCTCTGGATTCCTAGGTAATAATGTCCTCTCTCTCCCCTCAGATTGGGTATCTCTGGTGGAGAAGACTAGACTGTTCCCAATGTAGGAGGCCTGTTTACACTTGAGGACCATGTCCACTTGGAATCCATGACTACTTATTCTCCAGTGACACCTTAGAATCAGACTCATTCTAGATTCTTACCGTAATAAACCAATAGACTTGTCATTCTGAATCAGGCACAGGTATCCTTTTCTCCACAGGTCTGGTGGTCTCTATATGCTGGCCTACATGGCTTACTTGAAGATAGGGTTATCTTTGTATCCCTCTTCCTAAGATAAGATTAGTCACAGACGTTGGCCAGTTGCTGCTATCTCCAAGGACAGCAGCAAGGTCTTCAGGCCTTAAAGAGCTGCAGGCAGTCGGGTGCCTTACAGCAGGCGAATAATATCTGGAATCTAACAATTCACATCTTATTGGACAACAGTACCGCTGTGGCACATCTGAGACACCAGGATAGTGCAGAGCAGAATCCACTTCAATCCATTCAGATTGGATCTTCACCTAGGGGAGCAACATATTAATCCCCAACAGCCACATATCTTATGATTCACATGGTTTATCTTAGCAGTGAATCCATTTTCATGAGTGAAGGGTGTCTCAAGGAGGAAGGTCCAGATTTTATCCCTCAATTGGGTCTGCCTCTGATTTGTTCGCAGATTTATCAGAACAAGGAGGTATAGAAGTTCTTTCCAAGCGATGTTCCGGTGGCGGTGGATGTACTTGAACAGCCTTGATTTTCAGTCTTGTGTACATTCCTTTATCTTTGGCTCTTTCCTGCGACACTACAGGAAATCCTAACAGTGGAAATGACTGTCATTATCCGGTACCATTTCGGCCAGAAGGTGTAGTCAGGCCTTGTACGAAGACGGGTCCTGGAGCCTCTGGGCTCTTCAACTCTTGGATTTGAGCCTTCACCTTCTACTTCTTCAGGGACCAGTTCCGTCCGGATCTGTCAAGACTCAGGCTGGGTTCACACTATGTATATTTGAGGCTGTATATTTGAGGCTGTATAGCAACCAAAACCAGGAGTGGATTGAAAACACAGAAAGGATCTGTTTACATAATGTTGTAATTGAGTGGATGGCCACCATTTAATGGCAAATATTTGCTGTTATTTTAAAACAACGGCTGTTATATTGAAATAATGGCAGTTATTTACCATTATATGACGGCCATCCACACAGTTTCAACATTGTGTGAACAGATCCTTTCTGTGTTTTCAATCCACTCCTGGTTTTGGTTGCTATGAGGACCTGACAAGAGGACCAAATACAGCCTGAAACATACGTAGTGTGAACCCAGCCTCAAGATGTCGACCTGAATCCTGAGTCTATGTTTAGGAGCAGAGGCCTCTCTGAGGCTGTGATTCCTACAGTCTAGGAAAATGAGGCCGTTCTCTTCTAGGATATATCAGAAAGTCGGCCACTCTAGGTGCATGTTGCAACCTTATCCGCTATTTATTATTATATGATACATCATCTGCTATTTATCATATATCATCTGCTATTACTCATATCATATATCATCTGTTATTTATCATATCATATATCTGCTATTATCATTATATGATACTTCATCTGCTATTTATCATTATCATATATCATTTGCAATTATTGTATCCATATTTCTGATATTTATCATTATATTTATCATGAATCATAGATGTGTTTAGAACTTATGAGGAACGCTTTTAAACAGGAATCCTACTTTTAATCCACATTTCCCTTGGGATTTTAACATTGTACTTGAAGACCTTAATAGTCTTCCTTCAAAACCTATTTGGAGTACAGTCTCAAGTTCCTGTTCTACAAGACAGCCATCCTGTGACCCTAATCTTAGATAAGACGATTTAGAGACCCGCACACCGAATATCCGTGACTCTTTCTGTCTTTTCCAGACGGACAGAATAGTGTCACACCGATCCCGATTTGTTTCCGTGGTAGTGTCATCTTTCTTTCTTATGATCATTCTGTATCAACTCCAAAGATGATTAAGAATGGAAGTTTTATTCCTGGACCGTAGGGAAACTGTAATATAGTTCCTGAAATCCTGTAACACCTGGATTGATCTTTATTCAATTCCAGAGGAAGAATATACTGAAGAGATTTCCAGCAGTTTCTAGCTGGTGGAATTCGGAATGCTGTATGGAAGCATAGGTATAGGACTTACCTTTACCTTTATTGATCAAGGCCCTTTCATACAGGGCTGCGTTCACTTCTTGGGCAGAGAAGGCTTACACATCTTTAGATTGCAGAGCTATCACCTGGTCTACTACTATTGCCATGCATCCTGGTTGGCAGTTTCAGCTCAGTGAAGACCTGGTTTGGTAAGAAAGGTCTTCAGGCTGTGGCCCCGACCTAGGGGAAATTGTTGGTATTTCTCCTGTGGTGCCGTCGTGAAGGTGAGGAGAGAAAATAGTATTAGTCTTACCGGTAAGACGTTTTCTCCGAAACCTTCACGACGGCACCAACATGCCTCCCTATATTGTATTGTTGAATATAATACTCATGTGGTGCTCAGAAATTGTTATAATGCACTGGTGCTAGCAGGAAGGGGAGGGGCTTTTAACCTCTCGTGTTTGTGCTTTTCCTGTCCCTAGGACATGAGTTAACTCCTGTGGTGCCGTCGTGAAGGTTTCGGAGAAAACGTCTTACCGGTAAGACTAATACTATTTTCTGGTTGTTATAAATAAGATAGAACATTGACAGAACATAAACTGTATTAATGAGAAATGCTTAAAAAATTAATATAAAAGCTCCATTATAAGATTTTGAAAATTTTTTTTTTTTTAAAAGCTGAATTCGGTACATTTTTTACGATGCCGACTCCAGCCTAAACTAGCTCCGACTCCACGTATCAGACTCCAGAGCCCTGGTGGAAAGCAAAAGAATTGTCAATGGATCTATGGGAAAAGGTAGTTGAACTGTATAAAACAGAAAAGGGGTACATAAAAAAAATCCAAGGAATTGATAATGCCAGTCTTGGAACTCTGTACAAACCAAACCACAGTCAGGTAGACCAACAAAAATTTTGGCCACAACTGCCGGGAAAATTGTTCGGAATGCAAAGAAAAACCCACGAACAACATCTGCTGAAATACAGGACTCTGATTAGATCGCAACTGGTGGGAGAGGTAGAATCACTGCAGTTGCATCAGGATAAGATTTTAAAAAGCTTTCAAAACATACTACAGAGTGGGCAACCTGGAGCATGCAGTGGCCCAACTGAAGCGTGATGTTCATCAACACCAACGTGCCTTAGAAACTATGCCAGACAGGACGATCTAGAGGAGTGTTTCACAACCTTTTCAACCAATCAGTGGCTGCAGCGGGACAGCACACTAATTGGCTGAGCAGGAAGTCAGTGAACCAGGCGAACAGGCGGGAGCGCGGACAGGTACGCATCATATGCCTCTTTCGACTAGGTATGTCCCTGGAGCCCAATATGTTCCCTGCTGCCAAATACATCCTTTTCAGCTAGATATGCCTCTTGCAGCCAGATGTGCCCATAGCCAGATGTGTTCCTCTGGAGTCAGATATGCCATCTGTAGCTAGGTATGCCCCCTGCAGTCAGATATGTTTCTTGAAAGCAGGTATGTCCCTGGTAGGCAGATATGTCTCTTCCAGCTGAATATGTCACCTTGCAGTCATATAACTTTTCCCATGTAGCAAGATACCTCCCTCTTGTATCCAGATATCTTTTCCCATGTAGCAAGAAAAGATACCTCCCTCTTGCAGCCAGATTTCCTATGTAGTCAAATACATTCCCCATGTAGCCGAATACCACCCCATATGTAGATGGATAACTGCCCCTTGTAGTCCGATACCACCCCCATGTAGCCAGTTGATTTGTTGTTGGAAGGGGTCACACCTTTAAAAAATTTTTTACCTTGGGGCACCCATACCAAGTAACATTCTATGTCATACAAAAAGAGATATGAGGCAATAACTTCTCTCTCCATCTGCCCCAGACCACCATGATGATTTCTTGCAGCGACAATTCATCTCTTCATAACCTGCCAGACAAACCCTTTTATACTCTACACTTTTCCAGCAACGTCCTTCCCTTTTTCCTACCTATTGAGTGCCAAACTGTAGTAATTGCGCTGCTTGGGGTCATGCACAATAAGGTGAGTAGGAAGGCGGGTTGCCCCAGTATGTAGGATCCCCTAGGGCTTGTTCTGGCTGTTATTGGTTGAGCCCTAATCCCTGCTGTTTGAAAAAAGAGAAATAGATGAGGAAAAGGAGTTGGGCATGTCATATGTCATCTATCCAATCTATACGTACAAGCAAAAAGGAACAAGGTACATCAGTCTTTTTGCACTTAATTTATTACGTGGAATGTGAGGTAGCTGGGTGATCCTGATAAAATACAAGCAGTTTTCAACACTTTTAGGGAGCATCAACCATTTGTAACGTGTCTTCAGAAAACACCCCTGACACCTGACTCATTCTCTGAAACGCTCCTGTGTAAGATGGAAATATCACACCACACACACCAGATACTCTAGGAGAATCAATTGTCTTATACATAGATCTATATATATATATATATATATATATATATATATATATATATATATATATATATTATTAGTGTGTGTATAAGTATAATATTTCCATGTGTGTAGTAGCTGTAGTTTATATACCTCCTCCGTGTTGAGGCACAGTTCTCAGTAAGGTTCTAGAGTATGCTAGCGAGTTTCCGTCTGTTCCTTTGAGGGTATGCACACTGAGAAATCCTCGCGGATAACTTGCCTGCTCCTGCTTGACGGGCGGAGAGTCAAGCAGGAGACCCCAGGGGAGGAGGTTGAGTGGCGGAATCTGTGGCAAGTTATCCGTGAAAATTCTTCAGTGTTCATATGCCCTGATTTTGCAACACAGTGCATCCAGAAATTAGACCAGTTGGGAACAACACCTCACATTAGAAACCTGGGTTTGACATAATTTGGGAATATACTCGGGTAAATTGGACCATAGAAAGGTCTGCCTGAACAATCCTTAAAACTGTGGAAAACAAATGGTTCTTCCAAAAGATATTTTGAGTAGAGGAAGAGGGCGGGGCACTTAGAAGCTACCATATCAAAGACCTAACAAAAATCCATGTCTGTCTCTGGGTTAAAAAATGAGGAAGGTTCATTAGTTCTCTCCTCAAAGAAGGTGGTGCAAGTCTTTTATAAATTCTATGCAGAACTTTACTGCTCCAAAACAGACCCATGGCTGGACCAGTTCCTCTCAGCTCTTTAATTATCTAAAGTGGCCTGTAAGGAATCAGAGAGCATCTTGATTTAGATATCACCCTTGAGGAACTAGAGCAGGTTTCATATGCCATGCTCAATAAACAGTACAGTGATATTCTACTAGTCTAGGTGTATCATCAGGCTGGGCAGGATGGTGGGCTCCCAGACACTATGAAGGACACACTTATAGTTCTCATTCCTAAGCCAGACTAAGACCACCAATACCCACTTCCTCCAATTCCTGGTAGTACCCCCAACAGCAATATGTCTTGGCCCAATGCTTTCTTTCTTGGGACTTTTTTTCACTACCATATAGATTTCCTCTAGACTCTTTCTATCCACTCCAGCTGTTCTTCTGAAGAATTTTTCTATGCCCTGGAACTCTTGTCTCTGATTTATAGAATCCTAGAAAACCCTCACTTATTTCCTTATCTGTAGTTTTTATCTTGCCTCCTTTATCCCTTATTCTCTTAAAGGGGAACTATGGCCAGGTTAGACGAATCTAACCTGCTGATATGTTCCTATTGCACAAGAGATGCCAAGGAGGAAGCTATGTTTCATCTACCTCTGCGCGTTTCCGGTGCGGTTAGTCGTGTGCTCCACAGTCTCTTGAGACAGTTAGGGGCACTGCCCGCCTCCATAGCGGCGATCTGGCCCTCCCCCAGCCATTCCACTCCATTCCAGCCAGTCAACTATGGGGGCAGGCAGTGCTTCTAACGGGTGCCACAGTGCTCCTCACTGTCTCACCGGACCATGAAGCACACGACTAACTGCACTCGAGAGGCAAAGGTAAAAGATATACCTTCCTCCTCGTCTCCTGTGGAATAGTTCCCCTTTAACTATAGGCCTAGCAGAGTCTTCTTTCACTTTATTTGCCAAAAAGTACCCAGGTTTATCCCCTTTCAAATAACTCATTATTCCAGAAGAAAATTGCATTCCTAGTTTTGAGACAAAAGTCCATTTTATCCCTTCACCCTTACATCCCACTCCTCTTTCATCTTCTGATGTTTGCCAAGAGCATACTGTACTTGTTCTTTTGTCCTTTTTACCTCTAATCTTGCCTCCTCTTTCACTTTTTTTTCCAGATTTTCCTCATACCACTAATTTCCTTGAATAATTCCATGGGCCCGAGCCTATGTTAACGAGCGCCGATCTGCTAGATAGTTTACTGGGCCTATTCTACGGCCCAATGATTGTTTAGCGAGGGCCACAGGGACATCGTTACTGATCTCCTTGCAGCGTACATTACCTAACAGGGCTTCTCCTCCGCTCCGTCTTCCTCCTCGGGTCCCGCGGTGCAGCATCAGCTTCGATCAGCATCAGCTTCGATCAGTGATTGGCTGAGCGGTCTGACAGCTCAATGAGGCAGCACCGATGCTGATGCTGCCCGGGGAGGAAGACTGAACGGAGGAGAAGCCCTGCTAGGTAATGTATGCTACTTCTCAAATCGTCGGGTGCCCGCTTTTCCACGCAGGGATGCGCAGTGGGTGACCGATAATTTTAGGTTTGGGCCTAAATAAACGATCACGACAATAAACGACGACATGATCATCAGCTGATCCTTTTCTCTATTCCACCAAGCGATAATCGGCCGAATCGGGCCGATTATCGCGCTGTGGAATAGGCCCCTAAGATCCTCTTTTCTGACAATGTCTCCATTCTCACATCTGAAAAAAAATGTAAAGAATGTATCAAATGATACCATGGCGCAAGTTTAATTTTTTTTTTTTTAAGAAGTAAAACATAATTGGGTATTGCAATTGTACTAACCTGACAAATATAACCTGACCAAACGTTAGTTTATAAGAACAGCTTATAAAGAGACCCTACATTAGAAAAATTCCAACCTAACATCTGAGCGAGTCACTGGCAATTATCACCAATTCTGTTACTGCATATTTACAGCAGTTTGCGGTAAATATATAGCTGCAGCCCTCTAAATGTGTCTAATGACACCAAGAGGTTATATAACAGAGAAAAAAGGAAAAAATCTTGGTCAAATTATAATGTAAAAAATGTTTATTCCCATTTCTATACTCATGCTTGATTTCTCTTGATTTGTGAAAGACATTTAGGCAAATGAAAGCCTTTGTTTCTTAACTCTTACAATACTAAGTGACTTACTTTGTTTATATTGTACCATATGAATTATTCTTCATTAATTTTATTTTTGTCAGTTACAAGCTAGCGGAGAACATTGATGCTCAGCTGAAACGTATGGCACAAGATTTAAAGGAAGTTATAGAGCATCTTAATACAACTGCAGGTCCTGGTGATGCCAGTAATCCGGTGAGTAGTTAAATACAGAAATGTCTAAACATACTACTAAATATTTTTAAAGTGTCACTTTCGTTAAAAATTTTTTTTGCAGAAATCAATAGTCCAGGCGATTTTAAGAAACTTTGTAATTGGGTTTATTAGCCAAATCTGCCATTATCTGCATGTAAAAAGCCTTTTCCCAGGTCCCCCCCTCCTCTCCTTTCTGCCATCCACTCCTCAGAATCAGAAAATCTCGACTGTTTTTTCATCAGTCGGATCTGCCTGGTCTATTAACCCCTTAGTGACCGCCATGCTGCCTTTTCACGGCGGTCACTAATGGGCTCTATTCCGATGCGTACGCCTTTTACCGGCGGCGCATCGGAATAGATCTGCGGCGCCGCGGGGGTTTAAATCTCCCTGCTCTCAGCTGCCGGAGGTAGCTGAGAGCTGGGAGAAGACACGGGGGGCCGCAGTGAGCGGTCCCCGGCAATGCAATCGCCGTTATTCACGGAATAACGGCGATCGCATTAGAATGTACGGCTGCTGTGTCATACAGCATTTTTATCGCCACTGACCGGCTATTTTCGGTCAGTGGCGATAAAAATGCTGTGGGACAGGTCCCCTCACCTGTCCTGGTGTCATGGCCGCCGGCGATATTCAGGGGGGAGGCCCCCCTCCCCTCTGGGCCCCAAAGAAAACAAAATGGCGCGCGCATGCGCTGTAAGCTATGAGACAGAGCTGCCTGTCAGCTCCTGTCTCATAGCAACAGGGGAGGGACCAATCTGATTGGTCCCTCAGCAAATGTTGACTGTGATATACCTATCACAGTCATCATTTGCCCTGTGTTAGTAAACACAGCACAGGTCTTGTGCTGTGTCTCTCCCTTCTCTCCCTGTAGTTGATCTGAGAGAGAAGAGAGTGATACTACAAGACCTGTGCTGTGTAAAAGTCTCACACAAGCATAGAACACATTCTGCGTCGCCCCTGTTTGCCGCCCCCTGTCAGATAGCCCGTGTCCGTGACCCCTGTCCGTTGTTCCTGTCTGATCGCCCGTGTTAGTCACCCCCGTCCGTTGTCAGTGTCTGATCGCCCCTGTCAGTCACTCCTGTCCGCCGCCGTCCGTTGTCGGTGTCTGATAGCCCCTGTCAGTCACTCCTGTCCACAGTCACTGTCAGATCCCTCCCTGTGTGTGAAGAACCCCCACTTCACATATATATTTTAAAGTTTGTTTTTTTTTCTGTTGCTGGTAAAAGTAAAATGTCCAGCTCCAGATCATACAGTGCTGAGCAGGCGTACGCCATGCTATGCTCTGGGAGTGGGAGAGAGACTGACACTGCGTTAGATCCAGAATTTTTTCCGGATTCTGATGCTAGTGGCAGCAGTTCAGAGGAGTCTGTCCCTGCTAGACCCCGTATGGCGGACGCAGCTGCAGTGGAGGTGTCGCAGCCTGGCCCCAGTCGTGTCCCTAGAGCAAGTGGCGTCCCTGTCAGCTTTTGGGATCCTGCCACTTCCTTCTCTCCCCAATTCCCCTCTTTCACTGCCACGCTTGGGATCAACAGGGATGTCAGCAATTTCAACCCTGTTGATTTTTTTTATTTGTGGGTGATGAGGTCCTAGGACTTATTGTCGAGCAGACAAATTTATACGCTCAGCAATACATCACCCAGAAGCCGACCTGCACCTATGCAACATCCTGGAGGCCCACAAGTGTCGCTGAAATAAAAAAAAGTTTTTGGGCTTGACACTTCTGATGGGTGTAGTGAAAAAGCCCTCCATACACAGCTACTGGAGTGGCCGGGCTACCCATAGCACCCCTGTATTCGCAGCAATCATGTCCCGCACCCGCTATGAGACCCTGATGTGTTTCATGCACTTTAATGACAGCGCACAGTGCCCCCCAAGAAATGACCCAAATTTTGACCGTCTCTTCAAATTAAGACCCCTATTATCCCTCCTCCAACAAACCTTCCTCACTGTATACACCCCTGACAAGCATCTGGCAGTGGACGAGTCCCTTATATACTTCAAAGGCCGCCTTTCCTTCCGCCAGTTTATACCATCTAAGCGGGCGCGCTACGGTGTGAAGGTGTGTAAGTTGTGCGAGAGCCTCACTGGCTATACCTGTAATTTTTTTATTTATGAAGACAGGGACCGCCAGCTAAACCCCCCCAGGCTGCCCAGACACAGTTGGCGTCAGTGGGAAAATTGTGTGGGAGCTGATGGTGCCTTTTCTGCACAAAGGCTACCATCTCTACACTGACAATTTTTATTCTAGTGTCCCACTCTATAAATTGCTGCACGCTGCGAATACAGGGGCCTGTGGGACAGTCCGAAAAAGCAGGGTAGGACTCCCACCTGAATTGCTTTCCTGGCGGGTAAAAAGGGGGGCATCATTTGCGCTGGGAAGTGAAAACCTGCTCGCTGTCAAGTGGCATGACAGAAAGCAGGTCTTCATGATCACCACCCTGCACGCAGACACCTCAGTGGTGGTAAGGGAGAGGGGGGCCACCACTGACAGCACTAAACCTGCCTGTGTCTGCGAGTATAATAGATTCATGGGTGGTGTGGACTTGTCAGACCAGGCGCTGCAACCATACCTGGTGAAGCGCAAAACCAGAGCCTGGTACAAGAAAGTGGCAGTCTACCTTATTCAGACTGCCACTTACAACACCTTCGTTGTATTTTAGAAGGCACAGGGGGCGCTCACATTCTTAAAATTTCAGGAGGAGGTGATTGAGCGCCTCCTGTTTGATTCCCCTGCCCCTCAGGAGTCCTTTGAGTCTGAGGACGTGCTCAGACTCACAGAGCGCCAATTACCACACCCTGTCCCTGCCACTGCCACCCGAAGGTACCCCCAAAAAAGATGCAAAGTTTGTAGAAAGAACGGAAGGAGGAGTGATTCCCGTTTTTATTGCCCCACATGTCCATCCCAACCAGGCCTCTATTCACCCCTTCTTTGAAGTTTATCATACCGTGGCCCACTACTAAATGTATTTCTGAGATGCTAAAAAGAGTGGGCTGGGGGGAGGGTGATTCTTTATACAGACTAAATTTCTTTATAATTTATGTTCTATTTTGTGGTTTATTTCAGGAGATGCATTCTTTTTTTTTTTTTTTTTTTTTTTTTTCTGCACTGGGAAAAATGCCAAGGTTGGGAGGGAGGATTCATTTCAGGGAACAATTTCTTGATCATTTCTCTTTTATTTTGTGGTTTATTATTTATGGAGAGGTATTCATTTTACAATTTTCTTCGCTGGGAAATAAAAACCCCATAAGGTATGGAGGGAGGGTTCCTTTCAGGGAACACTTTCTTTATCATTTATCTTTTATTTTGTGGTTTATTATTTATGGAGAGGTATTCATTTTACAATTTTCTTCACTGGGAAATAAAAACCCCATAATGTTCGGAGGGAGAGTTCCTTTCAGGGATTAATTTCTATATAATTTTTCTTTTATTTTGTGGTGTATTCTTTCAGGAGAGATATTATATTTTTTGTCAAAATGGCATTTAATAATTTTAAGTGCTGTCCACACAATTCTTGTACTGTCATCAGTAATCTGATCCCACTCTGTTTCATGTACTTTTGTAATAGCTCATAGGGACCCCCAAAAAGTGACCCTGGCTATGTTTGCCTAAATAAATGAAACCATTGATCACGCTCCTAAATTCCTTAATTCTTACACCCCTAATGTCGGTGCACCTTTTTGATGGCACAGCCAATTGTGCATTTTTTTTTTTTGACAATTAATGGCAACATTACTTTTGAAAAGTGCCATTTGTGATCATTTGATCATCTTTCAACTGTTCTTATGACTATGTCCACCCACAGAAGTCTGTTATTTCCATTCCTAATACTGCATTCTCATATGGGCATTATTTTTTTTTCTATTTTTTTGAAGGCTATCTAATAATAAAGCTGTAAAATATCAATACACGATGGGCTTAAATACAAATTCTTCACTATGGGGACTAGTGATACTTTACTGTTCAGACGAATGGTTCTGGACACGGTCTCTATATATTTTGAAAGTGATTGGTTGTTTTGTGCGCCTAACGGTTCCTACTTTCCCAGGCAGGGACCTGTTATGGTGTACCACATCGCTTACCACATTCGTTCCTCATATAGGGATTGATGTGGCTACAGAGGTGTTGTATAAAATAATAAACTTGTCTTCATAGCCCTACAAGTGTTCTTTCATATTTTGAAAAAAAAAAAGTCCAATTTTCCATACAGTTGGATCTTCCTCTTTTTTTATATATTGCCCTTCACTACTATATGTCCGACAAGAATGTTGTTCTTGATGTCATCAAAGTGACACAAATGCGAGATTTCTGCTTCTGTGGCAAGAAATAGTCATATTTACAGGTAGTTGCTGTTTTAGGAACATGCCCCCTTAGAGGTACTCAGCCTTAATTCTCTACTTTTTGTTGCCAATAGGGATTTCACATTTTTTACACCTGTTTTTTAAAATTTGTTTGTTAATTTACCTGCTGTGCATTGATTTTGACCAAAATATATTCCCTATGGGGTCTATTTTCCAAAATGTGGTCATTTTTGGGGGTTTCCTATTATTCTGGCAGCTCTATACCCCTCCAAATAAACAATGGGGGCTAATAGATTTTATTAAGCAAAATGGGTGCCCTAAAATCATTGGATCCCGCTGTGTGTCCATACATTGAGTTAGGGCCACAAAAGTTATATTTTGGAACTCAGAAGAAATGGGGCAATAAATAAGGGGGTGCCTTTTCTCCTTATCATGCATTTAGAAAGGATAACATGTCTTTAAAGTCACACGAAGAAAAAAAAAAAAGAACATTTTGTCACTTTTAACTGCTTTGTGTTCATTTTTTTAATACACTGTGGGGTTAAAATACTCACTGTACCCCTAGCTGAATTCCTTAGGGGGTCTAGTTTCCAAAATGTGGTCATTTGTGGGGGTTTTCTATTGTTCTGGCAGCTCTATACCCCTCCAAGTTAACCACCCCCCGTGCCGACAAGCTAAGATGGCCTGCTATACATTATAGCAAGCCATCTTCCCTGATCGCTGCGTGTGTACACACAGCGATCGGGGAAACCGCGGGCGTACATTTACGTCCATTTGCGTTAAGGCCCGCGGTCGTTAAGGGGTTAAGACGCTTAATTTGTGTGCACTATTTTGACTGGATCATTTAAATCCCTTTTTCACATTCCAGTGCACATACATTGCAGTCTAAGTTTTAACCTTCTATATACCACAGTCAATTGCAACCCCAGCATCTAAACAGTTTAAAGCAAGAATGAAAATTGGTATGGTCACTAAAAGGTTTTAAAAAAAAAAACAAACGAGCATAGTTCTGCAGGTGTTTTACATGCTTAGGGCTTCATGTATATTTATTCTAATCTGCTAAATATAAATTCAGTGAATAAACAGAATGGTTTATACACCTTCTAATATTTAGAACGGGAGGACGAGTTCTCAAAGTACAGTCCTACAAAATGCTAATTAATGTGTATATTGTGTTCACAGCTCCAGCAGATCTGTAAAATTTTAAATGCTCATGTGGATTCATTACAGTGGATTGACCAGAATTCAGGTTAGTGCTACAAGAGCTGTTCTGATCAGTTATCCTTTCCCACTGATATCAGATTCGCAGTGTTATTGGGCCATGGCCATCTAAGGCCTTCTGATATCATTTTGGTCCCATTGACTTGTTTTCCCTTAGCTTTAATAAAGCTTCAGATACACATGCCAAAGCTTTCCACAAGCGTCTTTTGTCAGAGTCCCTCTTGCCAGTACTCTCAGTAATAATAGACAACATTATACCTTGGGATGCTATTAGACACTTTTTAATAATCCATAATATACTATGGTTGATGAATTCCAAAATATGGCATCTGTTTAAATGATACCTTAGTAATTTCTAGTAAAATCCCTGCTCAAATGAACAGTAGTTGGGACCTCTTTTCTCACACTCCCTCAAGAGTGGTGGTATTGCCACTTAGCTTGTTTTGCAATAAAATGTATGTCATGGGATTGTCAGCAGAACCACAGCTCTGAAGGATGAGAGGATTGGCTTCTGCATTGGGTTCATGGAGAACTGGACTGACTTTAGCATCTGTTACAGGCTCTACCATAGTCCCTGTGATGGGTCAATTGGTACCTGCCTTTTCTTTTCCTCTGGATCAAGACAGTAGCGTTTCTGTAGGTTGAACTTGATGGAGACTCTTTTTTTTTTCAACCTTAAAGAGGACCTGTCACCCCCTGTGCCGGGGTGACAGGCTCCCGACCCCCAGTTAGATCCCCTTATACGTACCTTATCCCGCCGAGTGCTGGAGCTGGTCCCGGGACGGAGATATCCTGGTCAGAAGCCGGCGCGCGCTCTGGAGAGAGGTTCGGCATCCTTAGAGAATGAATTGAGCCGTGCGTGCGCTGCAGAGATGAGTCCGGCTCCATTCATTCTCTATGAACGCCGGACCTCTCTCCAGAGCGCACGCGCCGGCTTCTAACCGGGATATCTCTGGGAGGAGGTACGTATAAGGGGATCTAACTGGGGGTTGGGAGCCTGTCACCGCGGCACGGGGGTGACATGTCTCCTTAAATTATGTTACTGTGCAGGAAGCCTCCGATGGTGTATTAGTGTATGTATAATTACTGTCTATACAAGGACCATTACATCATCCGAGCGTCCTTCCAGGAGTGAATAATGTATCGCTTAATGGGGGATACAGTGGGGTACATTGCTTGGCTCTGTTGCAGTCCTAGTGTTTACCTTCAACAGAAGACACAAGATGTGGGTGCATATGGGGCCTTATTAACTCTTCTTTTTTTTTATGTAGCACTTCTTCAAAGGAAAGTGGAGCAAGTGGCAAAAGAATGTGAGAGTCGAAGGAAGGAACAAGAAAGAGGATTCTCCATAACATTTGACTAAGCTGAACGTAGCTAATGTCTGCTTATGTGCTTTCTTTACTTAAATAAAGTATTGTTTTTCCTAAGTGTTTGGTTTCCCACCGTTGAAATAACTAATAGTTATTTGCTTATTTATTATTTTTTATTATTAACCCCTTCAAGACAGAGCCCTTTGATGCACAAAAGTCTGGGTCAAATTAATGCAATGTTCCTCCCTGCCTTCTAAGAGCCATAGCGCTTTTATTTTTGCACCTGCAGGGCTAGTTAGAAAAATTTTGATAACTCTTTATTAATTTTTATTTCTGATATATCATTTTAAAAATAATCAGCAATCCTGGTGTGTGTTTTTTTTTTTTTTTTTTTTTTTTTACGCCGTTCACCGTGTGGGAACAATAATGTAATATGTTAACCCTTTGAGGACCAAGTCCAAAATGACCCAGTGGACCGCATAGGCATTGCATTGATCAGTGTAATAGGCGCTGTGCTGATTAAGCCTGCCTATGGCAGACTTAATCGACGGAGCGCCGATCGGACCGCACGGAGTAAGGTGGGAGACCTCTGGCGGTCTGTTAAAATGATCGGGGACCCCCGCAGTCACACTGCGTTTTAAGGGGTTAATGACACGCTACAGCGCGTCATTAACGATGAGGGTCCAGCTGCTCACTGCACCTCCTATGAAACGCGTTCCGCTCCGGAGTGCGCTTCATGGCAAAGGACGTACCGGTACGCCCAGGGTCGTCTGGGGATAGACTTCCAGGGCGTTCCGGTATGTCCTTGGTCGTCTAGGCAGGGGTGAAAATCGCGGGCCATCCTTAATATTTAATAAAGAGCGCCTGCGGTGTTTCTGGCACTGTCAGAACATCGTACAGCGTTCCTTGCACTGCCTATTCTAAAGTAAATGTCCCCACATGGTAGTTACCCATTATATCTCTCAAGCAGTAGGTAATCCTATAATTGTGCCCCATGTAGTAGCCGCCCCCCATAGTGCCCCATATACTAGCCAGGCCTACTATTAGAGCCCCACATAGTAGCCAGCCCTTTCATTAGTGTCTTATATAGTCGCCAGCCCTCCCAATAGTGTCTTATATAGTAGCCATCCCTCACAATAGTGTTTTTTATAGTAGCCAGCCCTCCAAATAGTGTCTTATATAGTAGCCAGCTCTCCCCAATAGTGTCTTATATAGAAGTCAGTCCCTAAAATAGTCTTATACAATACCAGTCCCTAAAATAGTCTTATACAATACCAACCCTTCCCCATAGTTTTATATAGACGCCAGCTCTCTCCAATAGTCTTAGAAAGTAACCAGATCTCTCAATAGGCTCTTATGTAGAAGCCAGCCCTCCTAAATAGTCTTATATAGTAGCCAGCCCTCCAAATAGTCTCTTTATACAGTAGCCAGTCCTCCCAAAAGTCTTATATAGAAGCCAGTCCCTAAAATAGTCTTATACAATACCAGTCCCTAAAATAGTCTTATACAATACCAACCCTCCCCCATAGTTTTATATAGACGCCAGCTCTTTCCAATAGTCTTAGAAAGTAGCCAGATCTTCCAATAGTCTCTTATGTAGAAGCCAGCCCTCCTCAATAGTCTTATATAGTAGCCAGCCCTCCAAATAGTCTCTTTATACAGTAGCCAGTCTTCCCAAAAGTCTTATATAGAAGCCAGTCCCTAAAATAGTCTCTTATATAGTAGTCAGCCCTCCCCAATAGTTTTATATAGTATCCAGCTCTCCCCAATGATCTCTTATGTAGAAGCCAGCCCTCCCCAATAGTGTCTTATATAGTAGCCAGCCCTCCAAATAGTCTCTTATATAGTAGCCAGTCCTCCCAATGGTCACTTATATAGTAGCCAGTCCGAGCAGCTGTCCGGATCACCCATATTATAATCTGCTGCAACATCAGGCGGGCGAGATAATGACCATGCGGGCCATATTTGGCCCGCGGGCCAGAGTTTGACATGACTGGTCTAGGGGTTAATAGATCGGACAATTCTGCACGCTACGATATATAATATGTTTATTTTATTTTTATTTTTTTTAGAATGAGCAAGGGGGCATATTAAACTTTTATTGAGGGGGATATAAGGTTTTTTTTTTTAATACTTTTAAAAACTTTTTACTACACTTTTTTTAAACACTTTTTTTCACAGTAAAACGTGCAATCATTAGATTGCATGTACTGATCTATGTTATGCCATAGCATAGATTAGTGTTATCAGCAATCTATGCATAGAGCCTGCCTGAGAGCAGACTCTATGCATAGAACGCCGAACCGACAGGACGGAGGTATGAGGCTTACCCCCGCCTGATAGTACATGCAATACCTGTTAACCCCTTCTAGGCTAATAAGCCTACATGCTGCCCAAATCACCCATAAGGTAGGATGGGTGGAGTGCACAAGCCAAATAGAGGCAGCCAGTGAGTAGGCTTAATATTAGCCTAGGAGAGGCCAGAGAGCAATGTAGATCCCATCCCTCTGAGGTCACCTTAAAGGGGTTATCCAGCGAAAATCTTTTTATTTCAAGTGGTTTCAGAAAGTTGTATAGATTTATAATTTACCTCTATTTAAAAATATCAAGTCTTCTCATGCTTATCGGTTGGTGTATATTTGTGTTGGTGTAAACTTTCTGGAACCAGTTGATCTGAAAGAAAGATTTTCGTCGGATAACCCCTTTAAAGTGGTGAGATGGTAAACGCTATTTGATCAAGGACCATATTTTCTTTTTTTTTCTTTCCTAAAGCAATTTTTCAATTCTAAATATCATTTTTAACATAAGATTGGCATTTACGTTGTGCTGTTGAACTTTTATGTATTTTGCGTCTGTATATCAGCCATAGTAGCATGCATCTATCTGCTTAGTGTAAATAGTGGAATTTTATCAATTCCACAAGGTCTGCTGATACAGCAGGGATCCTTCCCAGCAGCGATGCCATTCACTCCCCGGCCGAATATCCCTTATGGCTGACTCCATCAAGTCTGTGAGACTACCTAGGTCCTAGACAGACAGACCAAGCGGCCAGGGAATGCATTGTGCTGCCAAAAAAAGGTCCAACAACAACAGGAATTCTTAACAATGGCTCAAAGCTTACAGATGGTGGATGCATGTTAAGATACCTGCTATCCCCATGCAGGTCAGAAAAGTCTTGAAGAGAAGTGTAGACCAAAAGCATCTGTAGTGAGTGAAATTGTGTATATTCACATAAACCAACAGGACATGTGAATAAAGTTTACCATTTAATTCACTACAGATGCTGTTGGTCTCCACTTCTTTTCATGTCAAAAGATAGAACACTTTTTTTTTTTTTCCATCAGTGAGGTTGGGGTCTGTTTTTATGCACCGTGACCTGTAGTATCACTTTGGTGTAGATGGATGAATATTTTAATCATTTTTTTTTTTCTAATTTGAAAATGTGGCATACTGGTACTGCTCAGAGCTGGCCAAGATTTTAGGCATAATTTATGCCTCGCTGCAGCATGAAGTATGAGAAATGCTGCACCACTTGGCGAGCAGGGCACAAAATGGTAAAAAGTTGCACAGTTTTGACCAGGATTTTGTGCAGAAATTTGATACATATGACACCTAGTGTTTATGGTCCCAAAATAGGCTTGTCCCTAAGGGGTTAAAGTGAAAACTGAATGAAGGGGGGGGGGCAGAATCTGGCCCTGACCACTATATGGAAAGAGTAACTTCTGAAAACTGACTTGGCCCAATAAAGTGTCCTCCCTGTTGTGATCCAGTTATCACTGGGTGCCATAAACATCTTCCCTGGGTGCTGGGAAAAGATGGATCCAGTCCTGGGAAACAGGTAGATGTTTCCAAGGACTGGATCAATTTTTTCCCAGCACCTGGGAAGGAGGTAAATATAGCTCTACTTCAGGAATCGCATTTAGTACAGTGCTTTCCCCCCCCCCCCCCCCCCCCCCCCCGGATCAAAATCTATGGGTGATGTGCATGGCTCACATCTAATGAGAGAAAAGCTGGGGTTCTAACATTGCTGTACAAGAATCTACAATACACAGTGATTAGTTCTACACACAATAAGGAGGGGAGAGTGCATAATCTTATTTTTCAGAATGTCCAGTCATGACAGCACCACCTGGAGATTGATCCCCATTATACCTAATAGGAACAGGAAACACAAGAGGTTAAAAGGAGCCCCTCCCCACTTCACCATCAGTGTTTTCCTGTTCCTATTCAGGATTAAGCACACAAGAGGTTCTTACCTCTCCTGGTCCTGGGGCTGGCTGCTGGATCAGTGTGGCGGTCTGCCAGGCGAGTGAGGTCGGCTGAAGTTTTCCTCTCCCCTCCTGGGCTCGCATCAGGTCGTGCGGATGTATCTGTGCCTGCGCCTTCTGGTCCCTGCTGCCGCGCTCCCGGAGTTTAAGCGGCAGGGTTATAGCTGCCATTGCTGCAGTGCTGGGTCTCGGGTGCACGTGTGTCTCTTCCCCTGGCTCCTTCCGGCTTCCTGGGCCTTGCCGGCGTGCGTGACATGCTGAGACCGTTAGCTCCGCCCCCAATATAGCGCGGACAGCCGATATGCTGGCGATGTGGGAGAGCGGGGAGATGCCGATTTCGGCGCCAAATTCAAGCTGGTCTGAGGTCTGAAAAGTATTTAAGGTAAGAGAAGCCACTCATTCCTTCTCTTTGTCCATGCTGTTATGATGGATGCCTCCCGCTCTGAATCTGCAGTACAGTCCTATTCTGCCAGCTCAGTAAGTAGCTGGGCCTCTGGGTTCACTTACTTATTCCAAGATGCGTCATGTGAGTAACATACTCCTTCTCTCCTACAGGGAGACAAGGAGCCACCTAGAATGCGCAGCTTCTGTGGTATCTGCAATGAGAGATTACCTGAGGGATATAACAAACCCCTTTGTAAGACATGCACATCTAATATCCTAAAACAAGAGTCCCCATCTTTTGTTGATGAACTCTAGGATATAATTAATAAAGAGGTTAAAGCTACGGTTTCTGCTGCCCTAGCCAAGGACAGGCCTCAGAGTCCTAAGCCTCCCCCCAGAAAAATTAGACGTATTATTTTTTTCGACTGAATCGGAGGAACAAAATGTGTCTTATGGAGATAAGTCTGATCATGAGGAGGTGGAGGTTGTTCAGGTTTCTGGTGAAGAACCCAAAAGATTTTATTTTTCTGCTGAAGATACTGATGCATTAGTAACTGCCATTAGAAACACTATGGATATTAAGGATGTGCAAGTAAGGGATGAGATGTTTTTCAGGCCTTAGGCCTAGGAAGAAGTGTGTGTTTCCAGTGCATGAGAGTATAAAGAACTTTATATTGGATGAATGGCATGAACCAGAGAAAAGGTTACAGATCCCTAAGGAGTTTAGGGCAAGATTTCCATTTGAGGAAGATTATGTAAAACTCTGGGCAGAGACACCGAATATTGACGTGCAGGTGGCCAAAGTAGTAAAAAAATATTTCCCTCCCCTTTGAGGATGCGTCCCAACTCAGAGACACCCTAGACAGAAAGATGGATGGTCTACTGCGTAGAGCCTGGGACGCTTCTTCCGCAGACCTTAACCCCAATATAGCAGCTACTAGTGCTGCCAGGTCACTGTGTGGTTGGAAGAATTGGAAGGCCATCTTTTGAACAAAGCTCCTAGAGAAGAGATACTTAAATCAGTTCCTATGTTAAAACTTGCTACAGCTTTTTTAGTTGATGTGTCAGCCGAACCCATACGGTTCGCCGCCAAGACAGCAGCTTTGACCAACGCTGCCAGAAGGGCACTTTGGTTGAAGAGCTGGCAGAGAGATAATGTATCCAATTGGATATTTTTAACCTAGATACTGTATAATGAAGGATTAGACAATTTAATGAAAAAGTAGAAAGAATGTTTATTATACTTAGCTTCGGTGATGAAAATGAGTTCAGGTCAGTCTGGGGAGCCCCCTCCACAGATGATGTGGCCCAGAAGTCGAATCCGCAGTCTGGCTGGACACAGCGGTCTGGTAGCAGTTCTGTTCCAGTTGAGGCTCCTGACTGTACCAAACTAGGAGTTTTTATACTAATTTTACTAGGGGTGAGGGGACTAGTTCATAACCATTTTTGGTAGTGGTAAGAGTTTCCCAGAACTGACCAGCTAGATAATAAGGCAGAATAGGTCCAGCTGATTAAACAGTTGTTACACTACTTTTTGTATCCTCCATTGTTAATGCTATCAGGGAGGCTTACAGCTGAACAAGTGAAATAGGTAGGGTAGTTTACACAAACATATTGACAACAAAGGGAATGAGTTTACATATGGGGTCACACAAACAAAACTACAATGGGTTGCAAAACTACAATGGGTTACACACACATAGCCATACACGGCCAGCTAATCTATGCAAATACGATACGCACACATAGATATAACACAGTAATCAATAGGTATAGGTAGGTCTAAATGCATGTGTGTATGTATATGTATGTGTATGTATATGTATGTGTGTATATATATATATATATATAATGTATGTGTATATATATATATATATATATATATATATATACATACGCACACATGTATGCAAACTGAAAAGAGACATGAAAATTATGTCTCCCTGTTACACTTCACCCCTGGCTCTTTTCAGTTAATAGGTACCCATTTTAAGGGGCAGAGCTTGAACAGTGTTGTTGGTACATTTAGTAATACATGTTATAAGAATACGAATACATACGTATACTATAATACCCACTAACAGGTGTAAAGTTAGTTGCAAAATGCCACCAATCCAGCCACCTATTCCCTTGAACCAGTTTAGTGGATTTAACCAGCTGAACCAGTCAGGGAGATTTAGGTTCCAGTCGTCTTGTGAATTTGCTTTTCTAAATTCCTCTTTTAATACTTCAGCATGTTCCACATCATGCATAATTCTAGCTATACTAGCGTTATCTACATAATGACAGCAAGCAGGTCCTACTACTTGACATAAACCTCCTTGAGCAGCAGTTAAGTAATCTAGAACTAAGGCATGTTGGTTAACTACAGTATTCAGCATCATTAATTGGACAGCCGTATTATTTAAGGCATCAAATATATCTTCTGTGATATTGTCAAATAATTCCCCTAATTTTTCAGTGGTATGGGCATTGTGTACAGCTAACCCCATAATAGATAGTGATAAACCAAATTTCTTTTCCCATGGCAGATGAGTTAGTGGTTTGGCTCTGGTGGTGGACCTTTTATATAAAGTATGTTTGGGTATTTTATTATTAGGCATTTCATTTCTTTGATATACCCATGTAGCAGGAACCACTCGAGCTAGAGTACAGGTTCCGCCACCACCACGAGGCAACCATCTATATGCATTGGTACCACATACAAAAAATACCCCAGATGGTAAAATAAAACCAGGATTCGCTAATGCTTGGGCTACATAGGAACCTAGTGTGGTAGCATTTTTGTGTAAACACCAGGTAAGAGGTGGCATCCATCTAATTGAGGGACAGTTTGTTTTCCCAAGGACATATTTGTGATCTGGTTCACTACAATTCACTCTGAAAGTATCATTCGCCTGGAAACTTATATCAGTGTGAAACATGTTATTAAATTTCCAGAGTGGATCGTGAACAATAACTTTAAGGCGTCCTCCAAATAAACATCCAGTAGGATGATCACAGGAAAAACTAACCTTAATGTCCTTATTAAAAGGTATTCTTCCTAAATTTCCCCCAATAGCATTCATTTGAATACATGAATGGCCAGTGGAAGAAGGTCCGCAAAAATGTGCATTTCTCTGGTTTTCAGTGAAATTCATAATCCACCATGGCGTTTGTGCCCATGAAAGTATTTTCAATGACAATTTTGTGGTACCCCACTTAAAGTGTTATAAAATAAGGCAGGTGCACATCCTGTCTGGAATAGTTATTCCTGTGTGAGGGGAATAGCCAAATATGGCATAGTCTTTGATGAAATAGGGGAATGGGAGCAAAGCCAACAGTCCGTTAATTTAGTTCTGGATGCAATCGATTCATGCATTTTCAGAAAGCGGTTATTCCAGGGCTCTTCCAATTTAGGATGAAATTCATCCCCCATTAACGGTTTCACCAGAATCACCTTCATCATCATTATCATCAGGGCCATCTCTGTTTAGATCGGGATCAATCTGTAAGAAGGAAGATAAACAGGAGAATCAGTCCCTTCATACAAAACAAGATATGTATTTCCCTGTCCTTTCGCTATCACTTCCCCTACTTTCGGTTGCACTGTCTTGTCCGCCACACTTGGCGCTATCCACACTTTTCTACCTGCCTCCATTATTTGCACTTGCAATTTCACCTTCAATTCTTTAGGAACTATTATTACATCACCTACTTTTTGCCCCTTAACTAACATACCCCACTTCTGTGGGATAAGTTCCACACAGTATTCTCCTTGCTTATCTTTCCTCGCTTCCTCCACCCAATCACACCATTCAGCTATAGATGATGCTGGAACAAAGTAGAAATGATTGTTTCCCTCAACATGCAAAATGTCAGTCGGAATCAGATAACTACATGGGGGCAATTCTTTGTCTTCTCCCACTACCCATGGGGGATCTCCAAATTCCCTGTCCTTATGTGCCCTCACTGGTATCTGTGTTGTGTTGGTGTTTGTCAAGGCTTTCCTTGTGGTCACTATCAAAGGTGGTATGGTCCTATCATTTCCCTGTCCTAACATGCGTTGAATTGGGGTAGAACCTCCCACCACCCGCTGATTCAGTAGTTGAGTGGCCTGAGCTAACACCCTATCCCATCCCCTCAGTGTGTGAGTAGGTGTAAGCTTTTTTATTTGTTCTTTCAGCAAACCATTCATGCGCTCAATAAGGCCAGCTGCTTGAGGATAGTAAGGAATATGGAACACCCAGTGTACTCCATTTTCTGTCGCCCAGTCTTTGACTTGTCTGCCAGTAAAGTGGGTTCCATTATCCGATTGTATTTCAACTGGTGTCCCGTAATAGGTTGTTAACAAAGTCAATAATTTCAAGGTAGTTGCTTGATCTGCTGAAGCAGTAGGGCATACGACAAGCATGCCTGAGTAGGTATCTACTGCAGTCGCACAATACTTGACATTTCCCCTACCAGCCGGTAAGGGGCCAATGTAATCCACTTGCCACACTTGTCCAGCCTGTTTGCCTCTGTATATATGTCCTGGATCTCCTTTTAAAGTGGCTCTTTTTTTCACAGTCTGACATATGGGGCATTTAGCGACAATATCCTTGGCTTGATTAAATGTTATGGGAATCCCTTTCTTCTGTGCCCAGTGATAGGTGCCTTCTGCACTCCTATGGCCACACTGAGCATGAGCCCAATCTCCCAAACATTGTAGTTCAGTGGATTCTTCACAAGAAAAAACATGTGTCAAGGCATCTCTCAAGTCATTGTTAGGTTCATTTTTGTGAGCATCAACATGCCCTACTCGAATAGACCTTAGATGGGCTTGTTCCCAGACAAATGTCCACAAACTTGGGCCACCCCAGATCTCTTTACCATTGACTGTTCAGCCATCTTTCTGCCATGTAGCCATCCATGCTGTCAGACCTTTTAAAAACAGCCCAGCTATCTGTGTAAACAATGATAGATCCTTCATTTTCTTCTATCACCATTCGCACAGCTTGTAGTTCAGCATATTGGCTAGATCCTCCTTCTCCTGTTTGAATGATTGTTGCTGTAGCAGGCTGATATGCTGCAGCTACCCAGACATGGCCTTGGCTGGTGATTGTAGCAGACCAATCTGTAAACCAAGCCTCTTTTCTCTCTTCAGGGGTAAGCTGTTCCCATGGAGGGGCCTCCACCTATCTGCAAAGGTGGTGCTTCCTCCTCTGTGGCCTCGAAAGTCACATGGCCTGCCAGCTGTTGACTCACCAATAATGGTTCCTGAGTTGATAGTCCACCACGTTCACTTAGGTACCATTTCCACTTTTGTAGCGTTGGTTTTTGTGCCACAGCTGTTCGAGCACCTAGTCCTTCCTGTCGAACCCATCCTGCAATAGGTAGGTCAGTTCTTATAGTGACAGGTTGTTGCTTTGTGGTAGGCTCCACATGTTGTAACGCAGTGTAAGCAGCTAAAAGCTGTTTCTCCAAAGGGCTGTACTTTCTCTGTGCAGGTGAAAACTGCTTAGACCAGAACCCAATAGGTGTTTTGTGAGTTCCAGCCATTGCAGCCTTCTGCCACAAGCCCCAGGACATGCCATGTTCAGTCACAATCACATCTAGGAAAAAAGGTTGATCAGGCAGGAGAGGACCTAAAGCATTATGAGCTCTCACTGCAGCTTTAGCTTGCTCCAATGCTTTGTCTTGTTCAGGTCCCCATGTGAAGACAGTCTTTTTTTCTAGTAACATTGTAGATAGGCCGCAAAATCAGTCCCAAATGTGGCACAAATGAACGCCAAAATCCCAGCACACCCAGAATGCTTTGTGCTTCTTTGACAGACGATGGAACTTTCAAATTGGCAATTGTGTCTAGCACTGGCTCAGGTATGACCTTCTGTGGACCAGTCCATATCATCCCCAAGAACTTTACTTGTTGTGCAGGTCCCTGCACTTTATTGGGGTTTATGGCCCACCCTCTCTGTTGCATATGTTTCATCACAGTGTGTAAGTCTTTAGCAACATTGTCCTTGGTGGCACCTGAAAGCATGATGTCATCGATGTAATGGTATAAGGTACAAGTCAACACAGGCAATTGCTGTAAGTCCCTGGCTATTAGTCCATGACAGATAGTTGGGGAATGCAGGTATCCTTGTGGCACCACTGTCAAAGTATACTGTCGTCCATCCCAGGTAAAAGCGAACTGGTCCTCCGATTCCTTGGCAATAGGTATCGAGAAGAATGCATTTGCCAAGTCCAATACAGCATGCAATTCCCCTGCAGTATGGGTGATGTGTTCCACAAGGGATACCATGTCTGGAACCGCTGATGCCAAAGGTGGAGCCACCTTGTTAAGTCCTCAATAATCGATTGTCATCCGGAAACTGCCATCTGGTTTTTTGACAGGCCACAAGGAGGCGTTGAAAGGGCTAACAGCTGGTCGGAGTACTCCTGAAGACAGCAAAGCTTGTATAGTCTCTGAAATCTCCTTGTGTCCTCCTGGAATGCGATACTGTTTCAGGTACACTGGTGTGTCAGGCGGAGGGATGTACACTGGGGTCCATTTGGCATGGCCGCGCACGATAGGTTTAACTGCAGAGATAGAAAAACAACAGACTGAGGTACCAAAAACATAAGTCCCAGACATTGTGTGTATAGTCTGTCCCTTAAGTATGTCCATGCCTAAGATATTATCAGGTAAATCTGAAACTAGAACTTGTGCTTTAAATATAGGACCCTTTCCTATTCTCAACCTGCATTGTACCCTTTTAGCCCAAGTTTTTTGTCCTCCTAACCCTTCTATGGCCACCCAGGATTGTGATTACCCCCCCAGGATGTCCCTCAAAAAGTGAAACCTCAGCCCCTGTATCAAGTAAAGCTGTAACCCTTTGTGTTGTGCCTTTCTCCTGCCAGTATATTTCAACTGAAGCATATGGGCGTCTGTCCCCTGGCTTCATCACACACACTCTCTTCAAACTGGCAGGGGACTCGCCTTCATGTCAATCTAGTGGCTGTGGTACTTCCCACCCCCTCTTTTCCTGCCTCAAATGTTCAGAAAGTGTGGTTTGTGCAGCATCATATGGGCTTGAATTCTTCCCAGGCATAAAATGTGAATTGTCCCTAATTCCATTTTTTTGTCTCACTTGGTACAATTTACCCTTTTGTTTTAGATCCTTCCAGCGTTTAAGCAAGTCAGGTGTGGAAATGCCATCGATGTCTGCCTTGCTTACCCCACTGTTCAAGAGATCAAAAAACATTTGCTTTCTGGTAATTATTGTTCTCCCTTTCCCAGTTGCATTTGTAGTTGAATCAAGCTTCCTAGAGTTTTGCATTTTATTGCTTTTCTCCAGCTCCCCCAGCTGTCCTAGTAGTGCTGCTGCCTCATACACAGTTTCTCTCCTAGCATCAATAGCACTTAGCATAGTAAACAAAGCTGCTTTAAGGTGGGGAGGGGCACTCATCAAAATTTTCTGTTTCATTAAATTTGTAAATCTTTCCATGTCAGGCCCATTCCATTGAGCTACCACAGCATACACACCATCAACGGGCAAAGGCTCGGTAACCAAACCCCCAATACAGCCTATCTCTCTGAGTCTACTGATTCCTTCAGATAAGGTATGCCATGGTGAAGCATCAATGAGCTCTGAAGGAGTCTCATGTACTTGCACTATGGAATCCCTTATCAGATGTAACAAAGAAAAGGTACTCCCAGTAGTCCTTGCCCTACGCATTTGGAGTCTAATTCTAGCGTCCAAGCACAAACTACCCAAACCGACTGCTTCTCTGTTACTCAATTGAACACCATCCCCTCCTAGGTCCCATACTCTTAAGACCCATGACAATAATCCCTCTCCTGGTTTCTGTCTATACTTATTACCCAGCTCAGTGAGCTCTCCTGCAGTATAAGTACGTGTCTCCTCTACATAATTTTGCTGAGCTCCCTCAGTATAATCATGTTCCCCAGAAGTTGTAGCCCTCTGAGTCACTTCTCTTTTTGATTTTGTTGTTACTATGGGACGCACTTCTTCCTCTTCTATTTCTATTTCCTCATCAGATGAAGATGAGCCTGACCAATCCCCCACTGCATCCCAATTACTTTGCTGTATCAAAGTTCTGACTCTGTATTTACTCCCTTTGCCCGGGGATGGTCTTTGTTTTCTCCGTCTGCGTGTTTGTACAGTACGGACAACATAATCGGAAAATTGAGTACTTAATTCCCCATTATGGTTTTCAATACCCCTTAAACAGGTCCGCAAGAGAGTCAGTTGTTCAGTAGCTGCCTGCAGCTCCTTCTCAACTGCTTCTCGCTTTGCTGTCTCCTCCTGTAGCGCCTGCAAGCAAATCCACCCCACACTTGCTGTGGCCTTCTGCTCAGAAGAATTATATCGGGATAGATCTAACCCCACAGCTGCTTGACAGGGGTCAGCCAAGCACTGTGGCGCAACATATTTGTTGCACTCACGAGCGATGGGAGCCCAGTGTCCGGAACTATGCGCCCACAAGGGAAGTGGACCCGTGTGCTGATTCTTCCCCTTTTTACCAAATCTAGCAGCCATCATATCCTAGCCACAACCTTAATCCCTTCACCTAGACCTATGCTATAGCAAAAGATTCCCAACAAACAAAGCAACAATCAATAGCTAGGACTAACAACCCTACTTTCCCACAAACACGATAATTATGCAAGGTTCATTATACAGTATCCCACTTCTGACACCATTATGTATCCAATTGGATATTTTTAACCTAGATACTGTATAATGAAGGACTAGACAATTTAATGAAAAAGTAGAAAGAATGTTTATTATACTTAGCTTCGGTGATGAAAATGAGTTCAGGTCAGTCTGGGGAGCCCCCTCCACAAGGTCATGTGGCCCAGAAGTCGAATCAGCAGTCTGGCTGGACACAGCGGTCTGGTAGCAGTTCTGTTCCAGTTGAGGCTCCTGACTGTACCAAACTAGGAGTTTTTATACTAATTTTACTAGGGGTGAGGGGACTAGTTCATAACCATTTTTTGTAGTGGTAAGAGTTTCCCAGAACTGACCAGCTAGATAATAAGGCAGAATAATGGTGCGTTTACACAGACAGATTTATCTGACAGATCTTTGAAGCCCAAAGCAGGAACAGACTATAAACAGGGATCAGGTCATAAAGGAAAGACTGGGATCCATCCTCTTTTCAAATCCATTCCTAGCTTTGGCTTCCAAAATCTGTCAGATAAATCTGTCTGTGTAAACGCAGCATAGGTCCAGCTGATTAAACAGTTGTTACACTACTTTTTGTATCCTCCATTGTTAATGCTATCAGGGAGGCTTACAGCTGAACAAGTGAAATAGGTAGGGTAGTTTACACAAACATATTGACAGCAAAGGGAATGAGTTTACATATGGGGTCACACAAACAAAACTACAATGGGTTGCAAAACTACAATGGGTTACACACACATAGCCATACACGGCCAGCTAATCTATACAAATACGATACACACACATAGATATAACACAGTAATCAATAGGTATAGGTAGGTCTAAATGCATGTGTGTGTATATATATATATATATATATGTGTATATATATATATATATATATATATATATATATATATATATATACACATACGCACACATGTATGCAAACTGAAAAGAGACATGAAAATTATGTCTCCCTGTTACAGATAACATCTCAAAAACTAAAGTCTGTGCTCTTCCTTTCGAAGGTTCACTTGTGTTTGGTCCAGCTCTTGACTCTATATTGGAAAAGACTGCAGACAAGAAGTACTTCCCGAATGAAAAGAAATCTAAAGGTAAACAAAACTTTCGTTCCTTTAGACAAAATAACTACAAAAGCTACAATAGCTACAGAGGTAAAGGCAAGACAGGGAGTTGGAGTTACCCCAAAGGAGGTAAGGGGCGTGAGTCTTCTCACAATCCTAAACCTTCAGGTGACAAACAATGACACACTCCCGGTGGGGGGGAGGCTGGCCCACTTTTACCACCAGTGGGAAAATATAACATCAAACCCCTTCATATTAACCCAGAAAGGGGCTACAAAATAAAATTTTCAGACCTCCCTCCTCTAAAATTCTGTACTACATCTCTACGATCAGACTTATTAATCGAGCGTCTGTGGCAAGGAGTGTCAGAGTTTCTCTCTCTAGAAGCCATTGTCCAAGTTCCAGAATCCCATGTAAAGTTGGGTCACTACTCCAAATTATTCCTAGTACAAAAGTGGAGCTTTCAGGACAATAATAAATCTCAAACCTAGCCATCTCTAAATCTCTAAACAAAGCCATCGTTTACAAGAGGTTTAAAATGGAAACTCTGAAGTCTGCCATTCCTCTAATAACCAAAGGGGCTTGGTTAGCCACAATAGACCTCAAAGACGCCTACTTCCATATACTCATTTACGAGAGTCACCAGAAGTATCTGAGATTTACGGTTGTTCACCAAAGAGTCACACACCACTTCCAATTCAAAGCTCTACCATTTAGAATAGCCACAGCCCCGCGTATCTCCAGAATCTAGGATGGATTGTAAACCTGCAAAAATCAGACCTAAGCCCGTTGCACAGGAAGAAGTTTCTGGGCATGCTACTAGACGCCGAATTGCAGATGACCTTCCTCCCTCAAGAGAAAGTCCTAACACTCCTGGACAAATTCAAGAAATTCTCCAGAAAAAAACACAACAACAATCAGGGAGGCAATGTCAGTACTAGGATCCATGACTGCCTGTATACTAGCGGTGCCCTGGTGCCAGAGTCACTCAAGAGTTCTTCAAGCTTACATCCTAATAGCCTGGAATCGACGACAATTATCCCTAGATTCAAAGATGTCGGTGTCAACACAGGTGAAAGCCTCAATGAAATGGTGGTTAAAAGAAGGAAACCTGACAAAGGGTCGTCTTTGGTTTCCTCCGCAGGTTGTGACGCTCACCACGGACGCAAGTCAGTGGGGATTGGGAGCCCGCGTACAGGATCTGTACCTTCATGGTCAGTGGTCAGAGGAAACAAGACACTCCTCCTCAAACCTAAGAGAACTAAAGGCAGTCTCAAGGCCCTGAAACAGGCAAATCATCTCCTACACCAGAAGGGCGTAAAGGTATACTCCAACAACGCGACCATGGTGGTGTTCATAAACCATCAAGGCGGGACACGTCACTCAAAACTACAGGAGATGGGCGGAGCTTCATCTTCAGTCAATCTCAGCCGTCCATCTAAGAGGCTTGGACAACGCGAAAGCGGATTTTCTAAGTCGGCAGCAAGTTCTTCCCGGGGAGTGGTGCCTAAACCTGGAAGTATTCCAGAATCTCACAGAAACCTGGGGAGTTCCAGAGATAGACCTGTTTGCGACAAAAAAGAACAAGAAAGCAGAAAGGTTGTTCTCCCTAAATCCAAAGGACAAGCCAGACGCAGTAGATGCTCTAGTGCAGCCGTGGAATTTTCATCTGGCATATGCGTTCCCTCCGTTCCCCCTGCTCGGGAAGGTGTTGCAAAAGATCCTAGTAAGCCAGACTCAAGTAATCTTCATCGCGCCAGTGTGGCCAAAAAGAAGTTGGTTCTGCCTTTTAAAGAGACTGGCAGTAGAAGGTCCCATCAGGCTACCACAAAGGACAGATCTCCTCGTCCAGGGCCCTCTAAACCATCAAGGTCTGCAACAGCTTCATCTAGCGGCATGGCTACTGATAAGTCCTTCCTAAGACGTAAGGGTCATCAACACCATGTTAAAAAGCAAAAAAAGATGTCACCTCATCTATTTACCTTAAATACTGGAGAAAATTTTGCTCATGGTGCAAAGATGCGCACCCCGATCCTCTCAATCCGAATATACCTCAAATAGGTTTGACAAGGGACTTTCCCTAAGTACTCTGAAAGTACAAGTATCAGCTCTAGGGTGTTTTTTTGATTCCCCTATTGCAGACCATAGGTGGATAAAGAGATTTTTCCGAGCTGTGTCCAGGTTAAAACCCAAGATCTCTAACCTGACTCCCCCATGGGACCTGAACCTGGTAATACAAGCCTTAACTCAAAGACCTTTTGAGCCTCTTAGTGAGTTATCTACAAAATTTTTAACTATTAAAACTGTATTTCTCTTTGCAATTACATTAGCAAGAAGAGTCTGCGAACTACAAGCACTCTCTATTGAACAACCTTACCTGACTGTTCTAGAGAATAGGATTATCCTCAAATTAAATCCTTCCTTCCTGCCCAAGGCGGTCACAAATTTTCATCGGTCACAAGACATAGTCCTCCCTTCATTTTGTGATCCACCTAAGAATGATAAAGAAGCTCGCCTTCACACTCTGGATGTTCGCAGGGCGGTAATCGCTTATCTTCAAGCCACTCAAGACTGGAGGAAGGACTCTAATCTTCTTCTGCAATTCCAGGGGCCAAATAGAGGTAAAAAGGCTTCAAAAGCATTCATAGCTAGGTGGATGAAAACCGCCATATCAGAAGCCTACAAATGCTCAGGTAAAGAAGTACCTGAAAAACTGAGAGCTCATTCGACCAGAGCAGTTTCGGTCTCCTGGGCAGAAAAATCTGCGGCCTCATTTGAGCAGATTTGCAGAGCGGCTACGTGGTCCTCGCCCCACACCTTCTACCGTCATTACAAGCTGAATGTGGCCTTGTCCCAAGATCTATCATTTGGATGGAAAGTGGTGCTGTCATGACTGGACGTTCTGAAAAGTCAGAATTATTCACTCACCGATAATTCGTTTTTCATGAGTCCATCATGACAGCACCCATTTATTGCCCACCCTTAGTGTTACTATAGTGTTGGCTATATGAATAGTAATTGATAAACACTGAGGGTGAAGTGGGGAGGGGCTCCTTTTAACCTCTTGTGTTTCCTGTTCCTATTAGGACTAATGGGGATCAATCTCCAGGTGGTGCTGTCATGATGGGCTTATGAAAAACGAATTATCGGTGAGTAAATAATTCTGACTTTACAACCTATAGGAAAGCTGAGTATGTATAACATATATGCTTTGGACGAGGCTAAACGAGACTTTGACAATAGAGCAGCGGACAAAGGTTCTTTTACTTAAAGGCCATCTTGCATAAGTGTGGTAACAAGGCGGGTAAGCTACTTGCAAACCTCACAAAATGTCGGACTTTTATGTACCATATCACGTCTTTGAGAGATGCGCATAACCGGCTTCTTACTAACCCAAAGCATATCAATAATTGTCTGGGCCAGTTTTATTCACAGCTATATACGGATACTAACTTGCCACAGGTAGACCAGATCTTATTAGATGAGAAATTCTTGCCCAAGCTTTCTCAGGAACAGCTGTCCTTTCTAAATTCTCTAATCACGCTAATTAAGGATACTATTAATGGTGCATTTACACAGACAGATTTATCTGACAGATTTCTGAAGCCAAAGCCAGGAACAGACTATAAACAGGGAACAGGTCAGAAAGGAAAGACTGAGATTTCTCCTCTTTTCAAATCCATTCCTGGCTTTGGCTTCCAGAATCTGTCAGATAGATCTGCCTGTGTAAACGCACCATAAGACATTGAAGAATGCTAAAGCGCCTGTCTCAGGCTGCTACACAGGCGATTTTTTTTAAAATAATGGCGTTTGGCAGATATATAAAATGGGGCTCTTGGCAATAAGAAACTGCCTCCTTTGGCTGAGATCTCTTATATAAAGCTGTTATGAAAACCTTATATATCCGGGTTCATAGATACTAAGCTGCTATCGAAAATAATGGCAGACCGATTATCAACTCCCATGCCTTTACTACACAAAGCTCACCCAGACATTGAGCTACAGAGACTCTAGTGTCAAAGAAAACGCCTCTTCCTGCAGAGAGGCATTATTGTTGCCCTGAAGCCATCCTCTCATATCAAGGTCCAGCATTCGAATCTCCGCTATTTCAAGAACTATTCCAGTTCCATGAATGCAAGAAACTTAGAACCACGACATAACAAGCACAAGGAAATGGACCGTTTGAACGACATGCTAAGAACAGCTGCAGTATCCAAACCAGGGGAATGGCCTGATCTTTGGGAGAATTAGTGGAAGTCTACAGCACTATTTATTGTTCTACTGGTTATACTCCCTTCTACTTGATGTTCGGGAGACAAGGCCAACTACCTAAGGACAGGGCCTTAGGCATTCAAGTCACATATTGTCCTAACCTGCTACCACAAACAGACTGGGTTCAAGAGCACCTGCGAAGAATCCAAGAAGCACAAGAAATAGTCAACAGCAGGATGAAAGAAGCCTATCACCGCCAAGAGGAGGACTATAACCCGCTTGCCCATGCCCAACCTCTTAAGATTGGTGCTAAAGTCTGGTTAAAAGATGGCCATCATTCTGGGAAACTTGATCCACTGTGGGAGTAAGATCCCTATACAATCATCTCTATTCCCCAGGAAGCTGCTGGCGTGTACCAGATTTAGAAAGTTGGGAAGGCACTCATAAATGTCCAGCACAACAGGCTGAAACTCTGCAGCAACAGAGACCTACCCGTCAAACCACTAGCTGCTGAAAATACTAAAGTGTGTCCCGCTCCAATTTGCCTGCCTTCGAAAGGAGAAGTGCTCCTGAATACAGAACCTCTCTATCTACCCTGCAGTCTGACTACTAGTCCAGTTCCGACAGATGTTCCCTATGTTCAGCCAAGAAGCCCAGATCACCTCCCTTCCTATGAACCGGCAGACAACTGCTATGTTGACTCTGTTGTCCTCCCAGAAGAACATCTTCCAGTAAGAAGATCTACAAGACCAACCAAAGATCCACCACCTGTACGCTACCATGACCTGGTATTTGTTTAGTTTTTCCCCTCGATTTATTCTTTCCCTAAATGGACCATGGACTAAATAAACTTATACTATTGTATATATATTTGCTTTTTGGCGCATTGTGCTGTGGGCACATGACCGGAGGTATATCTTCCGGGTCATCCGCCTCTGTTAGCAGCCGTACCGGGTCGGACGTGATTCCTGCATGACCCAGACGCATGCGCTGGCGTTCCAGAAGTTGGGCTGACCCCATGACAGATCCTACCATATAAAAAGAGCCCTCATTAGGTATACAGACAGCGCCCCCTGAGGAAGATACAAAATGTGCGTTGGGGTCTCTTGCAGTTACATAATGGGTAAGGTGTAATATTGAGCATATTTAATGTGACTTACTAACAGTTGGTGGTTGTGGGGTTGGAATTAGCACGTATATAGGAGATTGGTATTGAGCCATAGATTGCTTTGTGATAGGTGCTGTTCTCACTGTGATGAAACATACACCCCCTATCTGTTTGTTATGATTGACTATACTATGCTCTATATGTAAACTTGGTAACACTGTTGATATACTTATGATGTATATATACCCATAACGCAAGTTATACGATTAGGTACTGGAGTATTTTGTCCTGCTGGTTTTTATGTATTTTATATGTTTCAATAAAAGTGTGCAATTTTTTGGCTATGATCTTTAAATTTATTGGTGTAAATTAGGGATGGTGTGAACCTGCCGGGGTTCGGGTTCGTATGAACCCGAACGCTCAGCAGCATATTCCCGCTGTCTGCCCGCTCCGTGCAGTGGGCGGATACAGCGGAAGTAACGCCTGGAAAACTGGGATACAGCCTATGGCTATGGCTGTATCCCAGTTTTCCAGGCGGTCCTCCCGCTGGATCCGCCCGCTCCACGGAGCGGGCAGACAGTGGGAACCATTACCGAGGGTTTGGGTTTGTACGAACCCGAACCGAACTCGTTTCGGACCATCCCTAGTGTAAATACTATATTGTATATATGTTGCTCTCAAGGACTCAAGGATGACCAGTTACTTGCACTATGGACAATTGGATTATTGCCTTTGCACTGTTGTTGTTATTGTTGGTGTTAAACTGTTATCTTATATGTCTGAATTTTATAACCCATGCTGTGCCTTTAACTTTATGTCCAGCCTCTTTCTCAAGGTGTTACGCCGTTGACTGCTTTTTCAAAGTGGGGGAGTATGTGGTGTCCCACTATGGGTGTTGCTATTGGCTACACCTTTCGCAAAAGTCTGTACTTAAAAGTGTAAGTGGTAGTGTAGCAGTACTAAGTAGTTTTACCACTTGTTTTCTTATGTACCACATGGATCTGTACACCAATGAGAGTTCTTTCTTCTCCTTACCTATCATCTTTATCTTTACATCTTTCACACACACTCCTCACCCACTTACAGCACAGTTTACATATGCTGTAGGAAGGAAGCCACGTGGGAAGAGGAGGTGCAGAGTAGTGTGTGGTCTAGACCAGACATGTCAAACTCTGGCCCACGGTGCCATTATTTTTGGCCCGCCACACTATTTTACTCTTTCATAATTCTGGCCCACCGACATCACAGATAATAATATGGTAGGTCCGAACGGCCTCTCAGACCTCCCATATTATAATCTTGTAGGCCGCACTATGTAAGAAGTGTCCGGCGCCGGAAACGCGGACATCGTCACACGCATCTGGCACCGGAAACGTGGTGACATCGTCACGCGCGTCTGGCGCCGGGCACCTCCCGCTCCTTCTGGGGTTGCAGGAAGGGTGAGTCTATGGGGGAGGGCGGGCTGCTCCAAAAGAGGCTATGGGGGAGGGCTGACTGCTCCATAAGAGGCTATTGGGGAGGGCTGGCTACTATAAACGAGACTTGGCGAGGGCTGGCTACTTCATAGGAGGCTATGGGGGAGGGCTGGCTGCTCCATAAGAGGCTATTGGGGAGGGCTGGCTACTATAAACGAGACTTGGGGAGGGCTTGCTGCTCCATAAGATGCTATTGGGGAGGGCTGGCTACTATAAACGAGACTTAGGGAGGGCTTGCTACTTCATAAGAGACTATGGTGGAGGGCTGGCTACTATATGAGACTACTGGGAAGGGCTGGCTACTATATAAGAGACTATGGGGGAGGGCTAGCTACTATATAAGAGACTATGGGGGAGGGCTGGCTACTATATATGAGACTATGGGGGAGGGCTGGCTACTATATAAGAAGCTATGGGGGAGGGCTGGCTACTATGTAAGAGGCTATAGGGGAGCGCTGACTACTATATAACAGGCTATTGGAGAGGACTGGCTTCTATATAAGACTATTCGGGAGAGCTAGCCTCTATAAAAGACACTATTGGGGAGGGCTGGCTTCTATATAAGATACTATTGAGAGCTGGCTACTATATGGGGCACTACTGGGAGGGCTGGCTAATATATGGGACATTTAGGGAGGTGGGTGACTATTATATGGGTCACCATTGGGAGGGCTGGCTACTATATGGCTACTATGTGGGGCACCAATAGTAGGGCTAGCTACTTTGTGGGGCAATATTGGGAGGGCTGTTTACTATATGGGACACTTTTGGAGGGGATGGCTCTTGCATAGGGCAAAGTTATGGGATTACCTACTGCTTGGGGGAAAATAATGGGTAACCATTGGGGTTGGGGTTTTAACCATATCATAGCAATTTATCTTATCATTTATCATAGTGCACAGTGCTGGAGGATGCACACCACTGACAGTGCCAGGAACACCGCATGTTAATCTAACAGTGCAAGGAGCGCCGCATGCCCTCTTCAATAAATATCAAGGTCGGCCCGAGACTTTGTCTAATTTTTTAATTTTGGCCCACCATTTATTTGAGTTTGACACCCACCTAGACGCAGTTTTCCCTCAAGCAACATTATTACGCACTATGCAGTGCAATAAGGGCACAAGTATTCTCTCTAATTTCAAGTACAGTGGTGCCTTGTATTACGAGCATAATTCATTCCAGGACTGTGCTTGTAATCCAAATCCACTCTTAAACCAAAGCAAATTTTCCCATAAGAAATCATTGAAATGCAGACAATTGGTTCCCACACCCCACACACAAAATAATGATTTTATATTCTGAATAAAATGTAAAACAAATTAAACAAACATTTATAAATAGCTGAATGTGATATTATAACTTATTGTACTGTATAGCAATCAGCATGTGGAGTATAATGTATAGTAAGTGCATAAACCTAAAAAACAGCAGCAGTTTTTAGATACAGGATCGAACTGCAGATCCCTGTAATGCAGTAGCGTAGTACAACAGCCTAGAATAGAGAATCTGGGCTGCTGTCAGTGTGGTCACAGGACAGCAATGGGGAAAGGGGTGTGTTCAGCATGGACCAATCAGGACTGACAGAGACTACAGGGAGCATGAAGGAATGAGCAGGGCAGATATGGGCACATACATGCAGTGCTCTCTGTCCAGGGAGATTAGGGTTACAGCTATGGAATGATTGCTTCCACAGTCCTGTCCCCTGATGTAAGCCCCAGCCTGAAGGGGATCTGCTATGACTTGAAAGGTGAGGGAGACTTCCTGGGTCAGAGTACAGGGCTGTAGACCACGCTATGCAGACCATGCCCCTCCCAAACTCACCATTCCACCAAATACAGGGAGCTCTTAAACCAAAGCAATGCTCTTGAACCAAGTCACAATTTTGAAAAACTGTTAAGCTCTTAAACTAAAACGCTCTTAAACCAAGTTACTCTTCAACCAAGGCACCCTGTATTCTACTTATTCCACCTCAAAAGTTTCAGCAGAGCACAAAACTACTTGGGTTGGGACTCTCCCCACATCCTCCTCTCTACACTTCTGAACTTTCCTACCTCTCAGCACGCAACCCAGCCAGCACGGCTGTTTCACCCTCTTCACTCTCAGTACAGATCTGTTCCTTTTCTCAAGTCTAAAAGTAACTTATCAAAACGATAGTATACTGTATTTTCCTGTATCAAGGAACTTCACAGTAAACAAGATAAAATTTATTTTAACGGGACTCTGTGGTTCTGCACCAAACACCTACACAGTGATCACAGCTTCCTTGGGTTATCTCCCCTTTCTGTGGGTGGCAATGCCAATAGTCCGGGTGGTTCACTACTCCACTCCAGACGACCGTGATAGTTGCCCAAGGGACCCTCATACAGCCCGGCAGGTTACTGTCCACAGGGGAAAAGGTATAGCCAGCCCACTCAAAATAAAAGCAGGTGTGCCAGCATACCTTTGTACTCAACCAGCACTGTTGTCACGACAAATTAATACTGGGCTGAGCTGTGCCTCGACCAACCACCTCACACCTCACCACTTAGCAAGTGACCGGTCGCGCCTCACAGTGGGGCATCACCACACAAGCATAGCTGGAGGAGTGCTCCGGTCTCTCCCGCCCCTCCCTTGCTTTCTCTCACTCTAAACTGGATGGCAACCCCCTCCGAAGCCCAGGCACCTTTCCTCTCCGGTATGTCATTGATTGCTATGCCCCCTCCCCTGATTTCTGCACTTTTCCTTCTATGTGCTCTGGTAACTGTACACCAGAGCACACAGAAAGAAGAGCGCTCCTTTCGCCTGTGTGTGCGATACCATTTGCTAAAGCACTGTATCTAATCCCACTGTGTGTGATACCATCTGCAGGGGTGCTGTATCTAATCCAGGGCCGTCTTTCCCATTGGGCAGGGTAGGCGGCTGCCCGGGGGCCTATGACTCATGGGGGGTCCCAGTGGCAGTCGCCTACCCTGCAGAAAGGGAAAAACAAGGGGCGGGCGGTCTTCCTAACCATTGAGTGGGCCGCGACCCACCTTTTGCAGTAGTTGAGACTGAGAGAATAGCGCGGCCGTCCGCCGCGCTATTCCCTCAGTCTCTTCTGAGCGGCCTAATCCCCCCAGGAGCCGCAGACGTGCCGAGCGCAGGCACGTCTGCAGGCACCTACATCAGTTCCCCAGTGGTAACGTCATTTCCCTGACACGCCGCTGAGGACCTGAGAGCGGAGAGAGGAGCCGCCGTGCTGCAGCAGCAGGGAGAAGCTGCTGCAGACTGAAGATCCGTCCCGAGGAGAGGTGAGTTGCATTTTTTAATTTTTATTTTTAAAACCCCTTCACATGTGGCCACGCGGGGGGGGGGGGGGGGGGTTTCAGATGCACACCGAGGGCTATTTTATATGGGAGGATACACGGGGGGGGGGGGGGGGGGGGGGCGCTATTCTTTAGGGGAGGATGCACACGGGGGGCTATTCTATAAGGGGGGATGCACAGGAGGGCTATTCTACATAGGGGGATGCACAGGGGGGCTATTCTATAAGGGGAGATATACAGGGGGGCTATACTACATAGGGGGTGCATAGGGGGTATTCTATATGGGGGGATGCACAGGGGGGGCTATTCTACATAGGGGGATGCACGGGGGGCTATTCTATAAGGGGGGATGCACAGGGGGGGCTATTCTATAAGGGGGATGCACAGGGGGGCTATTCTACATAGGAGGATGCACAGGGGGGCTATTCTACATAGGGGGATGCACAAGGGGGCTATTCTATAAGGGGAGATATACAGGGGGCTATTCTACATAGGGGGTACATGGGGGGGCTATTCTATAGGGGGGGTATTCTACATGGGGGATGCACAGGGGGGCTATTCTACATAGGGGGATGCACAGGGGGGCTATTCTATAGGGGAGATATACAGGGGGGCTATTCTACATAGGGGGGTGCATGGGGGGGATATTCTATAAGGGGGATATTCTATATGGGGGGGATACACGGGGGGGGCTATTCTATAAGAGGGGGATGCACAGAGGGGGCTATTCTACATAGGGGGATGCACAGGGAGGGGCTATTCATAGGGGAATGCACAGGGGGGCTATTCTATATGGGGGGATGCAGGGGGGTAATTTATTTCTTTTTCCCCACATGGGGCTGCACAGCACAAGGTTAGGGGGGAGGGGGACGCGGGGACTTGATCTTGGGTGGGGGGGCCCAGTCCACAGCTGTGCCCAGGGGCCCATAGTTTTGTTAAGACGGTCCTGATCTAATCCCACTGTGTGTGATACCATCTGCTAAAACACTGTATCTAATCCCACTGTGTGTGATACCATCTGTTGGATGTGCTGTATCTAATCCTACTGTGTGTGATACCATCTGCTAAAACACGGTGTGGACTTAGTGTAGGGACCCATGTGTATCAGATACCGGCACGAGGTACATGGGGCAGTATGGCTTGATCAATTCATACACAAAATTCTGATGTGTTTTTTATTTAGCCTAGCGGCACTAGTATCAGCCATAGGTGTGAGGTGCAGCACTCTGTTTCTTCCCTGAACCGCATTTTGTTTCTCTCTTTTCTCCGTGTATTGCACTCCTCCTGGTGAGACCCACATGACCGCAATTAGCAGGAGACACCTGAGTGCAGGGGCGGACTGGGCCACCGGGGGACCGGGGAAACCCCCGGTGGGCCCCAAGCAGGAGTAGGCCCCTCAGGGAGCACGGTCCCCCCGCATCGGGGGCCCCCGTGCTCCTGGGGGGCCCACTCAGCCGCCGGCACCTTCCCTTCCTTGTGATCGCAAGCTTGCGATCACAAGGGTGCTGCCGCCGCCCCGGCAGATGAGCAGCTGCTGGTCCCGGCAGCGTCATCACCACTGAGCTCTGTGCGCGGTGCGGCTGCTAGGACTTCCGGTTCACGTAGCGCATACCGGAAGTCCCAGCCGCTGCGGCGCGCACGGAGCTCAGTGTTGATGGCGCTGTCCAGGACCAGGAGCTGCTCGTCTGTCGGGGAACAGAGGAGAAGAGACCAACGACGGGGGAGCGTGTTGACAGGTGAGTTGAGTTTCGGTTTTTTTTTTTTATCATAGGGGGGAGATGGACAACATGAGGGGGGGTGGGGGAGAGATGGACAACATGAGGGGGGTGGGGGAGAGATGGACAACATGAGGGGGGTGGGGGAGAGATGGACAACATGAGGGGGGTGGGGGAGAGATGGACAACATGAGGGGGGTGGGGGAGAGATGGACAACATGAGGGGGGGTGGGGGAGAGATGGACAACATGAGGGGGGTGGGGGAGAGATGGACAACATGAGGGGGGTGGGGGAGAGATGGACAACATGAGGGGGAGGGGAAAGATGGACAACATGAGGGGGGTGGGGGAGAGATGGACAACATGAGGGGGGGTGGGGGAGAGATGGACAACATGAGGGGGGGTGGGGGAGAGATGGACAACATGGGGGGAGGGGAAAGATGGACAACATGAGGGGGGTGGGGGAGAGATGGACAACATGAGGGGGGTGGGGGAGAGATGGACAACATGAGGGGGGTGGGGGAGAGATGGACAACATGAGGGGGGTGGGGGAGAGATGGACAACATGAGGGGGGTGGGGGAGAGATGGACAACATGAGGGGAGGGGAAAGATGGACAACATGAGGGGGGTGGGGGAGAGATGGACAACATGAGGGGGAGATGGACAACATGGGGGAGAGATGGACAACATGGGGGGGAGATGGACAACATGAGGGGGGAGATGGACAACATGGGGGGGAGATGGACAACATGGGGGAGAGATGGACAACATGAGGGGGGGAGATGGACAACATGAGGGGGGGAGATGGACAACATGGGGGGGAGATGGACAACATGGGGGGGAGATGGACAACATGAGGGGGGAGATGGACAACATGAGGGGGGAGATGGACAACATGGGGGGGGGAGATGGACAACATGAGGGGGGGAGATGGACAACATGAGGGGGGGAGATGGACAACATGGGGGGGGAGATGGACAACATGGGGGGGAGATGGACAACATGGGGGGGAAGATGGACAACATGAGGGGGGGAGAGATGGACAACATGGGGGGGGAGAGATGGACAACATGGGGGACCAGGGGGAGAGATGGACAACATGGGGGACCAGGGGGAGAGATGGACAACATGAGGGGGCAGAGATAGACAACATGGGGGGGGAGATGGACAACATGGGGAGGGGAGAGATGGACAACATGGGGGGGAGATGGACAACATGGGGAGGGGAGAGATGGACAACATGAGGGGGGGAGATGGACAACATGGGGAGGGGAGAGATGGACAACATGGGGGGGGGAGATGGACAACATGGGGGGGGGAGATGGACAACATGGGGGGGAGATGGACAACATGGGGGGGAGATGGACAACATGAAGGGGAGATGGACAACATGAAGGGGGGGAGATGGACAACATGGGGGAGAGATGTACAACATGAGGGGGGTGGGGGAGAGATGGACAACATGAGGGGGGTGGGGGAGAGATGGACAACATGAGGGGGGGGAGATGGACAACATGAGGGGGGGGAGATGGACAACATGAGGGGGGAGATGGACAACATGGGGGGGGGAGATGGACAACATGGGGGGGGAGATGGACAACATGGGGGGGAGATGGACAACATGAAGGGGGGAGATGGACAACATGAAGGGGGGGGAGATGGACAACATGGGGGAGAGATGGACAACATGAGGGGGGGGGGGGAGAGATGGACAACATGAGGGGGGTGGGGGAGAGATGGACAACATGAGGGGGGTGGGGGAGAGATGGACAACATGAGGGGGGTGGGGGAGAGATGGACAACATGAGGGGAGGGGAGAGATGGACAACATGGGGGGGAGAGATGGACAACATGAGGGGGGTGGGGGAGAGATGGACAACATGAGGGGAGGGGAGAGATGGACAACATGAGGGGGGTGGGGGAGAGATGGACAACATGAGGGGGGTGGGGGAGAGATGGACAACATGAGGGGAGGGGAGAGATGGACAACATGAGGGGGGTGGGGGAGAGATGGACAACATGAGGTGGGTGAGGGAGAGATGGACAACATGGGGAGGAGAGATGGACAACATGAGGGGGGAGAGATGGACAACATGGGGGGGGGAGAGATGGACAACATGGGGGGGGGAGAGATGGACAACATGAGGGGGGGGAGATGGACAACATGGGGGAGAGATGGACAACATGAGAGGGGGGGAGATGGACAACATGAGAGGGGGGGAGATGGACAACATGAGGGGGGGATGGACAACATGGGGAGGAGATGGACAACATAGGGGGGAAGAGGGACAACATGAGAGGGCTATAGGGGGGAGATGGACAACATGAGGGGGCTATAGGGGGGATGGACAACATGAGGGGCTATAGGGGGAGATGGACAACATGAGGGGGCTATAGGGGGGATGGACAACATGAGGGGCTATAGGGGGAGATGGACAACATGAGAGGGCTATAGGGGGGAGATGGACAACATGAGGGGGCTATAGGGGGGAGATGGACAACATGAGAGGGCTATAGGGGGGATGGACAACATGAGGGGCTATAGGGGGGGAGATGGACAACATGAGGGGCTATAGGGGGGAGATGGACAACATGAGGGGGCTATAGGGGGATGGACAACATGAGGGGGCTATAGGGGGGAGATGGACAACATGAGAGGGCTATAGGGGGGAGATGGACAACATGAGGGGGCTATAGGGGGGATGGACAACATGAGGGGCTATAGGGGGGAGATGGACAACATGAGGGGGCTATAGGGGGGAGATGGACAACATGAGAGGGCTATAGGGGGGAGATTGACAACATGAGAGGGCTATAGGGGGGAGATGGACAACATGAGAGGGCTATAGGGGGGAGATGGACAACATGAGGGGGCTATAGGGGGGAGATGGACAACATGAGGGGGCTATAGGGGGGAGATGGACAACATGAGAGGGCTATAGGGGGGAGATGGACAACATGAGGGGGCTATAGGGGGGAAATGGACAACATGAGGGGGCTATAGGGGGGAAATGGACAACATGAGGGGGCTATATGGGGGGATGGACAACATGAGGGGGCTATAGGGGGGGTGGACAACATGAGGGGGCTATAGGGGGGGGATGGACAACATGAGAGGGCTATAGTGGGAATGGAAAACATGAGAAGGCTATGGGGGGGATGGACAACATGAGGGGGCTATGGGGAGATGGAAAACATGAGGGGGCTATAGGGGGCAATGGACAACATGAGGGGGCTATTACTGAGGAATCGACAACATGAGGGGGCCATATGGGGTGAATGGACATGAGGATATCTATATTGAAGAAGGACAACTTGAGGGTGCTATATATATGGGGATGGACAGCATAAGGGGGGTACCTATATGGGGGATGGACAATATGGGGTGCCATTTATAAGGGGGACAACAGAGGGGGGACCATATACTGTAAGGAATATATATATATATATATATATATATGAGTGAGGGCGTACAAGGGCCAATACAGATGTGCAGTTTGTAGAGAGATGAGGATGGTGACATAGTGAGGAGCCTAATATGTCTGTCTGGCAGATTCTGTGGATTCGTGGCTCATAGAAGTTCTCATTATGGCCCAGGACGGATGGAGAAGATGAAAAGGGAAGAACTCTGATCAGAGAAGACGTCCCCTGTGAGTCACCTGATATATTTGCACTGTAATGTATATGGTGTATAGAACCTGTGTAGAGCTGTGTCTACCTCTATATGACTGGATGAGGTGATGGTGATCTGTGTACAGTGAATCTTATTCAGTAGCAGTTGTGGCGTTAGTCAGTAGCAGTGGTGGTGTTAGTCAGTATGTGGTGGTATTAGTCAGTATGTGGTGGTATTTGTTGCTTGTAATCCGGTACTGTGTTTTATTGGTCTTAGTATACTAGATTTGGTCAGTAACAATATAGGGATGGTATTGGTTGTGGTGTGGCGGTAATATTTTGCCCTTGTATACTGGTATTATACAGGATTTGGTCAGTAACAGTATGGCGGTAATATGTATGGTGATAATATTTCCCTCTGATATACTGGAATTATTAGTAATATCACTCTCAGTATACAGGATCTGGTCAGTAACAGTATGGCGGTAATTGTGGCGGTAATATGTATGGTGATAATATTTCCCGCCTATATAATGGTATTATTGGTAAAATCAGTCTCAGTATACAGGATCTGGTCAGTAATAGTATAGCGGTAATATGTGTGGGGATATTTGCTCTTTATATACTGGTGTCATTGGTAGCTGTATGACTTTTGTATCTAAGTATACAGCGTTATCATACAAAGGAAATTGTCTTATAGCCCAATTACACCGGCCAATTATCGGTAACAAGCGCTCCTAGGAAGCCCCAAGTAAAAGTGTCAGAGATCAGCTGACAAGCAAATGCCCCATAGTCGGCTGATTTGATCTTTTGTGCGGCTGTAAAAATCATTGCTGTCGGCTGCACATCTCTGTGTATTCCTGCCCTGCTGATTAGCAATCGTTTGCAGCCCCATACTGCCCCAAATCACGCCGTGTAACTGGACCCTTATTAATGTTACCATAGATAAGTATGGTGGCTGAAGGGTGGGCCCTAAGAATGATTTCCCCTGGTGGGCCCAAGGCACTCCAGTCCGACACTGCCTTTTTCCCATTCTGTTTGCTGCAGCTATGGTGAGTGTAATACCTTATCCAGACTTGTGCTGCTTGGGGGCGACCTTCTCCGCCGGCGGTGCTGGCCGGGTTCTGGTGTGGTGTTTTTGGGTCTGGTCCTGTGGCATGGGAGTCGCAGGGCCGTCCCATGTCCCCCGTTCCCTGGCTGTGCACGCCTGCGGGGTTGGTGGCCACTGACTGGCACGGTGTGGACTTAGTGTAGGGACCCATGTGTATCAGATACCGGCACGAGGTACATGGGGCAGTATGGCTTGATCAATTCATACACAAAATTCTGATGTGTTTTTTATTTAGCCTAGTGGCACTAGTATCAGCCATAGGTGTGAGGTGCAGCACTCTGTTTCTTCCCTGAACCGCATTTTGTTTCTCTCTTTTCTCCGTGTATTGCACTGCTCCTGGTGAGACCCACATGACCGCAATTAGCAGGAGACACCTGAGTGCACATGGTTTTAATCCCTCCTGTTTTTTCCCATTCTGTTTGCTGCAGCTATGGTGAGTGTAATACCTTATCCAGACTTGTGCTGCTTGGGGGCGACCTTCTCCGCCGGCGGTGCTGGCTGGGTTCTGGTGTGGTGTTTTTGGGTCTGGTCCTGTGGCATGGGGGTCGCAGGGCCGTCCCATGGCCCCCGTTCCCTGGCTGTGCACGCCTGCGGGGTTGGTGGCCACCGACTGGCACGGTGTGGACTTAGTGTAGGGACCCATGTGTATCAGATACCGGCACGAGGTACATGGGGCAGTATGGCTTGATCAATTCATACACAAAATTCTGATGTGTGTTTTTTATTTAGCCTAGCGGCACTAGTATCAGCCATAGGTGTGAGGTGCAGCACTCTGTTTCTTCCCTGAACCGCATTTTGTTTCTCTCTTTTCTCCATGTATTGCACTCCTCCTGGTGAGACCCACATGACCGCAATTAGCAGGAGACACCTGAGTGCACATGGTTTTAATCCCTCCTGTTTTTTCCCATTCTGTTTGCTGCAGCTATCGTGAGTGTAATACCTTATCCAGACTTGTGCTGCTTGGGGGCGACCTTCTCCGCCGGCGGTGCTGGCCGGGTTCTGGTGTGGTGTTTTTGGGTCTGGTCCTGTGGCATGGGGGTCGCAGGGCCGTCCAATGGCCCCCGTTCCCTGCCTGTGCACGCCTGCGGGGTTGGTGGCCACTGACTGGCACGGTGTGGACTTAGTGTAGGAACCCATGTGTATCAGATACCGGCACGAGGTACATGGGGCAGTATGGCTTGATCAATTCATACACAAAATTCTGATGTGTTTTTTATTTAGCCTAGTGGCACTAGTATCAGCCATAGGTGTGAGGTGCAGCACTCTGTTTCTTCCCTGAACCGCACTATATATAATCCCACTGTGTGCGATACCATCTGCAGGGGGTGCTGTATCTAATCTTACTGTGTGTAAAACCATCTGCTAAAACACTGCATCTAATCCCACTATGTGCGATTGTGGTGCACTCCTGTGAGGCTTGACCGGTCACTTGCCAGGTGGTACCGCGTGACACCACTACTGTGGCGGTTGGTCGAGATATAGCTCAGTATACTGTCTGTATACTGTTGTGACGTCATTGCCAGGTGGGTACACAGGCATGGAGGCACACCTGCTGTTATTTTAGAGTGGTGAGCGATACCCGTTCCCCTGTGGTCGGTGACCTGTCAGGCTGTGAGGAGATCCCTTGGGTACTTATCACGGTGGTCCAGAGTGGAGTTGCTACCCACCCGGACTATCGGTACCACCACCCACAGAAAGGGGAGATGACCCAAGGATGTCGTATTTACTGTGTAGGTGCCTGAGTAATAATCACTGAGTCCAGTTATCAAAAATAAATCTTCTTTACTTGTAGAAATACTTTATACAACAGCTGATAGCAGACTGTAGACTTGACGGAACAGAATCTGTGCTGAGAACCTTTAGAGCTAAAAAAGTAGAGAAAAGTTTGTACTGAGAGTCCAGAACAGTGGAGAGGAGTTTTTTCTTCAAGTTCAGAGGAGTCAAGAGGAGTGTGTGCTGAGAGTCCCAAGTTGTAAAGAGAAGTTTGTCCTGCAGGTTCAGAGTATTAGAGAGGAGTAGGTAGTGAGAGTGCAAACCCAAGTAATAATGTGCTCTGCCGGAACTTTACAGGAGGAAGAAGTAGTAGAATACTGAAGGCTTGATAATAGAAGTTTAAAGGGGTACTCCAGCGGGGGGGGGGGGGGGCACTTTTTCGCTGGGATCGGGGAGAAGGTGGCTGAGGGAAAAGACATCCACTCACCTCCCCGGTTCCAGCGGCAGGTCCCGCATCGCGGCGCTCTGGTGCCCGGTTCCCGGCCGCTTCCGGGTGTCTGACGCAGGGCTGAGACTTGACGTCTCAGGTCCGCTCAGCCAGGTCCGGTCCCAGCGAAAAAGTGCCCCCCCCACTGGAGTACCCCTTTAGTTGTGCCGTGTTTTGACCTTAGTTGCCATACCACCTTTTGCCCACCAGTGTCTGATGGCCCATCCTGTGAGGGTGACACAAGCCCCAGATCTTGTTACCTTGGTTTAGTAGAGTGGCCAAGATTTCCTGGTTAGGCCCACGCTGCGAAATAGAGTACCTAGGCTTCTAGCAACTTTAATGTATCCAGATCGGTTCCTCTTGTTATCAGGATACTGTCCTGCACTTTTAGACTTGTTTTTGGCGTGGGTTGGGGTTTCCTCTGACTTGTCCTCTCCTTGAGGTAGCTTAAGGCTGCATTCACACTACGTATATTTCAGTTAGTATATGTATATTTCAGTCAGTATATTTCAGTCAGTATTGCAACCAAAACCAGGAGTGGATTAAAAACACAGAAAGGATCTGTTCACACAATGATGAAATTGAGTGGATGGCCGCCATTTAATGGCAAATATTTGCTGTTATTTTAGAACAACGGCTGTTATATTGAAATAATGGCCGTTATTTACTGTTATATGGCGGCCATCCACTCAATTTCAACATTGTGTGAACAGAGCCTTTATGTGCTTTTAATCCACTCCTGGTTTTGGTTGCAATACTGACTGAAATACACATAGTGTGAACGCAGCCTAACACTGCATAGTGTGTAGAACTGCTGCTTTCAATAAACTGGTGTCTGAGTCTCCTATGTGCGTCTGGTCACCACCACTGACTAGACCGCACCGCGGACACTGACTAAGTGTCCGAACTAGTTCTGGAGTGGGGATCTGGCAAAGCCAGGGCCCAGCTGGACCACAGTAGGGACCAACTTGTTTTGCATCTTCTCTGCTCAACAACCAGACTAAGGCTGCATTCCCACGTTCCGTGATCCTGACGGATCACGGACGTGGAATGCATGTACTGGAGTCCCCCCGCGCCCGGGCAGCATCTGTAATTAGATGCTGGGAGCGGGGGAGACTGTATTCATAAGCGCCGCGCTGTAGTAACAGCACCGCACGGCTGATTCATTACAGTGCGTCGCTTATGAATACAGTCTCCCCCGCTCCCAGCATCTAATTACAGATGCTGTCCGGGCGCGGGGGGACTCCGGTACATGCATTCCACGTACTTCCTCTCCCCATGTGACAACTTACTACAGTGGGAGTAATGTCCCCTGTGAGTGGTGGAGAAGAAAAGCATAGAAAGAAAAGAACATAGAGATAGGCAGAGAAGAAGAGCGGGTTCTCATTGGTGCACAGATTACTAAAAAGAATAACCTTTTAGTTACCTGCAGCTGTGCAAAATACAAGTACAGTTACATACAATAGCATCTTGTGGCAAAACTTATGTACTCATTACCACAGTTTCAGTATCAGTACAGGCTTTTGCTAGGGGTGTAACATACTAGCAACACCCGTGTTGGGACACCAAACGATACCATCTGCAGGGAGTGCTGTATCTAATCCCACTGTGTGCAATACCATCTGCAGGGGTGCTGTATTTAATCCCACTGTGAACGATACTATCTGCTAAAACACTGTATCTAATCCCACTGTGTGCGATACCATCTGCAGTGAGTGCTGTAGCTAATCCCACTGTGTGCAATACCGCTGGCCAGCAGCCAATGCATGGAGCAGTGCTTCCCAACATTTTCAACCTCTGGGCACCCCTCGGAAAAAAAATTACCTCGGGGCACCCCTACTAAATAATGTTCTACAAAATAAAACCGTCATTCAGTGACTCACAGGTGACATCTTCTTCGATCTGAGGCATCACTTTCCCTTGTCCTCTCTATCCGGCCCAGACCTCCATGATGATTTTTTCCAGCTACGTTTCATCTCTTCAGAACCTGCAAGACAAACATCTTAGGCTCTGCACATTTCTAGCAACTTTCTATCCTTTCTCCCTCCTATAGGCTCCCATACAGTAGTAACTGCGCTGTCTGGTGTTATGTGCAGTAAAGCGAGTAGGAATGTGGGTTGCCCCCTACATGTAGAATCCCCTGCTGTGCCCTCATATACTAATAATGCCCCCTGATGTGCCAACTTATACTAATAATGCCCCCTGCTCTGTACCCCCATACAATAATAATGCCCCTGCTCTGACCTCATTTTCTAATAATGCCCCCTACTATGTACTCCCATTAAATAATGCCCCTGCTGTGCCCTTATTTACTAATAATGCCCCCTGCTGTGTACCCCCATCAAATAATAATGCACCCTGCTGTGTACCCCCATCAAATAATAATGCACCCTGCTGTGTACCCCTATCAAATATTAATGCCCCTGCTGTGCCCTCATTAACTAATAATGCCTTCTGTTGTGCACCCCATCAAATAATAATGCCCCTGCTGTGCCCTCATTTACTTATAATGCCTCCTGCTGTGTACCCCATCAAATAATAATGCCCTCTTCTGTGCCCTCATATACTAATAATGCTGCCTTTTGTGTATTCTGTTATGATAATAATGCCCCCTGCTCTGCCCCTTGTAATTATTGCCCCCATGATTTCCCCCCCCATACTTCTAAGACCCCCACCTGCTGTGCACTAATAGTTAAAGAAAAAAACAAAAAAGCAACATACTCCCCTAATCCGGGCTGTGTGGCTGCAGATAGCAGCTCTCCTTCCTCTTCAGGCTCCATCTTGGGAGCCGCGGGGACGGAACCTCCGGCAGGCGTGATGACGTTACATCATCATGCCTGCCGGAGAGGTCACGTCCGGGAGTCCCATAGGCTGCTGGCATGAAGTGCCGGTGGCCTATGGGTTTGAATGTAGGAGCAGGAACATCAAAGTGATGTGTGCATCTCTAGAAGCTGCGCGGCCATAGCTTCTAGGGATGCTTAAAGCAATGTGGGCTTTTTATTAGAGCAATTTCATTTTTTGCTGCTTAGAATTATGCTTTAAGTTTTTAAATTTATTGTGTAAGTTAAATAGCTTTTCCTTATGTTGTTTAGTTTGGGAAACTTTGTTAAAGCGACTCTGTACCCATAATCTGTCCCCCCCAAACCACTTGTATCTTCGTATAGCTGCTTTTAATCCAAGATCTGCCATGGGGTCTGTTGGGCAGGTGATGCAGTTATTGTCCTAAAAAACTACTTTTAGGCTGGGTTCACACTACATATATTTCAGTCAGTATTGTGGTCCTCATATTGCAACCAAAACCAGGAGTGGATTAAAAACACAGAAAGGCTCTGTCCACACAATGTTGAAACTGAGTGGATGGCCGCCATATAACAGTAAATAACTGCCATTATTTCAATATAACAGCCGTTGTTTTAAAATAACAGCAAATAATTGCCATTAAATGGCGGCCATCCACTCAATTACAACATTGTGTGAACAGATCCTTTCTGTGTTTTCAATCCACTCCCGGTTTTGGTTGCAATATGAGGACCACAATACTGACTGAAATATACGTAGTGTGAACCCAACCTTAAACTTGTAGCCCTGTGCCCAACAGCCGTTGCTTGGAGTATCTGTGCCCTAACTTTGCACCACCCCTCCGTCCCTCCCAGCCCACATATATATCCCCCCACACACCCATTGCACCTAGCTGAGAATTTTTTTTAGCTTTACTACTGTCACATCATTTTCTTACATATGTGAAGTATTACTCCCTGCAGACTATAGAAGAGTATACAGCAGTGATATCAGATAGCAGGTCTACACAGATGCTGAAGAGTATTACACCACGCAGACTATAGAAGGGAATACAGCAGTGGTCAGACAGTCACAGATAGAATACAGAACCATTACAGAGGATCTGTCCCCTCTCCTGTCATTGTGCTGTTCCTCTATCAGACTCCTAAATAAATTATCCCAGACTCCTGAAATGCATACCCCAACATGTAACTTCAGACCCCAGGCCACATTAACTTATACTCCAAACACCAAAAGAAACACAGATCCAAGACAACCTCTCCCCACACAGCTCAATCCCCTTAACCTCTATTCTCTTGAGTGCACCACCTCCGTACTCCTCCATTCTCTATAGTTTGCACCTCCTCCAGGTAACACAGAGGGGGCACAACCAGTGGCATAGCTATAGGGGGTCGCACTGGTCGCCATGGCGACTGGGCCCCTAGCTACTGGGGGCCCGCTTGGCTCCCTCACCACTTCCTGCCTCTCTGCAGTTCTCCTGAATCAGCTGTGATGGCTGATTCGGGAGAACTGCACTGAGCCAGCAGTCTGGAGTCCTGTTTCCTCCCCTATCTGCTCTCCTCTGCTGTCGGTGCAGGGGAGGAGGGAAGGAAGAACCCGGTGTCGGGACCTGGAGGAAGATGGAAGCAGAACTGCAGTGAGCCTGCACTCTGGGGTCCTGCTGGGGTCCTGTTTCCTCCCCTTCCTACTCTCCTCTGCTGTCGGTGCATGGGAGGAGGGGGAGGGGCGGAAGGACCCGGTGCCGGGACCTGGAGGAAGATGGGGGAGGAATGTAAACATGCAGTGTGGAAGTACATTACCGTTCAAAAGTTTGGGGTCACATTGAAATGTCCTTATTTTTGAAGGAGAAGCACTGTACTTTTCAATGAAAATAACTTTAAACTAGTCCTAACTTTAACCCCTTCAAGACTGAGCCTATTTGCACCTAAAAGACCAGGCTCATTTTTCAAAATCTGACCTGTCTCACTTTATGCGCTTATAGCTCAGTGATGCTTTAACGTATGCTAGCGATTCTGAGATTGTTTTTTCGTCACATATGGCACTTTATATTAGTGGCAAAATTTGGTCACTACTTTGTGTGTTTTTTGTGAAAAACATCAAAATATCATGAAAAATTGAAAAAATTAGCATTTTATGAACTTTGAAATTCTCTGCTTCTAAAAAAAGAAAGTTGTATTACATAAATTAGTTACTAAGTCACATTACCAATATGTCCTCTTTATTCTGGCTTCATTTCATAAACATATTTTACTTTTTTAGGGTGTTACGGGGTTAGAAATGTATCAGCAGTTTCCAAAACTGATTTTTTTTTAGGGACCAGTTCTTATTTTAAGTTGATTTAGGAGGTTTGTATACTGGAAACCCCCATAAGTGACCCCATTTTGGAAACTAGACACCTTAAAGAATTAATCTAGGGGTATAATGAGCATTTTAACCCTACAGGGGCTGGAGGAAAGTATTCACCATTAGGCTGTAAAAAAATGAAAAACTAAAATTTTCCAATAATATATACATTTAGGTAAGTTTCTCATTTTCAAAAGGAACATGAGAGAAAAAGCACCCCAAAATTTGTAACACATGTTCTCTTGAGTACTACGGTACCCCATATGTGGGCGTAAACCACTGCATGGGCACACAGCGGGGCTCAGAAGGGAAGGAGCGCCAATTAGCTTTTCCATTGCAGATTTTGCTGAAGAAGTTTCCGAGCGCCAGGTGCATTTGCAGTGCCCCTGTAGTGTCAGCAGAGAGAAAAAACCCCATAAGTCACCCCATTTTGGAAAGTACACCCCTCAAAGAATTCATCTTGGGGTAGGATGAGCAATTTGACCCCACAGGTGTTAGAGGAAAGTATTCAAAATTAGACAGTAAAAATGAAAAACTCAAATTTTTTCCAATAATATGTTCCTTTAGTTTGAAATTTTTCAATTTCACGAGGAACAAGAGAAAAAAAGTACCCCAAAATTTGTAACGCAGGTTCTCATGAGTACAACGGTACCTCATATGTGAGCATAAACCACTGCATGGGCACACAGCGGGGCTCAGAAGGGAAGGAGCGCCAATTAGCTTTTTCAATGCAGATTTTGCTGAAGAAGTTTCTGAGCGCCAGGTGGGTTTGCAGTGCCCCTGTAGTGCCAGCGGAGTAAAATCTCGCCATAAGTCACCCCATTTTGGAAAGTGCACCTTTCAAAGAATTCATCTTGGTGTGTGGTGAGCATTTTGACCCCACAGGTATTAGAGGAAAGTATTCAAAAGTAGACAGTAAAAATGAAAAACTCGAATTTTTCCAATAATATGTTCCTTTAGTTGGAAATTTCTCAATTTCACGAGGAACAGGAGAGAAAATTCACCCCAAAATCTGTAACGCAGGGTCTCCTGAGTAGAATGGTACCCCATATGTGGGCATAAACCACTGTATGGGCACACAGCCGGGCTCAGAAGGGAAGGAGCGCCAATTAGCATTTTCTCTGCAGATTTTTCTGAAGAAGTTTCTGAGCACCAGGTGCATTTGCAGCGCCCCTGTAGTGTCTACAGAATAGAATCCGCCCAAAAGTCACCCCATTTCGGAAAGTACACCCCTCAAAGAATTCATATTGGGGTAGGATGAGCATTTTGGCCCCACAGGTATTAGTATTCAAAATTGGCCAGTAAAAATGAAAAACTTCACAAATTTCACAAGGAACAGGATAAAAAAATGTACCCCAAAATCTGTAACGCAGGTTCTCCTGAGTACAACGGTACCCCATATGTGGGCATAAACCACTGTATGGGCACACAGCAGGGCTCAGAAGGGAAGGAGCGCCAATTTGCTGGAGCAAAACCGCAGCTAGTAACAGTTATTAGAATAGCGCAGTTACTAAAATACAATAAAAAAAATTAGATTACAGGTAATGTGGGGTGGTTACGGGTAATCTGGGGTGGTTCCGGGTAATCTAGAGGTGGTTTCGCGCAGTCTGAGGTGGTTACGGGCAGTCTGGGGTGGTTACGGGCAGTCTGGGGTGGTTACGGGCAGTCTGGGGTGGTTACGGGCAGTCTGGGGTGGTTACGGGCAATCTGGGGTGGTTACGGGCAATCTGGGGTGGTTACGGATAATCTGGGGTGGTTACGGATAATCTGGGGTGGATACGGTCAACATGGGGTGGTCACAGGCAACTTGCTGTGGTTACGGCAATCTGGGGTGGTTACAGGCAACCTGGTGTGGTTAGAGGCAACCTGGTGTGGTTAGAGGCAACCTGGGGTGGTTATGGGCAACATGGGGTGAATACGGACAACCTGCTGTGGTTACAGACAATCTGGTTTGGTTACAGGCAACCTGCTGTGGTTACGGACAATCTGGGGTGGTTGCGGACAATCTGGGGTGGTTACAGGCAACCTGCTGTGGTTACGGATAAACTGAAGTGCTAATAGGTAATCTGAGGTGGGTACCTGTAATCTGGCGTGGTTACGGGCAATCTGGAGGGGGTCACTGGCAATTTGGGGTGGTTAGAGGCAAGGTGCAGTGTTCAGAGGCAAGGTGCGGTGGTCAGAGGCAAGGTGCGGTGGTCATAGGCAACGTGCGGTGGTCATTGGCGACGTGCGGTGGTCAGAGGCGACGTGCGGTGGTCAGAGGCGACGTGCGGTGGTCAGAGGCAAGGTGCGGTGGTCAGAGGCAACCTGCAGTGGTTGCGTGCAATCTGGGGGGTTACATGTAATCTGGCATGATTACAGGCAATCTGGGGTGGTTATGCCCAACCTGCGGTGGTTATGCCCAACCTGCGGTGGTTAGGGGCAACCTGGAGGGGTTACATACAATCTAGAATTGTTACGGATAGAGTGAAGTGCTTATAGCTAATCTGGGGTGGTTACATGTAATTTGGGGTGGTTACAGGCAATCTGGGGTGATTACGGACAATCTGGAGGGGGTCACTGGCAACGTGTGGTGGTTACGGGCAACGTGCGGTGGTTACGGGCAACGTGCGGTGGTTATGGGCAACGTGCAGTGGTTACGGGTAATCTGGGGGGTTACGTGCAATCTGACGTGATTACGGACAACCTGGGGTGGTTACGGGCAACGTGCGGTGGTTACGGGCAACCTGCGGTGGTTACGGGTAATCTGGGGGGGGGGGGTTAGGGGTAATTTGGGAGTAAACTGTAATTATTACTATAATAAAAAGGGTGTGTTTTATTTTTTTGTATGTTTGTCACTTTTTGTACTTTATACATTCATTTTCACTGTATTACTATGATTACTGTGATATTTTCTTTCACAGTAATCATAGTTCAGTGACAGAGTCCAAATTGGTCTCTGTCACCTTAAATTTTCAGAGCTTGGCTGGTTGTGGAGCGCATGCGCACTTCATAACCAGCCAGGACGTCGAGGAGGAAGGAGCTCCGTGGATCCGGTGAGTAAATGGGGAACGGGGGTGACTGGGGGACGGGGGTGACAGGGGGGGTGGGGGGCGACTTGGGGGGTGGGGGGGACATCACTTTTTATCCCCTGTCACCAATTATTCACGGCGGCACATGGCACAAGCGATCAGCGGTATATAGTATATACCGCTGATCCCTTGTAGCGGGACCCCACAGGGGGGGTCCCGATGACTGCCCCATGCTCTCCGCTACCTCCGGTGGCGGAGAGCATGGGGTTTTCATTCATTTTTCTTGCTTGATCACTGTGAACAGACATTAGTCTGTTCACAGTGATCGCGGCGGCCATCTTGGATCCGATGGCCGCCGCGGGAGGGGTGGTTAGTGACTGGGGCACTAGGGGGCTGATCTGGGGTCTGATTTTTACTTATTTCATCTCCCCCCACCGTGGATTCACGGTGGGGGGAGATGAAATACAGCGGCGGCACCGGCCCATTAGTGACCGCCGTTTCGGCGGTCACTAAGGGGTTAATGGGGGTCAGCTGCGGGATCGCAGCTGATCCTCATTATCTCCGGTGCTGTACACAGATGAGAGCGGGATCGCTGTCCCTGCAGCGATCCCGTTCTCATCACAAAGCCCCGTCAAAGTCGGAACGTATATGTACATTCCTACTGCACGGGGCATGTGCAATAGGAACGTATATATACAGATGGCTGACGTGAAGGGGTTAAAGAAACACCCTCTATACATTGCTAACGTGGTAAATGACTATTCTAGCTGCAAATGTCTGGTTTTTGGTGCAATATTTACATAGGTGTATAGAGGCCCATTTCCAGCAACTATCACTCCAGTGTTCTAATGGTACAATGTGTTTGCTCATTGGCTCAGAAGGCTAATTGATTATTAGAAAACCCTTGTGCAATCATGTTCACACATCTGAAAACAGTCTAGCTCGTTACAGAAGCTACAAAACTTACCTTCCTTTGAGCAGATTGTGTTTCTGGAGCATCACATTTGTGGGGTCAATTAAACGCTCAAAATGGCCAGAAAAAGAGAACTTTCATCTGAAACTCGACAGTCTATTCTTGTTCTTAAAAATGAAGGCTATTCCATGCGAGAAATTTCAAAAAAATTGAATATTTCCTACAACAGTGTGTACTACTCCCTTCGGAGGACAGCACAAACAGGCTCTAACCAGAGTAGAAAAAGAAGTGGGAGGCCGCGTTGTACAACTAAAGGGCCTATTACACGGGTCATTTAGAGGAGCAAACGAGCGCTGTCAGTGCTCGTTTGCTCCTCGTTCCCCGCTCGCTGCCGCCGCTATTCAACACGGCGGCAGCAAGCGGGTGAGTGCAGGAGCTGCGAGGGGGCTGCCCGGGTGATCACTGATCGTCCGGGCAGCCCATAGGTCCGCTGATCGTCCGGGCAGCCCCGTCTGCTGCCAATGCTCCTATTCAACGGAGCCACGGCAGCAGATCGCTGCTATATCAGTCGCTTGTTTTTCAACATGTTGAAAAACAAGCGACTGCAACGATCAACCGACATGAACGATGTCGGCTGCTCGTTGCACTCTATTCCACGGGACGATTATTGTCCGTAGCGGCGGATATTGGCCGAATACGGACGATAAGTGTTCCGTGGAATAGGGCCTTAAGCAAAAAGATAAGCACATGAGAGTCTCTAGTTTGAGAAACGGATGCCTCACAGGTCCCCAACTGGCATCTTCATTAAATAGTACCCGCAAAACACCAGTGTCAACATCTACAGTGAAGAGGCGGCTGCGGGATTTTGTGCTTCAGGGCAGAGTGGCAAAAAAAAAAGCCATATCTGAGACTGGCCAATAAAAGAAATAGATTAAGATGGGCAAAAGAACACCGACATTGGACAGAGGAAGACTGGAAAAAAATGTTGTGGACGGATGAATCCAAGTTTGAGGTGTTTAAATCACAAAGAAGAACGTTTGTGAGACGCGGACAAATGAAAAGATGCTGGAAGAATGCCCTACGCCATCTGTTAAGCGTGGTGGAGGTAATCTGATGGTCTGGGGTTGCTTTGGTGCTGGTAAGGTGGGAGATTTGTACAGGGTAAAAGGGATTCTGAATAAAGAAGGCTATCTCACAATTTTGCAACGCCATGCCATACCCAGTGGACAGTGCTTGATTGGAGCCAATTTCATCCTACAACAGGACAATGACCCTAAACACACCTCCAAATTGTGCAAGAACTGTTTACAGTAAAAGCAGGCATCTGGTATTCTATCGGTAATGGAGTGGCCAGCGCAGTCACCAGATCTGAACCCCATTGAGCTGTTGTGGGAGCAGCTTGACCGTATGGTACGCCAGAAGTGCCCATCCAACCAATCCAACTTGTGGGAGCTGCTTCTAGAAGCATGGGGTGCAATTTCTCCAGCTTACCTCAACAGATTAACAGCTAGAATGCAAAAGGTGTGCAATGCTGTAATTGCTGCAAAAGGTGGATTCTTTGACGAAAGCAAAGTTTGATGTAAAAACAGTTATTTCAAATACAAATCATTATTTCTAACCTTGTCAATGTCTTGACTCTATTTTCTGTTCATTTCACAACGTATGGTGGTGAAGAAGTGTGACTTTTCATGGAAAACACAAATTGTTTGGGTGACCCCAAACTTTTGAACGGTAGTGTGTGTGTGTGTGTATGTATGTATGTATGTGTGTGTGTATATATATATATATATATATATATATATATATATATATATATATATATATATATATATATATATATAGATATAGTGAAGAGGTGTGTGGTACAGTGGGGAACTAAGGAATAATATCAGGAGAATGAGATAAAATGGATGATAGAGAACTGAAATCCTGCAAATAACATTATACATAATCATATCCAAATCATATGGAGCATAGTAGGTGGATGGCAGCAGAATGAAAGAGATACCCATACTAAGTGCATGAATATTAAGGACACCTGAATAGGAAGCAATGAATGAACGTAGGTATAGTGAAAAGGAAATAGCACAGAGAAGGAAAACTTGCGTCAGCTCACCATGCAGCCTTGGGTGTTGTTGTGCTGGATCCCAGGAGTGGAGCGAATAGGACGATGCACCTGGAGCCCTCAGGTGAAGGATGCAATTAGGAAAAAAGTTCAGTTGATATAAAATTAATATAAATTAATGTAAATTTTATTGAAGTCTTCTTAAAACATAATCACAATTTAAAAGCACGCCAACGCGTTTTGGGACACAGTCTCTTAATCATGATTGCATAGTGAAAAAGAACCAAATATGCATTATAACAAAGTAAAACCAAGAGATAAAGTATAGTGTCATGCTCACTGTGTATAGGAACTGGATCTGTGTGGATGATGGTGGCTGGAGCAGTGGTTGTACCGGTTTCCCGGGCTTATATGGGTGCGACTGTGTGTGCTACGGTAGAAAAAATGTGGTGTTCCATATTCTTATGTATTATGTGAATGGACTAAGGGAGACATCTAGTGGTTTTCTAAAGGAACTGCAGCTGTCTATAGATTAAGGGCGACATCTAGAGGTTTTCTGCATGAACTGCAGCTGTGAATAGCGATCATTACATTGATACCCAAGGAAGGGAAGGACCCTCGGAGCCCGGAGTCATATCGCCCCATATCACTAATTAATTCTGATGCTTAAGTGTTAGCTAAGATCCTGGCAAATCGCTTGAATCTGCTGATCCATGAAGACCAATCTGGCTTTATTCAAGGGAGGGGGGTATATAGGAATATAAGGAGAGCATTTACTAATATTCAGGAGGGTGGCCAGTCTCCCAGAGGTAAGGGCGTCATTACACTCGATGCTACTAAAGCATTTGATAGAATTGAATGGAATTACCTCTGGGCTTGGGTGATGATTTTATTAAGTAGATTCAGTTGTTGTATAGAGACCTAAGCGCGAGGGTATTAGTAAACTCCCAAATGTCATCTGCTTTTTTTCTTTCTAGAGGTACAAGACAGGGCTGCCCTTTCTCCCCCCTTCGTTTTGATGTAGCTATAGAACCTTTGGCCATTGCCCTTCGTGAAAGTAAGGAATTTACTGGTTTCCAATATGGGGATAGGGAAGAAAAAGTGTCTATGTTTGCGGACGATATAATGCTTTTTGTGTCTAACATCCAGTCATCTCTAGCTAGGGTCATGAGTTTAATTGACGAGTTTGGCAGCTTTTCAGGGTTTTTGGTGAACTGGCAAAAGTCATCGGTCATGTTCTTGTCAGAAGAGAATAGGGGTATATGTGGCCGATTAAAGGTAATCAGGCCGGGTGAACCTTGTAAATATCTAGGTATTAATATAACGACTGACTTAAATCAATTTTTGGAAGAAAACTTGTTTCCTGTTATAGATAAATTGTATAAGAAGATCAGAGTTTGGAATAGACTACCTATTGGTATGGCTGCAAGAGGAAGCTTGGTTAAGATGGTGATATTGCCCCAAATTTTATATGTTATATCTAACAGTCCTATATGGATAGATAAAGAACACTTTAAAAAAAATAACAAAGATGTGTAACACCTTGATATGAGGGGGGGGGGGGGGGTAAGGTAGTTAGGATTGGATGTGCGACCTTGTCACAGGACAGGGATAAGGGGGGATTAAAACTACCCGAGTTTGATAAATATTACTTAGCTGCACAAATGGCCTATACAGTTTGGTGGCATAAGTTTGATTGCACTGGTAAATGGTAAAGAAATTGTAACAATTTCCTACCGGATTTGCCTACTATTTTAGAGACGGGAATTCGATTTGGTAGAAGAACTGAGCCATTATGGTATATGATGAGTAAAGTTTGATTTGGTACAAAAAAAGAATGCTTAATTTAACTCACAGTACAGAGTTCACTCTGTTATGGGGGAATCCACAAATTGCACAACTATACAAAATACGTGACTACACATTTTGGGGGAGATGGGGGGGTGACTAAAGTAACGCAATTATTTGATGTCCAGGGTGAGTTATTACCGAGTATGGGGATATACCATTGTTTTTATATAGATATATGCAAGTTGCACATGCGATAAATTGTACAGAGGATAAAACTATTTTTTGGGTACAAAAACACAGGGTCTTTGGGGAGAATGTCACTAAAGCCACAAAGGCAATCACAGGGAGAATATACAAGATATTTAAAAAAAAATGATGAAAATAGTAAAGTCACAAGGCACATGGGATTTAAAGAAAAGTGGGAAAGGGGTTTGGATCAGAAAGATGTAAATTGGGATAATGTATTTTCAGCAGTTAGGCCCCCTTCACACGTCCGGAAAATCTGTCCGGATTTCCTATCAGGAAATCCGGACGGATTTCCGGACTCATAGGCTAACATTGGACACGGACACCCTTCCGGATTTTTCCGGAAGGGTGTCCGTTCCGGAAAATAGGACCGGATTTTTTAGATCCTGTCCTATTTTCGTCCGGAAATCCGGCACGGACGCCCCCATAGAAGTCTATGGGAGCGCCGGAATCACGGGCATTTTCCTGATGTATATCAGGAAAGTGCCCGTGATTCCGGAATGGTAGAGAGCCAGGACCTCACCACGGGCCCGACCGCCCGCCCGCCCCGCTCGCCCGCCCCGCTCCGCTTGCCCGCCCGCTCCGCTCCACCCCCCCCCCCTCCCGGAAACTCACCACCGGCCCGCAGCATGCTCCGGACCTCCGACCGCTGCCGCCGCCCGGATCTCTGCACTGCACTCTGCCCGGACCTCAACCTCGCTGCCCGGACAGAGCAGGATCCAGGACAGGTGAGATTACCCCTTTAGGACTACTACTCCCACCATACTCTGATGGAGTTGCCAGGCCATGATGGGAGTTGTAGTTCTGCAGCCTGTGGCCATCCAGGTTGCAGAAGTACAACTCCCATCATGGCTCTGCTGACAGGCCATGATGGGAGTTGTAGTTCTGCAGCCTGTGGCCATCCAGGTTGCAGAAGTACAACTCCCATCATGGCTCTGCTGGCAGGCCATGATGGGAGTTGTAGTTCTGCAGACTGTGGCCATCCAGGTTGCAGAAGTACAACTCCCATCATGGCTCTGCTGGCAGGCCATGATGGGAGTTGTAGTTCTGCAGCCTGTGGCCATCCAGGTTGCAGAAGTACAACTCCCATCATGGCTCTGCTGACAGGCCATGATGGGAGTTGTAGTTCTGCAGCCTGTGGCCATCCAGGTTGCAGAAGTACAACTCCCATCATGGCTCTGCTAGCAGGCCATGATGGGAGTTGTAGTTCTGCAGACTGTGGCCATCCAGGTTGCAGAAGTACAACTCCCATCATGGCTCTGCTGGCAGGCCATGATGGGAGTTGTAGTTCTGCAGCCTGTGGCCATCCAGGTACACGGGTACCTGTGATTTATGTTGGCATACTAGACCATCTCATCAGGAAATCCTGAAGGTTTTTCCTGATGGTTTCCTGATGGTAAAAACGGATTACTGTCAGGAAATCCTGATACTATCCTGATGACATTTGAGGTCTCCTGATCAGGATTTCCTGACAGTAAAAACTGACACGGACGTGTGAATGGGGCCTTAGGTGGTGTAGTGAAATACCTAGTTATAAGATTTCACAGTTATTTATTATTTATGGAACTCATTATACACCTAAAAAATTATATCAATTGAAATTGCGTCTAACTGATGTGTGTAATCGTGGTAATGGTGAAGGTGGGGATTTGTTACACTTGTTGTGGAGATGCTCAAAACTACACCGATATTGGAGTAATATTAAAAGTGTGATAGAAGACAAACTAGAGATTGAGATCGGTGAAGATCCCGGACTATATTTGCTATCTGATTTAAGAAAATTAGAATGTTCTGTTTAAACAAAAAAAAAAAGATATTGCATAAAGCTCTTTTTGCAGCAAGGATGTGCATCCTATGGAAGTGGAAATCACCACAGTCCTTGGTAGTAGGGGAATGGAGAAGGGAGATGTATAGAGTTATAATTGCTGAACAAATAAAAGCAAACAAAAGTAAGAGAGTTCAGGAATTTAAAAAAATGGTGTGTATGGATGAACGAGGAGGGTATTGATATAAGTGATGAATAGGGGAGAGGGTAGGGGAGTGGGAGGGAGTTTACCTTTAAAGGAGGTAAAACCTAGTGACTTAAGGATTTGGTGATTGTAAACTGGAGACTGGATCGTAGACCCCCGAAAGAGCATAATGATTAGATAAGGGGTGTAGGAGAGATCTGGTCCCGCTTTGGGGGGAAGGGGGACGGGGTGGTAGTGGCCTAGTTGGAGGCGTGGGGTCGAGCTGAGCACTATGGGAGGTGCCGTGGACCTATGATGCTTGATTACCTAAGAAATTTAAATAATGAGTAAGTTCTAATATCAGTTAATAACTTCCGGTTAAAGCATAATAGGGGTGATACGGAGAGCCGTTGGTTCATTATATATGGATCTGGGCTTGAAGTGATGCCCTTGAGTCTGGGAGTTTACTATTATTGATATCAGTTAAGGTTCATAACGATAAACTGGAGTGTGGTTTAAGGGGGAGTAACAACGGAGTTTAGTGGTTCATTATATAGGGGAAGTGAAGTTCCCCTGTGTATATGTGCATATGTACTTGCTGTTCTTTCGTTTAATAGTTGCTATAATGAGTATTTCAAGTGACTAAGGGTACCTGGCGTTAGAATGGTGACCTGGCTAGACCTTACAACCCTGTGGGTCCGTGTCCTTCCGTCCTCCGGACCTACTTATGGGGATAGGATTCTCTTGTTAGAGGAGGGTTCTTCTCCTCTGTGCTCTTCCTTTTATTCTTCTGGGGCTGTCTAGGTTACATCATGGGTAAAAAACTAGTAGGAGATACTTAGGGGAGTGGGGGGCCTCCGAAACAGTCTCCAATAGGTTGTACAGCGTTATGGTAATTGAGTGTATGAATAGACCAATAAAAGATCAACTCAATGTTTTTGTGATGGGAATTAATGGCAGAGAGAGAATCTGAGAGGAAAAAAAGAAAAAGAAAGAAAGAAAAATGGAAGATATTCAAAGTGTAAATGTTTGTGGTTTAGATTTTTGCCTCTTCTATATATTCTATTTATTTATTTTTTTGGGGGGGAGGGAGAGGTAATTCTATTGTAATTAGTGATGAGCGAGTACTAAAATGGGAGACTTGAGCATTTTTTGAGGGGATTCAGGTTCGGTAGAGGGAAGGTCATGTGAAAACCTGTCAACCTCAGAAATTGATGGAAACACAACGGAAATGGACAGGAAACAGCAGTGGCAGCATGTATGCATGCTTATGAGGCTGCCTAATGGCACCATTATGCCTAATTCTGTGCAACAGCCTGGTTAAAACAGAGGTAGGCATATGGACCACCCAAAAACTCAGCCTGACACAACATGGCAGTGAGAACTTAGGGAACCATTAAAACAAAGGAAGCATATCATGAACCACCCAAAAATTCAGCCTGACACAGCATGGCAGTGAGAACAGAGCGAACAAGGTAGAAGCTGTAGCCAGTTAGCCTTCCAAAAATTATACCAGACCTAGCATGGCATCGAGCACACAGAGAATCTTTAAAAGTGAGTAAGGAAGCACGTGAGCCTCCCAAAAATTAGGGCAGAAGCGGCATAACATTGAGCACCCAGAGAACCATTACAAGTAAGTGAGGAAGCAAGTGAGCCTCCCAAAAATTTGGCCAGACACTGCAGGGCCTTGAACACACAGAGAACCATTACAAGTGAATGAGGAAGCTAGTGAGGCTCCCCAAAACTAGGCCAGACAGTGCAGGGCCTTGAACACACAGAGAACCATTACAAGTGAGTGAGGAAGCTAGTGAGGCTCCCCAAAACTACAGTGCAGGGCCTTGAACACACAGATGTAAGAAATATTATGTATATATAAATATATATCTAGAGTACAGATAATACGTATATATACACACACCACCCTCTTACTGGGTCTAGATTCGAGGTTGGGCCAGTAAATGAAATACAAAAGCGAGTGTAAAGTAAATCACATATTGTCATACTGATTTTATATTTGTTATAAAAGTTGTACAGACATATAAAAGAGCAGAAAGAGATAAGAATTACGAAAATACAATACAAATACAATATAACCAATAAGGAATAACCATTACACTACAGAAAACTAAAACATTTCACCAATTCCAAAAACAGACATTTCAAGCATAGTTACCACACTATGGGCTTGTAACCACACAGGTCTCCATCTCCTTCAGGTCTGGTCACTCCTTGCTGACCTCCTCTCTCTCTCTGCCCCCCTGTCCTCTCCTTAGCCATCTTTTTATGTCCTCATACTCTATTGTATTGTCCCTATTCTCGCAGACGTGTCTCCACTTCGTTGGCCCAAAACCCTTTGATCACTACAGAGACAATTTGCCAATTGGTATCACAGTGTTATCGTACATATGTAAACACTCTACCTGTGATACCAAGTGACAATCTAATGCGAGAAACTGGGCAGACAATGGGTATTTAGCATGTATGTTTGAGGGAAAAATACAACCCTATACAGATGCAGCCTGTGTTAACCTGATCACAATGACGCGTTTAACTAAACTAAACAAAGCTCTCTGATACAATTGTTGTGTCAGAGATCAGGTTAACCCTGGCTACGACTGTAGTCCTCCATCTTGATTCCAATAAATAGATACCTTATAAAATATATCCAAGATGGCCGACTATAATATATATACATACACACAGAACCATTATAAGTGAGTGAGGAAGCTACTGAGGCTCCCCAAAACTAGGCCAGACACTGCAGGGCCTTGAACACACAGAGATCCATTACAAGTGAGTGAGGAAGCTAGTGAGGCTTCCCAAAACTAGGCCAGACAGTGCAGGGCCTTGAACACACAGAGAACTATTACAAGTGAGTGAGGAAGCTAGTGAGGTTCCTCAAAACTAGGCCAGACACAGCATCGCAGTGAGGACATAGAGAACCATTACAAGTGAGTGAGGAATCAAGTGAGCTCACCCAAAAATTGGAGTGAGTCCAGGGGCTGGGATATGTAGTGGACATGAACCCGGGTGCTGACAGCTAACTGGCTAGGCCTGCTGTCAGTCACCACTCACCATCAAGAGTACACTTGATGCCTCTCGACTGGGGGTGGTGAGGCGCCAGACGCTGCATGGCGGAAGAAGACTTGACAGTTGGCTGATAATTGTAGGAAGAGGAGGAGGAGGAGAGGAGATACCAATAATCTTCATGTTCAGCAGCTTTCCCCGGGTGGACAGTTGAATTCAGGTGAAATCTAGGCTTTGTTCATTTTTATAAACGTCAGCCTGTCAGCGCTGTCAGTGGTCAGGGGGGGTGCGCTTATCAATGCACTGAAGACCTGCTCTGACAACATGCTAGCGGCAGGGCAGGCCAGCACCTCCAAGGTGTAAAGCGCCAGTTGGGGCCACGTATCCAGCTTTGAAACCCAGTTGTTGTAGGTAGCAGAGTGATCGGGAAGGATGGTGGTATGGTCAGCAAGGTACTCCCTCACCATCTTCCTGAAGGCTTCCCCCCTACTCTGTCTAGACTGGGGACGGTTGACGTAATCTTGCTGGGGTGCCATGAAACTGTCAAAGGCCTTTGAGAGTGTTCCCCTGCCCCTTTACAAGCTCCATCACTCATCTCCCCCGCTCTTTAACCCACAGAACTACGTCCTCTGGCGCTAGTGATGTCAGATGGGAAGTACATTTTCAGCTTCTGCACCAGGGCCTGTTGATATTGATTCACTCTCATACTGCGTTCCTCGGCAGGAATGACAGTGGAAAAGTTTGGTTTCTACCAAGGGTCCAGGAGAGTGAACACCCAGTAATCTGTGTTGTCCAAAACCAGTAGTCAACATGGATGCCAGTTAAGGCCCAGCAGCAGTCAACATGGATGCCAGTTAAGGCCCAGCAACAAGAATGCAAGGACAGGCCCAGCAGTAGTCAACATGGATGCCAGTTAAGGCCCAGCAGTAGCCAACATGGATGCCAGTTAAGGCACAGCAGTAGTCAACATGGATGTCAGTTAAGGCCCAGCAGTAGTCAACATGGATGCCAGTTAAGGCCCAGCAACAAGGATGCAAGGGCAGGCACACCAGAAGTCAACATGGATGCCAGCTAAGGCCCAGCAGTAGCCAACATGGAGGCAAGGGCATGCACACCAGTAGTCAACATGGATGCCAGTTAAGGCCAATCAGTAGTCAACTTGGATGTCAGTTAAGGCCCAGCAGTAGTCAGCATGGATGTTAGTTAAGGCCCAGCAACAAGGATGCAAGGGCAGGCCCAGCAGTAGTCAACATGGATGCCAGTTAAGGCCCAGCAGTAGTCAACATGGATGCCAGTTAAGGCCCAGCAACAAGGATGCAAGGGCAGGCACACCAGTAGTCAACATAGATGCCAGTTAAGGCCCAGCAGTAGTCAACATGGATGCCCGTTAAGGCCCAGCAGTAGCCAACATGGAGGCAAGGGCAGGCACACCAGTAGTCAACATGGATGCCAGTTAAGGCCCATCAGTAGTCAACATGGATGTCGGTTAAGGCCCATCAGTAGTCAACATGGATGCCAGTTAAGGCCCAGCAACAAGGATGCAAGGGCAGGCACACCAGTAGTCAACATAGATGCCAGTTAAGGCCCAGCAGTAGTCAACATGGATGCCAGTTAAGGCCCAGCAGTAGTCAACATGGATGTCAGTTAAGGCCCGGCAACAAGGATGCAAGGGCAGGCCCCGCAGTAGTCAACATGAATGCCAGTTAAGGCCCAGCAGTAGTCAACATGGAGGCAAGGGCAGGCACACCAGTAGTCAACATGGATGCCAGTTAAGGCCCAGTAAGAAACGGCAAGTGCAGTAGCCTGTGTATTAAAAAGACCTGGTCAATCCTGCCTTCAAAAAGGCTACTACAACATCCAAGGAAGGAAAGAAGCTACTGGTAAAAGGCCTGGTCAATCCTGCCTTCAAAATGGCTAAAACATCCAAGGAAGGTAGAAGATGCTGTTCAGCAGTTTGAGCACTGTGCCTGTTGGCGCTTACCCACGGCAGTGCTGCTGCGCCTAAAACTAAAATAGCCGGATTATGGCTAGATTTAGCCTCACACCCTCATGCAGTTGTGCGTGATAGGCATCTCTTTGGAGGTAGGGATGAAGAATAACTATACAGTCTTCTTAAGAGGCCCCGAGCTAAAAAATGAAAGGACGCAAGAGAACACCTGCAAGTTGACATCCACAGATTAGGATCCGCCATTATCACTGTCTGTTCCTTTCAACAGTGGCGTGTATCTTGGAGATACAATAGATGACCAGACAGCCCTGCAAAATTGCACTTGAATTGGAGTCGATTTGATTTTAAAATTTAAATTGAAGGTTAGAAAATAAAAAAAAACATAAAGTGGCCATTACCGGCCTTTAGATGAGGCAGGCGTGGAATCTCACAATAATTAAGCCTGACACAGTAGAGTAAGAGTAAAAAAAAAATAGCTGGCTGGTTGGCGGGGGCGCGATCGGCGGGCCCCCGGCAACCAGTGTCGCTCCTCCGCAGACGTAGTGTGACGTCAGAGCATGGCAGTGAGGACACAGAGAACCATTAAAAATGAGGTAGCAAGTGAACCTCCCAAAAATTAGGCCTGACACAGTATGGCGGTGAGAACACATGGAACCATTCAAACACTGGTAGCATATGGACCACCCAAAAACTTAGCCTGACACCACAGACCCAGACCAAGATGGACAATACAATTATGGCTAGATTTAGCCTCACACTCACATGCAGTTGTACGTGAGAGGCATATCTTTGGAGGTAGGGACGAAGAATAACAATACAGTCTTCCTAAGAGGCCCCGGAATTTGATTTGAATGAACGAATACACTTTCAATCCTTTAAAGAGTCTTTAAAAGAGGGCAAGTGTCTATTAAAAAGACCTGGTCAATCCTGCCTTCGAAAAGGCTACAACATCCAAGGAAGCTACTGGTGAAAGTATGGCAGAGGACACCCCTAAGATAAGATGACATCCACAGATAATATGGTTCGAAATGGACAAGACAAGGAAGGTAAATTGAATTTGACTATAAATTTGACTCTAGCAGTTGAGCTAACATTCCCTGCATCATGTGACTCCCCACTTCTCCCCCCACCGTTGTTTTGAGTTTGAATTTGACTTTGAATTTGACTGTAGCAGTTGGGGTTAAATTAACTGGTTGACTTGCGGAAATGCGCACAGATGCGGTGCACCTTGGGGAGAAAGTCAGCCACATTGGGGTAAGTTTTAAGGAACCGCAGCAACACTATTTTGAAGACATGTGTGAGGCTGCCGAGTTGCAGAGCCGCCACCAGCTTCCGCCCCTTGTCACACGCAACCAAGCTCACTGCTAATTACACACAAACCCGGGATGCCAGTTAAGGCCCAGCAGTAGCCAACAAGGAGGCAAGGGCAGGCACACCAGTAGTCTACATGGATGCCAGTTAAGGCCCAGCAACAACGAGGCAAGGGCAGGCACACCAGTAGTCTACATGGATGCCAGTTAAGGCCCTGCAACAATGAGGCAAGGGCAGGCACACCAGTAGTCAACATGGATGCCAGTAAAGGCCTAGCAGTAGCCAACATGGAGGCAAGGGACAGTTGCTGCAGGGACAGTTGAACGCTGCGCTTGGACACCTTGCTGGAGGGTGTGGAGCATAGTGGAGGTAAAGTGGTGCGTGTAGGGTGGGAGGCGCTCGTGCCTGGGGCCTGGACGGCGGGAATGACAGAGCCAGCATGTGACACAGGGGAAGGAGCAGGGGTGCGACTTGCAGTCACTGAACGGCCTTGGTTCCACTGAGTGGGGTGTTAAGCACTCGTATGCCTGCGCATGCTTTAGTGGTTAGGCTGGTAGTGGTGGCTCCCCTGCTGATCATGGCATGGCACACGTTGCACACTACAGTCCGTTGGTCATCCGCAGTTTCTTTAAAAAACCTCCAGACTTCGGAACATCTAGTCCTGGCCACGAGAGTTTGACTCCATGAAACAGTTGCTGATCTACTCGCTCTGCCCCTGCCTCTCCCTCTACCCACCCCTCCTCCTCTTCCAACTGGTCCTGCGGGTGAACTTGCCGCCCCCTCAGAAGCACGGTCTTCACTAAGCTTATCCACCCAGCTCGGGTCAGTCACCTTGTCCTCATCCACCAGCTCTTTACTCTCCTCCTCAGTTTGAGTTATATCCATGACCTCACTGTCTGACAACCGGGTTTCATCGTCATCATCAGACACCTCTTCCAACCCCGCTTGCAAGTCCCCACTCTCATCACCCACTGACTGCCTGAGCTGCATAGTTTGGGCATCAGGACAGATCGACTGCTCCGGTTGCTCTCACTCAGGGCAAGGTACACAAAAGAGTTTCTGGGAGCATGGTGGTGGATCTGATTCCCTTCTTTCCCTGGAGGGACCAGGCTGTGGCGAAGGAGGCTGAGCTAATGGAGCAAGGTTTCCACTCTCTTGGGTAGCGTGGGCGGACTGCATTGAAGACTGGGTGGTGGATAAGTTACTGGACACATTATCCACTATACACGTGATCACCTGTTCACACTGCTGCGGTTTCAATAACTGTCTACCTTGAGACCTCGTAAGTTGGTCAAATAAGCTAGGGAGTGGACTTCTGCAAGGTGTGCCACTGCTACCTCCTCAACAGGTGCTGCAGTGTCACCCTGCCCTGAAACACAGCCTCCAGCAACCACATCACTTGGAACCCCACGCCCTCGACCCTTACCCCTGGGGTTCATCATTTTATGGACACTGCACAGTATGGAACTGAAATAGGGCTTGCGTATGAAATACAGATATCTGGAAAAATAGTTGTAGTAACCAATGGTTTGGTGGGGCTGTACAGTGTAGTACACACTAGTTTAGGGGGTGCTATCTGGTATGGGCACCAACTGTACACACTTTCTGTCACCCCAATACAATGAGCAGTGAAGTTCTATGCAGGATGCACTACAAATCCCAGCAATACAGTGTAGTACACACTAGTTTAGGGGGTGCTATCTGGTATGGGCACCAACTGTACACACTCTCTGTCACTCCAATACAATGAGCAGTGAAGTTCTAAGCAGGATGCACTACAAATCCCAGCAATACAGTGTAGTACACACTAGTTTAGGGGGTGCTATCTGGTATGGGCACCAACTGTACACACTTTCTTTCACCCCAATACAATGAGCAGTGAAGTTCTATGCAGGATGCACTACAAATCCCAGCAATACAGTGTAGTACTGCAGCTGTCTATACTATGACTAAAGGAGACATCTAGTGATTTTCTGAAGGAACTGCAGCTGTCTATAGACTAAGGGCGACTTCTAGTGGTTTTCTGAAGGAAATGCAGCTGTCTATAGACTCAGGAAGACATCTAGTGATTTTCTGAGGTAACTGCAGCTATCTATAGACTTAGGGCGCCAGCTACTGGTTTTCTGAAGGAACTGGAACTATCTATAGACTAAGGGCAACATCTAGAGGTTTTCTGAATGAACTGCAGCTGTCTATAGACTAAGGGGGACATCTAGTGGTTTTCTGAATGAACTGCAGGTGTCAATAGACTAAGGGCGACTTCTAGTTTTTTTCTTAAGCAACTGCAGCTATCTATAGACTTAGGGTGACATCTAGTGGTTTTCTGAATGAACTGCAGCTGTCTATAGACTAAGGGCGACATCTAGTGCTTTTCTGAAGGAACTGCAGCTGTCTATAGACTAAGGAAGACATCCATTGATTTTCTGAAGGAACTGCAGCTATCTATAGACTTAGGGCGACAACTACTGGTTTTCTGAAGGAACTGCAACTTAGGGCAACTTAGGGTGTTACTGGTGTTCTGAAGGAACTGCAGCTGCCTATACTATGAATAAGGGAGACATTTAGTGATTTTCTGAAGAAACTTCAGCTGTCTATAGACTTAGGGTGACAACTAGTGATTTTCTGAAGGAACTGCAGCTGTCTATAGACTAAGGCCGACATCTAGTGGTACTCTGTATGAACTGCAGCTGTCTATAGACTAAGGCCGACATCTAGTGGTATTCTGTATGAACTGCAGCTGTCTATAGACAGGGCGACAGCTGCAGTTCCTTCAGAAAACCACTAGATGTCTACAGACTAAGGAAGACATCTAGTGGTTTTCTAAATGAAGTTCAGCTGTCTATAGACTAAGGGCGACATCTACTGGTTTTCTCAAGGAACTGCAACTATCTATAGACTAAGGGGGACATCTTATGATATTCTGAATGAACTGCAGCTGTTTATAGACTAATGGTGCGTTTACACAGGCAGATTTATCTGACAGATTTTTGAAGCCAAAGCCAGTCACAGACCATAAACAGGGAACGGGTCATAGAGAAAAGACTGAGATTTCTCCTTTTCAAATCCATTCCTAGTTTTGGCTTCCAAAATCTGTCAGATAAATCTGCCTGTGTAAAACGCACCATTAGGGCCCTTTTACACAGAAAGATTATCTGACAGATTATCTGCCAAAGATTTGAAGCCAAAGCAAGGAATGGAATTGAAAAGCGAAGAAATCTCCTTTAAAGCGAATTTCCTTTATGACCTGATCTCTGTTTATAGTCTGTTCCTGGTTTTGGCTTCAAATCTTTGGCAGATAATCTGTCAGATAGTCTTTCTGTGTAAAAGGGCCCTAAGGGCGACATCTAGTGGTTTTCTTAATGAACTGCAGCTGTCTACAGACTAAGGGTGACATCTAGTGGTTTTCTGAATGGACTGCAGCTGTCTATAGACTAAGGGCAACATCTAGCGGTTTTCTGCATGAACTGCAGCTGTCTTTAGACTTATGCTGGGTTTACACGGAACTATAATTCGCCCGATTGTACGATTAACGATATCGGAGTAACAGTTTTTTTTCTTTAACGATCAGAGTTTAGACGGTACGATAGATCGTACGGAAAATTCCTTTTGCGATCGTTTTGCATTCTGAATTAACTGCAGATGTCTATAGACTAAGGTCGACATCTATTGGTTTTCTGAAGGAACTGCAACTGTCTATAGACTTAGGGTGACATCTACTGGTTTTCTGAAGGAACTGCAACTATCTATAGACTAATGGCGACATCTTATGATATTCTGAACTGCAGCTGTCTATAGACTAAGGGCGACATCTAGTGGTTTTCTGAATGAACTGCAGCTGTCTATAGATGGCAACATCTAGTGGTTTTCTGAAGGAACTGCAGCTGTCTAAAGACTAAGGAAGACATCTAGTGGTTTTCTGAATGTTCAGCTGTCTTTAGACTAAGAGCGACATCTACTGGTTTTCTCAAGGAACTGCAACTATCTATAGACTAAAGGCCCTATTCCACGGAACTTTTTCGAACGATTATCGTTCATAAAATCGTTCAAACGACCGCTCGTTAATGATATTCGTTCTGTGGAATAGCTGTAAACGGGCAAACGACAACAGCGTAATCGTCGTTGAGTCGTTCACTATTTTTTTTTCAACCTGTCGAAAAAAAATAGTTTGTCTTTCAACAATAATTCGCTAATCTTTTTGTGGAATAAAAAATCTTTCAGTCGTTCTTGAAATGTCTACCTACATTTTAATTTTCCAATAGGTAGATAAAGATAAGGCACTCACCCTTCTTGTCTTTTTAAAAGCAGATAAAGTTTTTATTTCACATAACTGCAGGTACAGACACAGACATGTGTCCCACGTTTTAAACGACCATGTAACGATGTAACGACCGCAAAAAAATCGTTACACTACAGATATCGTTCACGTTCCCAAACGTATTATGTGTTATCGGTCGCTTAAAAAAATCATTAATTACTTGTCAACGAGCGGTTGTTGGAGCGAGTCTATGAACGATAATCGTTCCGTGAAATAGGGCTATAAGGGGGACATCTTATGATATTCTGAATGAACTGCAGCTGTCTATAGACTAAGGGCAACATCTAGTGGTTTCCTTAATGAACTGCAGCTGTCTAAAGACTAAGGGCAACATCTAGCGGTTTTCTGCATGAACTGCAGCTGTCTATAGACTTATGCTGGGTTTACACGGAACTATAATTTACCTGATACGATTAACGATGTCGGAGTAACGTTTTTTTTCCATAACGATCAGCGTTTAGACGGTACGATATATCGTAGGAACTGCAGCTGTCTATACTATGACTAAAGGAGACATCTAGTGATTTTCTGAAGGAACTGCAGTTGTCTATAGACTAAGGGCAACATCTAGTGGTTTTCTGAATGAACTGCAGCTGTCAATAGACTAAGGGCGACATCTATTTTTTTTTCTTTAGCAACTGCAGCTATCTATAGACTTAGGGTGACATCTAGTGGTTTTCTGAAGGAACTGCAGCTGTCTATAGACTAAGGGCGACATCTAGTGCTTTTCTGAAGGAACTGCAGCTGTCTATAGACTTAGGGCGACAGCTATTGGTTTTCTGAAAGAACTGCAGCTGTCTATAGACTTAGGGTGACATCTACTGGTTTTCTGAAGGAACTGCAACTATCTATAGACTAATGGCGACATCTTATGATATTCTGAACTGCAGCTGTCTATAGACTGAGGAAGACATCTAGTGATTTCCTGAAGGAACTGCAGCTATCTATAGACTTAGTGCGAAATCTACTGGTTTCCTGAAGGAACTGCAACTATCTATAGACTAAGGGGGACATCTTGTGATATTCTGAATGAACTGCAGCTGTCTATAGACTAAGGATGACATCTAGTGCTTTTCTTAAGGAACTGCAGCTATCTATAGACTGAGGAAGACATCTAGTGATTTCCTAAAGGAACTGCAGCTATCTATAGACTTCTGGGCAACATCTAGCGGTTTTCTGCATGAACTGCAGCTGTCTATAGACTTATGCTGGGTTTACACGGAACTATAATTCACCCGATACGATTAACGATGTCGGAGTAACGATCAGCTTTTAGACGGTACGATATATCGTAGGAACTGCAGCTGTCTATACTATGACTAAAGGAGACATCTAGTGATTTTCTGAAGGAACTGCAGTTGTCTATAGACTAAGGGCGACTTCTAGTGGTATTCTGTATGAACTGCAGCTGTCTATAGACTAAGTTCGACATCTACTGGTTTTCTGTAGGATCTGCAGCTATCTATAGACTTAGGGCGACAGCTACTGGTTTTCTGAAGGAACTGCAGCTGTCTATAGACTTAGGGTGACATCTACTGGTTTTCTGCATGAACGGCAACTATCTATAGACTAATGGCGACATCTTATGATATTCTGAACTGCAGCTGTCTATAGACTAAGGGCGACATCTAGTGGTTTTCTGAATGAACTGCAGCTGTCTATAGAGTAAGGGCGACATCTAGTGCTTTTCTGAAGGAACTGCAGCTGTCTTTAGACTGAGGAAGACATCTAGTGATTTCCTGAAGGAACTGCAGCTATCTATAGACTTGGGGCGAAATCTACTGGTTTTCTGAAGGAACTGCATTTATCTATAGACTAAGGGGGACATCTTGTGATATTCTGAATGAACTGCAGCTGTCTATAGACTACAGGAGACATCTAGTGCTTTTCTGAATAAATTGCAGCTGTCTATAGACTAAGGGCGAAATCTAGTAGTTTTCTGTAGGAACTGCAGCTATCTATAGCATAAAGGTGACATTTAGTGGTTGTCTGAATGAACTGCAGCTGCCTATAGACTTAGGGCGACATATAGTAGTTTTCTGAAGGAACTGCCGCTGACTATAGACTAAGGATGACATCTAGTGGTTTTCTGAAGGAACTGCAGCTGTCTGTAGAGTAAGGGCGACATCTAGTGCTTTTCTGAAGGAACTGCAGCTGTCTATAGACTGAGGAAAACATCTAGTGATTTCCTGAAGGAACTGCAGCTATCTATAGACTAAAGGTGACATTTAGTGGTTGTCTGAATGAACTGCAGCTGCCTATAGACTTAGGGTGACATCTAGTGGTTTTCTTAAGGAACTGCAGCTATCTATAGACTTAGGGCGACATATAGTAATTTTCTGTAGGAACTGCCGCTGTCTATAGACTAAGGGTGACATCCAGTGGTTTTCTGAATGAACTGCAGCTGTCTATAGAGTAAGGGCGACATCTAGTACTTTTCTGAAGGAACTGCAGCTGTCTATAGACTGAGGAAGACATCTAGTGATTTCCTGAAGGAACTGCAGCTATCTATAGACTTGGGGCGAAATCTACTGGTTTTCTGAAGGAACTGCATTTATCTATAGACTAAGGGGGACATCTTGTGATATTCTGAATGAACTGCAGCTGTCTATAGACTACAGGAGACATCTAGTGCTTTTCTGAATAAATTGCAGCTGTCTATAGACTAAGGGTGAAATCTAGTAGTTTTCTGTAGGAACTGCAGCTATCTATAGCATAAAGGTGACATTTAGTGGTTGTCTGAATGAACTGCAGCTGCCTATAGACTTAGGGCGACATATAGTAGTTTTCTGAAGGAACTGCCGCTGACTATAGACTAAGGATGACATCTAGTGGTTTTCTGAAGGAACTGCAGCTGTCTGTAGAGTAAGGGCGACATCTAGTGCTTTTCTGAAGGAACTGCAGCTGTCTATAGACTGAGGAAGACATCTAGTGATTTCCTGAAGGAACTGCAGCTATCTATAGACTTGGGGCGAAATCTACTGGTTTTCTGAAGGAACTGCATTTATCTATAGACTAAGGGGGACATCTTGTGATATTCTGAATGAACTGCAGCTGTCTATAGACTACAGGAGACATCTAGTGCTTTTCTGAATAAATTGCAGCTGTCTATAGACTAAGGGCGAAATCTAGTAGTTTTCTGTAGGAACTGCAGCTATCTATAGCATAAAGGTGACATTTAGTGGTTGTCTGAATGAACTGCAGCTGCCTATAGACTTAGGGCGACATATAGTAGTTTTCTGAAGGAACTGCCGCTGACTATAGACTAAGGATGACATCTAGTGGTTTTCTGAAGGAACTGCAGCTGTCTGTAGAGTAAGGGCGACATCTAGTGCTTTTCTGAAGGAACTGCAGCTGTCTATAGACTGAGGAAAACATCTAGTGATTTCCTGAAGGAACTGCAGCTATCTATAGACTTAGGGCGAAATCTACTGGTTTTCTGAAGGAACTGCAACTATCTATAGACTAAGGGGGTCATCTTGTGATATTCTGAATGAACTGCAGCTGTCTATAGACTAAGGGTGACATCAAGTGGTTTTCTGAATGAACTGCAGCTGTCTATAGACTACAGGAGACATCTAGTGCTTTTCTGAATAAATTGCAGCTGTCTATAGACTAAGGACGACATCTAGTAGTTTTCTGTAGGCACTGCAGCTATCTATAGACTAAAGGTGACATTTAGTGGTTGTCTGAATGAACTGCAGCTGCCTATAGACTTAGGGCGACATATAGTAGTTTTCTGTAGGAACTGCGGCTGTCTATAGACTACAGGAGACATCCAGTGGTTTTCTGAATGAACTGCAGCTGTCTATAGACTAAGGGCGACATCTAGTGATGTTCTGAAGGAACTGCATCTGTCTATAGACTTAGGGCGACAACTACTGGTTTTCTGAAGGAACGGCAACTTAGGGCAACTTACGGTGTTACTGGTGTTCTGAAGGAACTGCAGCTGTCTATACTATGAATAAGGGAGACATCTAGTGATTTTCTGAAGGAACTGCAGCTGTCTATAGACTAAGGATGACATCTAGTGGTTTTCTTAGGGAACTGCAACTATCTATAGACTTAGGGCGACATCTAGTGATTTTCTGAAGGAACTGCAGCTGTCTATAGACTAAGGCCGACATCTAGTGGTATTCTGTATGACCTGCAGCTGTCTATAGACAGGGCGACATCTAGTGGTTTTCTGAAAGAACTGCAGCTGTCTATAGACTAAGGAAGACATCTAGTGGTTTTTTGAATGAAGTTCAGCTGTCTATAGACTAAGGGCGACATCTCCTGGTTTTCTCAAGGAACTGCAACTATCTATAGACTAAGGGGGACATCTTATGATTTTCTGAATGAACTGCAGCTGTCTATAGACTAAGGGCGACATCTAGTGGTTTTCTTAATGAACTGCAGCTGTCTATAGACTTATGCTGGGTTTACACGCAACCATAATTCGCCCGATCGTACGATTAACGATGTCGGAGTAAAGTTTTTTTCTTCATAACGATCAGAGTTTAGACGGTACGATAGATCGTACGGAAAATTCGTTTTGCGATCGTTTTGCATTCTGAAGTAACTGCAGCTGTCAATAGACTTAGGGCGACATCTATTGGTTTTCTGAAGGAACTGCAGCTATCTTTAGACTTAGGGTGACATCTACTGGTTTTCTGAAGGAACTGCAACTATTTATAGACTAATGGCGACATCTTATGATATTCTGAACTGCAGCTGTCTATAGACTAAGGGTGACATCTAGTGGTTTTCTGAATGAACTGCAGCTGTCTATAGACTAAGTTCGACATCTACTAGTTTTCTTAACCCCTTAGGGACCAAGCCTATTTGGACCTTAATGACCAGGCTGCTTTTTCAAAGTCTGACCTGTCTCACTTTATGCGCTTATAGCTCAGTGATGCTTTAACGTATGCTAGCAATTCTGAGATTGTTTTTTCCTAACATATGGTACTTTATGTTCGTGTCAAAATTTGGTCACTTGTAGGAGGAAGGAGTATCACTCAGTAATGTATAGAGGTGGAAAGGAGTAAATCTAGTATAGATAGTAATCCACCGGTTCCAAAATATGGAAATAAGGACAAGGTAGTCTTGAGTAATTAATTGCAAGTGCTTTTGTGCATCATTTATTGCGTAACAATGGTGAACACAGACATATCCCGACGTTTCGGTGAATGCACCTTTCTCAAGGAGTCTATGAATATGAAATACAGAGATAAACATTAAGTTATGGTGCTAGAGTAGGGTAGATATGATACACAAATCATGGTAGCAATGGTGTACATGGTACAAGGGATATGGGGGAGAAACCCCATGGGAACATAGCAAATAAGCAATAACAAATGAGATAGGGAGTATATAAACAGAGTATGTACGACAAGAGCACAATTAATGGATTCAAAGGAGATTCTAGGCCTGGGGATGAGTGGAGAGAGCAGTGGTGTAATCCATGGCTACAGAGAGAGCATATGCACAAAATTAGTAATATATACAAATTCAGACATGTTGTTACATAGTAATATTAGTACGGAGTAGAACAGTGCAAGGTCAGGGTACTATAGTCCAGAGGGGGAAAAAAACAGGGGGGGGTGAAAGAAAATGTAGGGAGGAAGAGGTAAAGGGTAATACCTGGAAGTAGATGTCAACAAGGATAGGAGATGGAGCTGTACTGGCAAGGCTGCGGCCGCTAAGGGGAATGAGGAATATTAAATGATGAGGGGAGGGCAAACGCATGAGTGGGTAGAGATGGGGTGAATATTTACCCTGGAAGAGCGGATCCGGGCGAGATGTAGGGTTCCACACTGTATGTGAGGGATGAGGCACCGGATGGTGAAGCTGGAGAGGGAAGAGGGAGGTAAGCAATGGTGGCCAATGTAGCAGGAGAGGGTGAGAGGGGAGCGATAGTTACCCAGGCGTTGGAGCGGTGAGGAGCTGGCGGTTCTGCGAGGCTAAGTCGCGGGCTGATGACGTAGGCGTAAATGCGCCGGACCGCTATTTATATGCGGGGCGCATGCGAAGTGGATCAGAGGCGGGACTGCGTGACGTGCGGCCGGGGAGGAGCGTGATTGGATGGCGCTCCATGGTATGGATATAGTGGGCGGAATGGGGTGGGGAAGAGAGGGATGGACGCGCCGGATACCTAAAAAGTGTGTGGCGCATATTAAGTGTGTCGGGAGCTGGAGCTGCGTGACGTGGGGCCGGGGAGGAGCGTGATCGGTGACGCTCCATCATGCCAGTGTAGGGGGCGGAGAGGGGCGGAATCGGGCGGAGTGGAAGGAGAGACACAGATGCGGTGTGGGGGGCGGAGATAGGGCAGAATAGGATGGAGAGGGGTGGGATGGAAGGAGGGATGTGGTGCTGATAGCCTGGATGTGTGTAAGATGGTAGGGGCGGGGAAGTGATATCTCAATGAGTAGGATAGTGGTATGGATAGGAGTACACATATGAAGGTATGTGGGATGATAAGTAGATGTTAGGAAAGGGGAAAAGTGTTGGTAGGAGGAGAGAAAGGAGATAGGGGGAAAGACTAAGAGGAGTAGGAGAGAGAAAAGGGAAATAGCAGAGGGGCTGTCAGGCTATGCACTGTCCATACTACCTGTCAGTCGCGGGAGCGGGCATGGGTCAAACCTGTGAGGAGGTATAAAGATGTTAAATCATGTTGAAAAGCAGGGATGTGATGACAAACAGCATACCACATCCTAAGTAAAGCATAAACATTACAAACAAATCATATTGAAATAAAGGTATCAATGGATACACTAGGATCGAAGTGCCCAGATAGTGGACGGAGATCAGAAGGTAGACCCGCTATAAATTAATTATACATTAGTTCGTACTCTCTGTTAAGTCCACTGGGTTCCAGTGTTCCCAAGGTGTGGATCCAGTAGGCCTCACGTTCCTTCAGTCTCTGGATCCGGTTGCCGCCCCGGCGTGCCGAGGGGATCTGTTCAAGTACCTGGTAGCGCAGTTGGGAAATATTGTGTTTGGCTGAGGTGAAGTGGGCTGGTATAGGTAGCAGAGTGCGGGCGCATCTAATGGTTGATTTGTGTTGTGAAATGCGGTCTCTTATATGCTGGGTGGTTTCACCAACGTAACCTAAGCCACAGGGGCACTTGATTAGATAGACAACATAGCTGCTATCGCATGTATGGAAGCCGTTAATTTTGAATTTCTTGCCTGTGTGGGGATGAGTAGCATAGGGACCTTTGGTGATATTTGAACATTGGTGACAATGGAGACAGGGGAATGTGCCTCTTTTTTGTGTTGCTAGAAAGGTCTGTTTGTTCACTCTATTGGTTGGTCCTATGTCGGCCCGTACTAGGCGGTCACGAAGGTTAGGTGATCTTTTGTGACACATGAGTGGTGGGTTCTGAAATTCAGTAATCTCAGGGTATGCTTGGGTCAAAATGTTCCAATGTCGTCTGATGTCTTGTTGGATGAGGGGTGAGAAGGGGTGGTAGGTATTGACAAATGCTATTCGTTTAGTCTCTGATCTAATCCGTCTGTTCGTGAAATCGATCCTAGTGTGGTCGGTCGTGTGACGTGGATAGCCTCTATTAGTAAACTTACTGGACATCTCGTCCAGTCGTGTCTGTCTGGTGGTAGTATCAGTGACAATGCGATTAACCCTACAGTACTGGGATTTGGGTAAGGAATTCTTAACCGATCGTGGGTGACAGCTAGAGAAGTGCAGGAGGCTATTCCTGTCGGTGGGTTTCACATAAAGGTCTGTGGTAAGTCTGCCAGTGTCATCCTTGATGACCTGTGTATCCAAAAAGCTGATGGTAGAGTTGTCATGATGTATGGTGAAATTCAGTCCTGGTGTATGGAGGTTGATGTCATTAAAGAATTCTAATAGTGTGTCTACGGTGCCTGTCCAGATACAGAAGATATCGTCAATGAATCTTTTCCAGAGTTTGATGTGGTGTGTCAGGCGGTGTGTGTAGATAACTGTGTTCTCAAAATTGGCCATAAATGCGTTAGCATACGGAGGTGCCACGTTAGAGCCCATCGCGGTGCCAGCCGTCTGTATATAGTACTGGTCACCAAACAGAAAATTTTTTTTTGTTAGAATGATCCGGAGAAGTTCAAGGCAGAAGTCCTTTTGAGACTGTGTCAATGTATGATCGTTGTCGAGAAGTATACTGGTGGCAATGATGCCGTCATTATGTGGGATGCACGTGTACAAACTGCAAACATCAAGGGTCACAAGGATACTGTCAGGGGGAACGGGGCTGGCCTCTTTTAGGTGGGTCAGAAAGTCGGATGTGTCTAACAAAAAAGACCGTGTTTGTCTGACTAGGGGTGTCAGGATTTTTTCCACAAATATGGCCAGAGGTGATAGGATGGAGTCGGTGGAGGCCACGATGGGGCGACCTGGTGGTTTCTGGAGGTTTTTGTGGATTTTGGGTAGGGTGTAGAACACCGGGGTCACTGGGTTGTTATTGGTAAGAAACTCTTGTAGATGATTGTCAATGGTTTTGGTTTGGATGAATCTATCTAGGATGGATTGGATGTCCCGAGAGATCTGTGGGGTGGGGTCCCTATCAATGGCCCTGTATGTATTTGTGTCATTGAGTTGTGATTGAATCTCAGTGATGTAGTAAGAGCGGTCTAAGACTACAATAGCCCCGCCCTTGTCTGCTGGTTTAATGATAAGATCCTTGTTTTTGGCCAATGTGTCAAGTGCTATGCGTTCAGTGTGGGGGAAGTTGTTTTGTAGATGGTAGTTCCCCTTGCGTATCTTGGCTATGGTTTGGTTGATATCTCTTTGAACTAAAGAGATATATGTTGCGATGGGGTGGTGGGTCCTGGGTGGGTTGTAGGAACTGCGATTGCGAAGTCCGACACCTTTCAGGGTGAACATCCCTGTTGGTGTTGGTCTTGCGGTGTCTGTAGGTAGTTTGTCAAAGTGGGCCCTCAAGCGCAATGTCCGGAAAAACCGGAAGAGTTCTTGATCGAGCTTGAAGCTATCAAATCGTGGTGTTGGGCAGAATGAGAGTCCCTTCTGTAGGAGGGACATCTCAGCTGGTGATAAAGTCTTAGAAGATATGTTATAGACAAGAGGTTCGGTTCCTACCTACAGACACCGCAAGACCAACACCAACAGGGATGTTCACCCTGAAAGGTGTCGGACTTCGCAATCGCAGTTCCTACAACCCACCCAGGACCCACCACCCCATCGAAACATATATCTCTTTAGTTCAAAGAGATATCAACCAAACCATAGCCAAGATACGCAAGGGGAACTACCGTCTACAAAACAACTTCCCCCACACTGAACGCATAGCACTTGACACATTGGCCAAAAACAAGGATCTTATCATTAAACCAGCAGACAAGGGCGGGGCTATTGTAGTCTTAGACCGCTCTTACTACATCACTGAGATTCAAACACAACTCAATGACACAAATACATACAGGGCCATTGATAGGGACCCCACCCCACAGATCTCTCGGGACATCCAATCCATCCTAGATAGATTCATCCAAACCAAAACCATTGACAATCATCTACAAGAGTTTCTTACCAATAACAACCCAGTGACCCCGGTGTTCTACACCCTACCCAAAATCCACAAAAACCTCCAGAAACCACCAGGTCGCCCCATCGTGGCCTCCACCGACTCCATCCTATCACCTCTGGCCATATTTGTGGAAAAAATCCTGACACCCCTAGTCAGACAAACACGGTCTTTTTTGTTAGACACATCCGACTTTCTGACCCACCTAAAAGAGGCCAGCCCCGTTCCCCCTGACAGTATCCTTGTGACCCTTGATGTTTGCAGTTTGTACACGTGCATCCCACATAATGACGGCATCATTGCCACCAGTATACTTCTCGACAACGATCATACATTGACACAGTCTCAAAAGGACTTCTGCCTTGAACTTCTCCGGATCATTCTAACAAAAAAAATTTTTCTGTTTGGTGACCAGTACTATATACAGACGGCTGGCACCGCGATGGGCTCTAACGTGGCACCTCCGTATGCTAACGCATTTATGGCCAATTTTGAGAACACAGTTATCTACACACACCGCCTGACACACCACATCAAACTCTGGAAAAGATTCATTGACGATATCTTCTGTATCTGGACAGGCACCGTAGACACACTATTAGAATTCTTTAATGACATCAACCTCCATACACCAGGACTGAATTTCACCATACATCATGACAACTCTACCATCAGCTTTTTGGATACACAGGTCATCAAGGATGACACTGGCAGACTTACCACAGACCTTTATGTGAAACCCACCGACAGGAATAGCCTCCTGCACTTCTCTAGCTGTCACCCACGATCGGTTAAGAATTCCTTACCCAAATCCCAGTACTGTAGGGTTAATCGCATTGTCACTGATACTACCACCAGACAGACACGACTGGACGAGATGTCCAGTAAGTTTACTAATAGAGGCTATCCACGTCACACGACCGACCACACTAGGATCGATTTCACGAACAGACGGATTAGATCAGAGACTAAACGAATAGCATTTGTCAATACCTACCACCCCTTCTCACCCCTCATCCAACAAGACATCAGACGACATTGGAACATTTTGACCCAAGCATACCCTGAGATTACTGAATTTCAGAACCCACCACTCATGTGTCACAAAAGATCACCTAACCTTCGTGACCGCCTAGTACGGGCCGACATAGGACCAACCAATAGAGTGAACAAACAGACCTTTCTAGCAACACAAAAAAGAGGCACATTCCCCTGTCTCCATTGTCACCAATGTTCAAATATCACCAAAGGTCCCTATGCTACTCATCCCCACACAGGCAAGAAATTCAAAATTAACGGCTTCCATACATGCGATAGCAGCTATGTTGTCTATCTAATCAAGTGCCCCTGTGGCTTAGGTTACGTTGGTGAAACCACCCAGCATATAAGAGACCGCATTTCACAACACAAATCAACCATTAGATGCGCCCGCACTCTGCTACCTATACCAGCCCACTTCACCTCAGCCAAACACAATATTTCCCAACTGCGCTACCAGGTACTTGAACAGATCCCCTCGGCACGCCGGGGCGGCAACCGGATCCAGAGACTGAAGGAACGTGAGGCCTACTGGATCCACACCTTGGGAACACTGGAACCCAGTGGACTTAACAGAGAGTACGAACTAATGTATAATTAATTTATAGCGGGTCTACCTTCTGATCTCCGTCCACTATCTGGGCACTTCGATCCTAGTGTATCCATTGATACCTTTATTTCAATATGATTTGTTTGTAATGTTTATGCTTTACTTAGGATGTGGTATGCTGTTTGTCATCACATCCCTGCTTTTCAACATGATTTAACATCTTTATACCTCCTCACAGGTTTGACCCATGCCCGCTCCCGCGACTGACAGGTAGTATGGACAGTGCATAGCCTGACAGCCCCTCTGCTATTTCCCTTTTCTCTCTCCTACTCCTCTTAGTCTTTCCCCCTATCTCCTTTCTCTCCTCCTACCAACACTTTTCCCCTTTCCTAACATCTACTTATCATCCCACATACCTTCATATGTGTACTCCTATCCATACCACTATCCTACTCATTGAGATATCACTTCCCCGCCCCTACCATCTTACACACATCCAGGCTATCAGCACCACATCCCTCCTTCCATCCCACCCCTCTCCATCCTATTCTGCCCTATCTCCGCCCCCCACACCGCATCTGTGTCTCTCCTTCCACTCCGCCCGATTCCGCCCCTCTCCGCCCCCTACACTGGCATGATGGAGCGTCACCGATCACGCTCCTCCCCGGCCCCACGTCACGCAGCTCCAGCTCCCGACACACTAAATATGCGCCACACACTTTTTAGGTATCCGGCGCGTCCATCCCTCTCTTCCCCACCCCATTCCGCCCACCATATCCATACCATGGAGCGCCATCCAATCACGCTCCTCCCCGGCCGCACGTCACGCAGTCCCGCCTCTGATCCACTGCGCATGCGCCCCGCATATAAATAGCGGTCCGGCGCATCTACGCCTACGTCATCAGCCCGCGACTTAGCCTCGCAGAACCGCCAGCTCCTCACCGCACCAACGCCTGGGTAACTATCGCTCCCCTCTCACCCTCTTCTGCTACATTGGCCACCATTGCTTACCTCCCTCTTCCCTCTCCAGCTTCACCATCCGGTGCCTCATCCCTCACATACAGTGTGGAACCCTACATCTCGCCCGGATCCGCTCTTCCAGGGTAAATATTCACCCCATCTCTACCCACTCATGCATTTGCCCTCCCCTCATCATTTAATATACCTCATTCCCCTCAGCAGGCGCAGCCTTGCCAGTACAGCTCCATCTCCTATCCTTGTTGACATCTACTTCCAGGTATTCCCTTTTACCTCTTCCTCCCTACATTTTCTTTCACCCCCCCTGTTTTTTTCCCCCTCTGGACTATAGTACCCTGACCTTGCACTGTTCTACTCCGTACTAATATTACTATGTAACAACATGTCTGAATTTGTATATATTACTAATTTTGTGCATATGCTCTCTCTGTAGCCATGGATTACACCACTGCTCTCTCCACTCATCCCCAGGCCTAGAATCTCCTTTAAATCCATTAGTTGTGCTCTTGTCGTACATACTCTGTTTATATACTCCCTATCTCATTTGTTATTGCTTATTTGCTATGTTCCCATGGGGTTTCTCCCCCATATCCCTTGTACCATGTACACCATTGCTACCATGATTTGTGTATAATATCTACCCTACTCTAGCACCATAACTTAATGTTTATCTCTGTATTTCATATTCATAGACTCCTTGAGAAAGGTGCATTCACCGAAACGTCGGGATATGTCTGTGTTCACCATTGTTACGCAATAAATGATGCACAAAAGCACTTGCAATTAATTACTCAAGACTACCTTGTCCTTATTTCCATATTTTGGAACCGGTGGATTACTATCTATACAAAATTTGGTCACTGTCTTGTGTGTTTTTTGTGAAAAACATCAAAATATCATGAAAAATTTGCACTTTACGAACTTTGAAATTCTCTGCTTCTAAAAAAAGAAAGTCATATCACATAAATTAGTTAGTAAGTTACATTATCAATATGTCCTCTTTATTCTGGCTTCATTTCGTAAACATATTTCACTTTTTCAGGGTGTTACCGGGCTTAGAAGTGTATCAGCAAATTATGAAATTTTCATAAAATTTCCAAAACTGATTTTTTTTAGGGTCCAGTTTTTTTTTAAAGTTGATTTAGGAGGCTTGTATACTGGAAACCCCCATAATTGACCCCATTCTGGAAACTAGACACCTTAAAGAATTAATCTAGGGGTATAATGAGCATTTTAATCCTACAAGGGCTGGAGGAAAGTATTCACAATTAGGCCGGAAAAAAATGGAAAATAGAAATTTTCCAACAATATATTTAAGATTAAAGTATCTCATTTTGATAATAAACATGAGAGAAAATGCACCACAAATTTTGTAACGCAGGTTCTCCTGAGTACAATGGTACCCCATATGTGGGCGTAAACCACTGTATGGGCACACAGCGGGGCTCAGAAGGGAAGGATCGCCAATTAGCATTTCCACTTCAGATTTTGCTGAAGAAGTTTCTGAGCGCCAGGTGAGTTTGCAGAGCCCCTATAGTGTCAGCAGAATAAACCCCCCCCCAAAAGTCACCCCATTTTGGAAAGTACACCCCTCAAAGAATATATCTTGGGGTGTTTTGACCATTTTGACCCCACAGGTATTAGAGGAAAGTATTCAAAAGAAGACAGTAAAAATGAAAAAATTAAATTTTTCCAATAATATGTTTGTTTGGTTTGAAGTTTCTCAATTTCACAAGGAAGAGGGGAGAAAACTCACCCCAATATATGTAAATCAGGTTCTCCTGAGTAGAACGGTACCCCATATGTGGGCATAAACCACTGTATGGGCACACAGCCGGGCTCAGAAGGAAGGGGGCGCCAATTAGCATTTTCGGTGCAAATTTTTCTGAAGAAGTTTCTGAGCGCCAGGTGCATTTGCAGTTCCCCTGTAGTGTCCGCAGAATAGAACCCCCCCCAAAAGTCACCCCATTTTGGAAATTACACCCCTCAAAGAGTACATCTTGGAGTGCAGTGAGCATTTTGACCCCACAGGTATTGGAGGAAAGTATTCAAAACTAGACCGTAAAAATGAAAAAAATAGAATTTCTCCAATAATATGTTCATTTAGTTTGAAATTTCTCAATTTCACAAGGAAGAGGGGAGAAAACTGACCCCAATATACACTCACCGGCCACTTTATTAGGTACACCTGTCCAACTGCACGTTACCACTTAATTTTTTAATCAGCCAATCACATGGCGGCAACTCAGTGCATTTAGGCATGTAGACATGGTCAAGACAATCTCCTGCAGTTCAAACCGAGCATCAGTATGGGGAAGAAAGGTTATTTGAGTGTCTTTGAACGTGGCATGGTTGTTGGTACCAGAAGGGCTGGTCTGAGTATTTCAGAAACTGCTGATCTACTGGGATTTTCACGCACAACCATCTCTAGTGTTTACAGAGAATGGTCCGAAAAAGGAAAAACATCCAGTGAGCGGCAGTTCTGTGGGCGGAAATGCCTTGTTGATGCCAGAGGTCAGAGAAGAATGGGCAGACTGGTTCGAGCTGATAGAAAGGCAACAGTGACTCAAATAGCCAACCGTTACAACCAAGGTAGGCAGAAGAGCATCTCTGAATGCACAGTACGTCGAACTTTGAGGCAGATGGGCTACAGCAGCAGAAGACCACACCGGGTGCCACTCCTTTCAGCTAAGAACAGGAAACTGAGGTTAAAATTTGCACAAGCTCATCGAAATTGGACAGTAGAAGATTGGAAAAACGTTGCCTGGTCTGATGAGTCTCGATTTCTGCTGCGACATTCGGATGGTAGGGTCAGAATTTGGCGTCAACAACATGAAAGCATGGATCCATCCTGCCTTGTATCAACGGTTCAGGCTGGTGGTGGTGGTGTCATAGTGTTGGGAATATTTTCTTGGCACTCTTTGGGCCCCTTGGTACCAATTGAGCATCGTTGCAACGCCACAGCCTACCTGAGTATTGTTGCTGACCATGTCCATCCCTTTATGACCACAATGTACCCAACATCTGATGGCTACTTTCAGCAGGATAATGCGCCATGTCATAAAGCTAGAATCAACTCAGACTGGTTTCTTGAACATGACAATGAGTTCACTGTACTCAAATGGCCTCCACAGTCACCAGATCTCAATCCAATAGAGCATCTTTGGGGTGTGGTGGAACGGGAGATTCGCATCATGGATGTGCAGCCGACAAATCTGCGGCAACTGTGTGATGCCATCATGTCAATATGGACCAAAATCTCTGAGGAATGCTTCCAGCACCTTGTTGAATCTATGCCACGAAGAATTGAGGCAGTTCTGAAGGCAAAAGGGGGTCCAACCAGTTACTAGCATGGTGTACCTAATAAAGTGGCCGGTGAGTGTATGTAACGCAGGTTCTCCTGAGTAGAACGGTACCCCATATGTGTAATTCAAGAAATGGGGGAGCTCACCTCGGTCAAATAAGACTGAAATAACAAGGTGTGCAGCTAAGTGTCCAAAAAACTATCACCAGAAAATAGAAAAAGGAAAAAAGCTGGACACTATATATTAAAGCGCACACCACTATTACAAAGAATATACCACTTTTATTGGAACAAAATACACATCACAACAGACAGCAGAATAAAAACAATTAAAAAACCACAAAGGTATATACAGAACAAAGTAGGGAAACAAAATACTTCCCTACTAAACCAGGGAATCTGGAATATTAATATTGCTCCACAAGAAAAAGGTATACCAAATAGACAACAGATATGGCTCCTCAATAAATACCAGTAATAAATATGAATATACTCAATAGATACTAATTATAAATATAAACAAACAAGAGTGCTGCAGTGCAAATGTGCAATAAACAATCATAGTATCTATAAATCATGAAATAGAAACCTGATATAAGGGAAGGGGGAGCCAAACCATAAGTATAACACTAGTACAACATGGGAGCAGATGCCCTGGTACAGACCCAACGCGTATCGCCACACACAGTGACTTCGTCAGAGGTCACCCATATGTGGGCGTAAACCACTGTATGGGCACACAGCAGGCCTCAGAAGGAAGGGAGCGCCAATTAGCATTTTCAGTGCATGATTTTTCTGAAGAAGTTTCTGAACGCCAGGTGCGTTTGCAGTACCCCTGTAATGTCTGCAGAAAAGAACCCCCCAAAAGTCACCCCATTTAGGAAAGTGCACCCCTCAAAGAATTCATCTTGGGGTGTGGTGAGCATTTTGACCCCACAGGTATTGGAGGAAAGTATTCAAAACTAGACAGTAAAAAAGAAAAAAATTTAATTTTTCCAATAACATGTTTGTTTAGTTTGAAATTTTTCAATTTCACTAGGAACAGGGGAGGAAAAGCACCCAAACATTTGTAACAGAGCTTCTCCTGAGTACAATGGTACCCCATATGTGGGCATATACCACTGTATGGGCACTGTATACGGGCAATCTGGGGTGGTTACGGGCAATCTGGGGTGGTTATGGGCAATCTGGGGTGGTTACGGGAAATCTGGGGGTGTTTACTGGCTATCTGGGGGTGTTCACTGGCAATCTGGGGGTGGGGATGGGCAATCTGGGGGTGGTGATGGGCAATCTGGGGGTGGTGACTGGCAATCTGGGGAGGTGACGGGCAATCTGGGGAGGTTGCGAGCAATCTGGGGTGGTGACAGGCAATTTGGGGTAGCTACGGGCAGTCTGTGGCAATCTGTGGTTGTTACGGGTAATATGTGGTAGTTAAAGGCTGTCTGCGATGGTTACGGGCTGTCTGTGATGGTTACGGGCAATTTGGGGTGGTTACGGGAAATCTGGGGGTGTTTACTGGCTATCTGGGGTGGTGATGGGCAATCTGGGGGTGGTGACGGGCAATCTGGGGTGGCGACGGGCAATCTGGGGTGGCGATGGGGAATCTGGGGTGGCGACGGGCAATTTGGGGTGGCGACGGACAATTTGGGTTGGTGACGGGCAATCTGGGGAGGTGACGGGCAATCTGGGGAGGTGGCCAGCAATCTGGGGTGTTGACAGGCAATTTGGGGTAGCTACTGGCAGTCTGTGGCAATCTGTGGTGGTTACGGGCTGTCTGCGATGGTTATGGGCTGTCTGCGATGGCTACGGGCTGTCTGCAATGGTTACGGGCTGTCTGCGATGGTTACGGGCAGTCTGCGATGGTTACGGGCAGTCTGCGAAGGTTACGGGCAATCTGGGGGGTTACGGGCAATCTGGGGGGTTACTGGCAATCTAGGGGGGCAACGGGCAATCTGGGGAGGCGACGGGCAATCTGGGGAGGTGGCCAGCAATCTGGGGTGTTGACAGGCAATTTGGGGTAGCTACTGGCAGTCTGTGGCAATCTGTGGTGGTTACGGGCTGTCTGCGATGGTTATGGGCTGTCTGCGATGGCTACGGGCTGTCTGCGATGGCTACGGGCTGTCTGCAATGGTTACGGGCTGTCTGCGAAGGTTACGGGCAATCTGGGGGTTACGGGCAATCTGGGGGGTTACTGGCAATCTGGGGGGCGACGGGCAATCTGGGGAGGTGACTGCCAATCTGTGGTGGTGACGGGCAATCTGAGGTGGTTACGGGTAATCTGGGGTGGTTACGGGTAATCTGGGGTGGTTATGGGTAATCTGGGGTGGTTACAGGTAATCCAGGGCACTTGACTTTGGTGACAGGTAAAAAAGTGTCGGCACCATTTGGAACAAGCAATCAGTGGTATATAGTATATACCGCTGATCGCTTGTACTGGGACCACACCGGGTGGTCCCCGATCATTGCCCCATGCTCTCTGCCACCTCTGGTGGTGGAGAGAATGGAGCTTTGATCATTTTTAGAAATTCCATCACTGTGAACAGAGTTTGTTCACAGTGATGGCGGCGGCCATCTTGGATCAGATGGCCGCCCAGGGAGGGGAGGGTCGGTGACCAGGTCACTAGGGTTAATTCTGGGGACAGGGGGGGCATGTTCTCATCTCCTCTCACCGTGGATTCACTGTGAGAAGAGATGAAAGCGTTCAGCTGCGCTGGCAATACCAAATATGTATAGGATTTGTGTTTTTGATCACTTTTATGTAATGTTTTATTGGGTATAGGGAATGTAATGCATCTTTATTATTGGGGGGGGGGGCTGGGGGGGCTGTGTTGTGTTTGGTGCACATTTTTTTCACTTTGTTTTACTTTACACTAGTGTACATTACTATACACTAGTGTAAAATACTTAGATCACTGATACAATACATTGCAGTACCTGATGTACTGCAATGTATTGTATCATGCCTCATGCTGACAGGCAATAGCCACAGCCACCCCTGTCAGCATGAGGCATCTCCATGGTGACCCCGGGGACCTTCATTAGGACCCCGGGATCACCATGGAGACGTCGGAGGACCGGACGGCACCGCGGGACATCGCGATCACGTAAGTGACCCACGGCCCCGTCCGGGATCCACCGGGACTGTCAGATGCCACTGCCATGGTTTGAGAGCGGCATTTAATGGGTTAAATTGCCCGTAGCGGAGAATCCTCCGCTCCGGGCAGTTACAGGAGGGTGTCAGCGGTCACACTGACCGCTGATCACCCGCTCTGCAGCCGCCGCCGGGCGGCTATTCGTTCCGATGCGTACGCCGTTAAAAGGCATACGCATCGGAATAAAGCCCATTAGTGCCAACCGTGAAAAGGCAGCATGGCGCTCACTAAGGGGTTAAAGTATCACTGTCTTTAAAATTTTTATTGCATAAATCAATAGTCCAAACGATTTTAAGAAACTTTGTAATTGGGTTTATTAGCCAAAAAAATTATTTTTATCATGAAAAAGCAGTTTGAAGCTCCTGATTCTGAGCAGTGGACAGCAGAAAGGAGAGAAGGGGGGGACCTGGGAAAAGGCTTTTTACATGCAGAAATTGGCATATTTGGCTAATAAACCCAAATACAAAGTTTCTTAAAATCGCTTGAACTATTGATTTCTGAAAAAAAAAAAAAAAATTAACTACAGTGACACTTTAACCCTTTAACCCCTAGACGACCCATGACGTAACCTTACGTCCTGGGTGTTTCTCCCGCTATGAAGCGTGCTCCGGAGCGGAGCGCGCTTCATAGCAGGTGGGGGCCGGCTGCAATCAGCAGCCGGGACCTCACCGGTAATGACACGCTGCAGCGATCGCGCTGCCGCGTGTCATTAACCCCTTAAACGATCGCGGTGGGACCGCGGCGTTTAAGTCTAAGTGACAGGGGGAGTCCACTGTCACTTCCCGATCGGTAAAACGGACTGCCGGAGGTCTCTTACCTGTCTCCGTGCGGTCCGATCGGCGATCTGCTACACTGAGCCTGCACAGGCAGGCTCAATGAGCAGAGCGCCGATAACACTGATCAATGCTATGCCTATGGCATAGCATTCATCAGTGTATAAATCAAAGTACTGTATGTACAAGTCCCCCAAAGGGACTTCAAAAGTGTAAAAAAAAAAAATTTCAAAACACTATTACACTACCCCAAAACCCCTCCCCCAATAAAAGTCTAAATCACCCCCCTTTCCCATTATATAAATAAAACATATAAAAATAAATAAATAGATAAACATATAATATACCGTAGCGTGCGTAATTGTCCGATCTATTAAAATATAACAAGCGTCATTGTGATCGGTAAACGGCGTACACGAAAAGAGGGGAAAAGTGCGCAGATTACCGATTTTATGTTACATTATATATTAAAAAAAATCAATAAAAAGTGATCAAAACGTCTGATCTTCACAAATATGGTATTAATAAAAACTAGAGATCATGGCGGAAAAAATGACACCCCATACAGCCCCGTAGGTGAAAAAATAAAAACGTTATAAGCGTCATAATAGGCCCATTTTATTAATATTTAATTGCCAAAAAAAAGGATTTTATAAAAATATACATATATAACATTAGAGAATCTGTGTAACCTGCATATGGTTGTGTTCGGGCTGACCTATAGAATAATAGTGTCATGTCGCTGTTACCATATAGTGCATTACGTAGACACAGGAACCCCCCAAACGTTACCATATTGCATTCTTATTTACGATTTCACCTATTTATATCTTTATAAATAATATATTTGGAATTCCATCATATATGTTATGGTAAAATGAAAGACGCTATTACATAGTACAACTATTCCTGTAAAAGCAAGCACTTACATGGCTTGTAGATAGAAAACTGAGAGTGCTAGAGCTCTTAGAAGGGGAGGAGGGAAAAACGGAAACACTAAGATCAAAATTTGCGCGGTCCACTGGGTCATTTTGGGCCTGGTCCTCAAAGGGTTAAGGACCGGGGCAATTTTGATTTTTGCGATTTTGTTTTTTCCTCCTTGTGCATAAAAGTGCATAGCAGTTGCATTTTTTCACCTAGAAACCCACATAAGCCCTTATTTTTTGCGCCACTAATTGTACTTTGCAATGACAGGCTGAATTTTTGCATAAAGTACACTGCAAAAGCAGGAAAAAATTCAATATGTGGTGAAATTGAAAAAAACCCACATTTTGTGTTTAGTGGATATGTGTTTTTACACCTATTGCCCTGGGGTAAAACTGACTTGTTATACATGTTCCACAAGTCGTTGCGATTAAAACGATATGTAACATGTATAACTTTTCTTGTATCTGATGGCCTGTAAAAAATTAAAACCATTGTTTACAAATATACGTTCCTTAAAATCGCTCCATTCCCAGGCTTACAGCGCTTTTATCCTTTGGTCTATGGGGCTGTGTCAGGTGTCATTTTTTGCGCTATGACATGTTCTTTCTATCGGTATCTTGATTTCGCATATACGACTTTTTGATCGCTTTTTATTAACATTTTTCTGGATTTGATGCGACCAAAAATGCACAATTGTTCACTTTGGGATTATTTAGCGCTTACGCAGTTTACCATACGAAATCAGGAATGTGATTAATTAATAGTTCGGGCGATTACGCACGCGGCGATACCAAACATGTTTGTTTATTTATTTACTTTTATTAACCCCTTCGTGCTGCAGCTAGTTTGGGCCTTAATGACCAGGCTAATTTTTTAAAATCTGACCTGTCTCACTTTATGCTCTTATAGCTCAGTGATGCTTTAACGTATGCTAGCGATTCTGAGATTGTTTTTTCGTGACATATGGCACTTTATGTTAGTGGCAAAATTTGGTCACTACTTTGTGTGTTTTTTGTGAAAAACATCAAAATATCATGAAAATTAAAAAAATTTGCATTTTATGAACTTTGAAATTCTCTGCTTCTAAAAAAAGAAAGTCGTAGCACATAAATTAGTTACTAAGTCACATTACCAATATGTCTTCTTTATTCTGGCATAATTTGGTAAACATATTTTACTTTTTTAGGGTGCTATGGGGCTTAGAAATTTATCAGCAAATTATCACATTTTCGTGAAACTGATTTTTTTAGGGACCAGTTCTTTTTTTAAATGGATTTAGAAGTCTGGTATCCTGAAAAACCCCATAAGTGACCCCATTTTGGAAACTACACACCTTAAAGAATTAATCTAGGGGTATAATGAGCATTTTAACCCTACAGGGGCTGGAGGAAAGTATTCACAATTAGGCAGTAAAAAAATTGAAAATTTAAATTTTCCAATAATATATACGTTTAGATTAAAGTTTCTCATTTTCAAAAGGAATATGAGACAAAAAGCACCCCAAAATTTGTAATGCAGGTTCTCTTGAGTACAACGGTACCCCATATGTGGGCGTAAACCACTGTATGGGCACACAGCAGGGCTCAGAAGGAAGGGAGCGCCAATTAGCTTTTCCAATGCAAATTTTGCTGAAGAAGTTTCTGAGCGCCAGGTGCGTTTGCAGAGCCCCTGTAGTGTCAGCGGAGAGAAAACCCCCCATAAGTCACCCCATTTTGGAAAGTACACCCCTCAAAGAATTCATCTTGGTGTGTGGTGACCATTTTGACCCCACAGGTATTACAGGAAAGTATTCAAAAGAAGACCGTAAAAATGAAAAACTCGAATTCTTCCAATAATATGTTCGTTTAGTTTGAAATTTCTCAATTTCACGAGGAACAAGAGGGAAAAAGTACCCCAAAATTTGTAACGCAGGTTCTCCTGAGTACAACGGTACCCCATATGTGGGCATAAACCACTGCATGGGCACACAGGAGGGCTCAGAAGGGAAGGAGCGCCAATTAGCTTTTTCAATGCAGATTTTGCTGCAGAAGTTTCCGAGCGCCAGGTGCGTTTGCAGTGCCCCTGTAGTGCCAGCGGAGTAAAATCTCGCCATAAGTCACTCCATTTTGGAAAGTGCACCCCTCAAAGTATTCATCTTGGTGTGTGGTGACCATTTTGACCCCACAGGTATTAGAGGAAAGTATTCAAAAGTAGACAGTAAAAATGAAAAACTCAAATTTTTCCAATATTATGTTCTTTTAGTTTGAAATTTCTCAATTTCACGAGGAACAAGAGGAAAAAAGTACCACAAAATTTTTAACGCAGGTTCTCCTGAGTACAATGGTACCCCATATGTGGGCGTAAACCACTGTATGGGCACACAGGAGGGCTCAAAAGGGAAGGAGCGCCAATTAGCTTTTTCAATGCAGATTTTGCTGAAGAAGTTTCCGAGTGCCAGGTGCGTTTGCAGAGCCCCTGTAGTGTCCGCAGAGTAAAATCTCCCAATAAGTCACTCCATTTTGGAAAGTGCACCCCTCATAGAATTTATTTTGGGGTGTGGTGAGCATTTTGACCCCATAGGTATTTGAGGAAAGTATTCAAAAGTAGACAGTAAAAATGAAAAACTCGAATTTTTCCAATAATATGTTCCTTTAGTTTGAAATTTCTCAATTTCACGAGGAACAGGAGAAAATTTGTCACCCCAATATATGTAAAGCAGGTTCTCCTGAGTAGAACAGTACCCCATATGTGGGCATAAACCACTGTATGGGCACACAGCCGGGCTCAGAAGGGAAGGAGCGCCAATAAGCATTTTCAGTGCAGATTTTTCTGAAGAAGTTTCTGAGCGCCAGGTGCGTTTGCTGAGCCCCTGTAGTGTCAGCAGAATAGATTCCCCCCAAAAGTCACCACATTTTGGAAAGAGCACCCCTCAAAGAATTCATCTTGGGGTGTGGTGACCATTTTTACCCCACAGGTATTAGAGGAAAGTATTCAAAATTGGCCAGTAAAAATGAAAAACTCGAATTTTTCCAATAATATGTTGGTTTAGTTTGAAATTTCTCAATTTGACGAGGAACAGGAGAGAAAACGTACCCCAAAATCTGTAACGCAGGTTCTGCTGAGTAAAACGGTACCTCATATGTGGGCATAAACCACTGTATGGGCACACAGCAGGGCTCAGAAGGAGCGCCAATTTACAGGAGCAAAACCGCAGCTAGTAATGGTTATTAGAATAGCGCAGTTACTAAAATAAAATAAAAAAAATTAGATAACAGGTAATGTGGGGTGGTTACGAACAACCTTGGGTGGTTATGGGCAACCTGAGGTGGTTACAGGTAATCTGGGGTGGTTACGGACAACATGGGGTGGTCACGGGCAACCTGCGGTGGTTACAGGCAACGCGGGGTGGTTACGGGCAACACGGGGTGGTTACGGGCAACGTGTGTTGGTTATGGGCAACGTGTGGTGGTCACGGGCAACCTGCTGTGGTTACAGGCAACGTGGGCTGGTTACAGGCAACGTGGGCTGGTTACAGGCAACGTGGGCTGGTAACGGGCAACGTGGGCTGGTTACGGGCAACCTGCAGTGCTTACAGACAATCTGAGGTGGATACGGGCAACGTGGGGTGGTTACGCGCAACCTGCAGTGCTTACTGACAATCTGGGGTGGTTACGGGCAACGTGGGGTGGTTACGGGCAACGTGGGGTGGTTACGGGCAATGTGGGGTGGTTACGGATAAACTGAAGTTCTTATAGGCAATCTGGGGTGGGTACCTGTAATCTGACATGGGCACCGCAATCTGGAGGGGGTCATTGGCAATTTGGGGTGGTCAGAGGCGACGTGTGGTGGTCAGAGGCGACGTGTGGTGGTCAGAGGCATCATGGCGTGGTCAGAGGCATCGTGGCGTGGTCAGAGGCATCGTGGCATGGGCAGAGGCATCGTGGCGTGGTCAGAGGCAACGCGCGGTGGTTACGTGCAATCTGGGGGGGTTACATGTAATCTGGCATGATTACGGGGAACCTGGGGGGTTATGTGCAACCTGGAAGGGTTACAGACAATCTGGGATTGTTACTGATAAACTGAAGTGCTTATAGGTAATCTGGGGTGGGTACATGTAATTTGGGGTGGTTACGGGCAATCTGGAGGGGGTCACTGGCAATTTGCGGTGGTTACGGGCAACGTGCGGTGGTTACGGGCAACGTGTGGTGGTTACGGGCAACGTGCGGTGGTTACGGGCAACGTGCGGTGGTTACGGGCAACGTGCGGTGGTTACGGGTAATCTGGGGAGGGGTTAGGGGTAATTTGGGAGTAAACTGCAATTATTACTATAATAAAAAGTGTGTGTTTTATTTTTTTTGTATGTTTGTCACTTTTTGTACTTTACATATTCATTTTCACTGTATTACTATGATTACTGTGATATTTTCTATCACAGTAATCATAGTTCAGTGACAGAGACCAAATTGGTCTCTGTCACTTTAAATTTTCAGAGTTGGCTGGTTGTGAAGCGCATGCGCACTTCATAACCAGCCAGGACATCGAGGAGGAAGGAGCTCCGTGGATCCGGTGAGTATATGGGGAAGGGGGGGTGACTGGGGGACGGGGGTGACAGGGGGGGTGGGGGGCGACTTGGGGGGTGGGGGGACATCACTTTTTATCCCCTGTCACCAATCATTCATGGTGACAGGGGATAAAAAGTGCCGGGAGCACATGGTACAAGCGATCAGCGGTATATAGTATATACCGCTGATCGCTTGTACCGGGACCAAACAGGGGGGTCCCCGATGACTGCCCCATGCTCTCCGCTACCTCCGGTGGCGGAGAGCATGGGGCTTTCATTTATTTTAACTTTTTCATCGCTGTGAACCGACGTTAGTCGGTTCACAGCGATGGCGGCGGCCATCTTGGAAATGATGGCCGCCGGGGGAGGGGGGTTAGTTATCGGGGCACTAGGGGGGTCTGATCTGGGGTCTGATATACACTTATTTCATCTCCCCCCGCCGTAGATTCACGGCGGGGGGAGATGAAAGGCGGCGGCAGCACCGGTAATCCCCTTTACCAACGGCCGCCGCTATAACGTTAATAGCGGCGATCGTCGGTAAGGGGGGGGGGCCGGGACGGACCGCACACACTGCCCCAACCCCTCAGCTACCTCCGGTAGCCGGGGGGATGGGGTGGGGGCCGTCCCGGCCCCGCAGCCTTATTCTCTGCCATCGCCGTAAAAAGCTGATGGCAGCAGAATAAGGACCATTAGTGACCGCCGTAGAAAGCCATATCGGCGGTCACTAAGGGGTTAATAACCTGGGAAAAGGGGGGTGATTCAGACTTTTATTAGGGGAGGGGGCTTTTTTTTATTAATAATGACACTTTTTTTTTTACTTTTACACTTATACTAGAAGCCCCCCTAGGGGACTTCTAGTATAAGTGCTTTGATCTCTCATAGAGATCTCTGCAGCATAGATATGCTGCAGAGATCCATGAGATAGGCACTCGTTTACTTCCGGCTGCTGCAGCCAGAAGTAAATGAGTGCCGAGCCGGGGACGGCGCCATCTTGGAGCGGTCCCCGGCCGGCTTCAGTTACGGAGATCGCTCCTCCGGGACAACATCCCGGAGGAGCGATCTCCCCACTAGACACCAGGGATGACGCTGCAAACGGTAATCAGATGCAGCTGTCAACTTTGACAGCTGCATCCGATTACTGTATTAGCGGGCACGGCGATCGGACCGTGCCCGCTAATACCTGCGGTCCCGGGCTACAAGCGGCACCCGGAACCGCCGCGGTTCAGAGCTAGCCAAGCTCTGAACGTCCTTACCGACCGATGGGCGTAAATATAAGCCCGCGGTCGTTAAGGGGTTAAAGATCTGCAGCTATCTATAGACTTAGGGCAACATTTTGTGGTTTTCTGAAGAAACTGCAGCTGTCTATAGACTAAGGGCGACATCTAGTGCTTTTCTGAAGGAACTGCAGCTGTCTATAGACTGAGAAAGACATCTAGTGATTTTCTGAAGGAACTGCAGCTATCTATAGACTTAGAGCGAAATCTACTGGTTTTCTGAAGGAACTGCAACTATCTAAAGACTAAGGGGGACATCTTGTGATATTCTGAATGAACTGCAGCTGTCTATAGACTAAGGGTGACATCTAGTGGTTTTCTGAATGAACTGCAGCTGTCTATAGACTACAGGAGACATCTAGTGCTTTTCTGGATAAATTGCAGCTGTCTATAGACTAAGGGCGACATCTAGTGGTTTTCTTAAGGAACTGCAGCTATCTATAGACTTAGGGCGACATCTAGTAGTTTTCTTAAGGAACTGCAGCTATCTATAGACTAAGGGTGACATTTAGTGGTTGTCTGAATGAACTGCAGCTGCCTATAGACTTAGAGCGACATCTAGTGGTTTTCTGTTGGAACTGCCGCTGTCTATAGACTAAGGGTGACATCTAGTAGTTTTCTGAAGGAACTGCAGCTGTCTATAGACTAAGGGCAAAATCTAGTGGTTTCTTAGGAAACTGCAGCTATCTATAGACTTGGGGCGATATCTAGTAGTTTTCTTTAGGAACTGCCACTGTCTATAGACTAAGGGTGACATCCAGTGGTTTTCTGAATGAACTGCAGCTGTCTATAGACTAAGTTCAACATCTAGAAGTTTTCTTAAAGGGGTAGTGCGACGCTAAGAAATTATTCACAAAATAACACACATTACAACAGTATACAACTTTGTAATGTATGTTATGTATGTGAATGGCCCCCTTCCCCGTGTTCCCCGTTCCCCACCCGTGGACCTGGAAGTGTAGTGCATTATACATACCTTATACATGTCGACCCCCGTCCGCCGTCTTCTGACAGTGGTGTAATCTTCGTGAGGCCAGCCGTCCCGCTCCTGCCATCCCTCATGCCGGCCCCCCTCTGCCGCATCATAACTGTGCTCAGCCGCGATTGGCTGAGCATAACTGTGCTCAGCCAATCACAGCTGAGCAGCTGATGATGCGTCACACGTCTCCCCAAAATTACATCTCTGTCAGAAGACGGGGGTAGACACGTATCAGGTATGTATAATGCACTACACTTCCGGGTCCATGGGCGGAGGTCGGGGAACACGGGGAAGGGGGCCATTCACATACATAACATTAATTACAAAGTTGTATAACTTTGTAATGTGTGTTACTTTTTGAATAATTTCTTAGCGCCGCACTACCCCTTTAATGAACTGCAGCTGAATCTATAGACTTAGGGCGAGTGTTTTTCTGAAGGAACTGCAACTATCTATAGACTAAAGGCAACATATTGTGATATTCTGAATGAACTGCAGCTGTCTATAGACTAAGGGCGACATTTAGTGGTTTTCTGAATGAACTGCAGCCGTCTATAGACTAAGGGTGACATCTAGTGGTTTTCTGAATGAACTGCAGCTGTCAATAAACAGGGCAACATCTAGTAGTTTTCTGTTATGTTCTGTAATGGTATCTCCATTCACTAGCGTTGGGTGCATATATGAGGACGGTTTTCTCGACTAGCTTATGAGATACACGTGAAACTAATGCTGATCCAAGGTGCCCAAGGTGCATTTCATCCAATCCGAGTTTCATTCCTAGCACATAGTCAAAAAATCGCCCTATTGACTTACAATGGAGTGTAAAAGATGTTTTTTACTCTGTCCCTTTAAGAGGTAGGAGTTTTTTTTTCCCACCCCAATCACCCACCAATCATCCCTTATGATTTTAACAACAACATAGGCGTCCTAAGAGTTCCACACAGGTTTACAACTTAAAAAACTTATCATCCACCAATATAATACTTCGCTTTCTTACTGTTCTCCAACTACCATCCTAAATATTATCTTTTTTTTTTTTTTTTTATCTCTTTATTTTATTTTCCACAAATAGGCTGGGTTCACACTATGTATATTTGAGGAGTGGATTGAAAACACAGAAAGGTTCTGTTCACATAATGTTGTAATTGAGTGGATGGCCATCATATAACGGTAAGCAACTTCCATTATTTCAATACAACAGCCGTTGTTTTAAAATAACAGCAAATATTTGCCATTAAATGACGGCCATCCACTCAATTACAGAAAAAATCTAACCCATCACCCAGTGGCATTAATACTGATTTACTCCAGTTTATACTTAAACCTGATACCCATCCAACCTCTTCAATCAACTTCATTACTACTGGTACACTTTTGCGGGGGTCCTCCAAGAATAACAAAACATCATCAGCATAGAGTGACACCCTATCCCCTCCACTCCCCGCCCCAAAGCCTATTATATCCGGCTCCGATCTAATCATCTGAGCAAGAGGCTCTATGCTAAGGGCGAAGAGTAGAGGGTACCCCGCCCCAACATAAAAAAATCTGACCTTTCCCCATTTACCAATACTGCCGCCCTAGGGTTTTTGTATAACAACTGAACCAGCTCTAAAAATCTAGGACCAAAACCAAAACGTTTAAGGACTTCCCATAAGTACCCCCACTCCACCCTGTCAAAGGCTTTAGTGGCGTCCAATGACAGGATGGAGTGGGCGCGCGGGGCATCCATCAACGACATATTCTCAAATAGTCTCCTAATATTATATTTAGCCATTCTCCCTGGTATAAAACCACATTGGTCCTCATGGACCAGTCCATTAATAACTTTTTGCAATCTAGATGACAACACTTCCGCTAATATTTTTGCATCCACGTTCATTAAAGAAATTGGACGGTAAGCTTCCATATCTGTTTTATTTTTATCTGGCTTCAAAATAAGAGAGACAATAGCTTCCTCCATCGAGGCAGGCAGCCGCCCTTCCCCGACCGAGGCTTCTATCACCTCCAACAGCTTTGGCAAGAGAACCTCCCGATGCCTGTTATATAGGGCATACGGAAGGCCATCTGTCCCTGGAACAGTGTCCCCTGGGGATTGATCCCAGGCATTATTTAACTCTTCAAGAGTTATCGGAGCATCTAAAACCATTTGCTGTTCTATTTTTAACTTGGAAAGACAACATCTATCTAATAGCTCGGTAACATCATTCCCCGGTATCACATGATCTGACATATAAACATCAGCAAAATAATTTCTAAACTGTTTCAGTATTTCTTTTGTGGTGTTAACTATATCTCCCGAGGCAGTTTTAATTGCCTGGATGTCCCTGCTGGTTACTTGATTTTTTACAATAGACATGAGACCTTTATTTGTAGCACCAGACCCCAAATAATTTTTCTTACCCCAAAAGGCCATCTGGCTCTTGGCTTTTTCTAGCAAGTACCTATCCAGGTCCTGTTTTGCTGCATCTAATTGATGGGCAGACTCCATCGAGCCATTCGTGTTATATTCCTCCTCCCTCAAACGTAAATTCTCCTCTAGCTTCCTTTCCTTAACCCTAAACCCTTTCTTAAGACTACTTATTACTCCATAATATTTCCTCCTAATCACTGCCTTTAGTGTATCCCACACCACCTGAAGTGAAGTCGAATTAACATTAATTTTCCAAGTTTCTTCAAATTCCTTACTCAACTCTCCTATATTAGGGATTAAGTCCAACCAGTGACTATTTATTCTTATATTAAATATTTTACTTATGCCCCCTGTGAATAACTCAAATAAAACTGGTGCATGATCTGATAAGCGCCTACTTAAGTGTTTAATATTTTTAACCTTGTGTGCCATAAGTCTATTTACCAACCCAAAGTCTATTCTTGATAGTGTACCCTTTGCCCTATTCCAGCACGTATACTCCTTTTTCTCTGGATTCCTATCTCTCCATATATTGTGCAATCCCTGTTCCAAAATTATATCCCCTAACCCTATTTTATGACAGTTAAGTACTGATCTGGTGCCCCTAAACCTATCCTTCTCCTCGTCCATCACCGCATTGAAATCTCCCATAACCAATACTGGTGTGCCTAAAAAATTCCTTGTGAATGAAAATAATTGTTCTAACACAAACAAATTAAAGGGAGGAGGGATATAAACAAACGCAAGAATACAAATAAGTCCCTCCAATCTACATAACAAAAAAACAAATCTGCCATCCTTATCAATTCTCTGCTCTATTAGTTCCCAGTTTATCTTTCTATGAATTAGCACCGTGACCCCCCTAGAATAACTGGAGTAAGTGGAATAATATTGATCTTCCCACCATGGCCTGTACAGTTTATTCTCAGTTTCAGTATTGAAATGAGTCTCAATCAAACAGACCACAGCAGGCAGATACCGTCTTATATATTCCAGGATTGCCTCCCGTTTCTGCCTTTCCCCTAGTCCACGCACATTCCAGGTTATAACCTTGGTCACCACCATCTATTCAGGAAGTAATTCAGTAATGAAAAAAGGGAAAAAAAGAAAAAAAACAACAGATCCCTCAGGTCATCTCCCCTCTCCTCTCTCGTCCCTCCCTCTACCCTCAACCTCCCCATCCCAAACCCCCCTTTGTGACCCGCATATCCATATAACACCCGGGTCCCTATACTTAACCATAAAACCTACCTACCTTTTTATATTCATCATATTTCATCAAAACACCTTTTGATCGAGCCATGTGGAGGGCTCCTTGGGTGAAAAAAAGAACTAAGCCCTTTCCTCAAACAGGATCCTAAGATGGAAAGAGCAAGGAGTATCTAATACCTTTTAGCTGCAATCTCTTCTTCATAGGGATTAGCTAAGGATTAGGGATTACTGCTCCATGAATTACACTGTTCATTAACTTCAGCAGACACCCTTGTTACCGTGTCTCACCCAGGCTAGTTCGAGGTATCACAGTGTCTCACAACAATCTCTGCCCCTTAATTACCGTTGCGACCTCTTGTGCCCTGGACGCACTTAGGGGTGTACTGCCACTGCACCCCTAACAGATTTTGCTACCCCGAATAATCAGGAGCCCTCTGCCTCTGGGACTCAATACAATAAGGTCCTGTGGAGCTTCCAATGGCTTGTCCCACCAAAGGCTATTGAGGGGTGTTTAATCGCAGGGCGCCTCCGACTCAGGCATCAGCCGCAGTTTCCGTCTCAGATCGGGGGGAGATATTGCAGCTTACCCCGTCCGGTCGCTCAGCTCCTAAACGTCAGGGCCTCTAGAGGTTAGCCGCACTACTCCCGCTCTTGTCGGTTCACAGCGCCTCGTTCTGACGTGTCTCTGACACGTGACCTAGACCTCCAGTCCGGGACCTCTCCACTCAAATCGCAGCAGATCTACGCCCCCTCACCACAAGAACCTCCAGCGACCAGATCCAAGCAATGTGGTGTCCTGGGGGGCATATCACCTCGTCCCGGCATCAATCAGCAAACAGTAGCTAGAGAGCCCACAGCCAGTCTCACATCCAGCGCCCGAGAACGGAGCCACTCTCCGGGCAGTCACCGGACGAAACCACCGGTCTCCACATGGATTCTCCCGGATCACCGAGGTATGCTAGGAGGGGCGTGTCTTAGCTCCGCCCCAAACTTCCGCTCCCTCCCTAAGTATTATCTTTACTGTTCTTATTCTACCATAACTTCTCTATCCAACCCCTCCCACCCCCTATCAGCTGGCAGGGAGAGGAAAAAAAAAACACACAACATACATAAATATGTAAAAATTTTAACTACTCTTAACAATATCCCTCCAATACTTTTCCCATTTTTCAACGTGTTCTTTTAAATTCTTATCCCTACTTTTCTTTATGTAAGTATTATGCCAGAGTTCATTCCTTAAGATTACGGTGCTTAGTTCTCTCCATTCCCTCACACTTGGAGCATTTGGGGATATCCAATTCCGCAATATAATCATCCGAGCTAAGATTTAGGAGTTAAACCCTAACTGTTCTAAGTTGCTTAGGGGGCACCTCATCCAACCAGTACTGAGTTTTTTCCCCAAGGTGCTAGGAATGAAACGTGTTTTTGCACGTCTTAGAAGTGATCTCTGCATTCCCATAGGAAATCAATGGTATCTCCATTCACTAGCGTCGGGTGCATATATGAGGACGGTTTTCTCGACTAGCTTAAGAGATACACGTGAAACTAATGCTGATCCAAGGTGCTCAAGGTGCATTTCATCCAACCTGCACTTAGTTTCATTCCTAGCACATAGTCAAAAAAATCGCCCTATTGACTTACAATGGAGTGCAAAAGATGTTTTTTCTCTGTCCCTTTAAGAGGTAGGAGTTAAACCTTAACTGTTCTTAGGTGCCCAGGGGGCACCTCATCCAACCAGCACTGAGTTTCATTCCTAGCACCTTGCACGTTTTAAAAGTGATCTCTGCATTCCCATAGGAAATCAATGGTATCGCCATTCACTAGTGTCGGGTGCATATATGAGGACAGTTTTCTCGACTAGCTTAAGAGATACACGTTGGGGCTCGGTTTAGCTGCCGAGGAGAGAGGACGTGTTTTCACAGCGCTCCTGTTTCAGCCTTAAACTAGCGACTATACAGCCCACGGAGCCCACGATCCTTTCACAGCCTGATTGAGTCTATTCTTCTGCCCTTCATCCACTATGACTTTGACATCCCGGAAGGCTACAGCGGCAGCACGGAGAAGATTGCAGTCCTCCCTCTCTGCCTCAACAACATCGCAACATGGTGCCAACCCCCTGTCAGCTCCATTCATGGACTTTTACACAGCGGTGACTGGAGCGGCGTGGCAGGCTTCTCCAGACTCACAGAATCACACTGTCGGGAACTGGGGGAGGCTCAGATGCCCCCCCCGTATGTACTTCAATACGGAGCTCTTGCAAAGCAGGTCAGAAGAGCTATGGTCCCGCTACTGAACACAGCAAGCCGACATCAACACCAGCCTCCTCTAGACGCCGCAGGACGAAACAATGTTCCCCACGCTCTACTACACAAGCAAGTATTTGTGCCCCTTCAGCTCCTGGGTCCATGCCAGCTCATGATTCTGGTCTTTTTTCTCCTATGCCTCCTCACAGACAGAGATCCCCAGCCTCCCCTCCTCCTGCAGCAGCGTTCTATAAGTCTGTGAGTGCACACTTAGAAGGACTGCCTTATCCTTCAACTCCATTAACGTCTTCCTCACTAAAAGACATATTATTGGCACTAGTTCAGTCCATGAATGCTGGTTTCGAACGTACCATTGCTGCTGTCAGGGACTCTATCCACGCCTTAGACCTAAGGGTTCAGAGACTGGAGGATACGATGGCTGTATTAATTGGCGAGTATAATGATCTGGTGGAATCACATTGGGACTTAGATGCTAAGCTACGTAAATTGAATACCAAACTGGCACAGGTAGAGGATCGCTCCAGAGCTAATAACGTCAAAATACAAGGTATTCCGGAATCTGTTCTGGCCCCAGACCTCCCTGCCTTTGCTCAGGGCCTTATTAAGGAACTACTACCAGAATGTACGCCTGGAGAGCTTACTCTTGACTGGGTGCACCGTATGCCTAGGCCCCGGAACTTGCCTACTGATATCCCCAGGGACACTGTGGTCCGTCTCCACGACATCCGTACCAAATGGGCAATACTCGCAGCCTCGCGGCAAAACAAAGGATTTCTCAGAGAAAAGGATGACATCTCGGTGTACTCCGATTTGTCAACAACTACGCTTGCCTGGTGCTGTTCATTGGCCCCGTTTACAGCTGCTCTACGGGAACACGCCATTTCCTATAAGTGGGGCTCTCCAGCGCGCATAAACGTGTTCAAAGGTGCCGATACTTTCTTGGTTCAGGATCTACAGACTGGACTGGATCTCTTAAGTGAATGGAATATACCGCCTGGCCCACAACGAGCTTTTGAATCGCCTTGTGGACGGAGAGGATCTATTGAATGAGACTTTTACACCACTGCCGCCGTACTCCTTTAGCAGTTTGTAGACTCAGCGGACTATTTATGCACCACTTAGTCTCCTCTGCTCCTCGGTTCCAATTGGACTTTGTGCCCCGCACCGTTAACTCATTACCTACGGGTTAACCGTCTTTGTTGTGCACCGCTTTGGTGTCTGTGTGTCCGTTTCACTGTCTGTGTGGTTCTTTTTGTCCTGTGTGTTGTTCTATGTTGTGCTCGTGGTACTAATGCTTCCTTTGTTATAGCCTTTCACTTACACATATGTGGGGAAGCCTCGCTTTTCTCTAGTGCTTGTTCTTGTCCATGCCTCTGTTCACTCGTGCACCCTCAGTGATTTACCGTTAGCACTGACGCTATGTTACCAGCCCTAGCCTTTTGTAGCAATGCCTGTTCCTACAGGTTGTTTTTTTTTTTTTTTTCCTTTCGGTGGCATAGTGTTATCAGCGATACAGAGCCGTTTCCGGCCACACTCCAGCACCACGTGGCTGCTCCTTTATTTCCTAGCTTGCTGCCCCTCTCATGTTTGGTGTCAAATACACAACATTTTCCTCTTTTATTTTTGTGTTCTTGTCTTCTGGTAATACACCTAGCGTCTCTGAGGTTGTTTCATGCTTTGGTTACAGCAATGTTTGATTGTTATATTTTCTTGACTCACCTACGTATGCTACCCTGCACACCTCATTACATATTGCACTGGTTATAGCGATAATTGTTGCCATAATTTTTTATATTTTCTTACATTTCCTGCACTTGTTATCCTGGATGCCTCATTCCATATTTGTCCTATGTAATTCTTGCCTTGTTTTTGTATGTATAAAAAAAATTCTGAAAATACTTAATAAAACACTTTAAAATTTTAAGGGATACATGTGAAACTAATGCTGATCCAAGGTGCCCAAAGTGCACCTCATCCAATCCGCACTTAGTTTCATTCCTAGCACATAGTAAAAAAGAATCGCCCCATTGACTTACAATGGAGTGTAAAAGATGTTTTTTCTCTGTCCCTTTAAGAGGTAGGAGTTAAACCTTAACTGTTCTTAGGTGCCCAGGGGGCACCTCATCCAACCAGCACTGAGTTTAATTCCTAGCACCTTGGGGCAAAAAGGTGTTTTTGCACGTCTTAGAAGTGATCTCTGCATTCCCATAGGTAATCAATGGTATCTCCATTCACTAGCGTTGAGTGCATATATGAGGACGGTTTTCTCGACTAGCTTAAGGCTGGGTTCACACTACGTATATTTCAGTCAGTATTGTGGTCCTCATATTGCAACCAAAACCAGGAGTGGATTGAAAACACAGAAAGGCTCTGTTCACACAATGTTGAAATCGAGAGGATGGCTGCCATTTAATGGCAAATATTTGCTGTTATTTTAAAACCGGCTGTTGTATTAAAATAATGGCAGTTATTTACTGTTATATGGCGGCTATTTACTCAATTTCAACATTGTGTGAACAGAGCCTTTCTGTGTTTTTAATCCACTCCTGGTTTTGGTTGCAATATGAGGACCACAATACTGACTGAAATATACGTAGTGTGAACCCAGCTTAAGAGATACATGTGAAACTAATGCTGATCCAAGGTGCCCAAGGTGCATTTCATTCAATCCGCACTTAGTTTCATTCCTAGCACATAGTCAAAAAATAGTCCCATTGACTTACAATGGAGTGTAAAAGATGTTTTTTCTCTGTCCCTTTAAGAGGTAGGAGTTAAACCTTAACTGTTCTTAGGTGCCCAGGGGGCACCTCATCCAACCAGCACTAAGGTTCATTCGGGGCACCTTGGGGGAAAAAGGTGTTTTTGCACGTCTTAGACGATACCATTGATTTCCTATGGGAATGCAGATATCTCTTCTAAGCCGTGCAAAAAGACGTTTTTGCCCCAAGGTGCAAGGAATGAAACTCCTTGGGTTGGATGAGGTGCCCCCTGGGCACCTAAGAACAGTTAAGGTTAAACTCCTACCTCTTAAAGGGTCAGAGAAAAAACACCTTTTGCACTCCATTGTAAGTCAATAGGGCGATTTTTTGGCTATGTGCTAGGAATGAAACTCAGTGTGGATTGGATGAGAGTAGGGATGAGCGAACTTTTGAAAAGTTCGGTTCGGTTCGATCCGGTGAAGTTTCATGAAGTTCGGCTTCGTCCGAACTGAAAACGAACCTTGCTGAATAATTGCAGCTACAATAGTGGGAGTGTGATAGGGTATAGTTAAGTTTAGTTGCAGTTGCTATTTCAATGAAAAAAGTGGGGGGGAAAAAGTGCAAAAATAATGAAAAAAAATTGAACAAAATCATAATAATTTATTATTATAATAATAATAATAATAATAATAATAAAACATCGTGAAAAAAAGTGCAAAAATAGTGACAAAAATATTTAAAAAAAAGTTTAGGAGGAGGATGTGGCAGCACCCAGGCCAGTATTGTTGAGAAGAGACAAGTTGAGCAGCAGGAGGAGGCAGCAGTAGATTGCTCGCCTCTCAGGCCAGTATTGTTGAGAAGAGACAAGTTGAGGAAAAGGAGGAGACAGCAGTAAATTGCTCGCCTCACAGGCCAGTATTATTGAGGAGAGACAAGTTGAGCAGCAGGAGGAGGCAGCAGTTGATTGATTCCAGGCCAGTATTATTAAAAACAGACAAGTTGAGAAGGAGGCAGTTGATTGCTCTCAGGCCAGTATTATTGAGGAGAGACAAGTTGAGCAGGAGGAGGCAGTTGATTGCTCTCCGGACAGTATTATTGAGGAGATACAAGTTGAGGAGCAGGAGGAGGGAGCAGTTGATTGATTCCAGGCCAGTATTATTGAGGAGAGACAAGTTGAGGAGCAGGAGGAGGCAGCAGTTGATTGATTGATTCAAGGCCAGTATTATTGAAAACAGAATACTTCAGGAGCAGGAGGCAGCAGCAGTTGATTGATTCTAGGCCAGTATTTTTAACAACAGACAAGTTGAGAAGAAGGAGGAGGCAGCACTTGATTGCTCTCAGGCCAGTATTATTGAGGAGAGACAAGTTGAGGAGCAGAAGGAGGCAGCAGTTGATTGATTCCAGGCCAGTATAATTGAGGATATATTAGGAAGAGCCCAGCACTCACCAAGTAAATTATGCTTCTTTATTGTAGTGCAGCAAACATATGGTACAAGGACGCGTTTCAGCCAAGCATGGCCTTTATCAGCCAAAGTATATGGGCAGGGCCAAACGTGATGACGTCACAAAGTGGGCGGACCAATGTAAAGACGTCAAGAAGTAAACAATATGGGGAAAACATCGGCTCGGCCATGGGAGCCAACATGACACCCCCGTATGCAAATGAATACATGGCCTTCTTTGAGAGCAACTTTGTATACACTAACAATGATTTCTGTAAATATGCCAAGACCTGGAAACGTTTTACTGATGACATGTTCTGTGTATGGGACGGTCCAAGGGAGTCTTTCGATGCATTTCTTTTAGCCATAAACTCTGTGTGGCCTGAACTCAAATTCACTATGTATTGCAGTCTCGAGTCAGTAGACTACCTTGACACTAGAGTGAGTAAGAAGGGTATGGGTAGACTGACCACTGACCTGTTTAGAAAGGCAACCGACAGAAACAGCCTTTTGCATTTTGACAGTGCACATCCTCTGACTGTTAAAAGATCCATCCCCAAGTCACAATTCCAATGGGTCAGACGCATCGTGGCAGACCCGGACACTAGGAACACAAGACTGGAGGAGATGGAAAGCAAGTTTCTGGAAAGGGGTTACCCCACACATTCTCAGAGAGGCCAGAGATGGGATCAGCAGACCCAGAGACACTAATGACACCACTAAGCACATACCCTTTGTCAGACAATACCACCCACTCACGCCCCCGGTTGACAATATCGTCCGCAAACATTGGGACATATTACAAGAGTCTTACCCCAATATCGCAGTTTTCCATACCCCCACCCCTCATATGTAACAAAAAAGCACCTAGCTTGTATAACAACTTGGTCAGAGCAGAGTGCTCCACTTCCACTGTGACACATGGACAAAGGGTCCTAGCTACCAGGAGACAGGGCACATTCCCTTGTCTACACTGTGCACAGTGTAGCAATGTTCTCAAGGGTAGTGAGGTACGCCATCCCCGCACAGGTCAGGCATTCAAAATTAAGGGCTATCACACTTGCACCACCAAGAATGTGGTATACTGTATTAAATGCCCATGCTGCCTACCGTATATTATGGAGACCATGACCGAGAGCATACAGTACCTGCTCGGCGGCGCGGCTGCAGTGAGGCTGCTGGCTCCGGTCCCGCTCAGATCAGGTACTGTATGCTCTCGGCGGCGGGATGCGGGCGGCGGCGGGCTGATGGGGGGATGTGGCCGGGATGGGGGGGATGCGTCGGGGATGCGACGGCTGGGCTGCGGGCACCAGGGAGTTAAAGCACATAATCACAGCGGGATGTCAATCCCACTGCGAATATGTGCTATCATAGGGGTGAATTGATACCGGATCCGCCGCGGTTCTCGCTTCGAATCCGCAGAAGTGAGATCCGCTGTGGATCCGGTAGGTGTGAAGGCATCCTAAAAACGCAAGTATACAGATTGCTTTATTGTGTTTGGCTGGGCTGAGGCTAGCTCAGTTTGGTGCTGTAGTTAGAGACTGTATTTCTGTTTAGTTAGCGCCTGGACAAGGCTAGGAATTTCTGTTTATGATTTGTGTTTGTATGTAAGCAACCTGCACAATAAAACTGGCAAGTAAGCCAGTCTAAACGTACTGCTGTGTCCTGAGTGTTCCGTGTTGGTGTGCCAAGTGGACTGGAAGACTGTGTCCTGTCTTTTACCCCAGAAAATTGTGTTCCAGCAAGCCTGGTGTGTTAAAATATATATATATATATATATATATATATATATATATATATATATATATATATATATATATATATATATTGTGAGATAGTGACTGGAGAAATAATAGATGGCAGGTATGTTTCTCCCAGATTTCTGTCATACGTATTATAGCTCCAGGGAGTGCCTAGTGTGTGTTTAGGTAAAACCTTATCTGGCTTTGCAAGGAAGCCAAAATAGGGCCTGGAGTTTTCTGGATTGGGGAAGAGTTGGGTGGGTTCCCCAATCCATAGTCCACTGCTGGTAGTGGACTAGGCTGAGACCTAATCAGCTGCACCTGCAGCCGCTGCATATAGAGAAGCCAGACAGGGTGATCAGCCTCCTCCTCCTCAGTCCTGTGTCATGCCTGAAGGTGCCAAACTGCTATGTGAGTAGCTGTACCAGTGCCTGGTAGTAAGGTTCTGGAGTTAGTTAGTAATTAACTGTTTAGTTAGTGCTCAGACGAGCAGGGTTTTGTTTCGTGTTTTGCCATTGAACCTGCCTGATGTGTAAAGGCTGTTTATTTTCTGTTGCCGGCACCACAATAAACTGGACTTTTATTATTGGACTTTATGCCTGAGTGTCCCTGTCTCTGTCTGCCAAATGAGTCAATCCTGCGTATACCACAGCTAATTCCCACTATATATATAGCTAATTCCCCTTACTGGGTCAAGTAAGGGTACAGAAAGTTATTGATTGCTTGGACTTTAAAGTGGGTAGGGGAAAAACCCCTGATGGGGTATGGGAGTGACCTCCCACCCTCGCTTTTGTCACTCCCAAAAAACCTTACCCTATGGGTACCTTCACATGTGGCTGTGGGTCTGCTGAGTAAAATCCACAGGGCATTTTTGTACCGTTCAACAAATGGCGTTCAGAACTAGGGTGCCGTCCTGACATACGCAGTTCTGCGCTGAACTGGGTATTTGCGTCCAGTCCCATAGTACTGAAGGTAGCATAAAATCAGCCAACGATGCGCTGTGGATTTTAGCCAGCACAGAACCCCAAAAATGATCCCCATTGTAAAGGCATCCGTAAATAAGGCAAGTTAACCTGCCTTTCAGCAACTGTTTGTTGCTGTAACTAACTGTGGAGGTGTTTTTATATCACAGTTGAAGGACAGTAGCCTCCGTGATATATACACCATAGACAGCCTTATTCCACGCGTGACTGCATGAGAGGCGTGAAATCATTTGCACACAGAACCCCACCGGGATTTGCGGTGCAAGATTTCACTACTCTCATGACATCCAGTTAGTACCCGCTCACAAAACTGTGAGTAGTGTTGCTTGGCACGGGTGCCAGAGATAGAACCCCACGTCTATAGTTCACAAAAGGTGAAATCCCCACTTTGTGAAGCATAGTCGTGGGGAATATTTTAGGGTTGCTACTGTTCTTGGGGTATGGGTTGGACGGTGCACTGTTGTGAGGCATTAATCTGGTGTTGAGATGTTAAATGGCCAACACACCATGGGCATTAAATTTGGAGATGGGGATCTGTTTTTTCAAATGTATCCGAATTAAGTAGGGAATTTTAAGGTGATTTTTTAAAATTTGGGGTCTAAGGGGGGAACATTACTTAATAAGTTAAATTACTGATTTTTATGTCGGGCACATATTTAGGATATTAAGGTAAATTTCTTGGATACATGGATTGCCATGCAAGACGGGTGACTGATGACTTAGTCATTCACATCAGTCAGCATCTCCACACTGTGACAAGAGAGCCTCGTTCCTTGCGGTGTTACGATGTTATTCGCCGCACTGAATACCCTCTCTGATGCCACACTACTGGCTGGGCAGGACAGCAGAGCCAAGGAAAACTCTGCCAGTTGAGGCCAAATCTCCAGTTTCTCTGCCCAGTAATGCACGGGGTCGGTGACACTTTGGAGCAGGGTACAATCGAGGTAGGCAGTGACCTGGTGGCTGAGCTCATGCTGGTCCACGACATGAGTCTGGTGCTGTGTCCTATCTTCGCCAGCTGGCTGCATGAAATCGCTCATGAGGGCTTGCAAGCTGTAGCGAATTCTGACGCCTCCACTAGTGGTGGTGGGAGTGGAGCGCGCTGGTTCCCCCCGAGAGGAGGTTGTCTGGAAACCTGGCTGGTCTTGCAGGTAAGTTGAGACCAGCTGACTGGTGAGCATGTCCCTGTAGTACACCAGTTTAGCCTCCGTCTGTGATGGATCCAACAGGGTGGCCAGCCAGTATTGGTCCCTCTGGCAGATGTCCACAATCTGGCTATCATTCCGCAGACACTCCTGCAGACACCTTGCCATCTTCACCAAGGACAATGAGCGCCTCTCCTCTCCACTGTCCTCGGTATAGTTCCAGGGTCTGCTGGGGTCTTCCTCCTCTTCCTCTACCACCTCATCCTCCATCATCTCCTGTGATGGAGAGGCAGAGAAGCCAGGTGGCGGTATGCGGAATGGCTGTGTTAGGACGGGGACTGGGAAGACCAATAGACAGTGCAGTCCCTACCGATGACACCTGCCCCAGCTGTCCCTACCTGCTTGTCACACTCTGCCCTAGGCGGCAGCGGACAACTTGGTGGCGTTCCCTCACCTGCGGTAAAGTGAGGCACACAAAACAAGACAAGACTAATACACACAATAAAGGGGTAGTCAGTAGTCCAAGTCAGCAACGTTCGGTATACTCAGGTACAAAATCAGAGTCCAAAAGAATAGTCGAGGTCCAAAAGTTAGAGGTCAGGAAAACAGAATAAACAGGTCAGAGGAATGGTAGATCAAGATGCACTAGTGTTACTAGGCTCTTTCACAGGCAAGGAACTTGAGGCAAGTGATTGTACTTATAGGACTAGAAGTCCCAGCCCAGCCCAGCCCAGATACTGACATCTGACTGGGAGAGTCAGCTGTCAGTTAAATCACTGAGATCACAAACACCTAGTGCTGATCTGCAGAGGGAGTGCAGCACTGGACACTCCTACATCCAGTAATATCACAGCAGAGAAAAAAAAATCAAAAGCAGCCTGACTGCTATGGACGCCATGCTGAACGCACGGCTCGAGTCCTAACAGAACCCCCTCCCTGAGGAGGGGCCTCCGGACCCTCACGAGGACCTCCAGGCTTAGTAGGGAATGTTAAATGAAATTTTCTAAGTAAGTCAGGGGCATGGAGATCTTGTGCAGTCACCCAAGTACGCTCCTCAGGGCCATAACTCTTCCAGTGGACCAGATATTGGACAGAGTTGCGCATCCTCCTAGAGTCTAGGGTGCGCTCAATCTTAAACTCGATTTCTCCTTGGACAACCACTGGAGGGGAGGAGAACAAGCAACCACTGGAGGAGTGTATTTTTTTAGCAGACTTTTGTGAAAGACTGGATGTACCCGCAGCGAGCGTGGCAATTGTAACTTGTACGAGACGGGATTGAGCACTTCAACAATTGGAAAGGGTCCAATAAATCTGTTGGCCAACTTAGCAGATGGTACCTGGAGATGCAGATTTTTAGTAGAAAGCCATACACTCTCTCCCACAACATAGTCAGGCCCTGGATGGCGCTACGATTGGCAAACAATGTGTGTTGTATTTGTGAGGCAGTTAGAGTCGCCAGACTCTCTGCCCACACTGTGCACAGTTTTTGTGTCAGGTCTTTAACAGATGGAAAGTGTGTTTCAGGATTTGGTAATGCGGAAAATCTAGGGTGGAAAGCATAATTACAGAAGAATGGTATTTGTTGAGTAGAGGCATTGACATGATTATTCAAGGCGAATTCTGCCATTGGCAGATACTCGGACCACTTATACTGATTGTCAGATACATAACATATCTCAAATATTGAATTACAGATCGGTTCATGCGCTCCGTCTGACCATTGGTCTCCGGATGGAACGCCGATGATTGTGACAAGGAAATACCTAGATGATCGCAGAATGCCCTCCAGAATCTAGATACGAACTGCACACCACGGTCAGATACTATGTTGGTGAGTATACCATGTGGTCGAAGGACGTGACGCGTAAACAATTTAGCTAGAGTTTTGGCATTAGGAAGTTTCTTTAAAGCCACCAAGTGACACATTTTACTAAAACGGTCCACCACAACCCAGATTACCGTCTTCCCCTGTGACGGAGGAAGATCAGTAACGAAATAAATCGAGAGATGGGACCAGGGACGAGCAGGCAATGACATGGGTTGCAATAACCCTTCTGGCAGAGACCTTGGGGTTTTAGTTCGAGCACATATCTCACAAGACTTGACATATTCCTTTACATCTTTCTGCCATGATGGCCACCAACACGAACGGGACAGTAAATAACCTGTGCCGGCAATACCAGGATGACCCGCTAGACTTGATCCATGCACCTCTTTCAGAACTGCTAACCTCAGATTCAAGGGCACAAATAAACTGTCCATAGGGACATCTGGTGGTGCGTCCCCCTGGGAACTCAGGATAGCATTAGTTAGATCAACGGACATACTAGCCACAATGGTACCGGAGGGCAAGATATTCTCGGGTTCCTTCTTGACTGTTTTTCCATCCCCGAAACTTCTAGACAGAGCATCAGCTTTAACCCCTTGCCTCCGCAGCCTGTTTTGGCCTTAATGACCAGGCTCATTTTTCAAAATCTGACCTGTCTCACTTTATGCACTTATAGCTCAGTGATGCTTTAACGTATGCTAGCGATTCTGAGATTGTTTTTTTGTCACATATGGCACTTTATATTAGTGGCAAAATTTGGTCATCAAAATATCATGAAAAATTTGAAAATTTTGCATTTTATGAACTTCTGAAATTCTCTGCTTCTAAAAAAGGAAGTCATAGCACATAAATTAGTTACTAAATCACATTACCAATATGTCCTCTTTATTCTGGCATAATTTGGGAAACATATTTTACTTTTTAAGGCTGTTATGGGGCTTAGAAATTTATTAGCAAATTATCACATTTTGTGAAAGTTTCCAAAACTGATTTTTTTTAGGGACCAGTTCTTTTTTTAAGTTGATTTAGGAGGCTTGTATACTGGAAACCCCCATAAGTGACCCCATTTTGGAAACTAGACACCTTAAAGAATTAATCTAGGGGTATAATGAGCATTTTAACCCTACAGGGGCTGGAGGAAAGTATTCACAATTAGGCCTTAAAGAAATTGAAAATTTTAATTTTCCAATAATATATATGTTTAGATTAAAGTTTCTCCTTTCCAAAAGGAACATGAGAGAATCTGCACCCCAAAATTTGTAACACAGGTTCTCTTGAGTACAACGGTACCCCATATGTGGGCGTAAACCACTGTATGGGCACACAGCCGGGCTCAGAAGAGAAGGAGCGCCAATTAGCTTTTTTAATGCAGATTTTTCTGAAAAAGTTTGAGCGCCAGGTGCGTTTGCAGTGCCCCTGTAGTGTCAGCAGAATAGAATCCCCCCAAAAGTCACCCCATTTTCGAAAGTACACCCCTCAAAGAATTCATCTTGGGGTAGGATGAGCATTTTGACCCCACAGGTGTTAGAGGAAAGTATTCAAAATTAGACAGTAAAAATGAAAAACACGAATTTTTCCAATAATATGTTCATTTAGTTTGAAATTTCTCAATTTCACGAGGAACAAGAGAAAAAAAGTACCCCAAAATTTGTAAAGCAGGTTCTCCTAAATACAATACATTCGTTTAGTTTGAAATTTCTCAATTTCACAAGGAACATGAGAGAATCCGCACCCCAAAATTTGTAACGCAGGTTCTCCTGAGTACAACGGTACCCCATATGGGGGCATAAACCACTGTATGGGCACACAGCGGGGCTCAGAAGGGAAGGAGCGCCAATTAGCATTTTCAGTTCAGATTTTGCTGAAGAAGTTTCTGAGCGCCAGGTGCGTTTGCAGAGCCCCTGTAGTGTCCGTAGAAGAGAACCCCCCCCAAAAGTCACCCCATTTTGGAAAGTACACCCCTCAAAGAATTCATCTTGGGGTGTGGTGACCATTTTGACCCCACAGGTATTAGAGGAAAGTATTTAAAATTAAACAGTAAAAATGAAAAACTCGAATTTTTCCAATAATATGTTCGTTTAGTTTAAAATTTCTCAATTTCACAAGGAACATGAGAGAATCCGCACCCCAAAATTTGTAACGCAGGTTCTCCTAAGTACAACAGTACCTGATATGGGGGCATAAACCACTGTATGGGCACACAGGAGGGCTCAGAAGGAAGGGAGCGCCAATTAGCATTTTCAGTTCAGATTTTGCTGAAGAAGTTTCTGAGCCCCAGGTGCGTTTGCAGTGCCCCTGTAGTGTACGCAGAAGAGAACCCCCCCAAAAGTCACCCCATTTTGGAAAGTGCACCCCTCAAAGAATTCCTCTTGGGGTGTGGTGACCATTTTGACCCCACAGGTATTAGAGGAAAGTATTCAAAATAAGACAGTAAAATTGAAAAGAATTTTTCCAATAATATGTTTGTTTAGTTTGAAATTTCTCAATTTCATGAGGAACAGGAGAGAAGCTGCATGCCCAAACCTGTAACGCAGGTTCCCCTGAGTAGAACGGTACCCCATATGTGGGCATAAACCACTGTATGGGCACCCAGCCGGGCTCAGAAGGGAAGGAGCGCCAATTAGCATTTTCAGTGCAGATTTTTCCGAAGAAGTTTCTGAGCGCCAGGTGCGTTTGCAGTGCCCCTGTAGTGTCAGCAGAAGAGAACCCCCCCAAAAGTCACCCCATTTAGGAAAGTACACCGTTCAAAGAATTCATCTTGGGGTGCAGTGAGCGGTTTGACCCCACAGGTATTAGAGGAAAGTATTCAAAATAAGACAGTAAAAATGAAAAACTCGAATTTTTCCAATATATGTTCGTTTAGTTTAAAATTTCTCAATTTCACGAGGAATGGGAGAAAAAATGTACCCCAAAATCTGTAACGCAGGTTCTCCTGAGTACAACGGTACCCCATATGTGGGCATAAACCACTGTATGGGCACACAGCAGGGCTCAGAAGGAAGGGAGCGCCAATTTGCTGGAGCAAAACCGCAGCTAGTAATGGTTAATAGAATAGCGCAGTTACTAAAATACAATAAAAAAATGAGATTACAGGTAATGTGGGGTAGTTACGGATAATCTGGGGTGGTTATGGGCAACCTGCGGTGGTTACAGGCAACCCGCGGTAATTACGGGCAACGTGGGGTGGTAACGGGCAACGTGGGGTGGTAACGGGCAACGTGGGGTGGTTACGGATAAACTGAAGTGCTTATAGGTAATCTGGGATGGGAACCTGTAACGTGCGGTGGTCGGGGGCAACGTGCGGTGGTTGGAGGCAACGTGCGGTGGTCGAGGGCAACGTGCGGTGGTCGGGGGCAACGTGCGGTGGTCGGGGGCAACGTGCGGTGGTCAGAGGCAACGTGCGGTGGTTAGAGGCAATCTGGGGGGAATTACATGTGATTAGGGGCAACCTGGGGGGGTTACAGACAATCTGCGGTGGTTACGGGCAACATGGGGTGGTTACAGACAATCTGGGGTGGTTACGGATAAACGGAAGTGCTTATAGGTAATCAGGGGTGGGTACATGTAATTTTGGGTGGTTACGGCAATCTGGAGGGGGTCACTGGCAACGTGTGTGAGTTAGAGGCAACGTGCAGTGGTTAGAGGCAACGTGCGGTGGTTACGTGTAATATGGGGGGTTACGGGCAATCGGGGCTGATTACGGACCATCTGGAGGGGCTCACTGGCAATTTGGGGTGGTTACAGGCAACGTGCGGTGGTTATGGGCAACGTGCGGTGGTTATGGGCAACGTGCGGTGGTTATGGGCAACGTGCGGTGGTTATGGGCAATGTGTGGTGGTTATAGGCAATGTGCGGTGGTTATGGGCAACGTGCGGTGGTTATGGGCAACGTGCGGTGGTTAGTGGCAACGTGCGGTGGTTAGTGGCAGCGTGCGGTGGTTATGGGCAACGTGCGGTGGTTAGTGGCAACGTGCGGTGGTTAGTGGCAACGTGCGGTGGTTATGGGCAACGTGCGGTGATTACGTGCAATCTGGGGCAGATACGGGCAATCTGGGGCGGATATGGGCAACCTGCGGTGGTTACGGGTAATTTGGGGGGGCTAGGGGTAATCTGGGAGTAAACTGCAATTATTACTATAATAAAAAGTGTGTGTTTTATTTTTTTGTATGTTTGTCACTTTTTGTACTTTATACATTAATTTTCACTGTATTCCTATGATTACTGTGATATTTTCTATCACAGTAATCATAGTTCAGTGACAGAGACCAAATTGGTCTCTGTCACTTTAAATTTTCTGAGATAACTGATTCTGGAGCGCATGCGCACTTCAGAATCAGCCTGGACGTCGAGGAGGACGGAGCTCCGTGGATCAGGTAACGTATGTGGGGAAGGGGGGGTGACTGGGGGACGGGGGTGACTGGGGGGGTGGGGGGCGACTTGGGGGGGGGGGGCACGGTGACACTTTTTATCCCCTGTCACCAATGATTTATGGTGACAGGGGATAAAAAGTGCTGATCAGCACTGGGAACAGGCGATCGGCGGTATATAGTATATACTGCCGATCGCCTGCTCCGGGACCACACGGGGGGGTCCCCGATCACTGCCCCATGCAGGGCCGCCATCAGGAATTTCGGGGCCCCATACAACCAAAGTGTCTGGGCCCCCCACATTAATAAAAAAAAAAAAAAAAAAATTGTGTGTTTGCCCCACGCCTTGCTGGGAGGTATAATTTGGTTCAGATCAATTCTAGAGAACTGGCTCATATTCCCCATTTTCCCCAGTGGCTTAAAATGTAACCTCTGTTATACAGTTATAAAATTGTAGAAATTAAATGTGAACAAGGTGCAATTCAAATAGACACTTACTTGTATAGCTGCCTCTTGTGCTCTGTATGCAGTGCATTATATTCACCCCTGCAACGTACAATTTATAGCGTGTCTACAAGCCCAGCGGGGCTCATTATGATGGAGACTAAAACTTATACAAGAGTGGGGTAGGGGTTCCCCTGTATTCAGAATGCTGTTGAGTACTAGGCAATGCCCCGTTTGGGGTTATTGAATTTCGAGGGTCTGGGGGGGGCTGTTTGATTTGTATATGTTCACCAATATCCCCCCCCCCCCGGTATGCTCACTAACATAGAATATGTTGATAAGGCTAATATAATGAGGCTGTTCCATGTTAGTGAGCATATACAAATCATCCCCCCCCCAGGCAGACTAGTTTAGCTCACCCAAGCCAGTGATAGCGAATACATGGCGGTGAGAACGCTTTCTAGGAGATCCTGTTTGTGCAGCAGAGGTGTCTTTATCCTGCTCTGCATAGACCCTCGAAATTCAATAATCCCAGATGGGGCATTGCCTAGCACTCAACAGCATTCTGAATACAGGGGAACCCCTACCCCACTTTGTATAAGTTTTAGTCTCCATCATAATGAGCCCCGCTGGGCTTGTAGACACGCTATAAATTGTACGTTGCAAGGGTGAATATAATGCACTGCATACAGAGCACAAGAGGCAGCTATACAAGTAAGTGTCTATTTGAATTGCACCTTGTTCACATTTAATTTCTACAATTTTATAACCGTATAACAGAGGTTACATTTTAAGCCACTGGGGAAAATGGGGTATATGTGCCAGTTCTCTAGAATTGATCTCACACACAGACACCAGCACACATGTATACAGACATACAGACACCAGCACACATGTATACAGACACCAGCACACATGTATACAGACATACAGACACCAGCACACATGTATACACACATACAGACACCAGCACACCAGGGCACGATGAAGTTTGAACTTCTGCAACCTGGAGAAATCACCTGATATCACCTGCAGTCCTATGTAACACCACATAACACAGTGGTATCTCTGAGTACAGATAATGTAGTAGATTTCACCTGCAGTCCCATGTAACAGCACAGATAACACAGTGATACCTCTGAGTATAGATCATGTAGTAGATGTCACCTGCAGTCCTATGTAACAGCACAGATAACACAGTGATATCCCTCTGAGTACAGATAATGTAGATGTCACCTGCAGTCCTATGTAACACCACAGATAACACAGTGATATCTCTGAGTACAGATAATGTAGTAGTCACCTGCAGTCCTATGTAACACCACAGATAACACAGTGATATCTCTTGAGTACAGATAATGTAGTAGCTGTCACCTGCAGTCCTATGTAACACTACAGATAACACAGTGATATCTCTGAGTACAGATAATGTAGTAGTCACCTGCAGTCCTATGTAACACAACAGATAACACAGTGATATCTCTGAGTACAGATAATGTAGTAGCTGTCACCTCGGGGCGCCCCTACTAAATGATGTTCTACAAAATAAGAAAAGTGTCATACAGTGACTCACCGGTGACGTCTTCTTTGATCTGAGGCGTCACTTTCCCTTTTCCTCTCCATCCGGCCCAGACCTCCATGATGATTCCTTCCAGATACGTTTCATCCCCTTAGAACCTGCGAGACAAACAATTTAGGCTCCGCACATTTCTAGCAACTTCCTTTCCTTTCTCCCCCCTGTAGGCTCCCAAAGTAACTGCGCTGTGTGGGATGCCCCCTGTATGTAGGATCCCCTGCTGTGCCCCCTGTATGTAGGATTCCCAGCTGTGCCCCCCATGAGCTAATAATGCCCCTAGAGGTGGCCCCCATGAACTAATAATGCCCCCAGAGGTGCCCCCCATATACTAATAATGCCCCCAGAGGTGCGCCCATGAGCTAATAATGCCCCCAGAGGTGCGCCCATACACTAATAATGCCCCCAGAGGTGCGCCCATACACTAATAATGCCCCCAGAGGTGCCCCCATATACTAATAATGCCCCCAGAGGTGCCCCCATATACTAATAATGCCCCCAGAGGTGCCCCCATACACCAATAATGCCCCCAGAGGTGCCCCCATATACCAATAATGCCCCCAGAGGTGCCCCCATACACCAATAATGCCCCCAGAGGTGCCCCCATACACTAATAATGCCCCCAGAGGTGCCCCCGTAGACCAATAATGCCCCCAGAGGTGCCCCCATAAACTAATACTGCCCCCAGAGGTGCCCCCATACACTAATAATGCCCCCAGAGGTGCCCCCATACACTAATAACGCCCCCAGAGGTGCCCCCATATACTAATAATGTCCCCAGAGGTGCCCCCATACACTAATAATGCCCCCAGAGGTGCCCCCATGAGCTAATAATGCCCCCAGAGGTGCCCCCATACACTAATAATGCCCCCAGAGGTGCCCCCATACACTAATAACGCCCCCAGAGGTGCCCCCATACACCAATAATGCCCCCAGAGGTGCCCCCATACACTAATAATGCCCCCAGAGGTGCCCCCATACACTAATAATGCCCCCAGAGGTGCCCCCATACACTAATAACGCCCCCAGAGGTGCCCCCATATACTAATAATGTCCCCAGAGGTGCCCCCATACACTAATAATGCCCCCAGAGGTGCCCCCATGAGCTAATAATGCCCCCAGAGGTGCCCCCATACACTAATAATGCCCCCAGAGGTGCCCCCATACACTAATAACGCCCCCAGAGGTGCCCCCATACACCAATAATGCCCCCAGAGGTGCCCCCATACACTAATAATGCCCCCAGAGGTGCCCCCGTAGACCAATAATGCCCCCAGAGGTGCCCCCATATACTAATACTGCCCCCAGAGGTGCCCCCATACACTAATAATGCCCCCAGAGGTGCCCCCATACACTAATAACGCCCCCAGAGGTGCCCCCATACACTAATAATGCCCCCAGAGGTGCCCCCATACAATAATAATGCCCCCAGAGGTGCCCCCAAGAACTAATAATGCCCCCAGAGGTGCCCCTAAAAAAAACAAACATCCTACTCACCTAATCCGCGCTGTGCAGGCAGTAGCTCTTCCTCCTCTTCTTCGGGCTCCATCTTGCGAGCCGCAGGGACGGGAATTCCGGCAGACGTGATGACGTCACATCATCACGCCTGCCGGAGGGGCACATGATCACGGCCCGGCCTCCCATAGGCTGCTGGTATGAAGTGCCGGCAGCCTATGGGAGAGAATACAGGAGGAGGACGCTGACAGGTCCTTCTCCTGTATTCTGATGGCTTTGATGTTCCGCCCGCTGTGCGGGCGGAACATTAAAGCGATCAGTGCATCCCGAGAAGCTGCGCGGCCGCAGCTTTTCGGGATGCTCAAAAACAGTTGGCAAGGGGGGCCGTGCGGGCCCCCCTAGCGTAGCGGTCGGGGGGCGGCGGCCGGCGGGCCCGCCGGGCCCCCTACCGTGTCTCTTAGGGTCCGGGCCCCATACGGCAGTACCACTTGTACTGCCCTATCGGCGGCCCTGGCCCCATGCTCTCCGGTGGCGGAGAGCATGGGGCTTTGATCACTAATCCATTTCCATCCCTGCAGGGATGGGGGCGGCCATCTTGGATCTGATGGCCGCCCGGGTAGGGTGATCGGGGGGCTGATCTGGGGTCTGAGGGGACATTTTTCATCTCCCCCCACCGTGGATTCACGGTGGGGGGAGATGAAAGCTATCGGCGGCGCCGGTAATGCCCGGTACCGGCGGATCGCCGCTAAAACGGTAGTAGCGGCGATCCGCCGGTATCGGAGGACGAGGTGAGGGGGCCGGGGGACACACTGTTAGTGGCGGTGGGGGGAGGCAGCGTTCTGCAGCCTCCCCCCGCCGCCCGATCGGCGGGGGACACTAAATCTCCCCATAGACGCTGCGGTCGCATTGACCGCGGCGTTTATGGGGTTAACTGCCCGGGGGGGAGCGCGGCTCCCCTCCGGGCAGTGGCAGCAGGAGGAGGCTGTGTGACACAGCCTCCTCCTGCTGCCCGATCTCACCTAGGGACAGCGGGGGGAGGCAGGGAAAACATGACGTCCAGGGACGTCATGATGCGTTCTGCCACTGCTTTTCATGACGTCCCTGGACGTCATATTGGGGGAAGGGGTTAATGTTTTTAGTGCCAGGACGATAGGTAACAATGAAGTTGAAACGAGTAAAAAATAACGCCCAGTATGCTTGCCTAGGATTCAACCTTTTAGCTTTGTCTAGATAAATTTTTATGGTCAGTAAGGACCGTTACCTGGTGTCTGGCCCCCTCCAGGAAATGTCTCCACTCCTCTAACGCCCATTTAATGGCTAGCAACTCCTGGTTGCCAACATCATAATTAATTTCGGACATAGAGAATTTCCTGGAGAAGTACGCCAAGGGCCTCAAGTTAGTAAATGGTTCCTTACCTTGGGACAGTACCGCCCCAACACCAGACTCGGACGCATCCACCTACACCACAAATGGCTGTTCTGAGTGAGGATGAACCAATACGGGAGCAGAAGAAAAGCTGTGCTTTAGTTTTTCAAAAGCCATTTCAGCTTCTTGGGGCCAGGAGGTTGGATTCACACCTTTCTTAGTGAGATCAGTCAGCGGTTTAACAATGAGCGAAAAATTTCTATTAAACTTCCTGTAAAAGTTCGCAAAACCTAGAAACCTCTGTAGTTTCCTCAAAGTTGTGGGTCTTGCCCACTCCAAGACTGCTGACACCTTTTTCGGGTCCATTTGGACTTATTCTGGAGTAATGATATAACCCAAGAATCCAATCTCCTTCACCCCAAACAAACATTTGGATAATTTAGCACACAGGGTATTCTTACGAAGTCTAGTCAGGACCTCACGTACATGCCTCACATGTGAACCCCAGTCGGGGGAATATATAAGGATATCATCTAGATGTACTACGACATACCGGCCAAACAGGTCGCGGAAAATATCATTAACAAACCTTTGGAAGACAGCAGGGGCATTACTTAACCCAAAGGGCATGACAAGATACTCAAAGTGCCCCTCGGGAGTGTTGAAGGCAGTCTTCCATTGATCACCTTCTCTGATCCGAATTAGATTGAAGGCGCCCCGAAGGTCAATTTTCGAGAACCAACCAGCGCCTACTATCTGGTTGAGCAGATCAGGGATCAGAGGAAGTGGATGCAGGTCTTTGACCGTTATTTTGTTAAGCTCCCTGTAATCAATGCAGGGACGCAAACCTCCGTCTTTCTTCTCTACAAAGAAAAACCCTGCACCCATAGGTGACACCGAAGGCCTAATGTGACCCTTCCTCAGACTATCCTGTATGTATTCGCGCATCGACTCTCGTTCTGGGCGAGACAGATTGAAAATACGGCCTTTAGGGAACCTGGCCCCAGACACCAGATCAATAGCGCAGTCATACGGACGGTGAGGAGGCAAGGCGTCGGCAATGGCCTCATTAAAAACGTCAGCATAATCGGAAATGAACCTGGGTACATTAGCAGCCTCTCCGACTGAACCCAAAACAGGAACTACCTGAGTCAAATAGGAACCACAAGAGCTACCCCACTTTATCAGCTCTGTGGTCCTCCAATTGAACACCGGGTTGTGCTGACGTAACCACGGTAACCCTAAAATGATATCGGCAGCCAATTTATCTAAAACAAAAAATGACACCTTCTCCTGGTGAAGGCACCCAACCTGCATAGAGACCTCTGGAGTGCGAGACGTTACTGCTCCGCCTCTCAAGGGGGCAGAATCCACCCACAGTGAATGGACAACATAGGGCCACCAGAATAAGTAGAAATCACGAGTGAGGGTCAGCACGTCCACAACAAAAGCTTTGTCTTTATTTCTTATTCCATTTAAAAAATAGCAAATAGGCAGATACAAAAATAGAAAGTCCACATCTAACGCGGTTCTGGCTGTTAGCCCTTAAAGGAGAAGTCCGGCCAAAATTATTTTTTTATATGTTATTACTTATGGAAAGTTATACAATTTTCTAATGTATATTAATTATGGGAAATGCTCATATACTGCTATTTCCCTTAATTTAGTGTATCAGGAAGTGTTAGAATTATCTCTGAAGCAGTGACGTCACGACAAAAGGTGTAATTCCTATGGAGTGTCCATTGACACCAATGAGTACCATTGACTTCTATATATAGTGCGCCCCTGCTGGACACTCCATAGGAATTACAGTGTATGTAATGTTATGCACTGTACTTTTGTGACTTCATGAATACATTTATGGAATACTTTGGGGAGCAAGTGTCCTTGCTCCCCAAAGTATCCCATAAATGTAATCAATGAATACATTTGCTGGGCACCGAGCAGAGAGGGAGAGAGGTGCCATCCACCTCCCCCCTCCCTCCCTGCTCGGTGCTGGGAACATATACATAGTACTACTCCCCCATTATCTGCAGATAATGGGGGAGTAGTACCTTTTGCTAACCCTATCACCACCCGCTCCGCCGCCACTCACACAGGGGCTGCTTTTCATGCCCCCCCCGCCGCTCCCCCTCCTCCTCCCATCTTCAAAGTTACTATCGCGCCGCTGATGCCCCGCCGCCCGCGCCGCTCCTCACTATCCGGCCGGCCGCTGACTCCCACTCGCCGGCCCGCTCGCTCACCCGCCTATTCGCCTGTTCTGGGCGCCGCTCTCTGCTCTTGCATGCCGGCCGCCACAGCCGGATCACTGTCACTGTCACTTAAGGACCCATGACGTACCGGTACGCCGGCCCTTTAAACGGGCGCCGCGCGAAATCGTGCGGCGCTCCGGTGAAGATGGCTGCTGATTCTATCAGCAGCCATCTTCCTGTGTCACGTAGGGGGCAGTTTCCCTGCCCCTCGTGACGACAATCGCTGTGATTGGCCGATGACTTCTCATCGGCCAATCTCAGCAATCTCCTCTATTTCAGGGATCAGGCCCCGGCACTGAGCTGTGATTGGTGCTGTCCGAGACAGCACCAATCACAGCTGTGCCTGGGCATCGTCTGCCCGTGGGTGCCGGCCCCCGATCGCCCGTGATTGGCGGGTAATCACCAGCCGGCCAATTACGGGTGATCTGTACTACTACTCTCATCATCACCTTCTCTGCTAGCTGAGAATCAGCGGCAGAGAAGGTGATGATGGGAGTGATGACCTCTGTGCCCGACGCCCGATGCCGTCCTGGAGTGTGCCGGGCGCCGAGTGCCTCCTCCCGCTGTGCTGCCTTCTCCTCCGGTCCCCCTTGTGTCTCTGGTGACAGGGAAATCAGCTAGCTGCTGCTAGCTGATTTCCCTGTGCTCTCTCCTCTTCCCCCCATGCCCGATCACCTCTCCCTCCCCAGTACCTCCTCCTCTCCGCCGCATCAGGCTGCAACTGCTTCCTCCTTCTCGCCACCGCCACTCCATGCTGCTGCTGCTGCTTCCTCCTCTTCCCCGCCACTGCTCCGTGCTCCCACTAACCCTCCAGGCACCCATCGCACCCATCCCACCCTCCAGGCACCCATCCCATCCCATACCTCCCACCCTTCAGGCACCGATCCTATCCCATCCCTCCCACCCTCCAGGCACCCATCCTATACCATCCCTCCCACCCTTCAGGCACCCATCCCATCCCTCCCACCCTCCATGCACCCATCCTCCATGCACCCATCCCATCCCATCCACCCTCCAGGCGCCCATCCCATCCCTCCCACCCTCCAGGCACCCATCCCATCCCTCCCACCCTCCAGGCACCCATCCCATCCCTCCCACCCTCCAGGCACCCATCCCATCCCTCCCACCCTCCAGGCACCCATCCCATCCCTCCCACCCTCCAGGCACCCATCCCATCTCTCCCACCCTCCAGGCATCCATCCCATCCCTCCCACCCTCCAGGCATCCATCCCATCCCTCCCACCCTCCAGGCACCCATCCCATCCCTCCCACCCTCCAGGCACCCATCCCATCCCTCCCACCCTCCAGGCACCCATCCCATCCCTCCCACCCTCCAGGCACCCATCCCATCCCATCCCATCCACCCTCCAGGCACCCATCCCATCCCATCCACCCTCCAGGCACCCATCCCATCCCTCCCACCCTCCAGGCACCCATCCCATCCCTCCCACCCTCCAGGCACCCATCCCATCCCTCCCACCCTCCAGGCACCCATCCCATCCCTCCCACCCTCCAGGCACCCATCCCATCCCTCCCACCCTCCAGGCACCCATCCCATCCCTCCCACCCTCCAGGCACCCATCCCATCCCTCCCACCCTCCAGGCACCCATCCCATCCCTCCCACCCTCCAGGCACCCATCCCATCCCTCCCACCCTCCAGGCACCCATCCCATCCCTCCCACCCTCCAGGCACCCTCCAGGCACCCATCCCATCCCTCCCACCCTCCAGGCACCCATCCCATCCCTCCCACCCTCCAGGCACCCATCCCATCCCTCCCACCCTCCAGGCACCCATCCCATCCCTCCCACCCTCCAGGCACCCATCCCATCCCTCCCACCCTCCAGGCACCCATCCCATCCCTCCCACCCTCCCACCCTCCCACCCTCCAGGCACCCATCCCATCCCTCCCACCCTCCAGGCACCCATCCCATCCCTCCCACCCTCCAGGCACCCATCCCATCCCTCCCACCCTCCAGGCACCCATCCCATCCCTCCCACCCTCCAGGCACCCATCCCATCCCTCCCACCCTCCAGGCACCCATCCCATCCCTCCCACCCTCCAGGCACCCATCCCATCCCATCCCTCCCACCCTCCAGGCACCCATCCCATCCCTCCCACCCTCCAGGCACCCATCCCATCCCTCCCAACCTCCAGGCACCCATCCCATCCCTCCCAACCTCCAGGCACCCACACCATCCATCCCTCCCTCCAGGCAACCACCCACCCTCCCTCCCTCCAGGCACCCTCCCTCCAGGCACCCTCTCTCCCTCCCTCCAGGCACCCTCCCTTCGAGCACCGTCCCTTCCTTCAGGCACCCTCCCTCCCTACGGGCACCCTCCCTTCAGGCACCCTCCCTTCAGGCACCCATCCCTCCCTCCCTCCAGGCACCCACCCATCCTCCTGGCATCCATCCCCCCCTCTCTGTTGCCACCCTCTCCTCTTACCCTCTCCCCTCTCTGCTGCCACCCTCTTCCCTCCGTCTTGCTGCCCCTCTCCTACCACCCTCTCCCCTCCATCTTGCTGCCCCTCTCCTGCCACCCTCTCCCGCCACCCTCTCCCCTCCGTCTTGCTGCCCCTCTCCTGCCACCCTCTCCCCTCCTTCCTGCCACCCTCTGCTCTCCGTTCTGCCACCCTCTCCTCTGCCCTCTGTCCTGCCACCCTCTGCCCTGTCACCCTCTACCCTCTGCTGTTTTTCTTTTTTTTCTGCCCCCCAAGTAAAAAAAAAAAAGTCAAAAACACAAATAAAATGTAAAAACAGTACGTAAAATACACACACTAACACTTTCACGTGTAAAAACATAACACTTACACACCCCTCTAAGGGTGCCTTCACACGCACCGGATCCGCGGCGGATTTCACGCTGTGGATTCGCAGTGGATCCAGTGTCAGTGCATCCCTATGAGAATACATACACGCAGCGGGAATGACATCCCGCTGTGTGTCTGCAAGTTAACCCCCCGGCGGCCGATGCGTACATCACCTGCTCCCCACTCCGGTTTGCTTCGGGGGTTCTCGGCAGGATGTCCCGCTCAGCCAATCAGTGGCTGCGGAGGGGCAGCGCACTGATTGGCTGCGTGGGATGAGCAGACGCTGGGAACCCCCAAAGCAAGCTGGAACGGGCAGGGGCGTAGCTAAAGGCTGATGGGCCCTGGTGCAAAATGTTAGCTTGGGGCCCCCCATCTCACCCGATCAGGCAAGTCATATCTAACGTTATATCCAATTATTCTAATGTGCCACCATGTTCTAATGCCCTGTCACTGCCTCCACCTCATGTACTGCACTACTGCCCCCTATAATTAATGGACTGTACTGTGTCATTGTCTAACCATTGTATTCCAATCTTTGACTCTCCAGCTGAAAAACTACAACTCTCATCATGAACTGCCAGTTGGAAACGATGGGGGTTGTAGTGCTGCAACCTGAAGAGCCAAATGCTGCAAAACTCCCATAATAAACTGTCAGCAGGGCACGATGAAGTTTGAACTTCTGCAACCTGGAGAAGTCACCTGATATTACTTGCAGTCCTATGTAACACCACAGATAACAGTGATATTCCTCTGAGTACAGATAATGTAGTGGTCACTTGCAGTCCTATGTAACACCGCAGATAACACAGTGATATCTCTGAGTACAGATAATGTAGTAGATGTCACCTGCAGTCCTATGTAACACCACAGATAACAGAGTGATATCCCTCTGAGTACAGATAATGTAGTAGCTGTCACTTGCAGTCCTATGTAACACCACAGATAACACAGTGATATCTCTGAGTACAGATAATGTAGTAGATGTCACCTGCAGTCCTATGTAACACCACAGATAACACAGTGATATCTCTGAGTACAGATAATGTAGTAGATGTCACCTGCAGTCCTATGTAACACCACAGATAACACAGTGATATCCCTCTGAGCACAGATAATGTAGTAGCTGTCACCTGCAGTCCTATGTAACAGCACAGATAACACAGTGATATCTCTGAGTACAGATAATGCAGTAGATGTCACCTGCAGTCCTATGTAACACCACAGATAACACAGCGATATCTCTGAGTACAGATAATGTAGTAGTCACCTGCAGTCCTATGTAACAGCACAGATAACACAGTGATATCTCTGAGTACAGATAATGTAGTAGTCGCCTGCAGTCCTATGTAACGCCACCGACAACACAGCCCGGATTTCTCCTCTATACTGCACGGCGGCTGACATGTGACTGTGATGACGTCACATGTCAGCTGCCGAGGAGGAGGAGAAGTCCCGGCGCCGCGGTCCTGCATCAGTGAGCTTCCGGCCAGGGCCGGCAACCCGGAAGCTCACTGAACTTAAAGCGGTCCGGCGGCCGCGGCCATTTAACTGCACGGGGGGACCGGGCCGGGGGGCATATGCCCCCCGGCCCAGCCCGCCCCTGCCGCGGCCCCCCCGGATTGGGGGAGCACAGGAGGAAGTAGCGTAGGGGCCCGGTCGCCATGGCGACCCCTGCGACCCCTATAGCTACGCCACTGGGAACGGGGATGTATGCTCCGGCTGGTGGGGGGGGTGTAACTTACATACACACAGCGGGATGTCATTCCCGCTGCGTGTATGTATTCTCATAGGGATGAACTGACGCTGTATTTCGCTGCAAATCCACAGCGTGAAATCCACTATGGATCCGGTGTGTGTGAAGGCACCCGAATGAAAAAAAAAATGGCCCATAGTTTGTTCTCGGCTGAGGAGGCATTCGCCTGGATTGCCTCCGATACTGAGACAACCAGTGAGGGAGAAGAGGAAGATTCCTTGTTACTCCTGCCTTCTTCTTCCTCATTATCATCATCATTTAGTGATGATAAGCCCCCAAGGCCCGCCCCAGGAAGCCCCACAAGCCCTCTCAAGTGACCCCACCCTGTACGAACCACACATTCCTAAGTTCGTTGGGGTCACTTGTGGGGGGTTTCCTCTGTTTTGGCAGCATGGGGGCTCTGAGAGCCCTTCGTCCTCCATTCTGGCCAAATCCAGCTTCCAAAATCCAAATTGCGCTCCTTCCCTTTGGAGGCTTTCCGTGCACCTGCTTTGCACTTTGTGTCCACATGTGGGGTATTCCTATAATTGGGGGAAATTGCGCTATGTGATTAGGGGTTTATTTTTTTCTTTTAACCCCTTGTGAACATGAAAAATTCAAAGTTACACCAACGTTTTAGTGTAAAAAATTTCATTTTTCATTTTCACGGCACATTGTTCCACATTTGTGTCTGTTACCAGTGGGGTCCATATGCCCACTATACCCCTTGTTACATTCCTTGAGGGGTGTAGTTTCCATAATGGGGTCACTTGTGGGAGGTTTTCAATGTTTTGGCAGCACGGGGGCTCTGCGAACCCGACATGGCCTTCATCCTCCATTCTGGCCAAATCGAGCTTCCAAAATCCAAGTTGCGCTCCTTCCTTTTGGAGGCTTTCCGTGCACTGGCTTTGCACTTTATGTCCACATGTGGGGCACTCTTGTAATCGGGGGAAATTGTGCTACGTGATTAGTGGTTTATTTTTTCTTTAAAGCCCTTGTGAACATGAAAAATTCAAAGTTACACCAACGTTTTAGTGTAAAAAATAAAATTTTTCATTTTCACGGCACATTGTTCCACATTTGTAATTGTGTCACCAGTGGGGTCCATATGCCCAATATACTTCTTTTTACATTCCTTGAGGGGTGTAGTTTCCATAATGGGGTCACTTGTGGGGTGTTTCCACTGTTTTGACAGCACAGGGGCTCTGCAAACCCGACATGGCCTTCGTCCTCCATTCTGGCCAAATTCAGCTTCCAAAAGCCAAATGGTGCTCCTTCCTTTTGGAGGCGTTTCCTGCGCCCGCATGATACATTATGTCCCCATGTGGGGTATTTTTGTACTTGGGGGAGATTTCTCTACAAGTTGTATGTTTTTTTTTTCCTTTTAACCACTTGTCAACCTGAAAAATTTAAGGCTAGACCAAGTTTTAGTGTAAAAAAAAAATAATTTCAGTTTCACAGCACATTGTGTCTGTCACCAGTGGGGTCCATGTGCTCACTGTACCCCTTGTTACATTCCTTAAGGAGTGTAGCTTCCTAAATGGTGTCCCTTTAGGGGTATTTGTTAGGTTTTGGCACCCCAGAGCCTCTGCCAACCAGAAGTGGTACTTTGAAAATTGGCCAATTGTAAGGAGGCTTTAAAATTCACTAGGCGCTCCTTTGTATCTAAAGCTTGTGGTTGCGTCAAATAGCGCAATAGGGCCACATATCGTATATTTCTATAAACTGCAGAAACGGGGCAATACAAATTGGGGTGCATTTCTCTAGAAATAGGTTTTCTATTATGAGACATATTGGATCACAGTATCATTTCTACAAAGAAAATTGAAATTTTCAATTTTCTCACACTCTTAGCTTTTATTTCTGTGACTCACCTAAAGGGTTAAAAAACTTTCTGGAATTGATTTTGAACAGTTTGGGGGGTGCAGTTTCTGAAATGGGGTGCTTTGTGGGGCTTCATAATATGCAGCCCCCTCAAATACACTTTGAGGCTATGTTCACACTACGTATATTTGAGGCTGTATGTTTGAGGCTGTATAGCAACCAAAACAAGGAGTGGATTGAAAACACAGAAAGGCTATGTTCACATAATGTTGTAATTGAGTGGATGGCCGTCATTTAATGGCAAATATTTGCTGTTATTTTAAAACAACGGCTGTTGTATTGAAATAATGGCCGTTATTTACCGTTATATGGCGGCCATCCACTCAATTACAACATTGTGTGAACAGATCCTTTCTGTGTTTTCAATCCACTCCTGGTTTTGGTTGCTATGAGGACCTGACATGAGGCCCAAATACAGCCTCAAATATACATAGTCTGAACCCAGCCTGAGGCTCGGTTCACACGCTGTAACTGTGCGGCTGTATTTGCGGCCGTAATTGTGCGGCGGTATTTTTGGTGGTTCGTGTGTATGCTTGGAAGTATAGGATATGCGGCTGCACAGTGCACACTCCGTATGAGTTTCGGGCCTGATTGTATCCGGGTCCGTAAAAAATGAGCAAGACCATTATTTCCGGCCCGAAAAGGTCCAAGTCGGCCGTAGGAAGTAACATTTGTTCCAGACGGAACCTCTGATTACAGCCGGATAAATCCGGATTCTGATTAGAATAATTGATCAATGCGTAACGCCCCTTGAGTTTAAAAGGCCCAAGTGAATGGGCTTCAATAGGTGACCATCCTTTTAGGTGTCCCGATCTGGAGCTATGGCATGACGAGTAGCGGAGCATGGTGGTGCTGGTCGTGGGCGACGTGGTTCTTGGCAGAGGGACATTGATGTTCCCCGCCTGATCGCAGAGGTACATTTTCTCCAAGAATTAGACTAATATTTATCTAATGATTTTTCTATGAAAATAGGATGTATACTCTCTCTCTGTGAGTGTTTCTCTGTATCTATTTATCTCTCTCTCTCTCTCTCTCTCTCTCTCTCTCTCTCTATATATATATATATATATATATATATATATATATATATGGAGAATATATAATATATATGTAAAATTAATATATATATATATGTTTATATATTTATATGATGTTGTAAAAGTATATTTTTGACTTATCAATTCACACGGTCATCTCGGCCAAGAAAGCCGCACCTAAGCCACATGTAAGACACATATGAATATAATGACTATTAGTCGTGTTTAATATCAGCGGTTTTGTTATGCGAGACGGCCGTGTGAATGTGGGCTTAAAAACAAAAAAAATTATTTGACTATTAATTTCGCAAACAATCAGCATATTGTAGCGTGATGTGTTTCCTTATATGCTATAGTATTAATTTAGAGTGAAGTTAAAACATTAATGAACTATTTAGATATGTCTCATTTGTGATCCGTTGTGACTGTACCGTTGGTTTTGTTCTTCGAGTGTATTTTTTAGTAACAGTTACATGGGTTAAATGTAATATTTATTTTTGGCTGGTCACAATTATGTAAGTAGCGTTTTTGATGCGTTTTTTCGGTGATATTGTGAATGTCAATATTAGTTAGCGTTCGCAATCTATTGCTTAGTCAAGCAATTTTTTGTTAATGGTTTGTAAATCTTGATTTTAAAGGTTGCGTTTTTGATGCGTTTTTTCGGGGATATTGTGAATGTCAATATTATTATCCGTTATAAATGTAGTGTTTTGTAAACCTATGGTTTGGTAATGGTTTTTTCATGGTGGATGATATGTAAGTGTAACTTTTTCATGATCTTTCATGTAGTATCATAAATGTATGCGTTTTGGATGCGTTTTTCATGTAGCTTTCTTTTCGACGTTGTTGAATGTTATTGTCTGTCCCTCATTTGAATCTTCAACTTAATGCAATACCTAACCTTCGATTTGCATTTGCAATATATTTTGTTAAAAATTTATCAACTACTGTTTTATTGATAAATGTTGACCATACTTATGGCAAAATTTCGAGATCTATCACCATAGTCGTTGGGACATGTTTTAGCCACACACTACTGATAGCAAAACACCACACACCCCAGAACAACCACCGCAGTAGTGAAATAGTTAGCTTCACTCGTTTGCACTTGTGTTGATGTTTTTTCGAAGCAATGTTGATTTTCTTTATCAGCAGGTGTGAATGCAAAGCTGTCATTGAGCTGGTCTTGTGGACTACTAATTAGTGCTAGTTAAGATACAAAGCCTTTCCTAAATTAAATAATTGCACACAAATCTTTGTATCTTTTCCTAATGCTGCGTTTACACGTTGCGATTATCGAGCCAATTTGCGCGATAACGATCGAATTGGCCCGATAATCGTACGTGTGAACGCAAAGAGCGATCAAACGACGAACGAGGAATTGGTGATCGTGATCTTACAGCAGGCTAGCAAATCGTCGTTTGAGGTTCGTTAAAGAAGTGTTAATCTGTGCGTGTAAACGCTCGTCGCTCGATAGCACCTGTGTCGTGCGTTGAAGAAGTTGATTTGCATATATATAATGAAGGTCGCTTTTGGCGCGTAGGCATTGGATATGAAAGTAGGCGGCAATTTGCATACTGCGATGGGCGTGACAGAAAGTTAAACCTGCTCAGGCTCTGAGGTGACTGACTGTGGTGAGTACTAGAGAAATTTGATTATTTTACAGTAAAATGTGCTTTTACGGGACGTTTATAATGGCGCTTTGTAACAGTTTGTTTTATGTGTAATTTTAATGTATGTGTGGTTTTAGTATGTATGTTATCATTTATATTAAACATGTGCACAAATAGCGCATGAACTACGTAAGGAACGGCTGTAATTAATAGCTTAAGCGCTCATAATACATAAGCCACATTTCGTGTCAAACATGATTTTACCAATATGTTTCCAATTTTATTACACAACAGATCGACTTCTTTTTGCCAACAAGATTTCATGGAGACTCCAAATGAATTCACACGCGAATTCATTGAATGCTATCAGGCTTTGCCTTCTTTATGGAGAATCAAAAGCAAAGAATATTCCAACCGTCAGCTAAAGATGGACAGTTATAACAAGCTTTTAGAGTTAAGTAGGAAATATGTACCCACGGCAGATATACGTTATGTTAAACAGAAAATACAAAATCTACGTACAGTATATAAGAAGGAAATGAACAAGGTAGAAGCGTCTAAACGCTCTGGAGCTGGGGCCAATGAAGTGTACCAGCCACGGTTATGGTACTATCATCTTATGTCATTCACACACGATCAAGAGGCCTGTAGAGACTCCCGAACTATCGGCAATACCGGTGATATGGATGAGGAGGCAGGTTCTTCAAATGCAGATGTTGTAAATTTTGAGGTCTCCCAGGTATGTATGTGATTTTTTTAATAGTAGGCCCTCCACTCAATGACAACATTATGTGAACAGACCCTTTGTGTTTTAAATCCGCTACTGGTTTTGGTGGCTGTACTGGCGCTATAAAACATTATTTAATATACGTTGCGTATACATAGCCTAAAAGAGAATGTGTGTTTTTTCTTTTCTTTTAGAACATAGAGGACCAGGATGTACCCAATAGTGAAAACAGCAGTACACAGCCACAACACAGTGTATCAACTAGGGGCCAAGCTACACGAAGTGAGGGCAATGTTGGTTTGAAGAGAACTAAAGTCCAGCAACAGCGAGCTAAAATGATTGCTCTTTCAGAAAAAATGTTGGGTAATCCGGTTGACGAATTTGAGGGGTTTGGATATAATGTGGCTGGCAAACTACGTCGCATGGTGGAAAATCAAAGACTATATTGTGAGCGTATTATAGGTGATGCCCTAGCTAAAGGCATCCTTGGTCAACTAACAGAGCATACATTATTAAGTGAGCCTCAAAAAAATCCCCAACAATCACACTTACAAACAGCCCAATACATCCAACATCCATACCGAACATCCACACAAAATCCTTTTCACACTATTCCCACCCAAATGCAAGACAGTCAACCTAACCGGTTTAGATTAGGCTCACTAAATGCTCCACAAGTTAGTCACGACTATGGGGAGCCAAGTTATGCCTCACTGTAAGTGTAGTTTTTGCATTGGAAAAACAAAGTGTGGTAAATATTTTGTCATGCAAATAATAAAAGGTGACTAAATATACATTCTCTAATTAAAAAAAAAAAATGTATCACAGAATACCTGATATGTGATAATGATGCGATTAGCCAACATACATTATTAACCACATGGTGAAGTGCGTTGAAAAAGAAGTGGAAAGTAAGAATTGAAGATGGTAACATATTATAAAACAAACTTATTCCCTGCACACTGTATACTCATATTGCCGTTTAGTAATGTTTATTACTTATAGTAAAATGTATCTTGAATATTATTATAATAAAAATGTTCGTTTGATGCTGTCTACAGACTTATGTATTAGAGCATAACATTTTGCTATAGTAAAATTTAATAAAAACTGTAGTGCACTTATGGCCTTCAGAAATCTCTACTGCAGTCTAATGGTAAAATTGGAGGTTTTTCATAGCTTACTTCTGATCAGACAACATGGTTTATGGTATATTAAAAAATGATCTTAAATTAGCTCCAAATAGTAGTAATTGGCCGTCTACTCATGCCATTAGCATTAATTTTTCCCAACCTTAACGACAACGTTGGCTGTTGTCCCTTTGCGCCCATTATAAGACGCTGCCTGAGAGGTCTATACCCGACCCCTTTATGGTAGCCGACCATTGTCCGTCACCGGAGCCATTGTAACTTATGCCGTTGTGGGCGGAGTAATGTTACGCTAATTCAGCAAGGTTAAGGCCATTGAATACAATATGCATGTTATATACAATGACTGTGACCTTCTCCACACACCACAACGTAGTATTTAACGTTGGATATGTTAAATTCTAAACCTATCAGGCACAAAACTTTTCTGATGGTAGCATGGCCATAGGGGCTACCCGTGTCAAATAAAAAGTGATTCATAAGCAAAAATTTGAAAACGCATGATAAACCTGTCACAGGACCGTTTAACTAAAAAACATGGTAATATAAAAAAAAAAACATTCTAATTCTCCAAAACAAGAAACGACACATTTTAATTAATTTTTGTTCAATTGCACAAATAAAATCAATATTTATTACAATGTAAAAAACACACTTTTTTAATTTTTTTATTACTGAAATTTTTAACATATATGAAAAGAACTATATAAACAGTTATTGTAATATATTTAACTTTTGTGTAAATAATATTTTTCCTGATAGTGTTACAAGTTGCGTTATTTTAAGATAGCACTCTATTTTGCCAAGGAACAGATCCTGGGCCATTAAAGAATCTGCAATACTGTTGCCTACATAGCACAGCGTCAGAGCTAGGGCGCCCTAAATGATTTGAACGCTGCAAAGGAACCAATGTGTCACCATGAACACGCCAGTCCCCTAGAGTGACCTGAAGTGTTTCAGGATTCTCTACATCAAAAATTGTGGGTGGCGTGTAAGAGACAGTGTCATTTTTTCTTAAAAAATTATGTAAAACACAGCATGCTAATATTACAGAGTCTATTTTCCAGGGCTGTAAGTTTATAGGGGAATGTAATATGCGAAATCTGTTTCCCATAATGCCAAAAGCATTTTCTACGACTCTGCGGCCGCGGGACAGACAATAGTTATATATTCTTCTCTCATCAGTCAGGAGACGTTGCGGATATGGCTTCATTACATGCGGACCTAAAGGAAAGGCATCATCTGCTAGGAATACAAAATTCATGTTGGCTTTTGTCTGATCATTAGAGGGAATAGCTAGAGCATTAGAGCGTAGAAGATATGCTAATCGTGAACGGTCAAAGACACCACCATCTGATAGGCGGCCATTACGGCCAACATCGACAAGTAAAAATTCATAATTAGCATTTACTAGTGCAAATAAGATAATGCTAAAAAAATTTTTATAATTAAAATAAAAAGATCCAGACTTTGCAGGCTGCATAATGCGCACGTGTTTGCCGTCCATGGCCCCACCGCAATTAGGAAACTGCCATTTTTTATCAAATTCTTCAGAAACTTGTAGCCATTCTTCAGTAGTTTCTGGACACTAGAAAAACAACATTTATAATGGAGTAAAATTTAAATAACTACTATTAATTATTTACACACACATTGTGCCTATACACCCAAATCATTTAATGTCCCAAAACATTTCTCTGTAAAATTTTCCCTACATTACAATTAAACTATAATTTATTAGTACTACTATAATACTATTGCACACATTATGTAAACAACAATTTAATACTATTTTTTTTAAACTACACAAACCTGTTTTTATTTACACAACAGATTGGTAGTGTCCTCATATCAGCATATATATGACGAAGTGTAGTTTATGTAAAGATACAATGTGATTATTATTTATTTATTTTTAACTATTCATTAAGTTCCAGCCTAATAATTTATTTTTCAACTACATATATTAATATTGTGTTCGATAGTTTGACACATATGTGGTGATTTGACAAAGGCTGTAAAATTTGGAATGGAGATAATTTTTTTAGACAATCAAACACTACTCAGCATCCATTGCATAAAAACTGAATGCTGTACTCAGATATGTGGCTGTGTGCAATTAGCAACAGTCATAATTTTTCTCCAATTAAACATCTCTACTAATCTTAAAATTACTTATGCTTCACATGGCAGCTTTTAGAACACTATACCCTTGTGTATAATACTCTATTATAGATATCTTTAATGGGACGGCAATGCTAAGTAACTATAATTATTTATGTGGTGCCTAGCAGATGGCATTGTAACAGCAACATTATGGCATTATGTATCTGGCCACAAATTTGCCTCAGGTTGATTAGTAATTCCATTTTAGTAGTAATTTTCTTTGTGCTCTAACAACACCCTTCACACACTTTTAAGCAAATAACACATAACCATACCTTACATATTCCCTATTTTGCACATATAAAGCATTCTTGACTATTATATACTTACTTTTAAATACTCTCCTTTTAAGGCGTCTACAATAGCCTCACAAGTCTCAGGAATGATGTAACATAGTGCTGCTGCAGATATTCCAGTGGAAAACTTCATGTCTTGAATTGAACGTCCTGTGGCCAGGTAACGTAATGTGGCTAACAAACGCTCCTCCACTGTTATAGCCCTCCGCATTACAGTGTCTTCCTTCACAATCCGGGTTTCAACCATTCTCAACAGGCGTAAAAAAGACGCCTCCGACATGCGGAGATAGTTGTGTAAATCATCAGGGTGATTGGTACGAAGCTCCTTCACAAGCGCCATATGTGACAAGCTGTCTTTCTGTTGCAGCCAAGATTTTACCCACAGACGCTTTTTGGGTGCAGCCTCCTCACTGTCTTCCATTGCTTCTAAAATCATCAGCCATGCAAGACCCCTTCTCTGGTTCAGAGTCATCTTATCTAATGTACAGCTGAAAACAGCTGCTGCGACTTAACAAAATGTGCATGTGCAGTACTGCTAAACACACCTCCCAGGTGTCTTTACCCCTCCCTATGACCAGCCTCTTTATGGTAATTATCAACCCGGCAGCCTACTACTCACCCGATTGATCCATTTGAACAGCCGCACGACTGGTTGAACAATCTTCTGAACGATCGCAACAACGATCGTTTCAGACGACACCTCGTACCGTGTAAACACTAGTCTTTTCAATCAAAGAAATCGCTAACTCACGATCGTGACACAATCGATTGGACGATTTATCTCTACGTGTAAACGCAGCATAAGTGTGTTCAAAGAGTTCTGGCATTCCTTTGTGTTGTGAGTCTTGGCTCAGTGGTTATTAGGCTGTGTTCATTAGATTACACAGGTGGTCTGTGTGAATCCCAACACCACTCTATGTCATTTCATTATGGAAAACATGTTATTCGTGTGGTTATTGTTCAAATAGATGTAGACACACAGAGAGGTGAAGTCAGATGGAGATGTGTATTGATTTATGTGTTCATATATTATTTTTCAGGTGCGGTCCCGTCCACATTTGTGGGACTTGACTGTGCGTGGCTACCACGACCGCGTCCTGCGTCGCGAGACGTGGGAGAGTATAGCGGCTGTGGTAGTCCCACAGTGGGGCGATGTGACGGACTCTGAGCAGCTGCGGATGGGTATGTCGTGTTGTCAAATCATGTATGACAGAAAATCTTTACAAGAATGGGCGATATTCATAATAAGCCATCGAAATATAATGAAATCATTATGATATTTTTTTTTCTTATCCTTTTTTTTTTTTCTCTTTTGTCAGTCCGAGCAGTGGAGACCCGCTGGTCAAGTGTGAGGGACCAGTACCAACGGGCGATACGCACGGAGGAGAGGGGTGGGGAGCCGACCTCCATGCGCTATGCGCCCCTGTTGGATTTTCTCCCGAGCCGGAGTCAACGGCTGTAAGGATATTTGGCTTCTTAGCTAATGTATATAGTATCATAGTGTCCAATATCTAATAGATGATATCAAATCTTATATGGGACGAATTTCTACAAAGTCTTCCTTTGGATATTCAGCTGAACCTGCTCGATACTCACTGGCAGATTATATAATCCACTTTCCAGCACATTCTGCTTTATGTATAGATTTTATATGAATGACAAGACAATTCTCTGAAATGTATACATATAATTTGCCAACATACACTATTGCCATTATTTCTAAGGCCCTAGTTGTGTCATGTTTATTAGCCTTCATGATGGTGTATGTGACTGTCCAGAGAGGGTTAATGTATCCTGACCAATCACAATAGTCCCCTTTGCTCACACTCAACCAAATGCTTACACACCACTCTGACTCATGCTTGAACATCCTGTAATTTTAGTCAAATATCTTACTTTCTGTCATGGCGCTAGACCAACATATCCAATTATAGTACATTTTGCTGATCACGGTCACTCCCTCAGTTGTTTAGCGTGTGCTGTAGGTGGCAGAGCCAGTAAGCATGGTGAATGAAATGGCCTTTTCCATGCAGCGGATCAGGTTGAATCTTTTGTGTCCTACTGTACAAAGCAGTCAGAGAGCTGTTGGTCGGCCCAGACTATTCACTTCCTGAATACTCAATGCTGGGTGGCCTCCTGCTCTCTCACTGTCAGTGTGGCCTGCGGGGATTAATGACAGGTACACAGCCCTGTTACTGGACGCTTGTGTCTCTGGTCACATGACTAACTCACGCCCCTCTCCATGATGTGCGACATGAAAAAACACTTGTTATTGTGTTGTCACCAGAATGCTTCCATGGCCACAACATGCCATGAAGATGAGAGCATTGTTGCCACAGTGACAAAGGGGCAAATATTGCAACAATATGCATTATTTTATTTTTTAGAACACACTAATCTGAACGAGTTGGAATAAATAGTTGTATGTCCTGACCTAGGATGCTGATAGTACTACATAATGTATTCCTGTTACCAAAGAACAAATGTCAACATACTGTATGTTATCAAAACAAAACAATTCTATATATTAAGTGACTTTATGAATGTGTCTAGATTATCTAACCTTTCTGTCTCTCCACAGAACCAGTGGCAATTTCTCTGAGCCACCTGGAGGAGAGGATGCTGGTGGTGCTGACGTTGAAGCATCCCAGCAGGAGGGGGAGAGTGCCACGCCACCGCCATCACAGGAGCCTGGCAGTCCGACTCTTTCTGAGGGCACGGAGCAGATGCCAGGACCTTCTGGCTCTACTTCCATGCCCGAAGAGGAGGAGGCTGCAGCACCATCAACATCTGGTGCAGCTCCCAGTGGTGTGCCCCTGGCAGCTAGGCCAAGTCAGCCACTGACGAGGCCCACCACCACCACCAGGAGGCGCCGGGACCAAGAAGAACCTGAGTCAGCATTGACTGAGGTGGATCATTCTGTTATCGACTTTGTCAGGCGGTTTGATGGAGGAGATGACCAGAATGACTTCTTCTGCCACTATCTGGGAGCCCGTTTACGGAATCTCCCTACTAATTTGGCACGTAGTGCGAGGCTCGTAACTGACTTCGTGCTGTCGTGTCACGAGCAGATTGACCCGGAAACTCTCCCCGACCCTTCCTACGTGGGCTTCCTCCTACAGACGGTGTATGGGTTACACTTACGGAGGCCACGTATCCCGGCGGAGGTGAACCTTTTCCCCGAGACCACTGAGCCCCCACCTGTGCCCCCACCTCTGTCCCCCCCTGTCCCCCCAGCAGTTTCCCCAGAGCCACCTGGTGCCATGCCACCTCCATCGGAGGGTACTAGGGCCGTTCTTAGGCGCCAGCCACGGCGTGGACGGCGCTCTCGGGCTTCTCGTAACCTACCACGTTTATGATTTATAGTATGTGATGTATGAGGCAATACATCATATTTGTTATTTTATTTTTTATTTAAATTTTTTATATATATATTTTTTTTATATTTTTTTTTATGTTTATGGCAAGTGGTCTGCTTCTTCTGGCCCAGAGAGGTCATTTTGTGTTAGGGTAGAGTAGGGTCCATGTCCCTGAGGACACCTTACCGTGGTGACATGGTACACTCTGTTTGAAAAAACAGTTTGCTAAGATCCTCATTTTTAAACAAACTTAGAAAGATGTACAATCATAACTCTTTCCTTTTCCGATCTCCAGGGCGCATGTTTCTTGTGTGTAGGGGACCTTGGGACCAGAAACAGTATGTTGGAAAATGTTGAGGCCAAGGACAGAAATGGACTCTAATAAAAAAAAGAGATCTGGTCATAAATGAAAGTCTCAGATCTGTCCTCTTTTTCGATCGATTCCGGCCTTTTGATGTATATGTTTGAGTGATAATCTTGCACCTAATGTTTGTGTGTAAAATGGCCTATTTTATTTTACTATTTCTAGACAATAATCCCTTGCATCTGATATTTGATAGAGAACATGAAGAATTGTTTCAATAATTATTCAAATCTAGATTATATTTTCAGGCACATGATAACTAGCTTCATGATCCAAAAGAAACTCGATACTAGATTTTGCCATGAAAAAACTATGATACATTGTGTGGGAATATAGAATTGTTTACATTCTTCAACACACATCTGCGTTATTGTCTCTCGATTGTGTTGTGGAATGTAGAGCTTTTGCTCAAGGTTAGAAGTAAATCGAGCTGACTCAATGTTGCCTATGCTATAAACTGCCCATTTGCAATATGGAGAGGCCTAAAGCCTTTACAATGAGACATCAAGGATATGTTCACATGTTTTAAGAGAGATTTTTATTTAGATTCTTATGCAGATGATTGTTTGGCTTGGCGCATAGTGCAGTTGATGGATGTGTGTTCACGATGTATATGTTACATTTCCCAATAGTCTCAGGCTTTTATAAGCAGCTTCTGGCACTACGCTAATCCGTGACTAAGACTTATTTCATGCTGTGTATTGGAGGAATATATGATAGTCTGCTCCTAGACTGGGCCACGAGATTGCCCTTTGTGAGACTGCAGCAGAATGCAATGATCTGTAAGCTTGCCCTTTCTGCGCCCTTCCCCCTCTGTCCTAATCTAACTTTTACTTTACTGTTGTGACATCATATTGCTTGACAAGTCTGACAATGTTTAGGAATACAATTCCTTGTGTATTTCTAATGTCTCAGTTTTTCACATCTCCTGGAAAAAGCTTAGCTGGTTGTGCACTTTGTTTAGCTTTATCATTTGTATTAATGCGACATCACTATTATCCATGTATCCAGATTACAACACTTTTTCATTACGAATACAAACCCTCTATTTCATATGCTAATCACAAATGTCTTAACCCTGTCAGTAACAAAGCTGAAAGCTAGCGTCGATTTCAAATCAACATTGGTCTTTGGCGCAAAGGGCTTGTTATTTGCATATGTAAATCATTGTGCTCGCTCACATATGGCCATAGTGGCTGATCCACAGGTTCGGTAGCTTCAATATAGAAAGGATCCATGAAATAGTGGGGCCCAAGCGGCAAGCAGCTACGATATGGTGCAAACAAAGGGGTGTAATGAGTGAATCTAGGAATAACAAACCTGTTGTTCTGTGGTCATTTCATGGCTGCGCACCAGTTTTCTCCTTCTGGAGATTACACCTTTGTTTGCGATTAACTGACGACCAGTGAGTGCCTGGCCTGAGGGCTGGGTATGAGGTATCGTTGGTACCTGGACCTTTGCAGGTGCCTTTTGTGCCGGAAGGGAAAGGAATGCTGTGTGTTTGTGGGCCATTTCTTGTCGAAGTGGCCTAATGTTAGATAGCATTGTTAGTGCTGCTGAGTGCCACCCTGCACTCTCGATAGTTGCACCTATGTGATGAGAGCAGGATTGACACTTTGCATTGACATAGGATGATAGAAGAAAGAATTTAGTTTTTCGAAGCTTACCCATGCTAGAAATGCTGTTTTCGAAACATTCCTCACGGTGTTATGTTTTTTGTTCTTTGTTTAGTTTGAAACATTACATAAACTACAGGGATGAATGTAACAAGTCTGTGTGGCCAGGCTTCACCTAGGCCGTGGTGTGAGTGGATGGAGATAAAAAATGTATCATTTTTAGTTCCTATGGGTAGAAGCCAAGGTTATTTCTGATGTGTCTGTATTTGAACATCTGCACATTGAAACACGACCTGGATGAATAAGTTTGTTTTACAGTAAAGGCTGATCGATGGACCCAGAGATGGTTATTGATCGCTCGATAATAGACGTCGTCAAGCTAATCAGTGAAGTAAGTTTTTTCATGAGGTGTTGTGAGTCGGTTCTACATAGATAAGCTCGTCGATCGACACATATTTATATTCTACTTTGGAGTGTGAGAAGCTAGTTGTGTGGCTGTGACTTCATGTATGAATTTCATTTGTTGTGTCACTCACATTTACATGCATGTTATTTAGAATTATTCTATTTTATGTAGCTTTATTTAATGTCCAAAAGTAAGATCTGTTATTCCAGCCTGTTTAAGGGAGAAATAATTTAACAATTAAAACTAGATAATGTAGTGACCACTATATGCTATATAATATTTATTTTATCTGGCCGATTGTCCATAGTGATTTAGTGGCACGATACATCGCTCATAGTAGTTAATGTAAGTACGATTGTGTGTCATTCCTATGTGTTTGCCATCAGGGGGTGCTTGAAATAGACCAATTACTGGATTTGTCTTTTCCTATGTGTGTGTCTCCTCAAAATCTGTGAATGTGTTAGCTATTTTTGGCCATGTTACGCACATCATATTTTCGGCGAGATTTCCAAGTAATGGCTAGTCGAGGAATTGTCCTTGTAATAGTACATGTTGCTGGGAAACCAGGGCGTGACTTATGTTTGGTGTTAGCGAGATGGACGTGCACCTAACTCCCTCCCCCCTCCCTCCTCCCTCCATGATGGTTGTTGGCGGCACATACACAGGACAAATCCTGCCATAATGTGCTGATAGTGTCATCATAAGGAGCTCGCTTTAATAGGACGCAAATCACGCACAAGATCCGGCGCAGGGTGATGGTATAGGCTAGCGACACCGCGTGGACACGCCTCCTCTCTGTAGTACATGCACGTCATCAGTGTGCGTAGCAGGGGGGGGGGGTTTACCCGGAGTGTTTGGTGTGCTGTGCTAATTGTGTTCACTGCTAGGCTAATGGCTACTTATGCTTTTACCGCTGCTCTGCTTTCTACTTTGTCAGCCGTTGTAACGTCGGAAGCACACACAATACGCAGCAGCCACGTTCAAAGAGGCGTGCACGCCCATTATGGCACTTGTAGTGCACCTGCTTACGACGTTACAAGGGCGGAGAAATGGCTAAGCTGAGCAGCGTTACATGGTCTCACATAGCAATTCGCCTAGCACAGGACACACAATTGTCAACCCCCCCCCCTACGCCCAGTGCTGAGGTGCCGATACTACAGAGAGGACGCGTGTCCCCCCGGGTCGCTATCCGATACCAGCCCCCCCGCGCCGGATTGTGGGGTGCCATTCCCTAGTAGTAAGCCGAGGTATTTTTGCCTTATACTATGAGGACATGATGTGAGTAGTAGTGTACTGTGTATATGATATGTGCCGGCAGCAGACATCATGGAGGGAGGGAGGAAGGGAGTTAGCTGCAGGTGAAGCTGGAGACCCCACCCACATAAGTGACGTACTATTTAGAATGAAACATGGCGTGTAGCATGGAAAATCGGTGTACTAGCTATGACCTTAATCAATAATTGTTTCCAAGACCTTACTGTAATTGTTTCTTATTTTCAGGTCCATGCTCGGCCACTGCTATGGGACGGCCCTGCGCCTGGGTACAGAAGCCGGCTAAGGCGGAGTGCCGCATGGACGGAGGTTTGCCGGATTGTATACCCAGATTGGGACAAGCATACTAGATTACAGAAATGGATAATTGGTAAGTTGTTTAGCCACTAGGGCAAACAAGAAACTCTACTGTTATGGTCACCTGACGCTCATATATTACTAATGTCTGTACGCTTTTTGGTTTTAGCAAAACATGTGGAGACCAGGTGGTCCAGTGTGAGGGACAGATTCATCAGGAAGCGACGGCAGCTGATGAGGCGTGGGGCCTCACAAGAAGAACTGGCCTCTTTGCGTTTTGCACCAATGCTGCGTTTCATTTTGAATTCCAGCAGACGCCGCAAGTAAGTGTGTGTGTTAATTGCATGTGTCCATGGTAGGATCAGATGATGACAGAAGTAGGTCAGTGTCTTATGTGTGCAGACATAGACATGTTATATTGATAGAGATTATATACATTGAGGGTCCTGCAGGGGGAGCACTATATTTAGGGAACACTTTAGAGTAATATATACTTAGGTAACATCATGCGCCCCCTGCTGGACACAAGATAATTACCAACTGCAGCGTGGCCTTACCGCCTTTGGACCAGCTTTTGATCACTCCAGGATATAATACATAACATGAAATAAAATTTATGCCAATAGCATGGACTGTAGTAATAATGTTTAAACAATGGACGCAATGTGTCCATAGGACCGAACAATGTTCCACTCGGGTCGGTTTGTGAAGACCAGCATTTTGGGGTACCAGTGTGTGAATATAGTGATAAAAGTTCAAGTGTGACACCTCGAACATATTGAAGAAAAGATTCCGAAACCAGGCAGAGTAAACTACATCTTCGTAGTGGGTTCACACTACGTGTATTTCAGTCAGTATATTTCTGTCAGTATTGCTAACAAAACCAGGAGTGCATTCAAAACACAGAAAGGATCTGTTCACACAATGTTCAAATGTAGTGGATGTGCGCCATATAACACTAAATAACGGCCATTATTTCTAAATACCAGCCGTTGTTTGAAAATAACAGCAAATCTTTCACATTAAATGGCGCCCATCCACTCAATTTCTACATTGTGTGAACAGAGCCTTTCTGTGTTTTTAATCCACTCCTGGTTTTGTTAGCAATACTGACAGAAATATACTGACTGAAATACACGTAGTGTGAACCCACTACGAAGATGTAGTGAATGTTGCTATTCAGTGTGTTTAAGGTCTGACACTGCTCTCTGCTGACATCTGTGGGCAAGGCAGGAAGTGGCCAGAGCAGGAGAGGGTTGGGATAATCAATAAAATAGTTTACTACATTAATCCTTATCATCATGACACACTCATTTCGACATAGAGCAATATGTCAGATCTGAGTGGAAATCTCCTCCTGCACGACATCCAGCATGTGGTAATTAGCTACAAAGTGGAGGATATATAAACGTACACACAACAAACTACATAATGTTACGTTTACACAGGCAGATTTATGTGATAGATTTTGGAAAACAAATCCAGGAGCAGACTGTAGAGAGGGAACAGGTGATAAAGTAAAGAGTGAGATTTCGCATGTTTTAAAAGCCATTTCTGGCTTTGGCTTCAAAATTCTTAATGATAAATATGTGTCTGGAAACGCTACATAAGTAGACCACATCCACCTGCCGCACCTGGGTGATGTGTGGAGGGATATATGTGGTGTGTTAATGGTGATTGTTAATAAGTGAGATGGGCTGTGTCCCTAGAAAAAATCAGATCCTGTTACATATTCCAGACTAGAAAGTTAGACATATAGTGCGCACCCTGCTGGTCACTCCATAGGAAATACACATGTTTTGATCACATCAATGTTTCTGCACACTAAGTTGAAAGGACTATCCAATTATTAACATTAGCAGGATGTGACCATGCTCGCTAATTACTGCCCAGTAGTATATCTAGTGAGGTTATGTGTATTTTCGAACACTACAACTATGTGGGAACACACTACATGGTTGACATACATTGAAAAGCCAGACACATTGTTTAGGAGAAAATAAAAAATATATTTTTTTAAAAAAATAAATAACGCTAATTAAATATAACCAAATACATATGGCTCAAAAACAAAATAAAAGAGCTGACACATCCCAGAGACAGGTGACACACATGCGGAAAAACATCAGTCCTGTGGCCGTGGCTCATAACGGAGGCTGTGAAAGGGGCACGGGCACGGCGCCTTCAGGAGTCATGAAGTAGTCAGCAAAGAGGTTCCTGACCACTATCCCGCGGTTGAGTTGTCTCCCTTGGCCATAGTTGAGAGGGGCACTAAAAGCTGGCAGTGTCTCCACGTCCACATCCGGGTTGGGGGGCATAGTCCCGAAGGTAGTTGTGGAGAACACAGGCAGCTTTAATGACCATGTCAACTGTGCCCAAGTTCAACTGCAGGGCAGTGGTAAACACTCTCCACTGACTAGTCATGATTCCGAAGGCGCACTCCACGAAGTTACGTGCCCGGCTCAGCCTCCGGTTAAATACTCTCCCCCGTTCATCCAGCCCTCTCCGTGGGTAAGGGCGCAGCAGGTTGTTGAGTAAAGGGAAAGCTTGATCCCCTACCATGACGAATGGAGCGGGATGCGTGGTACCCGGAAGAGGAGTGGGAGGAGGTAGAGTCACATGATCTAACAGTATGCGCCTCCCAAACTCTGATCTCAGTAGCGCCCGGGAGTCCCCAGTACTGCCATAGGAGCCGACGTCGATGGCAAGGAAACGATACGTGGAATCAACAACCGCGATCAGGACCACAGAAAAAATTCAAAATTACTAACCTGGTAATTTCTTTTCTTTGAGCCCATGACGGCACCCCTGGAGAGGTCCACCTCCTACTCCCATAGGACAGGAAACAGGATACAGGAAATCCCTGGATCATATAAAGAAGTAAACTCCCCTCCCTCGTCAGTATTTACCAAGGACCTAGGAGTGAAGCTCACAAGACACACACAAAAAGAAAAACAAATATATACAAAAAATTTCCTATTTTTTTTTTTTTTTGTGTTTATAAAGAAGTTTACTTTTTCTATATCTATGTAATAAAATTATCATATTATTATTATCCCTTCTCTTTCTTTTTTTTTTTTTTTTCGGGCGGGATTTAGGCGGGGTGCCATCATGGGCTCAAAGAAAAGAAATTACCAGGTTAGTAATTTTGAATTTTCTCTTTTCGCCCTATGACGGCACCCCTGGAGAGTAGAATAGGAATATAACTGCCTAGGGAGGGACTACTGCCTGCAAAACACTACGTCCGAATGCTAAGTCTTCAGTGGAAGATAGTTGTAACCTGTAGTGTCTAAAAAATGTATGTGGAGTACTCCATGTGGCTGCCCTGCAGATCTGATCAATGGAAACCGCTGCCCTCTCAGCCCACGAAGTCGCCACAGCTCTAGTGGAATGCGCCCCGAATCCAACTGGTGGTGTCATGTTCTTGACTCTATAGCATTCTCCAGCTGCCTGTTTAACCCATCTGGCTATCGTTTGTGTGGAAGCTGACTTGCCCTTGGTCTTACCCTGAAAGGATATTAGCAAGCTGTTACATAATCTCCAACTTTCTGTGACCTTTAGATAATGCAAGATAACTCTTCTAACATCCAGACTATGCAAACTTAATTCTTGATCGTTAGCTGGTGTGTTGAAAAATGATGGTAGTATCACCTCCTGAGATCTGTGGAAGTCCGTAACCACTTTTGGAAGAAAGGCTGGGTCGGGAGATAATACGACTCGGTCCTCTCCAGTGGTCATGTAAGGAGTTTGTATAGAGAAGGCTCTAATTTCACTTACTCTACGGGCTGACGTTATTGCCAATAGAAAAGCCAGTTTATAAGATAGGAATTTAATACTGCAGTCTGCTAAAGGTTCAAAGGGATTAGCGGTAAGTCCGTTCAAGACCAGGTTCAGATCCCAAGGCGGAACCCTAGACCTGATCGTGGGACACAATCTGGGGGTTGCCTTTACAAATCTTTTAATCCACTGATGTTCAGCTAGTTTATAGTCATAGAGTGCACTGAGGGCGGAGATCTGTACCTTGATGGTGCTAGGCCTGAGGTGCTTGTTTAGACCTTCTTGTAAGAATTGTAAGATTAAAGGAATGTCAGGAGGAGCAAGGACATTAACAGGTTTATTTACAAATTTACAAAATGCTATCCATGTATGTAGGTATATAGCCGAGGTGACTCTCTTTCTACTGGCCAGCAACGTGGTGATTACTTCGGATGAAAGGCCTCTGTCTATCAACAATTGCCTTTCAACAGCCATGCAGTCAGGTGAAGGCTTTGAACTTGCGGGTGAAATACTGGGCCCTGGGCGAGGAGATCTGCCCTGTCCGGAAGAATCCATGGGTCTGTCAGAGACATCTTCCTGAGCCAAGTAAACCACACCCTTCTTGGCCAAAAGGGCGCTATTAGAATTATGTGGGCCCTGTCCTGCCTGATCTTTCTGACTACTCTCGGGATTAGTCTGATGGGTGGGAATGCATACAGTAGGCCTTTGTCCCAAGGCTGGGCTAGTGCATCTAGAGCCCTGGGCTTGTCTGCAGGACATAGGGAAAAGAATTCTTGGGTCTTTCTGTTCTTCCGAGATGCAAAGAGGTCTATCTCTGGTGATCCCCACATTCTGCATATTTGTAGAAATACCTCCTGGCAAAGCTCCCAATCCCCCTGGTTTAGAGAGTGTCTGCTTAGGAAATCTGCCTTTACATTGTCTACCCCCTTCAGGTGAAGTGCCGAGAGGGACAGACAATGTGACTGAACTAGTCTGAACATGAAGTGGGCAACTCTCATAAGTTGTACTGATCTTGTGCCTCCTTGGTGGTTGATGTACGCCACTGCCGATCTGTTGTCTGTTAGTATTCTCACGTTTCTGTCTTTTATTAACGGAAGAGCCTGGGACAAGGAGAAGAATATTGCTCTCATTTCTCTCACGTTTTGTGGGTCCCTGGCCTCCTCTGGGGACCACAGGCCCTGGAATACTTGAGTGTCTGAATGGGCTCCCCACCCCCTGGGACTGGCATCTGTGGTGATGGTCAAAATGTTGTCCAGAATCCAAGGAAGTCCCTTGGATAGATGCTCCCTTTCCTTCCACCAAGAGAGAGATCTGAGAGTCTGTGGAGATAGAGTGAAACAAGAATCAAGAGACTCAGAGGCACCCTCCCATTCACCAAGAATCTGTGATTGTAACACCCTAGAGTGGTACTGTGCCCAGGGAACCGCTGGAATGCAGGAAGTAAATAGACCCAACACCGACATAGCCTTCCTAAATGTAGTAATGGGATTATCAAAAAGCTCCTGTGTCCTGGAAAGAATATTTGAAATCTTGTTATCTGGTAAAAAGGATCTCTTAGCTCTCGAATCCAGACATATTCCCAGGAACTGACAATATTGAGAGGGGATCTTATTGGATTTTTTCTCGTTAATCTCCCAACCTAATTTAGACAGGATGTTTTCTACTATTTTGATCTGGTTCTGAAGAGAGATTACTGAATCACCGACCAGTAAAAAATCATCCAAATAAGGAATTATAATTATATCCTTTTCCCTGATATGTGCCATAACCTCTGACATCACCTTAGTAAAAACTCTAGGTGCCTGTGAAATGCCAAAAGGTAATGCCTGGTACTGGAAATGACAAACTGAATCATTAAGTTTGACTGCTACCCTCAGGAATCTTTGATGGTCTTGGTGGATGGGGACGTGGTAGTATGCATCCCTTAAATCTAAGGTGGCCATAAAACAATCCTGTGAAAGATTCAAAATGGCTGAAGAAACTGATTCCATCTTAAACCTTTCGTAGGACAAAACCCTGTTAAGAGGCTTAAGATTGATAATGGTTCTAAAAGAACCATTGGGTTTCCTTACCAAAAACAGAGTAGAGTAAAAACCCTTACCACACTCTGTCTCCGGAACGGGAACCAACACCCTCTTCCTGAGTAAGGACTGTACTTCCGAAGATAGTGCTGTCTGTTTAATGGGATCGGATGATAAATCCGTAATGACGAATCTTTCCCCTGGGGAGGACACAAAAGAAATTTTCAAACCGTGCTTTATTGTATCCAATACAAAGGAACTATTGGAAATACCACACCACTGTGACCAAAAAAGAGAAAGGCGACCTCCCACAGGGACCTGGCGTCATTGAGCAGGTTTTTTGGTATTGTCAGAACCCTTAAAGAGGAACCCCTTGGATTTCTTGGTGGGCCTCCATTCTTTCCTAATTGTACTAGGATTAGTATTCGTGTTAGGGGCTCTATGTGTGTTCCTACCTTTTCCCCTAAAAGGACGGCTAGATTGCTGCGGGATCAGAGGGAACCCCTTTTTTCTATCCGAAGCCTTTTCGAGAATGTTATCTAAGGCTGGACCGAAAAGCAGGTTGCCTTCACAAGGGACTCCACATAATTTAGATTTAGAGGTGACGTCCCCCTTCCATTCTTTAAGCCACATGGATCTGCGGGCAGAGTTTGAAAGTGCTGCTGAACGAGCGGAGAGTTTAAGAGCATCCGCTGAAGCATCCGATATAAATGAGACAGCATTCTCTAAGGTCTCAAAGGGCTTGAGGAGCTCCTCCGCAGGAGTCCCCTTACTAATCATGTCTTTAAGTTCAGACATCCATACCCCTAGTGATCTAGAGACTGAAGTTGCTGCCACTAGAGGCTTAAACATGGCAGTGGACGCTTCCCAATCTTTCTTTAAGTAAATCTCTGCACGTTTGTCCATAGGGTCTTTAAGAGTTGCACAGTCCTCAAAAGGTAGCGCATTAAGTTTTGTAATCTTGGCTACCGGAGGATCTATTTTTGGAGCAAAGCCCCAGGAGTTCGACTCCTCATGGTCAAAGGGGTACTTCCTTTTGAACTGAAAAATAATTGAAAAAATAGTTGTTTAGTTATATATACTCCTCTATATTTTTACCTGTTTATCTAAAAACAAAAAAACACTCACAGCAGCCTGAACAAAAAATTTTCTATCCGGGTTGGACCATTCGTGTTTAATCAAGGCCTTAATGTTCTGCTGAATAGGAAAGACCGATCGTTTCTTAGGTGCTAGCCCTCCAAACATACGGTCTTGTATTGTATTAGTTTCTGGAACTTCTTCTATACCCATAGTCTCCCTTACTGCTTTAATTAGTGATTCTATATAGTCAGCAGAAGGTGATGGTGTAGCCACTTCTTCCTCCAGACTTTCTACATTAGATGGGCCTGCTTCTGGTTCGTCTATACCCAGCGATAGGTCATCATCGTCCCCCAAGGTAGATGGAGGCTGACTGTGAACCGACTGCTCCACCTCAATAGTAAGGGGTATAGGGGTAGCCAAAGGTAACTGAGAGACAGGTGCTGGCGCCAGCTCTGGAGGAGAAGCTGTGGCAGTGGCCGGAGTCTGAGAGGGCATGGAGGCCTGAAACCAAAAAATAAATGTACAAAAGAACAATTTTTTATTTTTTTTTTGAAAAGACAAAGTAAAATTCTACCTACCCTAATTTCCTTCTTTATCATGTTCTTCATGTTACGCATAAAAGAGGGTCCCTGCTCCTCTAGGACTCTATTCATACAGCTACCGCACAGTACTTTAGTATAAGAACTACTTAATCTCTTCCTACACACGGGGCAATCTCTGCTCTTAGCATGACTCTTTTTAGTAGCACCCTCCTATAAATGAGAAACATGGCAAATTAGACAAAAGAAGAAGGAAAAATTTCTGTTGGGGAAAAAAACCCCTCTTACCCACTCCATACCACAGGGGCTTGAATCCTGGCTGGAGTAGATTCTGATAATTCAGCGCTTTCAGCCTCCATAATGGACAATTGAGGTCTTGGAGGTGTAAAAGACTCTCTGCAGCCGTTGTTCAGAAGCAGTAGAAAGACACCAGGCAGCAGAAACAAGATACCGCTAGAGCACACAGGTACTGAGCACTCACCTGGCGTCCTTCTCGGCAGCTCTTTTGAATTTGGCGCCGAGAGTCACATGACCGGCTGGTTCCGCCCCCTCCGCCGCGCGCTGAGACGACGTCACCCTCCCGGCGCTCCACCTGAGGCAGGCCGTAGGCCCCGGAAGTTGCCGAACACGGCCAGCAGAGCAACCCCCTCCCAGCACTAACCAGCAACCATGCCGCAGTGCGCGCGAACGCAGCGCTGCGGATCGGGGCACCGGACCACGCCGAGGAGGGCCAGGGGAGCTCCGGGGACCCACTTCTGGAGGTGTCGGGGGAGGAAGCCAGACTTGGAGGCTGCTCCCCACTCGGAGCCTGACGCCGCCGGGAAGCCGGTAGGTTATTACCCGGTAACCCTAAGTCATCTTCTTTCCATCCAGGGAAGGGAAGGGGAAAAAAAGCCCTTCCAGCTCCTGCTCCCATGGGGACAGGAAACAGAAACTGACGAGGAAGGGGAGTTTACTTCTTTATATGATCCAGGGATTTCCTGTATCCTGTTTCCTGTCCTATGGGAGTAGGAGGTGGACCTCTCCAGGGGTGCCGTCATAGGGCGAAAAGAGAAAAATGTCTTATAATTGAAATACTGTGATCCTGATCGCGGTGGTTGCTTCACACGTATGTGCTTCCCATCAACCGCCCCTATACAGTTGGGGAAATTGGCCACAGACTGAAAGCCTGCCACAGACTGCAACCAAATCTCCCGGGTCGGACTGGGCATCACGATGGGCTGCAAATGCTCCCAGATCACGCCGCACGTGCACCTCACAATTCCAGAGATGGTGGACTTACCAACCCGGAATTGGAGGTGCAACGATGCATAACTCTCCCCTGTCGCCAAGAATCTGGGAAAAAAAAAATAAAAAAATTATTTTTACATTCATAAAAAATGTCTATCATTACATCTTTTTATACAATATTACATTTACATTAAAATACATGAACAAATAGTCAAACATCAACAAAAGCCTCTTCACCTTAACGTTTTGAGCAGACGGGCCACAGGAGGGATGGATTTCCGCATGTAGGTGTCCTGTCTCTGTAGATGTGGGCTCAAAATAGAAAGTAAATTATCAAAGGCCTCCATAGGTAGGCGCACAAAGGCCTGAAATTTGTCAGGATGACTGCAACAAATGAAGAAAAATATTGCTCAGAAATATTACACACAAACACAGATCATAGGAAGATGTCATAGGGTTTACAAATGCTGAAATTGACATCAAACCTTGTAAGGCCAAAAAAAAAATAAAAATTACAGAATGCACATTATGGACTTTGTTACAAAAATTCTGGTACAGTGAAGTTTACATTATGATATTATATTCAAATATTATACAGCATTTATAAATAAAATCAACATACCAACGCAAATCATCGTACAGGCAACCAATGTGGCCACGGGTCTCCCTCCGAAGATTAATCGGGTGCACCCAATAGCGCCGTCCCACATGCTGACGGCGCCGCTGTTTGTTTTTTCGCCTCTGAGAAGAAGAAAAAAAAAATAAAACATTTTTTGACACATGTAACTTAGTCTGAAAGGTATTCAACTGTTGCATTTAAGGACCTTTTGTCAACAGTACTTAAGGGAGCTTGCAGAAACAATACATTAAAGAAATGTTTTATGGATTATAATCCTAAACAGTTTGTAAAGCTATTTCGAAAACAGTTCCATAAAGCTTTAAAAAAAAAAAAAAAAATGGGAATAAATAAATACTTACACACAACCGCAGGTAATAATGGCGAAGATTCCACAACACCCCAAGCACCAGGGGCTGGTGTTTTCGGAGAAGCCGCATTCTTCGTGCTGGCCCATATGGGACATTAGTTTCACCAGACATCACAAACTATTTTTTTTTGGTCCAAACACAAAAAGCATATGGGCGCACTTCGCGAGTGGGCGTAGATTTTATAGGGATGTGGGTGTGCTTATTTGGGCCGGGGGCAGATTCATGAATAAATTACATGCTTTCGCCCGTGTCGAAACAAGCCAGGAAGTCTCATAACACTACGGCCGGACTCTTACGATAAGACCGTAAGTGCTTTTCAAATACAGCCACAAGACCACCCGGATATGTACGGACCAAAAAATTTTACTGCCGCACAGTTACAGCGTGTGAACCTAGCCTAAACGTGAACTGGTCCCTTGAAAAAGATTTGAAAGATTTTGAAATTCTTATGAAAATTTGAAAAAATGCTGCTAAACTTTGAAGCTTTCTATTGTCTTAAACAGTTGAACAAAAGTTTAATAAATGCCTCCAACATAAAGTAGACATATTGCTAATGCTATTTCATATATAATTTATGTGGCATAACCATTTTCCTTACAAGCACAAAATTTCAAAGTTAGAAAAATGCAATATTTCTCAATTTTCACGTTATTTTGGGGTTTTTCATAAAGATAGGCTGCAAGTATCGACTCAATTTTTCCAGAAATATAAAGTATAACATGTCACGAGAAAACAATCTCAAAATCAGCCAGATAGGTAAAAGCATCCCGAAGTTATTAATGGATAAAGTGATACAGGTCATATTCCTGAAATTTGCTCCGGTCCTTAAGGCCATTTTGGGCTCCGTCCTTAAGGGGTTAATCATAGATAGTAGGTACATAGGTATGCTGGGATACATATAGGGAAATAGACATGTAATCCCTCCCACACATCACCTGAATCCCATTACTTTCTAAATAGTGTGGACATGTTACAGGAAAAGTGCTCGAGGGGAGGTACATCTCACCCAGACTACTGCTTATGGGGAGATGGTAAATCTGGAAGAGACCTGTCACTCAGCAGTGATATGCTGCTGAGTTGTTCTTTAAATTTTCCGGGCCGGATTTACTGGAATGGTGGGTAGGTTGGTAGTGGGACCTGCCATTCCCTCCCCCTCGATCCAGTGTGGGTTTTGGGATCAGGTGAGCTCTGATCCCAATCAGCCTGAGAAGGCAAAAGCTCTGGTCAGTCTGAAAGGGATTGCTCTCAGCCAGGGGTGAACAGCTTGCATGCTGTATCTCCTGGGAGCAACGAATACTGCCGCCGCTGGGTGTTCAACAATGAATCTATGGCTGAGGGTGCTAGCGGTCAGAGAGATGTGCAATGTTTACAAAAAACATTCAGTCAGCTCTTACACAAACGTACCAAAACATGGTGGAATAGAGCCTATTTGGAAAATTATATACAACGTAAGCTAGTTCCTCGTGGTTTACGTATACAAGTCTTTCCATCATTTCCAGTCGATGATGAGATGTTTACAGCCCAATGGGAGGAGGTTTGTACTAATAGTTCACACAAATTTATGGAATTACTTAATGGTCTCAATAAAAGGTCATTGGAACAACTTGATCCTGAGCTAGAACGCCTCCAGGAACAGCTCATTAGCAAAATGAATGATGAAGAGGCAGAAACTTTCCGCAAACAGATGGACTCCCAGTTTGCTACATGGGAGAAAGATATACAAGACGTAAAAAGTAAGAAATTGTCGAGGGATCTAAACGACTTCCAACAAAAGAGGATGTACAAATGGCAGACCGGTCGGGTGACTAGATCCAGAAATCGATCGATGTCAGTATCATCGATGTCGTCCATAAGTGATCGAAGTGACGCTGGGGGAGCGACCGGGTATCATCCCCAACAGAGATTTAAGCGCAAATGGGACCAGAAATTTACTTCAAGCCGTAAGAGATTTGACCTGCAAAGAGGAGCAACAGGTGGCCCTGGCAACCCCAAGGTAATTAATCTGTCTACGCATATACTATCTCCTACAGATTTGTCAATTTTGGAGAAGGGTCTTACCTTTTCTCCTTGTGCTAAATTTGATAATTTTACGGTGACCAAAGATCTGCATCTTTTTGCCAGGGCTCTAATGTTTAAGAAGTGGCATCACCGCAATGAATGCGAGGAGCTGTTTCCTTCTGCAAACGAGCAGGAAGCACTACGCACTTTAAATGCCCTTTTAAGAGAACAACAACCTCAGGATGAAGGTAAGGTCCCTGCATGCATAAGAAGAAAATCACAAAAATTTCCTCCACTTAATCTATGTCCTTCTATAGACATTTTTGTACGACTGGTTGAACAGGATTTATCACAAATTCCAACTAGTATTCAGCATGACAATTTGTCTCATGACCAACGAACCAGTATACGAAAACTTAGATCAATGGACGATGTTACATTCAAGCCAGCCGATAAGGGCGGTAATACTGTCATATGGCCCAAACATATGTACGAGACTGAAGCTTTTCGCCAGTTACGTGACAATACGTGTTATCGCAAATTGACTTTTAACCCGCTGCTGTCTTATACCTGCAGCCTGGAAGAGATTCTCTCTCAGGCGGAGGATGAGGGGATCATTTCCAAGGATCTTCATGCTGCTCTTACAGTTCAGAACCCCACCATTCCTACACTTTACCTTCTTCCGAAGGTGCACAAGAATATAACAAAACCACCGGGAAGACCTATAATTTCGGGGAACAACAGTTTTACTGAAAATGTGAGTAAGTATATTGACCACCTGCTTAAACCAATTGTGGAGTGTTTGCCTTCTTACGTCAAGGACTCATCTGACTTCCTTTGTAAAATAGAGGGGATCCAATTGGAGGACAATATGCTGATGGTCACATGCGACGTAGAGTCTCTCTACACAAGTATAAGGCACGAAGACGGTATAGCCGCTGTGAAGTTCTTCCTGGAGAGCAGTTCCATTGAAAAACGGATGGGCAATCTGGTGAGCCAACTACTTCAGTTTACACTTACTCATAATTTCTTTTCATTTTTGGGGTCCCTCTACCTACAGCTCCAGGGCACCGCTATGGGGGCGTCTTGTGCGCCCTCGTATGCGAATCTGTTCCTGGGGCTGTGGGAGAGGGACCTGTTCCTGTCAGATCATGGACTGCCGTCGATGGACCGCGTCCTCTTTTGGGCGCGCTACATCGACGACATTTTCATGATCTGGCAGGGAAACACGGATCAACTACATTCGTTCATTCAAAATCTGAACAATAACAACCGTAACATCAAAATTACATACACGCACAGTTATGACTCCGTTGATTTTTTGGATGTTACTCTCCGCAGAGACACTAATGGGTACATACAGACTGATGTATTCCGGAAGCAAACTGCAGCGAATTCATATCTGCATGCCTCATCTTCACACCCTTCCTCCACGATCAGAGCTATTCCAGTGGGGCAATATCTCCGTATAAGACGAATTTGCTCCTCCACTGAGGATTTCGAGAGACAAGCAAAGGAATTGAGAGAGCGTTTTCTGAGTCGGGGATATAGTCATCGATCCTTAAAACGAGCATATGTACGGGCTAAGAATACCCCTCGACACACACTCCTATCACCAGCCAGTCATCAACCATCAGATACAGTGGTGAGATTTTTTACCAATTATCATTGTCAATGGGAGCGTATGAGGCACTGTTTGGCTAAACATTGGCCTGTTCTACTTGCAGATCCTACGCTTCGTGCCTACTTACCCCCTCAACCAGCAATCACTGCACGTAGAGCTAGGAGCCTCAGGGATATCTTAGTGAAGAGCGAACATCAAGCAAAACCCCCAGGTAAGATATTTGGGTCCAAGGGACCCCAATGGGGTTTCTTTCCCTGTGGCAACTGCATTGCTTGTCCTAACATGGAGAGAGCAACTGAATTTTTGGACAGCTCGGGCGAACGTAATTACAAAATTACACAACATATAACATGTTCAACTAAGATGGTGGTATACTATGCAACATGTCCCTGTAACAAAATTTACGTTGGACTCACGACCAGAGAGTTAAAAACGAGGGTTCGTGAACATGTGAGGGACATCTCACGAGCATCAGACATGGAGAGTCCAGAGGGTTTGAAACCTGTGGCAAAACATTTTTGGCGTTTCCATGATTGCGACCCCACGGGTTTCAAAGTAAGAGGCATCGACAGAATACAGATGGGATTGAGAGGAGGCAATTATGCAAAACGCCTCGCTCAATGTGAGAGCCGATGGATTTGGAAACTTAGGACTGTTTTTCCAAATGGCCTGAACGAAATTTTGAGCTATGCACCTTTTCTCTGACCGCTGCGCCCGGGTGTGGGTCTTGTTTTTAATTTTAATAGTTACATAGGTATTGTTTTCATTATATTATATTATTTTATTGTATGTTTTATTTTTAATCATTTATAATTCTGTGATTCATCTTCCTAGATCTTGAGATGTAATACTGGTTACACCTGCCACTTGTGAGTCCCCTTCTCCCTGCCATGCCCTGTCCGCTCATCGCATAGCTCCTCCATTCATCTACTTATCTACACCCTGGGATACATCTGTTGTGATTCTCCAGCATGGACTTTTCTTGAGTATCTACACACCTTTTTACAATCTGATCGTTATGGACGTTTGCATTTCGGTTGTGATGTTTTTGTATTATTTATGTTTTTTTGTCTTTCGTTTTTTTTCATTTTACCATCTTCATTATTAACATGATTTGGGTAGTCCTCTTTTTTCTTGTCATTCTTTTATTTATATTTACATTATTTACATTATTATTTTTTATTATTTTTTATTTTTTTATTATTTTCATATTTATTTACATTTATTTCTATTTTTATTATATTTTTTTATATATATATTCTTTTTATATATATTTCTCTATATATATTCTTTTACCTCGCTGGCCATATATAGGATGATATCCATATATACATATCTTTATTATGTGTCTATCTAATTTTTTACTATCACATAATTTTTTACACACGGTTCCACATCACTCCTCTGATACGTGATGTCATCTCATCGCTGTATCAGTAGGTGTGTCATATTTTGCACTACATATGTGTTGCACTTTATTGCACTTGCACTTTATCACTTTTCACTTTTATATCGCACTTTTTGTATAGTATGTACTCTATATCGTTATTTATCACTCACCCTCATTTCATTTATTTTTTGCATGCTTATATAGATTCTGGTTTTTAATCATGCTCTTTCCTTCGTATCTGGTTCACAATCATGCTCTTTTCTTATCATTGATGCTCCTCTCTTTTTTCATTTAGTTACTTTTATTGATTATGTTGTGTGTATATTTACTATATAGATTATGGCCAGTGAGGTTATGTATGTTTTATATTTTTATATTTATATTTATTTCTATTATTTATATTCTAATTGTATATTTATTTATTTATGCATCTATTCTGTTTATACTGTTTTCATTTATTATAATTTTTATTTATTTATTTATCTATATATATTTTTCCCTTAATGCATTTTGTCCATCAGTACATATATCCTTCTATATATTTTGTCCTAATATTATTCACAGATGGCCCATTAATTCATGATTCATGTGTCTATATATTGGCTATTACAGTGTATAATTCTTGTATGGCCTATAGATGGCAGTAGATTTTGTCTTTGTTTCTGCCTGTGTGAGGCGCATGCGCGCAGGCACGCTGTGTATTTCATACACGTGACCTGCGTGCGTCCGCGTCACACAGGTATGTCACATGACTAATACACCACGTGACTTACTAAGCTTGAACGTCACCACGTTGTGCACGTGATCGGCGCATTTTCGCGTCATAGAGGCATCACATGTGACTAGCTCATCATGTGACCGTAAACGTCATCGCACCGCGCCGTTGGCGTGGACGCCGGTCACATCCGGAAGCGGCATCTGTATTGTGCAGGTAGCTTGATTTCATGTAATGCACTTCATGTGCGGAGCGGGTGGGTGATTGGTCCTCCTAGTGGCTCTTTGGGTATTTATAGTGTGACCCTCCAGTAGATAGGTACCCCTTGAAAAAGGCTACGCCGAAACGTGCGTTGGGGTGGGGGCCGCCGGTGGACACTTTGATCTTCACTGTTTATGGTAGGACACTGCAGTTATTAATTATTTAATTTTTGCATCAATTGAGATACGTGTATTATTTATTGCACCCTCTTGGCTTATTTATTATATAGTATTTACACATAGTTCTCTGGGTACCGTATTTAGCACTTTAGTCTACTTTTGATTAATTTATTTATTTATCTAAATTATTTACTCATTTACTAGTGTCCATCTGCAGCAGCCCCCTCACTGTATGTTTGTCATTTTTAATATATTTTTGTCAGCCATGGTTCATTGTGTATTTATTTATTATTCTGTTATTTGTTTGTAATTTTAATAATAAAATTTATATGTTGTAATATATCAGAGGTTCAGTTGTCTCTCTATAGGTTTTTAGGTTGGTAGTGGGACCTGCCATTCCCTCCCCCTCGATCCAGTGTGGGTTTTGGGATCAGGTGAGCTCTGATCCCAATCAGCCTGAGAAGGCAAAAGCTCTGGTCAGTCTGAGGGTATAAACCCACTTGCCGGATCTGCAGCGAGTCTCCTTGCTGCGTTTTTGCAGCGAGACTCGCTGCAGATCCTGGCCCTATACTTTCAATAGCAGAGAAACTCGCAGCAGGGATGTACATCCCTGCTGCGATTTTGTCTGCAGCCCGCCCCATTAACCCCCCGGCCGCCGGACATTATACATTACCGGGTCCCCGTTCCTGCTTGCTTCGGGGCTCCCGGTGTCTTCACGGCCCGCCCGGCCAATCAGTGCGCTGCGGCAGGGCAGCGCACTGATTGGCCGGGCAGAACGTGCCGGGAGCCGCCGAAGCAAGCAGGAGCGGGGACCTGGTAATGTATATCCTGCCCGCAGCCCCGGCCGCCCCCCCCCCCGCAGCCCCGGCCGCCTGATCGCCCCCCCGCAGACCCGGCCGCCCCCCCGCAGCCACGGCCACCCGATCGCAGCCCCGGCCGCCCGATCGTCCATCCGCAGCCCCGGCCGCCCGATCGTCCCCCCGCAGCCCCGGCCGCCCGATCGTCCCCCCGCAGCCCCGGCCGCCCGATCGTCCCCCCGCAGCCCCGGCCGCCCGATCGTCCCCCCGCAGCCCCGGCCGCCCGATCGTCCCCCGGCAGCCCCGGCCGCCCAATCGCCCGTCCCCCCGCAGCACTGATCGCTTACACGCCCCCCTGCAGCCCCGGCGATCGGGCGGCCGGGGCTGCGGGGGGACGATCGGGCGGCCGGGGCTGCGGGGGGACGATCGGGCGGCCGGGGCTGCGGGGGGACGATCGGGCGGCCGGGGCTGCGGGGGGACTATCGGGCGGCCGGGGCTGCGGGGGGACGATCGGGCGGCCGGGGCTGCGGGGGGACGATCGGGCGGCCGGGGCTGCGGGGGGACGATCGGGCGGCCGGGGCTGCGGGGGGACTATCGGGCGGCCGGGGCTGCGGGGGGACGATCGGGCGGCCGGGGCTGCGGGCGGCTGGCTGGAGCATATACTTCACCTGGTCCCCGCATCGGGAACCGCCGGAGCCGGGATCAGGTGAAGTATCAGCTCCGGCGGCCGGGGGGTTAATGGGGAGGGCTGCAGACAAACTCGCAGCAGGGATGTACATCCCTGCTGCGTGTTTGTCTGCCATTAAAAGCATAGGGCCGGGATCTGCAGCGAGTCTCGCTGCAAAAACGCAGCATGAAGACTCGCTGCAGACCCGCCAAGTGGGTTTGTAACCTGAAAGGGATTGCTCTCAGCCAGGGGTGAACAGCTTGCATGCTGTATCTCCTGGGAGCAACGAATACTGCCGCCGCTGGGGCCTATTCATACCCTGTGATACTGCCTACTGAAGAGTCAGATAGGAGACCTGTGTTAGTAAGTGCCCAGACGGGCAAGGACCTTTTTGTTTTGTTTTGTTCTGAAAAGCATGGTATTGCTACATTTCTGTTGAGGACTGTTTATGCAGCTAATAAACACCCAGCTGTTTAAGTCCAAGTTTGCTGTCTGAACTGTGTCCAAACACACCATCCCCCGGGAAGATCCCTACAATAGACATATACAAGTGAAAACATGAAAATGTATGAAAAACAACGCACCAAAGTGCACAGTGCAACAATACAAAATTTACAAAAGTACAAAACACTATATACATTTTAATAATTCATGATCAAATCCAGTCTATGATTAAGTCCATTAGGAGATGAGGAATCCAACATAAGAATCCAGTATCCTTCACGATTTAAAAGTTTCTGTCTTCTGTTACCACCACGATCAGGGCAAAATACTCTCTCTATGCCCATAATTGAAAGTGATGATACATCTCCTGCATGGACTAGAGAAAAATGTTTAGCCACATTCGATGGATTTTTAGCATTAGCATGTGTAGCACCATAAATGTGTTCACGTAACCGGTTTTTTAACCTGCGGCTAGTGCAACCCACATAACCAGTTTCACATGATTTACAGAATACATAATAAATTACCCATGTGGTGTTACAATTAATGTAGCTTTTCATCCTGTATTCCGTATTCTCTACCTTAGGGCGGGTTCACACTACGGAATTCTCGCGGACAATGGCGGAATTCCGTCAGTTGTCCGCCGGCACATCTGGGCGCCTTTCCGCCGGCCCCATAGACACCATTCTATGGGCCGGCGTATTCCGCTATACGCTGAAAGAAGTGTCATGTCACTTCTTTTAGCGGATCGCGGAATACGGCGGCCCATAGAATGGTGTCTATGGAGCCGGCGGAAAAGCGCGTGCCCGTGCGGGCGGACAGCTGACGGAATTCCGCGGACATTGTCCGCGAGAATTCTGTAGTGTGGACCCGACCTTACTGGTAATTTTATTAGTGAGTTGAATATATTTACAACAACTACATCCAATGCCTCCACACTTAAAATTACCTCTAGTGGTTAACCACGTTGGAACACTGGACACTGTATTTACATGAGAAGGTGCCAAAAGGCTACCCAAAGTGGGAGGACGTTTGGTAGAGAAATTAGAACCGTTCTGTACAATTTTTTTTCAATGTCTGATCCTGGTACAGTACAGGTAGAAACTTCTCAACAATGTCCCGTATGTCAGAAAATTGACGTGAATACGTAGTGACAAACGTGGGCTTTCTTGAGAAGTCTGCGGAAGCTTGTCTTTTTTTGTAAAGAAGATCCCTGCGGTCTTGTATCTGTGCGTTATGATATGCTTTGGCAATATTATATTCCGTATAGCCTCGTTTCTTTAAACGAGCACTGAGACCAGCAGACTCTTTTTCATAGCCCTGCAAGGAAGAGCAGTTCCTGCGCATGTGCACAAACTCCCCTACCGGCAGGCTGAATGGGATGGCAGGAATCAGCTCTAAGAATAGTGTTACAGTGTTCGCAGTTCTATCCTATACATGCTAGATCAAAGTCACTGGACTTATTTCAACAATTAGTTCAGGAAGAACTGGTTCAGTTGCACAAAAAAGTAATGAAAACAAAAAAGACGTAAGGTGGCAATCTGACACGGTCTGAACAGAGTGCTATACGCAGTAGTAGAGATAAGGAAGATCTGTTGGTCCGCTCAGCGGACAAGGGAGGAGCAGTAGTATTGATGAACAAAAGTTTATATATTCATCTTAATGAAGAAATGCTAAAAGATACTGAAACATACAGTGTGCTCTCCTCCAATCCTACTACTGCGTATAGCCTAATACTTGAGAGAATTGTGGAAGAGGGCTTTCACTTGGGTGTCATTACACAAAAGGAAAGGGAATATTTGGTTCCTGAATCGATCGGTTCCTTGAATGAGAGGTTAAGCGAATGGATTGTTTTAACCCTACAGCCCCTAGTCTCAAGGTGCTTTGGATTTTTACAGGACACCAAACAAGTACTCAAAAATGTAGATGGTATAAGGTGGCAGGATAATTATACTTGGATTACGAATGACATTGAATCACTGTATGGCTGGGTTCACACTACGTATATTTCAGTCAGTATTGTGGTCCTCATATTGCAACCAAAACCAGGAGTGGATTAAAAACACAGAAAGGATCTGTTCACACAATGTTGAAATTGAGTGGATGGCCGCCATTCAATGGCAAATATTTGCTGTTATTTTAAAACAACGGCTGTTATATTGAAATAATGGCAGTTATTTACTGTTATATGGAGGCCATCCACTCAATTTCAATATTGGGTGAACAGATCCTTTCTGCGTTTTTAATCCACTACTGGATTTGGTTGCAATATGAGGACCACAATACTGACTGAAATTTACGTAGTGTGAACCCAGCCTATACCTGTATACCCCATTCATCAGCCATTGAAGCCCTTTCATACCATCTTCATAGATACTCTGCATACTATGAGGATTTAATTTCTTTCATTTTAATGGCAGTAGAGTATCTATTGGGACACAACTATTTTATGTTTAATAAGGTGTTTTATCTCCAATGCAAAGGTGCTTCAATGGGCGCTAAATTCTCACCAGTGCTAGCAAACCTTTTTGTTGCCTGGTGGGAAGAAATGCATATATTTCATGTCTCCAATCCGTTCCGTGATTCCATTATCTGGTATGGCCGCTACATCGATGACGTCATCATTATTTGGGCAGATGATGTAGCGGCCATGCCAGATTTTATGGATTATTGCAACAGCAATTCTATGTCTCTGAAATTTACCTATGAATGGAATCGTGAAAGCATTTCCTTTTTGGATGTGAAGCTGACGGCTAAATCAGGGGAAATTGAAACACAAAATTACAGAAAACCTGGTAACACGGTTCTTAGGGCTGATTCCTGCCATCCCATTCATACTACCCGTAGCCTGCCGGTAGGGGAGTTCGTGCGCATGCGCAGGAACTGTTCTTCCTTGCAGGGCTACGAAAAAGAGTCTGCTGGTCTCAGTGCTCGTTTAAAGAAACGAGGCTATACGGAATATAATATTGCCAAAGCATATCATAACGCACAGATACAAGACCGCAGGGATCTTCTTTACAAAAAAAGACAAGCTTCCGCAGACTTCTCAAGAAAGCCCACGTTTGTCACTACGTATTCACGTCAATTTTCTGACATACGGGACATTGTTGAGAAGTTTCTACCTGTACTGTACCAGGATCAGACATTGAAAAAAATTGTACAGAACGGTTGTAATTTCTCTACCAAACGTCCTCCCACTTTGGGTAGCCTTTTGGCACCTTCTCATGTAAATACAGTGTCCAGTGTTCCAACGTGGTTAACCATTAGAGGTAATTTTAAGTGTGGAGGCATTAGAAGTAGTTGTTGTACATATATTCAACTCACTAATAAAATTACCAATAAGGTAGAGAATACGGAATACAGGATGAAAAGCTACATTAATTGTAACACCACATGGGTAATTTATTATGTATTCTGTAAATCATGTGAAACTGGTTATGTGGGTTGCACTAGCCGCAGGTTAAAAGACCGGTTACGTGAACACATTTATGGTGCTACACATTCTAATGCTAAAAATCCATTGAATGTGGCTAAACATTTTTCTCTAGTCAATGCAGGAGATGTATCATCACTTTCAATTATGGGCATAGAGAGAGTATTTTGCCCTGATCGTGGTGGTAACAGAAGTCAGAAACTTTTAAATCGTGAAGGATACTGGATTCTTATATTGGATTCCTCATCTCCTAATGGACTCAATCATAGACTGGATTTGATCATGAATTATTAAAATGTATATAGTGTTTTGTACTTTTGTAAATTTTGTATTGTTGCACTGTGCACTTTGGTGCGTTTTTTTTGTAGAAAGTATGTAGAAAGTAATGGGATTAAGGTGATGTGTGGGAGGGATTACATGTCTATTTCCCTTTACATGTATGTATCCCAGTATACCTATTTACCAACTATCTCTGATTAAGGGCTAACAGCCAGAAACGCGTTAGATGTGGACTTTCTATTTTTGTATCTGCCTATTTGCTATTTTTTAAATGGAATAAGAAATAAAGACAAAACTTTTATTGGGAACGTGCTGACCCTCAGTCGTGATTTCTACTTATTCTGTTTTTTTCTGGTCGTGCATGGACTGGGTGAGCTGAGCTTACTAATTGCCTTATTCTCAACATAGGGGCACCAACTCCAGGCCTAAAAACTCGGCCACCGAAGCATGAACAAAACTCAGGGCGGCGCCTGAATCCACCATTGCTGTGCAGGAAAGAACAACATTTGACAATATTTGACACCAGAGTAACAGGCAACAGAAACTTGTCAAACTTTGTCAAACCTCTGGACCATCACTCAGGCACTAGCGTTTCCCGACTTTAGGGGTTGCTTTGATGGACACATCTTCAGAAGGTGACCTACCTTTCAAGCAGAGTGAGTGCTCCATCCTGTACGCCCTTCTAGCTGAGGTGTTACCCAGGACCATGGCTCATCGGGAACCCCGGAAGCAGATGATTCTGTCACATTGGAAAGGGGATTTGGGGACTGGCTGGACCTTGGTCGACTTGAAGTCGCACCCATTTTTTTCCTGTTTCCTTTCTCTTAGTCTGCGGTCAATAGTCACGGCTAGTGTCATGTAGCCACTAAGGGAGTCGGGAGTGAGATGGCTAACCATAATGTAATTTATTATGGCATTTTTATATTTATAGCATCAGACAGACCCTGACGAAATAAAGTTTTTAGTGGGGAGTCCTGCCATCCAGTTAGGGTGCACCATTGGCGGAACTCCGCACAATATTCTTCTGCGGTGCGACGGCCCTGCTGGATGGATAGGAGATGGGACTCCGCCACTGCAACCAGGTTTGGATCATCATAAATCTGGCCAAGGGAAGTGAAAAACGTCTCCACCGGATTCCATTCAGGAGTGTCTGAAGGAAGGGCCAAGGCCAAATCCTGCGGGGAACCTTGAAGAAGGGAGACTATCAGGGCAACCCTTTCACCATCGAAAACAAAAGGGTTAAACCTGAAATATAAATAACAGGATTCTCTGAAGGTCCGGTATTTGTCAGTGTCTCCCTGAAATCTGTCCGGTAACAGCATTTTGGTCTTATGTTTTACCACTTGAACAGGTGCTGTTACTGGGGTCTGAGTCGCTGCTCGCGCACGGGGGGGGGGGGGGGGGGCGGGGGTTTAGTGAGAGGCAGACTGTCCACCCGCTTGGACAATCATTCTACCAACCCTCCAATGCCCTCTAATTGGGTAGTCAACGCTTCGAGGTGGTCGGCGACCGAAGTATCAGTACTCGTGCCACTCACCTTGGTTGACTGCGGTTTTTGTGGGCCTGTGAAAATTTTAGGACGGGGACTGGGAAGACAAATAGACAGTGCAGTCCCTACCGATGACACCCGCCCCAGCTGTCCCTACCTGCTTGCCACACTCTGCCCTAGGCGGCAGCGAACAACTTGGCGGCGTTCCCTCACCTGCGGTAAAGTGAGGCACACAAAACAAGACAAGACTAATACACACAATAAAGGGGTAGGGGGTAGTCAGTAGTCCAAGCCAGCAACGTTTGGTATACTCAGGTACAAAATCAGAGTCCAAAAGAATAGTCGAGGTCCAAAAGCCAGAGGTCAGGAAAACAGGATAAACAGGTCAGAGGAATGCTAGATCAAGATACACTAGGGTTACTAGGCTCTTCCACAGGCAAGGAACTTGAGGCAAGTGATTGTACTTATAGGACTAGAAGGCCCAGCCCAGATACTGACATCTGACTGGGAGAGTCAGCTGTCAGTTAAATCAATGAGATCACAAACACCTAGTGCTGATCTGCAGAGGGAGTGCAGCACTGGACACTCCTACATCCAGGAATAGCAGAGAAAAAAAAAATCAAAAGCAGCCTGACTGCTATGGACACCGTGCTTAACGCACGGCTCGAGTCCTAACAGGCTGGGCGTAGACATCTTCCTCCTCCTCAACCTCCATCTGCTCGTCATCCAGCTCTGGGCTCAAGGCGATCTTCAGCCTTGGAGTTGTGGCCTGGGAATCCTCGCTGATGTTGGTCAGCGCACTTTCCAGAACATGGAGGAGTGGGAGGATGTCGTTGATCCCATAGTCCTGCCTGCTCACAAAAAGAGTTGTGTCCTCAAAAGGGATCAACAATTGACAGACTTCCAGCATTACCTGCCAGTGTGTGACTTGGAAGTCGCAGTGTGGCGTGAAGCTGCCTGATTGCCCCATGAGGTAGTCTGTTACGGCAGACCTTTGCTCGTACAGGCGGTCTAGCATATGAAGGGCAGAATTCCAGCGTGTTGGCACGTCACAGATTAGCCGATGTTGGGGCATACTGCACTGTCTCTGGATTCTGAGCAGGGTGTTCCTTGCAGCGTAGGAGTGGCTGAAATGTTTGCACACTCTGCGTGACATCCTCATAAGGTCTTGTAGTGCAGGAAATGATCGAAGAAACCTGTGCACTATGAGGTTTATGACATGTGCCACACAAGGTGTATGAGGCAGCCCTCCCCGCTGAACTGCAGAGACAATGTTCCTCCCAGTGTCCGCTACGATACTTCCCACCGTTAGTTGGCGTGGGGTCAGCCATTCAGCTATCTCCTCCCTGATGGTCCGGAGGAGCTCCTGCCCACTGTGGCTTCGTTCACCCAGGTTTACCAAATGGAGGACAGCCTGAGAGCGCCGGGCCTGGCATTGGTGGTAAGACACTGGGTCAGGTTGGACTGCAGTGGTGGTGGAGGCAGAACTTGTGCTTCCCGCTGCTGGCCCCCTAAAGCACTGTGGAGGTGACAGTGGCAAGAATGGGCCAACTTCCTGATGGTCTCCTGGGAGGATGTTGACCCAATGGGCAGTAACGGACATGTACTGCCCTTGCCCATAATTAGAGGACCAGACATCAGCACTCAGGTGCACTGTTTTGGACACAGAGAGTCCCAACGAGTCGCCAGCCTTTCTCTTAACATAACTGTGCAGTGATGGGACAGCTTTGCCAGAGATGTAGTGGTCGGCTGGGGACTCGCCATCTGGGGTGCGCACACGCCATGAAATCCCTGAAAGGCTGGGAGTCCACAACATTAAACGGCAGGGACTGAAGCACCAGCGGCTTAACCAGGTGTCCGGTCAGTTTCTGGCCCATGGGATGGCTGCTGGAGTACACCTGATGTCTGCCCATGGACTCGGTCAGGGATTGCTGCCTAATTAGGGGTGTACATGACAGTGAGACTGTGCTGCTGCTGGCAACTGAGGCTGAAGAGGCTTGAGTTCCAGTGAGAGGATGCTGCATGATGGGATCTGCACTGTATGTTGCATCCTGACAGGAGGTGGTATTGGGGTCACGTTTTTTCCAGGCCTGTTGGTGTTGCCTCTCATGTGCTTTCTCATGGATGTTGTCCCAAGATTATCACCCCTGCCACGACTGACCCTCTCATTGCACAGCAGGCACAGAGCGATGTGCTTATCTGTCCCCAGACGAAAGAACTGCAAGATGACAGAGGACCATGGTTTGCTGCCAGCCACGGGGGGTCTTGCTTGCTGTTCACTGCCACCTGAGGATTCCCTCTCAGGACCAAGGCTTAGAGGTAATAAAGTCTGCCTGGTAGGTTGTCTTCTACCCCTCCCTCTTGTACCTCTGTTCCTTGCAGCAGTGGGATGTTGCTGCGTCTGTAGCACCTCACTTTCCTCCCCTGATGACGCTGAGGATAATGCTGCGTGAGGGCGCCTCGTCCGATCAGTGACATCATCATCACCACCACTGCTACTTTTCTCCAGGGGCTGGGACAGGATCTCAGGTGTGGCACTGGATGCCCCTCCCTAACTCTGTTGACTGCTTACAGCCAACACCTCCTTTGCAGTCTCAGCACGTTCCACCTGCTGCCTTTGGGGGACTACTACCTCCTCCTCCTCATCACTAAAAAGTGGTAGTTACTCCAAGGGCAAATCAAGGTTTGCCAAGAGTTTCCTGGCAGAAGGTGCCCCAAAGGTGGGTGGCATAGTAATAACAGGGGGCGGGGAACAGGACTGTCGCTGACTGTCCCATGTAAGGGTGGTGTCGGATGATCCAGCCAACCTCGTTTGGGAGCTTTGGGCGGTGGAACTGGAGGATTGGGTTAGCCAATCTAGAACCGCTGGCTGTGTGGTTCTTACATAACCAGTGGGCGTCTGGGGTAGCTGCACCCTGCTGTCACGCCTGTTGCCCCGGCTGCCACCGGGCCTGGTGCTGCCACTTCTACCCTCACTGCCTGCCATTGCAGCCCTTGCCTGGGAAGTGCTGGAAGTAGGATGCTTGGACATACTTCTTTGGTTGCTGGAAATTTGGAAAATGAAATGAGCTATTGGCCGGAAGGCACAAAGTTTCAGTGACTATTGCATTGTCGGTTGGCGGCACCCAGCAAAGTAGAAATGTACAGGTTTTCACAAACAAACTTTTTTTATTTTTTTGGAAGTTTTTTTTTAAACGTTTTTGGTTGCGGGCGGTTAGACGGGGTTGACGGCACCCAGCAGAGCAAAAACTGACAGCTTTTGTGAGGCGCTGACTTAGCATCACCTATAACAGCTTATCACAAAAAACAAACACATTTTTTTTATTTTTTTGGTCGCGGGCGGCAAGACTGGGTTGAAGGCACCCAGCGGAGAAAAAATTGACAGCTTTTGTGGGCGCTGACTTAGCGTCACCTATAACAGCTTATCACAAACAAACTTTTTTTTAAAAGTTTTTTTTAAAGCTTTTTTTGGTTGCGGCTATACACGGTTAACGGCACCCAGCAGAGCAGCAACGTCTAGGGTCTCCTCACGGAACGGTAGCTGGTTCAATGCTACGTATCCTGAGTGACTCTTCTCACTTTTCTCTCCCAATTTCTTTTTTTTTATCTCCCTATCTCCCTAGATATCACAATTTTTTAGAGACAGGAGAAAGGCCGCACTTCCAAATCCAAGCAGCGGGTGCTGTACTTCGTTGTGTATCACAATTTTTTAGTTAGATGCCTATCTCTCCCTCTCTCTACCTATCTCTTGATTTCTCAGCCTCTTTACCTATGTATGGGCTTATCTTCTATATCCAGCTTTCCCTAGATCTTGCGATTTTTTTTTTGTCTTACTCTCTCCTGCTTTTCTCACAAACAATATATACTCCTTCTCTATCTCTCTCTGTAGTTATCTAGTTGTTTGGTTATCTATTCTATGTGTTTTCCCTCTCTGCCTAACGTGGACCTCCTTTCTCTCTGCAGTCTGGAAACACAATGAGAAACTGCAGCCAGGCTCAAGCACTTCCTGTTCCTGGAGTGACATCACACTCCTTGATATTCACATAAAAACAGGATACAAAGGATTATAGGAGTAATAATCCATTGTATCCTGTTCTATTCTCTGATAAAAGTACAGTTTTGCGATGCGGTTGCGATTTTAACGAGATTCGTAACAAACTTTCTCAAACTTTGGTTCGGTAACGGTAAGTTTTTGCAAAGTTCATAACGAATCTGGTTCGTAACGGTTCGGTTTGCTCATCCCTAGTAAGGACCTTTTCGCCCCCTAGTGGTGAGGTCCTGCATAGATCTAGGATTTAGCCATCCCACAGTGAATTGGCTATTTCCCATAACTGGTAAGGACCTTTTCCACCTATCCTATACCGTGAAGGTTTCATGTGGGATTTAGCCTCCTCACTCAGGAATGGCTATTTCCCATACTGCAGAAGGACCCTGTTGTAGAGTTATATCAGCCGCACTTTCAGATTTTGTCATCAGACTACTAAACAGTGGTTCCTCAAGTTTAATAGTAGGGGAAGATGATTGTACTGTATGTCATGGTATTACAATACCAGATGCTGGCCGAATGTTTCTCTGAGCTATTAGACATTGGGTGGATGGCAGAGGAAGTGGCTGCACGAACAATTATTTGGATTATTTGTGCGTCCCTTCACTTTCATCACTTCACTTCACTGGAAGAGGGCATCTATAAGGAAGGGGGGGGGGGAGAGGGGGACATCTTTAAGGAAGGGGGGAGAGGGGGACATCTATAAGGAAGGGGGGAGAGGGGGACATCTATAAGGAAGGGGGGGAGAGGGAGACATCTATAAGGAAGGGGGGGAGAGGGAGACATCTATAAGGAAGGGGGGAGAGGGGGACATCTATAAGGAAGGGGGGGAGAGGGAGACATCTATAAGGAAGGGGGGAGAGGAGGACATCTATAAGGGAGGGGGGAGAGGAGGGAATCTATAAGGAAGGGGGGGATAGGAGGGCATCTATAAGGAAGGGGGGAGAGGGGGACATCTATAAGGAAGGGGGGGAGAGGGAGACATCTATAAGGAAGAGGGGGAGAGGGAGACATCTATAAGGAAGGGGGGAGAGGGGGACATCTATAAGGAAGGGGGGGAGAGGGAGACATCTATAAGGAAGGGGGGAGAGGAGGACATCTATAAGGGAGGGGGGAGAGGAGGGAATCTATAAGGAAGGGGGGGATAGGAGGGCATCTATAAGGAAGGGGGGGAGAGGAGGGCATCTATAAGGAAGGGGGGGAGAGGAGGGCATCTATAAGGAAGGGGGAAGAGGGGGACATCTATAAGGGAGGGAGAAGGGGGCATCTATAAGGAAGGGGGGAGAGGGGGGCATCTATAAGGGAGGGAGAAGGGGGCATCTATAAGGAAGGGGGAGAGGGGGACATCTATAAGGGAGGGAGAAGGGGGCATCTATAAGGAAGGGGGGAGAGGAGGGCATCTATAAGGAAGGGGGGGGAGAGGGGGACATCTATAAGGAAGGGGGGAGAGAGGGGGACATCTATAAGGGAGGGGGGAGAGAGGGCCATCTATAAGGGAGGGAGAAGGGGGCATCTATAAGGAAGGGGGGAGAGGGGGCATCTATAAGGAAGGGGGGGAGAGGGAGACATCTATAAGGAAGGGGGGAGGGGGGGACATCTATAAGGGAGGGAGAAGGGGGCATCTATAAGGAAGGGGGGAGAGGGAGACATCTATAAGGAAGGGGGGAGAGGGGGGCATCTATAAGGGAGGGGGGGAGAGGGGGACATCTATAAGGAAGGGGGGGGGAGAGGGAGACATCTATAAGGAAGGGGGAAGAGGGGGACATCTATAAGGGAGGGAGAAGGGGGCATCTATAAGGAAGGGGAGAGAGGGGGACATCTATAAGGGAGGGAGAAGGGGGCATCTATAAGGAAGGGGGGAGAGGAGGGCATCTATAAGGGAGGGAGAAGGGGGCATCTATAAGGAAGGGGGGAGAGAGGGGGACATCTATAAGGGAGGGGGGAGAGAGGGCCATCTATAAGGGAGGGAGACATCTATAAGGAAGGGGGAAGAGGGGGACATCTATAAGGGAGGGAGAAGGGGGCATCTATAAGGAAGGGGGGAGAGGGGGACATCTATAAGGGAGGGGGTAGAGGGGGACATCCAGGGCCGCCATCAGGGCAGTATTGGTGGTACAGCTGTCAGGGGCCCGGGCTAAAACTAGCATCCAGGGGGGCCCGGCAGCCCAGCCTACCTGTGTGTAAGCTCCTGACAGCTGTACCGCACAGGCAGGAAGACACAGGGCCTCCCCCTCACTCTCCCAGGGCCCCCTCCTCTTCCTCACTCTCCCAGGGCCCCCTCCTCTTCCTCACTCTCCCAGGGCCCCCTCCTCTTCCTCACTCTCCCAGGGCCCCCTCCTCTTCCTCACTCCCCCGGCCCCTCCCCCGCCCCACACAACCTTCTCTGGCAGCTTTCTCCTGTGCTGCGATGTCGGAGGAGAAGGGGGAGGGGCCCGGAGCCGCTGTGTGAGGAGCAGGAGGAAAACAGGAAGCACGTGTGTCATGGAGCTTCCCTGCAAGTAAGTGTTGGTGTAAGTGTAAGATGTAAGTAAGTGTGTGTAATCATGTGTGCTGGGGAGGATGATGTGTGCATGTGTGCTGGGGGGGATGATGTGTGCATGTGTGCTGGGGGGGGATGATGTGTGCATGTGTGCTGGGGGGGGGGTGATGTGTGCATGTGTGCTGGGGGGGGGGGATGATGTGTGCATGTGTGCTGGGGGGGGGATGATGTGTGCATGTGTGCTGGGGGGGGGAGATGATGTGTGCATGTGTGCTGGGGGGGGGGATGATGTGTGCATGTGTGCTGGGGGGGGGGGGAGATGATGTGTGCTGGGGGGGATGATGTGTGCATGTGTGCTGGGGGGGGAGATGATGTGTGCATGTGTGCTGGGGGGGAGATGATGTGTGCATGTGTGCTGGGGGGATGATGTGTGCATGTGTGCTGGGGGGGGAGATGATGTGTGCATGTGTGCTGGGGGGGAGATGATGTGTGCATGTGTGCTGGGGGGGGAGATGATGTGTGCATGTGTGCTGGGGGGGGAGATGATGTGTGCATGTGTGCTGGGGGGGGGGGATGATGTGTGCATGTGTGCTGGGGGGGGAGATGATGTGTGCATGTGTGCTGGGGGGAGATGATGTGTGCATGTGTGCTGGGGGTGGAGATGATGTGTGCATGTGTGCTGGGGGGGAGATGATGTGTGCTGGGGGGGATGATGTGTTGCGGGGGGGAGATGATGTGTGTATGTGTGCTGGGGGGGGATGATGTGTGCATGTGTGCTGGGGGGGGGGATGATGTGTGCATGTGTGCTGGGGGGGATGATGTGTGCATGTGTGCTGGGGAGGATGATGTGTGCTGGGGGGATGATGTGTGCTGGGGGGATGATGTGTGCATGTGTGCTGGGGGGATGATGTGTGCATGTGTGCTGGGGGGGGATGATGTGTGCTGGGGGGGGATGATGTGTGCATGTGTGCTGGGGGGGATGATGTGTGCATGTGTGCTGGGGGGGGATGATGTGTGCATGTGTGCTGGGGGGGATGATGTGTGCATGTGTGCTGGGGGGGGGAGATGATGTGTGCTGGGGGGGATGATGTGTGCATGTGTGCTGGGGGGGGAGATGATGTGTGCATGTGTGCTGGGGGGATGATGTGTGCATGTGTGCTGGGGGGATGATATGTGCATGTGTGCTGGGGGGGAGATGATGTGTGCATGTGTGCTGGGGGGGATGATGTGTGCTGGGGGGGGATGATGTGTGCATGTGTGCTGGGGGTGGATGATGTGCGCATGTGTGCTGGGGTAGATGATGTGTGCATGTGTGCTGGGGGGGATGATGTGTGCTGGGGAGGATGATGTGTGCTGGGGGGATGATGTGTGCATGTGTGCTGGGGGGATGATGTGTGCATGTGTGCTGGGGGGATGATGTGTGCATGTGTGCTGGGGGGGATGATGTGTGCTGGGGGGGATGATGTGTGCATGTGTGCTGGGGGGGATGATGTGTGCATGTGTGCTGGGGGGGATGATGTGTGCATGTGTGCTGGGGGGGGAGATGATGTGTGCATGTGTGCTGGGGGGGAGATGATGTGTGCATGTGTGCTGGGGGGAGATGATGTGTGCATGTGTGCTGGGGGGATGATGTGTGCTGGGGAGGATGATGTGTGCTGGGGGGATGATGTGTGCATGTGTGCTGGGGGGATGATGTGTGCATGTGTGATGGGGGGTGATGTGTGGCATGTGTGGCTGGGGGGGATGATGTGCCCATGTGCTGGGGGGATGATGTGTGCATGTGTGCTGGGGAGGATGATGGTGTGCTGGGGGGATGATGTGTGCTGGGGGGATGATGTGTGCCTGTGTGCTGGGGGGATGATGTGTGCATGTGTGCTGGGGGGGGATGATGTGTGCTGGGGGGGGATGATGTGTGCATGTGTGCTGGGGGGGATGATGTGCGCATGTGTGCTGGGGGGGATGATGTGTGCATGTGTGCTGGGGGGATAATGTGGGCTGGGGAGGGTGATGTGTGCTGGGGGGATGATGTGTGCATGTGTGCTGGGGGATGATGTGTGCATGTGTGCTGGGGGGATGATGTGTGCATGTGTGCTGGGGGGGATGATGTGTGCTGGGGGATGATGTGTGCATGTGTGCTGGGGGGATGATGTGTGCATGTGTGCTGGGGGGATGATGTGTGCTGGGGGATGATGTGTGCATGTGTGCTGGGGGGAGATGATGTGTGCATGTGTGCTGGGGATGTGTGCATGTGTGCTGGGGGGGAGATGATGTGTGCATGTGTGCTGGGGGGATGATGTGTGCTGGGGAGGATGATGTGTGCTGGGGGGATGATGTGTGCATGTGTGCTGGGGGGATGATGTGTGCATGTGTGCTGGGGGGATGATGTGTGCATGTGTGCTGGGGGGGATGATGTGCCCATGTGTGCTGGGGGGATGATGTGTGCATGTGTGCTGGGGAGGATGATGTGTGCTGGGGGGATGATGTGAGCTGGGGGGATGATGTGTGCTGGAGGGATGATGTGTGCATGTGTGCTGGGGGGATGATGTGTGCATGTGTGCTGGGGGGGATGATGTGTGCTGGGAGGGATGATGTGTGCTGGGGGGAGATGATGTGTGCTGGGGGGATGATGTGTGAATGTGTGCTGGGGGGAATGATGTGTGCTGGGGGGATGATGTGTGCTGGGAGGGATGATGTGTGCTGGGGGGAGATGATGTGTGCTGGGGGGATGATGTGTGCATGTGTGCTGGGGGGGATGATGTGTGCTGGGGGATGATGTGTGCATGTGTGCTGGGGGGGATGATGTGTGCTGGGGGGGATGATGTGTGCTGGGGGGGATGATGTGTGCTGGGGGGATGATGTGTGCATGTGTGCTGGGGGGATGATGTGTGCTGGGGGGATGATGTGTGCATGTGTGCTGGGGGGATGATGTGTGCATGTGTGCTGGGGGGGATGATGTGTGCTGGGAGGGATGATGTGTGCTGGGGGGATGATGTGTGCTGGGGGAGATGATGTGTGCTGGGGGGATGATGTGTGAATGTGTGCTGGGGGGAATGATGTGTGCTGGGGGGATGATGTGTGCATGTGTGCTGGGGGGGATGATGTGTGCTGGGGGATGATGTGTGCATGTGTGCTGGGGGGGATGATGTGTGCTGGGGGGGGATGATGTGTGCTGGGGAGGATGATGTGTGCTGGGGGGGGGGGGGGGGGGTGATGTGTGCATGTGTGCTGGGGGGATGATGTGTGCATGTGTGCTGGGGGGATGATGTGTGCATGTGTGCTGGGGAGGATGATGTGTGCTGGGGGGATGATGTGTGCTGGGAGGGATGATGTGTGCTGGGGGGAGATGATGTGTGCTGGGGGGATGATGTGTGCATGTGTGCTGGGGGGGATGATGTGTGCTGGGGGATGATGTGTGCATGTGTGCTGGGGAGGATGATGTGTGCTGGGGGGATGATGTGTGCTGGAGGGATGATGTGTGCATTTGTGCTGGGGGGATGATGTGTGCATGTGTGCCTGGGGGGATGATGTGTGCTGGGAGGGATGATGTGTGCTGGGGGGAGATGATGTGTGCTGGGGGGATGATGTGTGAATGTGTGCTGGGGGGAATGATGTGTGCTGGGAGGGATGATGTGTGCTGGGGGGAGATGATGTGTGCTGGGGGGGATGATGTGTGCTGGGGGATGATGTGTGCATGTGTGCTGGGGGGGATGATGTGTGCTGGGGGGATGATGTGTGCTGGGGGGATGATGTGTGCATGTGTGCTGGGGGGATGATGTGTGCATGTGTGCGGGGGGGATGATGTGTGCATGTGTGCTGGGGGGGATGATGTGTGCTGGGAGGGATGATGTGTGCTGGGGGGGATGATGTGTGCTGGGGGAGATGATGTGTGCTGGGGGGATGATGTGTGAATGTGTGCTGGGGGGAATGATGTGTGCTGGGGGGATGATGTGTGCATGTGTGCTGGGGGATGATGTGTGCATGTGTGCTGGGGGGGGATGATGTGTGCTGGGGGGGATGATGTGTGCTGGGGAGGATGATGTGTGCTGGGGGGGTGATGTGTGCATGTGTGCTGGGGGGATGATGTGTGCATGTGTGCTGGGGGGATGATGTGTGCTGGGGGGGATGATGTGCCCATGTGTGCTGGGGGGATGATGTGTGCATGTGTGCTGGGGCGGGGGATGATGTGTGCATGTGTGCTGGGGAGGATGATGTGTGCTGGGGGGATGATGTGTGCATGTGTGCTGGGGGGATGATGTGTGCTGGGGGGATGATGTGTGCTGGGGGGATGATGTGTGCATGTGTGCTGGGGGGGATGATGTGTGCTGGGAGGGATGATGTGTGCTGGGGGGGGATGATGTGTGCTGGGGAGATGATGTGTGCTGGGGGGATGATGTGTGAATGTGTGCTGGGGGGGATGATGTGTGCTGGGGGGGATGATGTGTGCTGGGGGGATGATGTGTGCATGTGTGCTGGGGGGATGATGTGTGCTGGGGGGATGATGTGTGCATGTGTGCTGGGGGGATGATGTGTGCTGGGGGGATGATGTGTGCATGTGTGCTGGGGGGATGATGTGTGCATGTGTGCTGGGGGGGATGATGTGTGCTGGGAGGGATGATGTGTGCTGGGGGGGGATGATGTGTGCTGGGGGAGATGATGTGTGCTGGGGGGATGATGTGTGAATGTGTGCTGGGGGGATGATGTGTGCTGGGGGGATGATGTGTGCATGTGTGCTGGGGGGGATGATGTGTGCTGGGGGGATGATGTGTGCATGTGTGCTGGGGGGGATGATGTGTGCATGTGTGCTGGGGGGGATGATGTGTGCTGGGGGGGGATGATGTGTGCTGGGGGGGGATGATGTGTGCTGGGGGGGGGATGATGTGTGCTGGGGGGGATGATGTGTGCTGGGGGGGATGATGTGTGCTGGGGGGATGCAATCCCTGATCCCTGCACCCTGTCAGCCCCAACCTCCTTGCACTCTGTCAGCGCTCTGTTTGCCCCCACATCCCTGATCCCTGCACCCTGTCTGACCCCCCATCCCTGATCCCTGCACCCTGTCTGCCCCCACATCCCTGATCCCTGTCTGACCCCCCATCCCTGCACACTATCTAACCCCACATCCCTGATCCCTGCACCCTGTCTGACCCCCCATCCCTGATCCCTGCACCCTGTCTGACCCCACATCCCTGATCCCTGCACCCTGTCTGCCCACACATCCCTGCACCCTGTCTGACCCCCCATCCCTGATCCCTGCACCCTGTCTGACCCCCCATCCCTGATCCCTGCACCCTGTCTGACCCCCCATCCTGATCCCTGCACCCTGTCTGCCCCCACATCCCTGACCCCTGCACCCTGTCTAACCCCACATCCCTGATCCCTGCACCCTGTCTGCCCCACATCCCTGATCCCTGCACCCTGTCTGCCCCCGCATCCCTGATCCCTGCACCCTGTCTGCCCCCACATCCCTGATCTCTGCACCCTGTCTGACCCCCCATCCCTGCACACTGTCTAACCCCACATCCCTGCACCCTGTCTGACCCCCCATCCCTGATCCCTGCACCCTGTCTGACCCCCCATCCCTGCACCCTGTCTGCCCCCACATCCCTGCACCCTGTCTGACCCCCCATCCCTGATCCCTGCCTGCCCCCACATCCCTGACCTCTGCACCCTGTCTAACCCCACATCCCTGATCCCTGCACCCTGTCTAACCCCACATCCCTGATCCCTGCACCCTGTCTAACCCCACATCCCTGATCCCTGCACACTGTCTAACCCCACATCCCTGATCCCTGCATCCTGTCTAACCCCCCATCCCTGATCCCTGCACCCTGTCTGCCCCCACATCCCTGCACCCTGTCTGACCCCCCATCCCTGATCCCTGCACCCTGTCTGCCCCCACATCCCTGATCCCTGCACCCTGTCTGCCCCCACATCCCTGATCCCTGCACCCTGTCTGCCCCCACATCCCTGATCCCTGCACCCTGTCTGCCCCCACATCCCTGCTCCCTGTCTTACCCCACATCCCTGATCCCTGCACCCTGTCTGACCCCCCCATCCCTGCACACTGCACCCTGTCTGCCCCCACATCCCTGATCCCTGCACCCTGTCTAACCCCCCATCCCTGATCCCTGCACCCTGTCTGCCCCCACATCCCTGATCCCTGCACCCTGTCTGCCCCCACATCCCTGATCCCTGCACCCTGTCTGCCCCCACATCCCTCATCCCTGCACCCTGTCTGCCCCCACATCCCAGCAGTATTATTTGGTACCAATGCGTAGAAATATTTTGTGGCCATGTGTAGGGGGCTTGTGCTCCTGATCTTTTAAGACCCCAGCAACACTCCTCTCAGACCACCTTCTTTATTTAACTATGACTGTGTAGTGGTTTAATGTCTAAGCACTTGGGGCCCCACTTTTAAATTGTGCCCAGGGCCACATTTGACCTAAAACCGGCCCTGGCCCTTGGGTTCCATAGTTTTTATTTTAATTAATAGTGCACGGAAGTTGGCTGGCAGGGATGTATCTAAAGAGACCCAGCTTTCCAGAATTATCCCAGAGCCACCCAGTTACTTCAAAGACATCAGTCAAAAATACGTCCCATGTTTTTTTGTTAATGGGGGGCCCAGACACTCCAGCTGTATGGGGCCCCGAAATTTCTGATGGCGGCCCTGGGGACATCTATAAGGAAGGGGGGAGAGGGGGACATCTATAAGGAAGGGAGAAGGGGGCATCTATAAGGGAGGGGGAGAGGGAGACATCTATAAGGAAGGGAGAAGGGGGCATCTATAAAAAAGGGGGGGGAGATGGGGGCATCTATAAGGAAGGGGGGAGAGGGGGACATCTATAAGGAAGGGGGGAGGGGGACATCTATAAGGGAGGGGGGGGAGGGGACCATCTATAAGGAAGGGGGGGAGAAGAAGACATCTATAAGGAAGGGGGGAGAGGGGGCCATCTATAAGGAAGGGGGAGAGGGAGACATCTATAAGGAAGGGGGGGGTGAGGGGGACATCTATAAGGAAGGGGGGAGAGGGGGACATCTATAAGGGAGGGAGAAGGGGGCATCTATAAGGAAGGGGGAAGAGGGGGACATCTATAAGGAAGGGGGGAGAGGGGGACATCTATAAGGAAGGGGGGAGAGGCGGACATCTATAAGGAAGGGGGGAGAGGGGGACATCTATAAGGGGGGGGAGAGAGGGCCATCTATAAGGGAGGGGAGGAGAGGGAGACATCTATAAGGAAGGGGGGAGAGGGGGACATCTATAAGGGAGGGAGAAGGGGGCATCTATAAGAAAGGGGGGAGAGGGGGACATCTATAAGGAAGGGGGGAGAGGGAGACATCTATAAGGAAGGGGGGAGAGGGGGACATCTATAAGGAAGGGGGGATAGGAGGACATCTATAAGGAAGGGGGGAGAGGGGGACATCTATAAGGAAGGGGGGAGAGGGGGACATCTATAAGGGGGGAGAGAGGACCATCTATAAGGAAGGGGGGAGAGAGGGCCATCTATAAGGAAGGGGGGAGAGGGAGACATCTATAAGGAAGGGGGGAGAGAGGGACATCTATAAGGGAGGGAGAAGGGGGCATCTATAAGGAAGGGGGGGAGAGAGGGCCATCTATAAGGAAGGGGGGGAGAGGGGGACATTTATAAGGAAGGGGGGAGAGGGAGACATCTATAAGGAAGGGGGGAGAGGGGGACATCTATAAGGAAGGGAGAAGGGGGCATCTATAAGGGAGGGGGGAGAGGAGGGCATCTATAAGGGAGGGGGGAGAGAGGGCCATCTATAAGGAAGGGGGGAAAAGGGACATCTATAAGGGGGGGGGGCAACATAGGGGGAGAGGGGGCCATCTATAAGGGGACAACATAGGGGAGAGGGATATTATAAAGGGACAACATTGGGGGAGAGGGGAACATCTATAAAGGGACAATATAGGGGGAGAGGGGGCCATCAATAAGAGGACAACATAGGAGGGGCCATCTATAGGGGGGCAACATAGGGGACCATCTATTAGGGGACAACATGGGGGGCATCTATAAGGGGGACAGCATGGGGGGCTTCTATAAGGAGGGCAACGTAAGGGGGCTATTTATAAGGAGGGGCGACAGAGAGGAGGGCCATATAATAAAATGAGATCACATAGAGTCAGCCTTCCCACTAAATGAGGGTGTAAAGGGGCCAATGCAGATGTGCAGTATAGAGAGATGAGGATGGTGCCAGTGTGAGGAGACTAATATGTTTTTCTGTGGATTTGTGGCTCGGAGAAGGAGATGGAGAAGAAAATAAAAAGGGAAGAACTCCGATCAGAGAAGACGTCCCCTGTAAGTCACCTGATATAACTGTACTGTAATTTATATGGTGTACAGGACCTGTGTAGAGCTGAGTGTGTTGATGGCGTAGTGGTCGATCGAGAGGGGGCGGGCGGGGGGGGGGGCCCAATCAAAAGTTTGCTATGGGGCCCAGCCATTTCTAGTTACGCCCCTGGGCGACGGACAATAATTTTATGCCCAGTCAAAACCAAGCAAACAATGATATTACACAGGCTGATTATCAGTGTTTGCCTTAACAAACCGCTGATAGTTGGCCTGTGTAATAGGCCTTTAACTCTATTGATCACTGGTAATTGTCTCTGAAGCCACCAAAAGAGAAAACAATGTATCTTAAAGAAAAATTAGCAAATAAGTAACACAGATAAAGCAAATACATATAAGAAAGAGCTGCTGGAAGTTGGAAATCTATGTGATGAAGCTGCAGGAGGGTTCAGTACAGAGTGAGCCATTACACAGTGAGCCAGAAAAATAAGATGCAGCCACCCGTCCGCCTAAAGAATTGACATGTCAATTCTTTGGGCGGACGGTGGAATCTGCCCGACCATAGAATGAAGTCTATGGCACGGGTGGAGATGTGAGCAACAGAATCCGCAGCGGGTTATCCGCGCAGATTCTGTAGTGTGAATGCACGCTAAAGTAACGCCCCCTAATGTGTCACCATGTTCTAATGAACTGTCACTGTCCTCCTCATGTACTATGCTGCTGCCTCCACCTCTTGCATTGTGTCACTGTGTCCCCCTAATGTACTGTGCCATTGTCCCCTATAATTAATGGACTGATTTTCTAAGCAATGTTTCCCAATCTTTAACTCAACATCTGAAAAACGACAACTTCCATCATGAACTGCCAGCAGGGCATGATGGGGGTTGTAGATCTGCAACCTGGAGAGCCACAGGCTGCAAAACTACAACTCAAACAATGAACTGTTATCAGGGCATGATGGGGGTTGCATTTCTTGGGATAAGCTTACCTGTCCAGGTTCCTGCTCTTCTTCTTGGGCTCTAGTCTCCTCTTGTCAGGTCTGGCAGAAGTCCCAGGGGCAGAAAAGAAGCTCCTGACAGCAGTATATTCGGTTGTATCAGCAATTGCGGATACAACTTAATGGGGAGGGAGTGCAGCCAGGGAGGTCAGTGGGTGTTATTCTTTTTAACCCCCCCAGGCATTCTAACCAGTTAATAAAATGGTAAATAAAAGGCCCTCCTTATCCTGGCACTACTAGGCTGCTGCTGTTTGTTTGTTTTTTTAACCTGGCTGGTTATGGAAAAAGATATGGCTTTTGAAAATTTTTTTTTTAAAGTGAGTAGAGTCCCCCCTATTTCCATAACCAGCCGGGTTAAAAAACAAACAAACAGCAGCAGCGTAGAAGTACCAGGGTGTGAAGGGTCATTTATTTTGGCCCTCCCCAGCCTAATAACACCAGCCTACTACCGCCCAGTCCAGGAGCGACAATATTGATGCTCCGGGACCACTGGCACCCAGCTCTTCCAAGTACCCATGGTGGCATTGGGTACTGGGGTAATAATGGGGGGGGGGGGTAGTGTTAGCCATTTTTTACTGGCTAAGACTAAGCTCTGACTTAGTAATGGATGCTGTCTATTAGACAGCTTCCAATATTAAGCCTGTAATGTAAATAAAAAAAAAAAACAGAAAACACAATTGATAATTTTTTTTATTTTTTATTTAACCCCTTAGGGACCAAGCCTATTTGAGCCTTAATGACCAGGCTCATTTTTCAAAATCTGACCTGTCTCACTTTATGCGCTTATAGTACAGTGATGCTTTAACATATACTAGCGATTCTGAGATTGTTTTTTTGTAACATATGGTATTTTAAATTAGTGGCAAATTCAAAATTAGAAAGTAAAAATGAAAAAAATGAATTTTTTCAATAATATGTTTGTTTAGTTTGAAATTTCTCAACTTCACAAGGAAAGGGAGAGAAAGCGCACCCCAAAATCTGTAACGCAGGTTCTCCTGAGTACAATTGTACCCCATATGTGGGCATAAACCACTGTATGGGCATACAGCCGGGCTCAGAAGGGAAGGAGCACCAATTAGCATTTGCAGTGCAGATTTTTCTGAAGAAGTTTCTGAGCGCCAGGTGCGTTTGCAGAGCCCCTGTAGTGTCCGCAGAAGAGAAACCCCCAAAGGTCACCCCATTTTGGAAAGTGCACCCCTCAAAGAAGTCATCTTGGGGTGCAGTGAGCATTTTGACCCCACAGATATTAGAGGAAAGGATTCAAAATTAGAAAGTAAAAATGAAAAAAATGATTTTTTTCAATAATAATAATGTTTGTTTAGTTTGAAATTTCTCAATTTCACGAGAAGCAGGATAGAAAACGAGCAGTCTGTGGCAATCTGGGGTGTTTATGGGCAATCTGGGGGTGTTTACTGGCTATCTGGGGGTGGTTACGGGCAATCTGGGGGTGGTTACGGGCAATCTGGGGGTGTTTACTGGCTATCTGGGGGTGTTTACTGGCTATCTGGGGTGGTAACGGACAATCTGGGGGTGTTTACCGACTATCTAGGGGTGTTTACTGGCTATCTGGGGTGGTAACGGGCTATCGGGGGGGGGGGGGTTCACAGGCAAACTGGGGTGGTAATGGGCAATCTGAGGGAGAAGTGACAGGCAATCTGGGGTGGGTATGGACAATCTGGGGTGGTTATGGGCAATCTGGGGGTGTTTACTGGTTATCTGGGGTGGTTACGGGTAATCTGAGCGGTTACAGGTAAACTAGATTGGTTATTCATAATCTGGGGTGGTTACAGGTAATGCGGAGTGGTTACAGGTAATGCGGAGTGGTTACAGGTAATGCGGGGTGGTTACAGGTAATGCGGGGGTGGTTACAGGTAATGCGGGGCACTTGACTTTTTATCCCGTCACCAATGATTTTTGGTGACGGGACAAAAAGTGCCGGCAGCATTTGGAACAAGTGATCAGTGGTATATACCGCTGATCACTTGTACCAGGACCACATCGGCTAGTCCCTGATCATTGCCCCATGCTCTCCGCCACCTCTGGTGGTGGAGAGAATGAGAGTTTGATCTTTTTTTAAGGGTACAAACACACTTGCTGTATCCGCAGCGAGTTTCGGGCTGCGTATTCGCAGCGAGACTTGCTGAGGATCCTGGCCATGTGTACTCAATGGCAGACAAACTCGCAGCAGGGATTATAATGCTACCCGGGAGGCCCCCTTCCCCCCGCCACTGCAGGCTCTTGTGACCGCAAGTATTGTTTCGCTTGCGGTCACAAGAGTCTCCGGCTGCCTCCGGCTGGTGCGCGGCTGCCGGGGGTGTCCCGTCCTCTCCCCGGCAGCGCGCGCATCACACAGCTCCTAGTGCCGCCTGGGGCCCTGACTTCCGGTACTGGGAGCGCACGTACCGTAAGTCAGGGCCCAGGCGGCACTAGGAGCTGTGTGATGCGCGCGCTGTCGGGGAGAGGACCGGACACCCCCTGCAGCCGCGCTCAGCCGGAGACTGCAGAAGGAGAGAGGATCGACGGGGGAACGCAGGGTAGGTGAGTTGTATTTTGTTATTTTTGTGTTATTTACTGACTGGGGGGGCATCTATAAAGGGGAGAAGAGGGGGACCATCTATAAGGGGGGGGAGAGGGGGACCATCTATAAGGGGAAGGGGGACCAGCTATAAGGGGAGGGGAAAGGGGGACCAGCTATAAGGGGGGGGAAAGGGGGACCAGCTATAAGGGGGGGGGAGAGGGGGACCATCTATAAGAGGGGAAAGAGGGGGACCATCTATAAGGGGGGGGGGGGGAGAGGGGGACCAGCTATAAGGGGGGAAAGAGGGGGACCAGCTATAAGGGGGGGAAAGGAGGACCAGCTATAAGGGGGGAGAGGGAAGAGGGGGACCATCTATAAGGGGGGGAAAGGGGGACCAGCTATAAGGGGGGGGGAAGAGGGGGACCAGCTATAAGGGGGGAGAGGGGGACCAGCTATAAGGGGGGGAAAGGGGGACCAGCTATAAGGGGGGGGGAGAGGGGGACCATCTATAAGAGGGGAAAGAGGGGGACCATCTATAAGGGGGGGGAAGAGGGGGACCAGCTATAAGGGAGGGAAAGAGGGACCATCTATAAGGGGGGAAGAGGGGGACCATCTATAGGGGGGGGGGCGCAGTAGCAGATTATAATGTGGGCGAATTGACTGGGGGGGGGCCCAGGTTGGGTGGACAGCCCGGGGCCCAGGGTACATTTAATCCGCCACTGGTGATCACCGTAAAAATCCGTATCGGCGGTCACTAATAACATAATACATGTATTCTCTGGGACACTACGGTTACGGCGATACCACATTTGTGTAGTTTTTTTTTACGATTACCGCTTTGGTGCAATAGAAACTATCTTCCTAGCCAAAACCCACAAAACTTGTCGCCACATTGCAAGATCCATAGCATTCTTATCTTTTGCGCGACAGAGCTGGTTTTGGGCTTATTTTATGCGGGAAGATCTTTAGTTTCTATTAATACCAAGTTTTATATGTATATGACTTTTTGATCTCTTTTATGACGTATTTTCTAAAGCAAATTGATAAAATAAATCTATTCTGGTACTGTTTTTTTATTTTATTTTTACAGCGTGTGTCGTGCGATATAATTATTGATATAGTTTTATAGATTGGGTCGTTATGGACGTAGCGATACCAAATATGTATAGGATTTGTGTTTTTGATCACTTTTATGTAATGGTTTATTGTATATGCATTTTTATTATGGGGCTAGGGATTGTGTTTGGTGCACTTTTTTTTTACTTTTTTACACTAGTGTACATTACTGTAACACTTAGGTCACATTATACAATACACTGTTCTGCTTCTGCAGTACAGTGTATTGTATCATGTGACCATCCTGCTGACAGGCAGTAGCACAGCCACCCCTGTCAGCAGGATGGCTTATCCATGGTAAGCCCGGGGGCTTAATGAGTTACCATGGAGACGCCGGGGGAGGGACCTCCGATCATGTAAGTGGACCTGCGGCGCGTCTGGTACATACCGGAACCCGTTACATGCTGCTGTCATGCTTTTACAGCGGCATTTAACCCTTTAGGGACAGAGCCTGAAATGGCCTTAAAGAGAACCAATCACGGGCAAAAATGAATTTTTTTTTATTCCCTAATTAGATGTAAATCTTAATTTTAACAATATTTGTAAATATAATTAATTAATTTTAAAGCTGCGTTTTTAAAATATTTCTGTTTTACTTTCCTGCCTCGCGCCGGCTCTTTTCAAAAGAGCCGGCTCGAGACAGGAAACTCCCGTCATGCAGAGCGGCAGCAAGGCCGGTGGGGGCCCGCCATCTTGATGACGTCACTTGCGTTCCACCGCTGGAATGCAAGTCACGTCTTCAAGATGGCGCCCCCCCCTCCCGGCCTAGCTACACCAAACAAGCGGATTAGGTAAAGTATAAGACTGTAAAGGCAGTCTGTGTCTTCATGAAGTCTATTTATGAAGATACAGACTGCCTTTGCAGTCTGTATCTTATGCCTTACCTACTACTCTGTGCCGGTGCAGCAGGGCCGGCGCCGCCATCTTGATTACGTCTTTGCGTTCCACCGCTGGAACGCAAGTTAAGTCATCAAGATGGCGGCGCCGGCCTTGCTGCACAGAACGGAGGATTAGGTAAAGTAGAAGATACAGACTGTAAAGACAGTCTGTATCTTCATAAATAGACTTCATGAAGATACAGACTGCCTTTACAGTCTGTATCTTCTACTTTACTTACTCTGTTCTGTGCAGCAAGGCCGGCGCCGCCATATTGATGACGTAACTTGCGTTCCAGCGGTGGAACGCAAAGACGTAATCAAGATGGCGGCGCCGGCCCTGCTGCACCGGCACGAAGTAGTAGGTAAGGCATAAGATACAGACTGCAAAGGCAGTCTGTATCTTCATAAATAGACTTCATGAAGATACAGACTGCCTTTACAGTCTGTATCTTCTACTTTACCTAATCCTCTGTTTCTGTGCAAGCAAGGCCAGGCGCCGCCATCTTGATGACGCAACTTGCGTTCCAACGGTGGAACGCAAATGACGTCATCAAGATGGCGACGCCCGGCCTTGCTTACACAGATACGAAAGAGTAGGTAAGGCATAAGATACAGACTGCAAAGGCAGTCTGTATCTTCATAGATAGACTTAGGGAAAGATATACTTTAATATTAGGGACAGTGAAATTTAGATGATAGGTTCTCTTTAAGGACAGAGACAAATTTTATGAATATGACCAATGTCACTTTATTCATTAATAACTTGGGGATGCTTTTACCTATCCAGCCGATTCGGAGACTGTTTTCTCGTGACATATTGTACTTTACATTTCTGGTAAAATGGAGTCGATACTCATAACAAATCTTTATGAAAAACACCAAAATAACGTGAAAAATTGTGAAAAAATGCACTTTTCCAACTTTGAAACCTTTCTACTTATACAGAAAATGGTTATGCCACATAAATTATTTATGAAATAGCATTAGCAACATGTCTACTTTATGTTGGTAGCTTTTATTAAACTATATTTCATTTTTTTTAGACAATAGGAAGCTTAAAACATTAGCAGCAATTTTCCAAATTTTCTGTAAAATTTCAAAGTCAGATATTTTTTAGGGACCTGTTCAGGTTTAGGCTATGTTCACACTATGTATCTGTGCAGCTGTATTGCGGGCTGTAAATCATCGGCCGTATTATTCTGGTTCATGCGTACGCTGGAAAGTATACGATATACGGCTGCACAGTGCACACTATGTATGAGCCTACGGCCCGATCGTAAACGGATCCGTAAAAAAGACCATTGTTTGCGGCTGGAACTGTGCAAATTCACGGCCATGGATTGACAGGCAGTCCGCACGGAGTACTTAAAAAATAGCCGGCAATAATGCCTAATGCTGATGCCTCTACTAGTTAATATATTAAATTAATAAAACACATTTTATTTGTAATAAAGTCCCTTTCGTTGTTCAATAATTTAATTCTAACGAATCCATCATTGTGCAATTAAATAAACTGTTAAAATAAATATATATATAAATAAATGTATATTTATATATATACATTTTTTTGACAGTATATTTAATTGCACAATGATGGATTCGTTAGAATTAAATTATTGAACAACGAAACTGATTTTATTACAACAAAAATGTGTTTTATTAATTAAATATTAATTAGTACAGGAAGCTCCATTAACCCCTTCCCCCAATATGACGTCCAGGGACGTCATGAAAAGCAGTGCCAGAATGCATCATGACGTCCCTGGACGTCATGCTCATCCTGCCTCTTTCCACTGTCCCTGGCTGAGATCGGGTAGCAGGAGGAGGCTGTGTCACACAGCCTCCTCCTGCTGCCACTGCCCGGAGGGGAGCCGCGCTCCCCCCCGGGCAGTTAACCCCATAGACGCCGCGGTCGGTGTGACCGCAGCGTATATGGGGAGATCTCCTTCTTCTCGACGATCGGGTGCTGGGAGGAGGCAGCTGCACATGCTGTAACACTGCTGTGCTCCTCCCAGGCACCCGCTCTCTGCCGGAGCCGACCCTGCGCCCCCTCCTCCTCGTTCTTCCCCTCCTCCCCGTGCTCCCCCTTCCCAGCCCGCTCTCTCCCTCTGCAGGCGCTCCCCCTCCCTCCCCGTGCTTCCTTTCCTGCCCCCCCCCCCCACCGTGCTTCCTTTACTGGAATTTTTTTGTTAATCCCTCCCCCTAAAAAATATAGAAAAAATGTCACATGTACCCAAAATGTGTACCACTAAAAGCATCATCTTATGCAGCCAAAAAAAAGTCTTCACATAACTCCATTGGCGAAAAAATAAAAATATTGCTGCTCTTACAATATGCAAGACACAAACAGTTTTTATAGTATAAATGCCATAAAGTATAACAAAAGCTATATAACATGGATATCACTGTAATCGTACCGACCTGTCGAATAACGATAACATGTCACATGTGAGGTATAGTAAATGGTGTACAAAAAAATGATGAAAAACAGCTGCTAAATTGTGTTTTTTATTCGTACCATCTCATAAATTTTTTTTTATAAATAATGATCAGGGTGTCACATGTCCCTCAGAATGGTACCGATGGAAAGGTAAATTTATCTTACACAATATTTTGGCACCGCAAGTCCTCTGTGACATGGTATTATGGCTAAAAAAAAAAATGAAATAAGAAAAGACCCTAAAAATACACAAGGCTTCTGTCATGTCTGCGGCCTGTGGTTGAGTCAGGTGATGCACTGCGGCCACATGTGGGGGATTTCTAGAAACATTGGAATATGGGGAATAAAAAGTGAGTTCCATTTCTCAGTTAGTATTTGCTGTGTTAGAGGGAAACAATAGATTAACCCCTTCCCCCAATATGACGTCCAGGGACGTCATGAAAAGCAGTGGCAGAACACATCATGACGTCCCAGGACGTCATGCTTTCCCTGCATCCCCCCTCTGTCTCTATCTAAGATCGAGCAGCAAGAGGAGGCTGTGTGACACAGCCTCCTCCTGCTGCCACTGCCCGGAGGGGAGCCGTGCTCCCCCCGGGCAGTTAACCCCATAAACGCCGCGGTCAATGCGACTGCAGCGTCTATGGGGAGATTCAATGTCCTCCCGCCGATCGGGCGGCGGGGGGAGGCTGCAGAATATTGCCTCCCCCCACCGCCACTACATGTATGTCCCCCTCCCCTCGTTCTCCGATACTGCCGGATCGCCGCTATTACCGTTATATCGGCGATCCGCCGGTACCGGGCATTACCATCGCCTTTCATCTCCCCCCACCGTGAATCTCCCACGGTGGGGGGAGATGAAAAAGTATCAATCAGACCCCAGATCAGCCCCCCTAGTGGGCGATCACTAACCCGCTCCCCTCCCCGGGCGGCCATCACATCCAAGATGGCCGCCCCATCCCTGTGAACAGACTATCTCTGTTCACAGGGATGGAAATAAAATAATAATCAAAGCCCCATGCTCTCCGCCACCGGAGGTAGCGGAGAGCATGAGGCAGTGATCGGGGACCCCCCTGTGTGGTCCCGGAGCAGGAGATCGGCGGTATAGACTATATACCGCTGATCGCCTGTTCCCAGTGCAAAGAAGCACTTTTTATCCCCTGTCACCATAAATGATTGGTGACAGGGGATAAAAAGTGATACAGTGTCGCCCCCCACCCCCGTCCCCCAGTCACCTCCCTTCCCTATATACATTACCTGATCCAGGGAGGTCCTTCCTCCTTGGCGTCCAGGCTGATTCTGAAGTGCGCATGCGCTCCAGAATCAGTTATCTCGGAAAACTTAAAGTTGCCCGTAACCACCCCAGATTGTCTGTAACCACCCCAGGTTGCCCGTAACCACCCCACATTACCTGTAATCAAAATTTTTATTGTATTTTAGTAACTGCGCTATTCTAATAACTATTACTAGCTGCGGTTTTCCTCCAGCAAATTGGCACTCCTTCCCTTCTGAGCCCCGCTGTGAGCCCATACTGTGGTTTATGCCCACATATGGGGTACCGTTTTACTCAGAAGAAGCTGTGTTACAGATTTTGGGGTACGTTTTTCTCGCATTCCTCGTGAAATTGAGAAATTTTAAACTAAACAAACATATTATTGGAAAAATTTGAGTTTTTCATTTTTACTGTCTTATTTTGAATACTTTCCTCTAATACCTGTGAGGTCAAACCGCTCACTGCACCCCAAGATGAGTTCTTTGAGGGGTGCACCTTCCTAAATGGGGTGACTTTTGGGGGCGTTCTATTCTGCTGACACTACAATGGCGCTGCAAACGCACCTGGCGCTCAGAAACTTCTTCGGAAAAATCTGCACTGAAAATGCTAATTGGCGCTCCTTCCCTTCTGAGCCCGGCTGGGTGCCCATACAGTGGTTTATGCCCACATATGGGGTACCGTTCTACTCAGGAGAACCTGCGTTACAGATTTTGGCATGCAGCTTCTCCCCTGTTCCTAGTGAAATTGAGAAATTTCCAACTAAACGAACATATTATTGGAAAAATTCTAGTTTTTCAATTTTACTGTATTATTTTGAATACTTTCCTCTAATACCTGCGGGGTCAAAATGGTCACCACACCCCAAGATGAATTCTTTGAGGGGTGTACTTTCCAAAATGGGCTGACTTTTGGGGGTTTCTCTTCTGCGGACACTACAGGGGCGCTGCAAACGCACCTGGCGCTCAGATACTTCTTCAGCAAAATCTGCATTAAAAAAGCGAATTGGCTATCCTTCCCTTCTGAGCCCGGCTGTGTGCCCATACAGTGGTTTATGCCCACATATGGGGTGCCGTTGTATTTAGGAGAACCTGCTTTACAAATTTTGGGGTACTTTTTTTCTCTTGTTCCTCGTGAAATTGAGAAATTTCAAACTAAATGAACATATTATTGGAAAAATTCGTGTTTTTCATTTTTACTGTCTAATTTTGAATACTTTCCTCTAATGCATGTGGGGTCAAAATGCTCATCCTACCCAAAGATGAATTCTTTGAGGGGTGTACTTTCGAAAATGGGGTGACTTTTGGGGGGATTCTATTCTGCGGACATTACAGGGGCACTGCAAACGCACCTGGCGCTCAGAAACTTCTTCAGCAAATCTGCATTAAAAAAGCTAATTGGCGCTCCTTACGTTCTGAGCCCGGCTCTGTGCCCATACAGTGGTTTACAGCCACATATGGGGTACCGTTGTATTCAGGAGAACCTGCATTACAGATTTTGGCATGCTTTTTTTCTCATGTTCCTTTTGAAAATGAGAAACTTTAAACGTATATATTATTTTAAAATTTAAAGCTTCGATTTTTTTACGGCCTAATTGTGAATACTTTCCTCCAGCCCCTGTAGGGTTAAAATGCTCATTATACCCCTAGATTAATTCTTTAAGGTGTCTAGTTTTCAAAATGGGGTCACTTATGGGGGTTTTCAGTATACAAGCCTTCTAAATCCATTTTAAAAAAAGAACTGGTCCCTAAAAAAAAAAAATCAGTTTTGGAAACTTTCACAAAATGGGATAATTTGCTAATAAATTTCTAAACCCCATAACACCCTAAAAAAGTAAAATATGTTTCCCAAATTATACCAGAATAAAGAGGACATATTGGTAATGTGATTTAGTAACTAATTTATGTGCTATGACTTCCTTTTTTAGAAGAAGAGAATTTCAGAAGTTTATTAAATGATAAATTTTCAGATTTTTCATAATATTTTGATGTTTTTCACAAAAAACACACAAAGTAGTGACCAAATTTTGCCACTAATATAAAGTGCCATATGTGACGAAAAAACAATCTCAGAATCGCTAGCATACGTTAAAGCATCACTGAGCTATAAGAGCATAAAGTGAGACAGGTCAGATTCTGAAAAATGAGCTTGGTCATTAAGGCCAAAACAGGCTGCGGAGGCAAGGGGTTAAGCTGTTAATTCATATTTCCGGTAAATAGAGCATTCTGTACTAATCATCACTTTACTTTAATTAAAACATCAAATGTTTCTTCTAATTATGTTATCACAATAGCATTATTAGAAGAAACATTTTGAATTATATGTGCGCTCAGCTGATTGGCTGAGCGCACATATAAAGAGCAGTACAGTCACTTCATTGTGCTGCGGACCAGCGAAGAGGACACATCGGGACATCAGATGGTGAGTATAAAGATCTCCCCACCCCCTCCCCAGCACTGCACCCATCCCAGTAAGGAAGGGGGGTCACTTAACCCCTTCCTTGCTGGGATGGGTGCAGTCTGACATCAGTCTGGCCCCCAAGGAGTTAAGGGGGATGCAATACATCCTCCCTTAACCCCTTGGGGGCCAGACTGTAAGCAGCGATCTGTAAAAATGCTGCATACTGTAAGGTGCACAACACCGCTCACAATGATGGGTGTTGTGCTCCTGTTTGTGTGTTTCTCCCTTTTTGTTTTTCAGATTTTGGTATCCTGTGGATTACGTCGGATTCCACGGACTACGACGATGACCAGCGGTTATTTCTTTACTTTATAGACTTAGTAATGGATTCAGTCTATTAGACGGCTTCCACTACTAAGTCGGGGCCTAGTGTTAGCCGGTATAAAATGGCTAACACTAACCCCCATCATTACCCCAGTACCCAATGCCACCAGGGGTACTGGGAAGAGCCGAGTGCCAGTGATCCCGGAGCATAAAAATTAGCGCTCCTGGACTGGGGCGGCAGCAGGCTGGTAAGATTTAGGCTGGGGAGGGCCTAAACCAATGGCTCTTCCCACCCTGGTGTTACCAGGCTGCTGTCGTTTGCTTTTTAACCCGGCTGGTTATAAAAATAGGGGGGACCCTATGCATTTTTTTTTAAATAAATAAATAATAATAAAAAAAAATGCATAGGGTCCCCCCTATTTTTATAACCAGCCGGGATAAAAACCAAGCAACAGCAGCCTGGTAACACCAGGGTGGGAAGAGCCATTGGTTTAGGCCCTCCCCAGCCTAAATCCTACCAGCCTGCAGGCGCCCCAGTCCAGAAGCGCCAATTTTGACGCTCCGGAACCACTGGCACCTGGCTCTTCCCAGTACCCCTGGTGGCATTGGGTACTTAGGTAATAATGGGGGGTTAGTGTTCACCATTTTATACCGGCTAACACTAGGCCCCGACTTAGTAATGGATTCCGTCTATTAGACGGCTTCCACTACTAAGTCTATAAAGTAAAGAAATAAAGACAAGACACAAGTGAAATTTTTTTTTTATTCAAATAAAAACACCCCCACACCCCTCATTGACCATTTTATAAAAAAAAAACACCAAACAACCACTGGTCATCGTCGTAGTCCATGGAATCCGACGTAATCCACAGGATACCGATATCTGAAAAACAAAAAGGGAGAAACACACAAAAAACACACAAACAGGAGCACAACACCCATCATTGTGAGCGGTGTTGTGCTCCTTACAGTATGCAGCATCTTTACAGATCGCTGCTTACAATCTGGCCCCCAAGGGGTTAAGGGAGGATGTATTGCATCCCCCTTAACCCCTTGGGGGCCAGACTAATGTCAGACTGCACCCATCCCAGCAAGGAAGGGGTTAAGTGACCCCCCTTCCTTACTGGGATGGGTGCAGTGCTGGGGAGGGGGTGGGGAGATCTTTATACTCACCATCTGATGTCCCGATGTGTCCTCTTCGCTGGTCCGCAGCACAATGAAGTGACTGTACTGCGGACCGGCTCTTTATATGTGCACTCAGCCAATCAGCTGAGCGCACATATAATTCAAAATGTTTCTTCTAATAATGCTATTGTGACAACATAATTAGAAGAAACATTTGATGTTTTCATTAAAGTAAAGTGATGATCAGTACAGAATGCTCTATTACCGGGAATATGAATTAACGGCTTAATGGAGCTTCCTGTACTAATTCATATTTAATTAATAAAACACATTTTTGTTGTAATAAAATCTGTTTTGTTGTTCAATAATTTAATTCTAACAAATCCATCATTGTGCAATTAAATATACTGTCAAAAAATAAATATATATATAAATATACATTTATTTATATATATATTTAACAGTATATTTAATTGCAAAATGATGGATTCGTTTAAATTTAATTATTGAACAACGAAAGGGACTTTATTACAACGAAAATGTGTTTTATTAATTAAATATATTAACCATGAGAGGCATCGGCATTACTGCAGAGGATCGCAAACCCCGGTAATAGCGATTCCTGTAAACTGTTTCCCTGCTTTCCCAGATGCATTCCAGAGGTGTTTGCATCACTTTCTAAAGATTTTATTTGTTATTTTTAGTTGAACCAGATTTCCAAGTAAATGACCGTATGTTTTCAGCCGCATGTCTATTTTTTCCCACGGCCGTAGTTTTAGCCGCACATTTCCAGCCGTGTAAAAACTACAGCCGCACAGGCTGGGTTCACACTACGTATATTTCAGTCAGTATTGCAACCAAAACCAGGAGTGGATTAAAAACACAGAAAGGATCTGTTCACACAATGTTGAAATTGAGTGGATGGCCGCCGTATAACAGTAAATAACTGACATTATTTCAATATAACAGCCGTTGTTCTAAATAACAGCAAATATTTGCCATTAAATGGCGGCCATCCACTCAATTTCAACATTGTGTGAACAGATCCTTTCTGTGTTTTTAATCCACTCCTGGTTTCGGTTGCAATACTGACTGAAATATACATATACTGACTGAAATATACATAGTGTGAACCCAGCCTTAGGCTGGGTTCACACTATGTATATTTGAGGCTGTATTTGGTCCTCATGTCAGGTCCTCATAGCAACCAATACCAGGAGTGGATTGAAAACACAGAAAGGCTCTGTTCACATAATGTTGTAATTGAGTGGATGGCCGCCATATAACGGTAAATAACTTCCATTATTTCAATACAACAGCCGTTGTTTTAAAATAACAGCACATATTTGCCATTAAATGACAGCCATCCACTCAATTACAACATTATGTGAACAGAGCCTTTCTGTGTTTTCAATCCACTCCTTGTTTTGGTTGCTATACAGCCTCAAACATACATAGTGTGAACCCAGCCTTAGGCTGCGTTCACACTACGTATATTTCAGTCAGTATATTTCAGTCAGTATTGCAACCAAAACCAGGAGTGGATTAAAAACACAGAAAGGATCTGTTCACACAATGTTGAAATTGAGTGGATGGCCGCCATTTAATGGCAAATATTTGCTGTTATTTTAGAACAACGGCTGTTATATTGAAATAATGGCCGTTATTTACTTTTATATGGCGGCCATCCACTCAATTTCAACATTGTGTTAACAGATCCTTTCTCTGTTTTTAATCCACTCCTGGTTTTGGTTGAAATACTGACTGAAATATACTGACTGAATTATACGTAGTGTGAACGCAGCCTGAGGCTAGGTTCACACGATGTAACTGTGCGGCTGTATTTTTTATGCGGCTGTAAATGTGCGGGTGAAACTCCGGCCGTGGGAAAAAATAGACATGCGGCTCAAAACATACGGTCATTTACTTGGAAATCTGGTTCAACTAAAAATAACAAATAAAATCTTAAGAAAGTGATGCAAACACCTCTGGATGCATCTGGGAAAGCAGGGAACATAGTTTACATTAATCGCTATTACCGGGGTTTGCGATCCTCTGCACTATAGCCGATGTCTCTCATGGTTAATATATTGAATTAATAAAACACATTTTCTTTGTAATAAAGTCCCTTTCATTGTTCAATAATTAAATGTAAACGATTCCATCATTTTGCAATTAAATATACTGTTAAAATAAATACATATATAAATAAATGTATATTTATATATATATTTATTTTTTGACAGTATATTTAATTGCACAATGATGGATTCGTTAGAATTAAATTATTGAACAAAGAAACTGTATTTATTTCAACAAAAATGTGTTTTATTAATTAAATATTAATTAGTACAGGAAGCTCCATAAGCCGTTAATTCATATTCCCGGCAAAAGAGCTTTCTGTACTAATCATCACTTTACTTTAATTAAAACATCAAATGTTTCTTCTAATTAAAACATCAAATGTTTCTTCTAATTAGGTTATCACAATAGCATTATTAGAAGAAACATTTAGAATTATATGTGCGCTCAGCTGATTGGCTGTTCGGCTGAGCGCACATATAATGAGCCGGTCCGCAGTACAGTCACTTCATTGTGCTGCGGACCAGCGAAGAGGACACATCGGGGTGAGTATAGAGCTCTCCCCACCCCCTCCCCAGCACTGCACCCCTCCCAGCAAGGAAGGGGGGTCACTTAACCCCTTCCTTTTTTTTTTTTATTTATAATATTTTAATATTATTTAACACAAACAAACCCAAGCCCCCCCCATCCCACCCCCACAGTCTCATTAAAACACTAAAGAACCACAATCCTAATCTGTGTATACAGTTACAAAACATTCCTCATGAAATACAGATTTTACCCTTTCCTCCATGCGGTAAAACCTGCAGGGCGCCCCTTTGTTCTCTACACCTATCCTACCTAGCCCACCGCCCATCCTACACTTATTTTAAAACACTCATCCCACCAGGCTGCGGAGTAGCCACACCCCCGCCGCGCCAAGGCCAGGGGAGACGGGCAAACAGGCCCAGAGCCCACCCCTCCCACCTCTACACAGTGCCGGCTGCAGACAACAACTTACTCAGGTAACCACAACCAAAGATTTTATTACAACAAAAATGTGTTTTATTAATTAAATATGAATTAGTACAGGAAGCTCCATTAAGCCGTTAATTCATATTCCCGGTAATAGAGCATTCTGTACTGATCATCACTTTACTTTAATGAAAACATCAAATGTTTCTTCTAATTATGTTGTCACAATAGCATTATTAGAAGAAACATTTTGAATTATATGTGCGCTCAGCTGATTGGCTGAGTGCACATATAAAGAGCCGGTCCGCAGTACAGTCACTTCATTGTGCTGCGGACCAGCGAAGAGGACACATCGGGACATCAGATGGTGAGTATAAAGATCTCCCCACCCCCTCCCCAGCACTGCACCCATCCCAGTAAGGAAGGGGGGTCACTTAACCCCTTCCTTGCTGGGATGGGTGCAGTCTGACATCAGTCTGGCCCCCAGGGGGTTAAGGGGGATGCAATACATCCTCCCTTAACCCCTTGGGGGCCAGACCGTAAGCAGCGATCTGTAAAGATGCTGCATACTGTAAGGAGCACAACACCGCTCACAATGATGGGTGTTGTGCTCCTGTTTGTGTGTTTTTTGTGTGTCTCTCCCTTTTTGTTTTTCAGATATCGGTATCCTGGGGATTACGTCGGATTCCATGGACTACGTCGATGACCAGCGGTTGTTGTTTTAATTTTTTTAATAAAATGGTCAATGAGGGGTGTGGGGGTGTTTTTATTTGAATAAAAAATTTTTTAAACTTGTGTCTTGTCTTTATTTCTTTACTTTATTGACTTAGTAGTGGAAGCCGTCTAATAGACGGAATCCATTACTAAGTCGGGGCCTAGTGTTAGCCGGTATAAAATGGCTAACACTAACCCCCTATTATTACCCCAGTACCCAATGCCACCAGGGGTACTGGGAAGAGCCGGGTGCCAGTGGTCCCGGAGCGTCAGAATTGGCGCTCCTGGACCGGGCGGCAGCAGGCTGGTAAGATTTAGGCTGGGGAGGGCCTAAACCAATGGCTCTTCCCACCCTGGTGTTACCAGGCTGCTGTCGTTTGGTTTTTAACCCGGCTGGTTATAAAAATAGGGGGGACCCTATGCGTTTTTTTTAAATAACCTTCGGAGGCTTGCCCTGCGTCCACATGGCGCTTTATGTCCACATGTGGGTTATTTACGGACTCGGGGGAAATTGCTCTACACATTTTGTGTGTTTTTTTTCTCTTTTAACCTCTTCTTTTCACGCCATATTGTTCCACATTTGTGCACGTTACTAGTGGGGTCCATATGCTCACTACACCCCTTGTTACATTCCCTGAGGGGTGTAGTTTCCATAATGGGGTCACTTGTGGGGGGGTTCAACTGTCTTGGAAACACAAAGGCCTTTTAAATGCAACAAGGCCCTCGAAATCTATTCCAGCCAAGTCCAGCATCCAAAAGCCAAATGGCGCTCCTTCCTTTTGGAGGCTTACCCTGCACCCGCATGTTGCCTTAAGTCCACATGTGGGGTATTTCCGTACTCAGGGGAAATTGCTCTACACATTAAGTGTTTTTTTTTTTTATCTTTTAACCCCTTGTGAAAATGAAAAAAATCAAGACAAGATCAATGATTTAGTGTAAAAAGTAAACATTTTTTACACTATATGTTAGTCTAGCCTTGATTTTTTCCTTTTCCACAAGGGATTAAAAAAGAAAGTGAACACAAAACGTGTAGGTTAATTTCCCCTGAGTACGAAAATACCCCACATGTAGGCATAATGTGCCATATGGGCACAAGGCAAGCCACCAAAGGGACAGAGCGCCATTTAGAGGCTAGGATGGAGGTCATGTCGCAATAAAAAAGCTCCTGTGCTGCCAGGACAGTAGAAACCCCCACAAGTGACCCCATTCTGGAAATAACACCCCATAAGGAATCTAACGAGGGGTGCAGTGAGCATATGGACCCCACTGGTAACAGGCAGATATGTAGAACATGTGCCGTGAAAATAAAAAATACAATTTTTTAATTTTCACGCCACAAATGTGCCTGTCACCAGGGGGCCATATCCCCGCTGCCCCCCTTGTTAGATTCCTTATGGGGTGTAGTTTCCAGAATGGGGGTCACTTGTGGCGGGTTTCTACTGTCCTGGCCGCACAGAAGCTTTGTAATTGCATCATGGTATCCTCTAATGGGAATGGCGGCCATATCTATTTAGCTGGGGAAAAGGGACAATTCTAATTTATTTGGGGGTATTAGGCCAATTATTAGTTTATAAGGTTGAAAATGACTAGTCCATCAAATTCAACCTGTGTTGATCCAGAGGAAGGCAAAAAAAAACCCTCGTGAGGCAGACGACAGTAGCCTCATCACAGGGGAAAAATTCCATATTGGCAATCAGAATAATCCCTGGATCAACGTGACCCCTGAAATAGGAATAAGGGACAGAATTTAGAAAATGTAGAACTCCGATGACGTGTGGTGCGTCTTGAAGCGATCCAGTTTGCAGAGGCCGGGGGGATCAGGACAGGTGTCACACTGGAAAATGGTGTCCTTCCTGATCCCCCTTTTACGCCACACTCTGCACTTCTTCTGGGGTCTCCTGTTTTCCAGTGTAGGGGACGTCACCTGGAAAATGTTGCCCTGTTGCGATACGGGGTCCTTCATATCCAGAAGCGCTGGGTCCGCTCCATGGCTGCTAAATATTAGGGCTTTATTACGGCTTCTGATATTTTCGAATCGTGCCGCAAGCTACAGTAGCTCGGGCAGCTAGACTGGAAGAGGGCGTGCTGGTATAAGTTATCCCCGTACGGGTGGTAACCTTTATCCAGCAGTGGGAAGATCAGTTCCCAAACGATCTTCCCACTAACTCCGAGGATGGGGAGGGACATCTAGGGGCTGGATTCGGGTGTCCTTTCCTTCATACACTCTAAGGGTACGTGCACACTGCGGAATGTCGAAGGATAACCCTTTGTGCATTCCGCAGCTGGCACCCGCCGGCGGACTGATGCAGGTGCACGTCTCCTCTCGTGTCACACTCCATCCTATGCACGGGCGGATTCCGCCCTCTGTCCAAAGAATGAACGTGTTCATTCTTTGGACGGACAACGGAATCCGCCCGTGCATAGAATGGAATCTATGACACGGGCGGAGACGCGCGCCTCCATCAGTCCGCCGGTGGGTGCCAGCTGCGGAATGCACAAAGTGTTATCCTTCGCCATTCCGCAGTGTGCACGTACCCTAAATCTGTAAGTGTACCGAGGTATTCTCACAGAGTTTGTAGAATTTCACGCCATACAGTCATCTCTTATTGGGATGGTACTGGCGGAAAGGACGTGTCTGGGGGGCAGCGTACGCTACGCTACCCCCAGACACGTCACTGGATGATGAGGACGATGAGGATGAATGGAGGAGCGAAGGATCCCCCCATTCATCCTTAATGGCTGTTTCGGTGCCAGAGGCAATAATAGCGTATGCCTCTGACGCCGAAAACACCCTGGGGGCCATCTTTATACGGGGATTGGTATATGGGGTATGTAAATGTGTAATGTAGTGTAGTGTAAAACTTTATTCCATGTAGTGTAGTGTTTTTTACGTGTTTTTTTGACAGTAAGAAAAAATATCCCTACGCCAAGAAAGGATGGCGGTAGGATATAGGGGGGAAAAACGCGGGTGCCAGCTGCGGAATGCACAAAGGGTTATCCTTCGCCATTCCGCAGTGTGCACGTACCCTGGATCTGTAAGTGTATCCTGAGGTACTCTCCCAGAGTTTTGGAGAATTTCACGCCATACCGTGATCTCTTATTGGTACAGTACTGGCGGAAAAGACGTGTCTGGGGGGGAGCGTACGCTACGCTACCCCCAGACACATCACTGGATGATGAGGATGATGATGAGGATGAATGGAGGAAAGAAGGATCCCCCCATTCATCCTCACTGGCTGTTTCGGTGTCGGAGGCAATAATAACGTATGCCTCTGACGCCGAAATCTTTATACGGGGATTGGTATATGGGGTATGTAAATGTGTAGTGGTGTAGTGTAAAACTTTATTTCATGTAGTGTAGTGTAGTGTTTTTTACGTGTTTTTTTGACTGTAAGAAAAAATATCCCTTCGCCAAGAAAGGAGCTGCTGATAAATGCTGCACCTATGTGCGGCACTTATCAGCAGACAGTGGCGGTAGGATATAGGGGGGAAAAACGCCCCTACGCCAAAAAGGAGGAGGTGCTGATCAGCCGCGCACTTATGTGCGATACTGATCAGCACTCAGTGGCGTTAGGGCGCAAAAAAAAAATAAAAATAATCTTTTTAACCCAAAGCAACTGATCAGTGAATGATATTCACTGATCAGCCGCTAGGGGGCAGTAGAGCGACGCTGCCGGAGATTGCCGAGGCCCGCCGAACCCGAGCGTTTCCGAAGATTTCCGACGCTGGACGACCGAACCCGGAAATGACGCGAGGATGCCGTGGACCGCAGATCGTCGCTCCGCACGCCCAGATCAGGTGAGTATGGTACACCTGCACCACACACACCTGTTCTGCACCCCTTAGCTACTTAGCTAAGGGGTGCAGAACCCGGCAAAACTGTTTTTTTAGTTTGATTGCCATGATGGGCCGGCCGGTACTGGCCGGCCTATCACGGCGATCGTGGGGGTGGCATCGGCGCCATCTTACCCCAGTACACTAATGGAGATTGCTGCTATCTCGGACAGCATCAATCGCCATTGCTTTCCGGGTCACCGATGACCCGGAAAGCTGTTTTCAGCTGCTATATGCTGATCTGTATTGATCAGCATATAGCAGCGATCGTCGGCACGGGAGGGGTTAATCACCCCCCGTGCCGATGAGCAGAGATGGCCTGCTATACATCATCGATGTAGTCCACAGGATCCAATGTAATATACCGATATCTGAAAAAGAAAGAGACACACAAAAAAGGTAGGAGTAGAACACCCATCATTGTGACAGATGTTCTTCTTCTTACAGTAGCAGCATCTTTATAGATAGCTGCTTACAGTCTGGCACCCAAGGGGTTAAGTATAGATGCATGGCATCCACACTCAACTCCCTGGGGGCCAGACATTTCACACTGCACCCACACCAGCAAGGAAGCGCCCCTCTCCATTGCTCCCTGGGCTGGGGGTAGTACAAGATACAGGCACATGCACTCCGTTCCCGAGTTACGACCTTCTCTGTATGCTGGGGTCAGGTCTCATCCATCAACATACAGAGAAGGACGTAACTCGGGAATGGAGCGGCAGATCTGAGAAAGGTAATGTCTAAATCCCATACCATAAATAGACCTGCTGATGTCACGCGGTCACATGACTACCTCAATTCACGTGACTGTACAGCAGGCGTGGCTTTAGCCTTGCTGCTCTACGCGGCTGCCACGAGTTTGCGTCTCCAATTGTGCCGCTGCAGGTCCTTTCTACAGGAATTTTTTATGGGGGGGGGGGGGGGGTACAAAAGTAAATATGATCGGTTCACTAACAGTTGGAAGGATTAGTGCAGTAGTACAGGGGAGGGGGTGCCGTAATACAAGGGGGAGGGGGTGCAAGGAGGCACAATGGTGGGTGTAGTAGTACGCAGGGGGTGCAAGGAGGCATAATAGTGGATGCAGTAGTACATGGGGAGGGGGTGCAAGGAGGCACAATGGTGGGTGCAGAAGTACATGGGGGAGAGGGTGCAAGGAGGCACAATGGTGGGTGCAGAAGTACGCAGGGGGTGCAAGGAGGCATAATAGTGGGTGCAGTAGTACATGGGGGAGGGGGTGCAAGGAGGCATAATAGTGGGTGCAGTAGTACATGGTGGATGTGGTCAGGGCCGCCATTAGGGCAGTACTAGCAGTACTGGTGTATGGGGCCCGTGCTGCCTCCCACACACTTAAGTTTGTGAAAAGCCTGGTTTACACAGAGTGCAGGGGGAGGGGACAGCTCCCGCTGATGCAAGGGGCCCCCTCTACTTAACTCAAACCATGGGGCCCCCCTCCTCCCTGAACTTTGTGGACCGGGCTGCAGAACTCCCCCTCCCCCACGGACCGGGCTCCGTCCTCAGCAGCTCCCTGGCTCTGACACAGTGACTTCCGGCCTGAGTGCTCTCCCAGGAGACAGGAAGATGCAGGGGGCCCCCTCTCCTCTCTCCTGCCTCCCTCTCCCTCTCAGCTGTGACGTCTTTTCCCTCCTATATACAGCTCTGCAGTCGGGTGCAGAGGGGGAGGGGCTGCAGACTGGGCTGGGAGCAGAGACTTCACTGGTGACCCCCCTGGAGCGTCCTGCATAGAAAGTAAGTGTGTGTGTGTGTGTGAGACCATATATCTGTGTAATCTGCATGTGTGTGCTTCTGTATCCATGTTTGTCTGTGTGCTGGTAGAGGTATATATGTAATCTGCATGTGTGCATCTGACACTATGTGTGCTGTCTGTGTATATGCATCTATATGTGTCTGTGTAGAGGTATATATGGAATCTGCATGTGTGTGTCTGTATCTATGCTGTGTGTCTGTGTAGAGGTATATATATGGGATCTGCATGTGTGTGTCTGTATCTATGCTGTGTGTCTGTGTAGAGGTATATATATGGGATCTGCATGTGTGTGTAAAGGTATATATGAGATCTGCATGTGTGTATCTGCATCTATGCTATGTGTCTGTGTATATAGGTATATATAGGATCTGCATGTGTGTGTCTGCATCTATGCTATGTGTCTGTGTATATAGGTATATATATGGAATCTGCATGTCTGTGTATATGCATCTATATGTGTCTGTGTAGAGGTATATATGGGATCTGCATGTGTGTGTCTGTATCTATGCTGTGTGTCTGGTGTAGAGGTATATATGGGATCTGCATGTGTGTGTCTGTATCTATGCTGTGTGTCTGTGTAGAGGTATATATGGGATCTGCATGTGTGTGTCTGTATCTATGCTGTGTGTCTGTGTAGAGGTATATATGGGATCTGCATGTGTGTGTCTGTATCTATGCTGTGTGTCTGTGTATATAGGTATATATATGGGATCTGCATGTGTGTCTGTATCTATGCTGTGTGTCTGTGTAGAGGTATATATGGGATCTGCATGTGTGTGTCTGTATCTATGCTGTGTATCTGTGTAGAGGTATATATGGGATCTGCATGTGTGTGTCTGTATCTATGCTGTGTGTCTGTGTAGAGGTATATATGGGATCTGCATGTGTGTGTCTGTATCTATGCTGTGTGTCTGTGTAGAGGTATATATGGGATCTGCATGTGTGTGTCTGTATCTATGCTATGGGTCTGTGTAGAGGTATATATGGAATCTGCATGTGTTTGTATCCGTGTAGTTTCTCTATGTTGGCATATTTGTGTATCCTGTAATCTGCCTATCTGTGTGTGTGTATACATGTATTGGGGATCTATATATGTAATCTTCCTGGGTTTGTATCTATGTGATGTGTTTGAGCATACTTGTGTATAGGGCTGGGCGATTAATTCGCTCAGAATGTTAGAATCGTTTAGATTTTTTGTGAAAATCATAAATTCGATTTTCAAAAAAAATCATTGAGGGCGGGACGGCGAGCAGCGAGAGAAGAGGGGCGGGCGGCCGAGCAGTCCAGAGATGGGCAGTGTGGGGCCGGCGGGCGCTGCCGTGAATGGGGTGGAGGCCATGGCAGGTGGATAAGGTCAGGAGATCCAAAGAGGAGAGAGACTGAGAGCAGGGCGCCCTCTGCCGCCTGACACCCCGCTGTCCCCGCACACTGACTGACTTCCCGCGCTTTTATTATAGCGGGGACGGGATTACTCATCTCTTCCTGCTCTGATAGAGGAGAATGGCCGCCAGAAGTGCTGGGGAAGTGTCACCACACCAGCTCACGCGTGACTGGCCAGCTACTGCCAAATTACAGCTCCCAGCATGCCCTGACAGCCTGTGTATAACTATTACTGCCAGCATGCCCTGACAGCCTGTGTATAACTACTCCCAACATGCCCTGACAGCCTATGTATAACTACTACCCCCAGCATGCCCTGACAGCCTGTGTATAACTATTACTACCAGCATGCCCTGACAGCCTATGTATAACTACTACCCCCAGCATGCCCTGACAGCCTATGTATATCTACTACCCCCAGCATGCCCTGACAGCCTGTGTATAACTACCCCCAGCATGCCCTGACAGCCTGTGTATAATACTCCCAACATGCCCTGACAGCCTATGTATAACTATTACTGCCAGCCTGCCCTGACAGCCTGTGTATAACTATTACTGCCAGCATGCCCTGACAGCCTGTGTATAACTACTCCCAGCATGCCCTGACAGCCTGTGTATAACTATTACTACCAGCATGCCCTGACAGCCTGTGTATAACTACTCCCAACATGCCCTGACAGCCTATGTATAACTACTACCCCCAGCATGCCCTGACAGCCTATGTATAACTACTACCCCCAGCATGCCCTGACAGCCTGTGTATAACTACTCCCAACATGCCCTGACAGCCTGTGTATAATACTCCAAAAATGCCCTGACAGCCTATGTATAACTACTACCCCCAGCATGCCCTGACAGCCTGTGCATAACTACTACCCCCAGCATGCCCTGACAGCCTGTGTATACTACCCCCAGCATGCCCTGACAGCCTGTGTATAACTATTACTGCCAGCATGCCCTGACAGCCTGTGTATAACTACTCCCAACATGCCCTGACAGCCTGTGTATACTACCCCCAGCATGCCCTGACAGGCTGTGTATACTACCCCCAGCATGCCCTGACAGCCTGTGTATTCTACCCCCAGCATGCCCTGACAGCCTGTGTATTCTACCCCCAGCATGCCCTGACAGCCTGTGTATACTACCCCCAGCATGCCCTGACAGCCTGTGTATAATACCCCCAGCATGCCCTGACAGCCTGTGTATAATACCCCCAGCATGCCCTGACAGCCTGTGTATAATACCCCCAGCATGCCCTGACAGCCTGTGTATAATACCCCCCCAGCATGCCCTGACAGCCTGTGTATAATACCCCCCCAGCATGCCCTGACAGCCTGTGTATAATACCCCCCCAGCATGCCCTGACAGCCTGTGTATAATACCGCCAGCATGCCCTGACAGCCTGTGTATAATACCGCCAGCATGCCCTGACAGCCTGTGTATAATACCCCCCCAGCATGCCCTGACAGCCTGTGTATAATACCTCCAGCATGCCCTGACAGCCTGTGTATAATACCCCCCCAGCATGCCCTGACAGCCTGTGTATAATACCCCCCCAGCATGCCCTGACAGCCTGTGTATAATACCGCCAGCATGCCCTGACAGCCTGTGTATAATACCGCCAGCATGCCCTGACAGCCTGTGTATAATACCCCCCCAGCATGCCCTGACAGCCTGTGTATAATACCTCCAGCATGCCCTGACAGCCTGTGTATACTACCCCCAGCATGCCCTGACAGCCTGTGTATAATACCCCCAGCATGCCCTGACAGCCTGTGTATAATACCCCCAGAATGCCCTGACAGCCTGTGTATAATACCCCCCCAGCATGCCCTGACAGCCTGTGTATAATACCCCCCCAGCATGCCCTGACAGCCTGTGTATAATACCCCCAGCATGCCCTGACAGCCTGTGTATAATACCCCCCCAGCATGCCCTGACAGCCTGTGTATAACTACCCCCAGCATGCCCTGACAGCCTGTGTATACTACCCCCAACATGCCCTGACAGCCTGTGTATAACTACTCCCAACATGCCCTGACAGCCTGTGTATAACTACTCCCAACATGCCCTGACAGCCTGTGTATACTACCCCCAGCATACCCTGACAGCCTGTGTATACTACCCCCAGCATACCCTGACAGCCTGTGTATACTACCCCCAGCATGCCCTGACAGCCTGTGTATACTACCCCCAGCATACCCTGACAGCCTGTGTATAATACCCCCAGCATGCCCTGACAGCCTGTGTATACTACCTCCAGCATACCCTGACAGCCTGTGTATACTACCCCCAGCATGCCCTGACAGCCTGTGTATACTACCCCCAGCATGCCCTGACAGCCTGTGTATACTACCCCCAGCATGCCCTGACAGCCTGTGTATACTACCCCCAGCATACCCTGACAGCCTGTCAGTTACCCCCAGTTCCCCTAAGTCACCCCCAGTCTTCCCCAGTCACAGGGGGATTGAGAATCGTCCAAATTAAAAAATAAAATTGAGATTTTATTTTTTGGCCATATCGCCCCGCCCTACTTGTGTATATCTGCCTATTTGTACAGTATGGGTTTGCACATCTATTATATATTTATGTCGTGTGTATTTCTGTGTGGTAGTACAATATATGTCCTGTGTGTAGTGTGTGGATATGTAGCACATGTATATACATTGATGGATTATACTGTAATATGGGTGGTATAGGGGGCAATCCAGGACTCTCAGGGGGCCCATAGCTGCTCACACTCTCCATATTGTGTTGCAGCCCCCACTCTACATGCCCCAGATTCCCAGACAGTCGCTGTATTCCAGTGGCAGGTGACTTCACACATACAGTATTTCAGCAGATTTCATGCTGCAACTTCCGCAGCAAAATCCGCTGCAATACTGTCATTTCCTATGAATCTACATTCTTGCAGCGGATTTTTCATTCCCTGTGACAATGTAGCCGCTGCCACTTAATCCACCAGCTGCCGGGCTAATATGTCACCTGGCTGCGCTCCCATCTGCTTCTCTGGGTCCTTGGCCTCCTGCTCAGCCACTGTGCGATTTCCCGCCGCTGCCACTGATTGGACGTCAGGGACCCAGGTGCCAGAGAAGCAGGCAGGAGTGCGGCAGTGGTGGGTTAAGTGAGCAGGGGCTACATTTCCGCAGCGAATTATCTAAAGCCATAGGAATAACACTACAGAGCATCACAGCTGTGGAACTCACAGTGTGAAATCCCCTGTGATACTGTATATATGAAGTTTGTATAAGTGTAGGATGCTGGAAAAGTGCAAAGCCTAAGATTTTTGTCTGGCAGATTCTGCGGAGACGAGGCCGATAGAAAGAGAGAAGGAAAGTGAACGACTCCAAACGAAGAAGACGTCACCTGTGAGTCACTGGATGTAGCTACACTGTAGTGACTATATGGGTCTAATGTTGGTCTTTATATTGTGTTTTGTATAATAATCAGTATGATAGTGCTATCCAGTCATTTGGGTGTGGGAATTTGTGGTCATGGTGTTGCTGTAGGATTTTCTGGTCATTTTATTCAGTATTGATATATGGCAGCATTATTCAGTCAATTGGGGTGATCGTATATGAATATATGATGTGTCAGTATTATTTGTGGAAAAATGACATTTTCAGCCAGCCATTCTTGCATAAACCAATAGTTATTTTTAAGGCTGAAAACATGGCCTAACTGACTTGTAATTTAGCACATATTATGGTCTTTAAATAGCCAAACGTATGTCCTGAGTTTACGTTTTTTTGGATTATGCATTTGGTAATGTGGGGGCCCAGACAAGTTGGCAGTATGGGGCCCTGGAATTCCTGATGGCGGCCCTGGATGTGGTGCATGGAGGCTTAATGGTGGGTGCACCCCCTTCCCATGTACTACTGCACCCACCATTATGCCTACTACTGGACCCCCTCCCCCATTTACTACTGCACCCACTACTGTGCCTCCTTGCACCCCCTCCCCCATGTACTACTGCACCCACCATTGTGCCTCCTTGCACTCCCTCCCCCATGTACTACTGCACCCACCATTGTGCCTCCTTGTACCCCCTCCCCCATGTACTACTGCACCCACCCCATAAAAAAATTACCTGTGGAAAGGACCTGCAGATAGAAGCAAACATGTAGCAGCCCTGTACACCAGCCAAGCTAAATTGAATAAGCCACGCCTGCTGTACTGTCATGTGACTTAAAGAAGTCATGTGACCTCGTGATGTCAGCAGGTCCTTTTACAGTATGGGATTAGACATTACAGTGACTTTTTGCTCTTGACCTGTTGTTTAGCTTCAAAGTGGAAGCGCAGCAGCGCCACCAAGGTGTCACACAGTGTAAATTCCGCCTCCTCTCGCTCCAATCCTCAGCACTTCCGTATAGTGACGAGCACTCCCTACCCCACATTCCTCCGTGCCGCTGTCAGTCCCTGTGTGTCTATGATATAGATTCAAGTCCTAACCCTGCTCGCGCTCTTCTCACCTGGCACAGGCTCCCGTACAGCAGGGAGGCTGCCCGCCCCACCCGCACTCTGTCTTTGTACTGCTCTCCGGACCTTCAGCGGCCGCAATCACTGCTTCTCTGCGCCCATCTTGTGGACTCTAATAGTTCTAAGAATGTCTATTGCTCGCCGCATCCTAGTGTTGGTAATGCGGACGTCCTCCCGCTTGCTGCTAGCCGTCATCCGTTTGGTGTCATTATTCTCCCGGAAGCCTCCATATTTGTCTCCGCCTCGGGACCCTCTGCTGCTCACTCCCGCCTCGGTCCTGGCAGAGAAGATACGACGGGGAGAGGTAAGGAGCGCTGCTACCTGTAGGACCCTGTCTGTACATTACGTGACCCACTCCCTGCGGTTTCTCTCCTCCATGCAGTCCTTTACTTTACTACAACATCTTCGCCCTGTTCTGATGCTCTAGTACAGTCTGAGCGACCCAGTAGAGCTCATTAAACAAAATTATTTCAAATCCCAGCAAGTGCCAGTGCCAGAAGTGTACTTCACTTCTATTAAAAAATATAAGGTCTTCCCATACTTATCAGCTGCTGTATGTCCTGCAGAAAGTGGTGTATTCTCTCCAGTCTGACACAGTGCTCTCTGCTGCCACCTCTGTCCATGTCAGGAACTGTTCAGAGCAGTAGCAAATTCCAATAGAAAACCTCTGCTCTCCACACTAAGGGTGCGTTCACACCTACAGGATCTGCAGCAGATTTGATGCTGTGTTCAGTTATTTAAATGAAATCTGCTGCAGAAAATCAGCTTCAGATCCTGTAGGTGTGAACGCACCATTAAAAGAAGTACACTTCCTGTAGGACATACAGCAGCTGATAAGCACTGGAAGACTTGAGATTTTTTAATCAAAGTAAATTAGAAATTTCTGGCACCAGTTGATTTGAAAAATTATATTTTTTTGGTAAACAACCCCTTTAACCCCTTAAGGACCGGGCCTAAAATGGCCTTAAGGACCGGAGCAAATTTTATGAATATGACCTGTGTCACTTTATTCATTAATAATGCATTTTTCCAACTTTAAACCTTTTCTGCTTATACAGAAAATGGTTATGCCACATAAATTATATATTAAATAGCATTAGCAACATGTCTACTTTATGTTGGCGGCATTTATTACACTATATTTCATTTTTTTTAGAAAGCGTAAAATAGAAAGCGTAAAACATTAGCAGCAAATTTCCAAATTTTCAGTAAAATTTCAAAATCAGATATTTTTAGGGACCTGTTCAGGTTTAAAGTGTATTTGAGGGGACTGTATGTTAGAAAGCCCCACAAAGCACCCCATTTCAGAAACTGCACCCTCCAAACTCTGCAAAAGCACATCCAGAAAGTTTTTTAACCATTTAGGGGAGTCACAGAAATAAAAGCTAAGGGTATATTCACACGAATGGGCTCACAGCGAGATTCTCGCTGCGAGCCCGGCAGGTCCTGGCAGTTCCCACACACTATATACTCGCTGCGGTCTAAACGACCGCAGCGAGTATGTAATTCTGCCGCCCTTAACCCCTTCTGCTCCCGCCCGGCTCCCCCGCTGTAAGCATACATTACCTGTCCTTGCTGCACGGGTCCGGCGTCCTGCTCTCCCGTCCGGCCAATTAGTGTGTTGCCCAGCCGCAGCCACTGATTGGCCGGACGGGAGAGCAGGACGCCGGACCCGTGCAGCAAGGACAGGTAAAGTATGCTTACAGCGGGGGAGCCGGGCGGGAGCAGAAGGGGTTAAGGGCGGCAGAATTACATACTCGCTGCGGTCGTTTAGACCGCAGCGAGTATATAGTGTGTGGGAACTGCCAGGACCTGCCGGGCTCGCAGCGAGAATCTCGCTGCGAGCCCGTTCGTGTGAATATACCCTAAGTGTGTAAGAAATTTGAAAATTTTAATTTTCTGTGCAGAGATTTTCTTGTAATCCAATATTTTTCATAATTATAAACTTATTACCAGAGAAATGCACCCCAATATTTATTGCCCCGTTTCTGCAGTTTATAGAAATACCCCATATGTGGCCCTATTGCGCTATTTGACGCACCACAAGCCTCAGATATAAGGGAGCGCCTAGTGAATTTCAATGGCTCCGTTATATTTGGTCATTTCTGACTGTACCACTTCAGCTTGGCAGAGGCTCTGGGGTGCCAAAACCTAAAAAACACCCCTAAAGGGCCACCATTTAGAAAACTACACCCCTCAAGGAATGTAACTAGGGGTGCGGTGAGCATCTGGACCCCACAGGTGCTTCACAGATTTTCCCAACAATATGGCGTGAAAAAAGACAAAAGTATTTTTTACACTAAAACGTTGTTCTAGACTTCAATTTTTCATTTTCATAAAGGGATAAAAGGAAAAAAAAAACACAAAACATGTAGCGCAGTTTCTCCCGAGTACAGAAATACCCCACATGTGGACATAAAGTGCCAAGCGGGCGCAGGACGAGCCTCCAAAGGGAAGGAGCGCCAATTGGCTTTTGGAAGCTGGATTTCACTGGAATGGATTTCAAGGGCCACGTCGCATTTACAGAGCCCTCGTGCTGCCAAAACACTGAAAACCCCCCACAAGTGACCCCATTCTGGAAACTACACCCCTCAAGGAATCCAACAAGGGGTGCAGTGAGCATATGGACCCCACTGGTGACGGGCACAAATGTGGAACAATGTGACGTGGGCTCTGTAAATGTGACATGGCGTTCATCATCCATTCTAGCCAAATCCAACCTCCAAAATCCAAATGGCGCTCCTTCCCTTGAGAGGCTTGCCCTGCGCCCACATGGCGCTTTATGTCCACATGTGGGGTATTTACGGACTCGGGGAAAATTGCTCTAAACATTTTGTGTGTTTTTTTCTCTTTTAATCCCTTGTGAAAATGATAAATTCAAGGCTAGACCAACATTATAGTGTAAAAAATGTAATATTTCATTTTCACGCCACATTGTTCCACATTTGTGTCCGTCACCAGTGGGGTCCATATGCTCACTACACACCTTGTTACATTCCTTGAGGGGTGTAGTTTCCATAATGGGGTCACTTGTGGGGGGTTTCAACTGTCTTGGCAACACAGGGGCCTTTTAAATGCAACATGGCCCCTCGAAATCCATTCCAGCCAAATCCAGCCTCAAAAAAACCAAATGGCGCTCCTTCCCTTTGGAGGTTTACCCTGCACCCGCATGGCGCTTTATGTCCACATGTGGGGTATTTCCGTACTCAGGGGAAATTGCTCTACAAATATTTTTATTTTTTTTTATTTTTTAGCCCCTTGTGAAAATGAAAAAATCAAGACAAGATTAATGATTTACAGTAAAAATTTAAAACAAATTACACTAAATGTTGGTCTAGCCTTGATTTTTTTCCATTTCCACAAGGGGTTAAAAAAGAAAATAAACGCAAAGCGTATAGGGTAATTTCCTCTGAGTACGAAAATACCCCATATGTGGACATAATGTGCCATATGGGCACAGGGCAAGCCACCAAAGGGACAGAGCGCCATTTAGAGGCTGGAATGGAGGATGGAGGCCATGTCGCAATTACAAAGCTCTTGTGCTGCCAGGACAGTAGAAACCCCCCACAAGTGACCCCATTCTGGAAACTACACCCCATAAGGAATCTAACAAGGGGTGCAGTGAGCATATGGACCCCACTGGTAACAGGCACATACGTAGAACATGTGCCGTGAAAATAAAAAATACAATTTTTTTCATTTTCATGTCCAAAATGTGGCCGTCACCAGGGGGCCATATCCCCGCTGCCCCCCTTGTTAGATTCCTTATGGGGTGTAGTTTCCAGAATGGGGTCACTTGTGGGGGGTTTCTACTGTCCTGGCCGCACAGAGGCTTTGTAATTGCATCATGGCATCCTCTAATGGGAATGGCGGCCATATCTATTTAGCTGGGGAAAAGGGACAATTCTAATTTATTTAGGGGTATTAGGCCAATTATTAGTTTATAAGGTTGAAAATGACAGGTGACCATCAAATTCAACCTGTGTTGATCCAGAGGAAGGCAAAAAACCCTTGTGAGGCAGACGACAGTAGCCTCATCACTGGGAAAAATTCCTTCCTGACTCCATAATGGTGATCAGAATAATCCCCGGATCAACGTGACCCCTGAAATAGGAATAAGGGACAGAATTTAGATAATGTAGAACCCCAATGACGTGTGGTACGCCTTGAAGCGATCCTGTATGCAGAGGCCGGGGAGATCAGGACAGGCGTCACTTTGGAAAATGGTGTCCTTCCTGTTACGCCACACTCTGCACTTCTTCTGGGGTCTCCCTTTCTCCAGTGTGGGGGACGTCACCTGGAAAATGTTGCCCTGGTGCGATCCGGGGTCCTTCATATCCAGAAGCGCTGGGTCCGCTCCATGGCTGCTAAATATTAGGGCTCTATTACTGCTTCTGATATTTTCGGATCGTGCCGCAAGCTACAGTAGCTCGGGCAGCGAGGGAGCGGGAGAGGGGGTGCTGGTATAAAAGTTATCCCTGTACAGGTGGTGGTAACCTTTATCCAGCACGATCTCCCCACTAACTCCAAGGATGGGGGGGGGGGGGGGAGGCATCTGGGGGCTGGATTTGGGTGTCCCTTCCATCATACACTCTAAGGGTACGTGCACACTGCGGAATGGCGAAGGAGACCCCTTTGTGCATTCCGCAGCTGGCACCCACCGGCAGACTGATGCGGGCGCGCGTCTCCATCCGTGTCATAGACTCCATCCTATGCACGAGCGGATTCCGCTCTCCGTCAAATGTGTTCATTCTTTGGACGGACGATGGAATCCGCCCATGCATAACATGGAATCTATGACACGGGTGGAGACGCGCGCCTGCATCAGTCTGCCGGTGGGTGCCAGCTGCGGAATGCACAAAGGGTTATCCTTCGCCATTCCGCAGTGTGCGCGTACCCTAAATCTGTAAGTGTACCCTGAGGTACTCTCACAGAGTTTGTAGAATTTTGCGCCATACTGTCATCTCTTATTGGGACGGTACTGGCGGAAAAGACGTGTCTGGGGGGGCAGCGTACGCTACGCTACCCCCAGACACGTCAATGGATGATGAGGATGAGGATGAATGGAGGGAAAAAGAATCCCCCCATTCATCCTCACTGGCTGTTTCAGTGTCGGAGGCAATAATAACGTATGCGTCCGACACCCTGGGGGCCATCTTTATACGGGGATTGGTATATGGGGTATGTAAATGTGTAGTGGTGTAGTGTAAAACTTTATTCCGTGTAGTGTAATGGTGTTTTTTTTACATGTTTTTTTAACATTAAGTATAAAAAAAAAAACTACGCCAAGAAAGAAGTTGACGATAAATGCCACACTTATGTGCGGCACTTATAAGCAGACCGTGGCTGTAGGATATAGGAAAAAAACACTCTACGCCAAAAAGGAGGAGTTGCTGATCAGCGGCGCACTTACGTGCGATGCTGATAAGCACTCAGCGGTGATAGGGTGCGGAAAAATAGAAAAAAAAAAATTCCTTCAACCCTATAGCTACTGATATGTGTATTATATACACTTATAAGCCGTTAGGGGGCAGTAGAACGCAAATTCCGGAAAAAGCCGAAGTTTGACGACGCTGGAGCCGATGATTGCCGATGGGGACCGCCGGAAAAAGACGAAGACGCCGACGAAGAAGAGGACGAGATCGGAACCCGGAAGACGCGATCGGGACGCTGGATCCGGTGAGTATGGGTCAATACCTGCTCTGGACACCTCAGCTACCTAGCTGAGGTGTCCACAGCAGGTATTTAACCCTTTCATGGCGTACTTATATCGCCGTGATCCTCGGACAGCACCGACCGCCATTGCTTTCCGGGCCATCGGGTCACCGATGACCCGGAAAGCTGCAGATCGCCGCCATATGCTGATCTGAATTGATCAGCCAATAGCGGCGATCGTCAGCATGGGAGGGGTTAATCACCCCCCGTGCCGACAAGCAGGGATGGCCTGCTATACATTATAGCAGGCCATCTTCCCCGATCGCTGCGTCTGTACACGCAGCGATCGGGGAAACCGTGGGCGTAAATGTACGCCCGTTTGCGTTAAGACACGAGTTTTGGGGGCGTACACTTACGCCCGCGGTCGTTAAGGGGTTAAGACGTTATTCATAATTCTTCCACAAACCATGCCACAGTTGTCTTCTGTTTGGGTGTGGTACTGCAGCTCAGTTTCATTGACGCAAGGGAGCTAAGCAAAATTAGCAACTTTTCTATGACACTGGTGTATAGTTTACGTTAAAGCTCTCTTTTTGCATACAGGTCAGAAAAATTGACCAAATGTAATATTTGCCAAGTGCATGGCAAAAGAGCATATATATCAGTGTACCAGTAACTCAGCTGTAATGAAGAGTAGAATGCAAAGCAGTATCAGGTTAATGAAACAGATCCCAGCACTTTCAGATTAAGAAAAAAAAAAAGTTATGTAATCCAGAAAATAATAATTTACAGTTGCATGGGACCAATCAGCCAAATTGGGCTGATATGGTTCCCTGTAGCACTGTGTAAAGCTTCTGTTCAGCCAGTGGCACATAAAGGCCGTGGCTGCAGCAGAAGCTTTATAGCAGAGAAAATAAAGTTTTAACCCCTCAAGGACACAGTCCAAAATGGCCTTAAAGAGACTGTACCCACAATCTGCTCACCCCAAACCGTTTGTACACTCGGATAGCTGCTTTTAATCCAAGATCTGTCCTGGGCTCCGTTTGGCAGGTGATGCAGTTATTGTCCTAAAAAAACAACTTTTAAACTGTGCCAAACTGGCACATTTTTTTTACCGCTTTTTGTTTACACCGTTTACCGTGCGGGAACAATATTGAGTTATTTTATTAGATCGGATAATTATGCACGCTACAGTATATTATATGTTTATTTTTATGTGTTTTATTTATAAAATGGGAAAAAGGGGGGTGATTTAAACTTTTATTGGGGAGGGGCTATGGTGTGTTTTTTAAAACTTAAAAAAAAAAATTCTTTTGTTCCCTTAGGGGACTTTAACATTTTTACATTGGATTTCTTACACTGATCATTGCTATGCCATACCATAGCATTGATCAGTGTAATCTGCAATCATTGCATAGAGCCTGCCTGTGCAGGCTCTATACAGTGATCGCTGATCTGACTGCCGGTAGGAAGGTAAGAGACCTCCGGCAGTCGGATACAACAATCGGAACCTCCGCAGAGTGTCCCGATCGGCCAGTGACAGGAGCACAGCTCCTGCCACTGATGTAAGTGCCCGTCATTTACCGTGAGGACCTGGCTGCATATAGCAGAGCTCACTTGAAAGCATCGTCAGACTACATTCCGTATGGGTACAGCATGGGTCCTTAAAGCGTAACTGTCATTTCAGGGTAAATTTTTTGAAAACATTAAAGGACAACTCCGGCGGGACCCCCCCCCCCCAAAAAAAAAACAAACAAACACAGACACCATACTCACCATCCCTCCGGTGACGATCGCCACTCCATTCGCCCGCCGTACGCCTCACCGTCACCTGCGTCCGCCGTCCAGCGATGCCTCTTACTTCCGGGTCCATGGGAGAGAAAAGGCTGCCAGTGCGCTTGCGCACCGGCAGCCTTTTCATTGGCTGGAGCGCATCACATGGCTTCCAGCAACCTCAGCCAATCAGGGCTGAGCAAGCTGGAAGCCATGTGATGCGCTCCAGCCAATGAAAAGGCTGCTGGTGCGCATGTGCACCAGCAGCCTTTTCCATCCCATTCACTCTCTATGAAGACGCTGAGGAGGAAGAAGACCCGGACCGCCCCCCGGTTCTGACGTCGTCGTCACCAGATGCCGCCCGGGAGAAGAGGACCGTGACGATCGTAATAGGTAATGTATACATTCTTTAACTTCCGGGCGGGGGGGGTCGGGGGTCCGAAAGTTGGGGAAGGGGGCCAGACCGGGTATTTAACCACATTACAAAGTTATATAACTTTGTAATGTGTGTTAAATAAGCTAAAAATTTTTTTTGTGGGAGTTGTCCTTTAAATATCAACAGTACGGGTACAAACCCACACACCGTATACGCAGCTTATTTACTGCTGCGATACGCAGCAAATACGCAGCAGATTAGATCTAAATAACTGAACACAGCATCAAATCTGCTGCGTTTTTGCTGCGTATCTGCTGCGTATATGGTGTGTGGGTTTGTACCCTACAAGCGATTTTAAGAAACTCTGTAATAGGTTTTATAAACCAAAAGAGTTTCCTTCTGGACTGAAAAAGTAATCTCCCAGTCTCCCCCCTCACTTCAGAAGCACCAGGATTTCTGTGTCCATTATGTGGCTATGGAGAGGGGAGGGGCTGTTAGGAGTGACTGAGCACAGAGCAGTCTTGCAAAGCACAACACCCTGCAATCTTCTCTCAGTAAGTTCCTAGATAAGCACTGACCTTTCTGACCCCAGAATACAGCATTTCCAGTGTGCCCAGACAGTCTACAAACAGCTGACCTTCATGTCACCTCTTCCTGCTCCCTCATCTCCCCCAGCCCCTCCCCCCTCCATAAGGATAGAATGGAGAGAGCAGAGCCCGTCTTCACTGGCTTCTCTGTAATGAAGACGTGTTTGCCTGATAATGCACAGATAAGAAGTCAGGGGGGGAGGCTGGGAAATTGCTTCTTGAGTACAGAAAGAGGCTTTTTTGGCTGATAAAACCTATTACAGAGTTTTTAAAAATTGCTTATACTACTGATTTCTGCAATAAAAAAAAATGACAGTTACGCTTTAACCCTTTAACAACGGGGCCACTTTTCGTTTTTGCGTTTTCGTTTTTTCCTCCTTGTGTTTAAAAGGCCATAGCACTTGCATTTTTCTACCTAGAAACCCACATGAGCCCTTATTTTTTGCGTCACCAATTGTACTTTGCAATGACAGGCTGAATTTTTGCATAAAGTACACTGCGAAACCAGAAAAAAATTCAAAGTGTGGTGAAATTGGAAAAAAAAATTCAGCATTTTGTTTATTTGGGGGGATTGTGTTTTTACGCCATTCGCCCTGGGGTAAAACTGACTTGTTATGCAACTTTTCTTTTATCTGATGGCCTGTAAAAAATTCTAGCCATTGTTAACAAATATACGTTCCTTAAAATCGCTCTATTCCCATGCGTATAGCGCTTTCATCCTTTGGTCTATGGGGCTGTGTGAGGTGTCATTTTTTGCACCATGATGAGTTCTTTCTCTCGGTACCTTGATTGCGCATATACGACTTTTTGATCGCTTTTAATTACATTTTTTCTGGATTTGATGCGACCAAAAATGCGCAATTTTGCACTTTCGGATATTTTGGCGCTGACGCCGTTTACCGTGCGAGATCGGGAATGTGATTAATAGTTTGTTTGATTACGCGCGCGGCGATAGCAAACATGTTTGTTTATTTACTTTTATTTAAAACCTGGGGAAAGGGGGGTGATTCAAACTTTTATTAGGGGAGGGGGCTTTTTACTAATAACACTTTTTTTTTTTTTTTTTTTTTTTTTTTACACATACTAGAAGCCCCCCTGGGGGACTTCTAGTATATACACTTTGATCTCTCATTGAGTTCTTTGCTGTATAGTAATACAGCAAAGATCAATGAGATCGGCACTCGTTTGCTTTCGGCTGCTGCAGCCGAAAAGAAACGAGTGCCGAGCCTGGGACGTCGCCATCTTGGAGCGGTCCACGGCCGGCAGCAGTAACGGAGATCGCTCCTTTGGGACAATGTCCCGGAGGAGCGATCTCCCCCACTAGACACCAGGGAAGTGCTGCATCCGGTAATCTGATGCAGCTGTCATGTTTGATCGGACCGTGCCCGCTAATACCCGCGGTCCTGGGCTACAAGCGGCACCCGGAACCGCGGCGGTTCAGAGCAGGGTCTCCGCGTGGCCCCGCTCTGAACACCTCTTACGGGCGCATGACATACGGGTACGTCATGCGTCTTTAAGAAGTTAGAGTCACTATCGTTAAAATTTTTTGTGCAGAAATCAATAGTTCAGGCGATTTTAAGAAACTTTGTAATTGGGTTTATTAGGCAAATCTGCTATTATCTGCATTTAAAAAGCCTTTTCCCAGGTCCCCCCTCCTCTCCTTTCTGTCATCAACTGCTCAGAATCAGGAAATCATCAGTCGGATCCATAGCGGGGGGGGGGGGGGAGTATTCAGAGTGCTTTTCAGAGGTCAGAGAGGTCAGTGGTGACTGTCAGAGGAGAGAGCATGGTGATGTGAATGTAAATTAAAGGGGTATTCCCCCCAAGAGCTAAAAAAATGAAATGCTCCCAAACCTAGCTGGCCTTACTCACCAAGTCCCCCTGAGTATTTTGAGACGTCTCCCATCTTTCTAGCTGCTGCCAATCTTAAGTTACAAGTTTTTCTAAAAGCCGATCTATATCCAAGTTAGAAAACTACATTTCCCATCATGCAATGCTTATGCCTGATGATGGTGAAGTCAGATGATGACAGAGTAGCAGAGCTGAGTTGGCGGTGACGGCGTAGCCGAGCTGAGTTGGCGGTGACGGCGTAGCCGAGCTGAGTTGGCGGTGACGGCGTAGCCGAGCTGAGTTGGCGGTGACGGCGTAGCCGAGCTGAGTTGGCGGTGACGGCGTAGCCGAGCTGAGTTGGCGGTGACGGCGTAGCCGAGCTGAGTTGGCGGTGACGGCGTAGCCGAGCTGAGTTGGCGGTGACGGCGTAGCCGAGCTGAGTTGGCGGTGACGGCGTAGCCGAGCTGAGTTGGCGGTGACGGCGTAGCCGAGCTGAGTTGGCGGTGACGGCGTAGCCGAGCTGAGTTGGCGGTGACGGCGGCGATTGTGGGGGGGGGGGTGGAGCTAGTCGCGGGAGATTGCGGGGGGGCAGAGCTAGCCGCGGGCGATTGCGGGGGGCGGAGGCGATTGCGGGGGGCGGAGCTAGCCGCGGGCGATTGTGGGGGGACGGAGCTATGCGTGGGCGATTGCGGGGGGGGGGGAGAGGCGATTGCGGGGGACGGAGCTAGCCGCGGGCGATTGCGGGGGGCGGAGCTAGGTGTGGGCGATTGCGGGGGCGGAGCTAGCCACAGGCGATTGCGGGGGCGGAGCTAGCCACAGGCGATTGCGGGGGGCGGAGCTAGCTGCGGGCGATTGTGGAGGGGGCGGAGCTAGCCGCGGGCGATCGCCGGGGGATGGGGGGGTGCTGAGCTGCGGGATGCCATGGGTGATGGGGGGGGGGGGGGCGGTTGGTTGTGGGCCAGGGGGCTGTGTGCTGCGGGTGAGTGCTGCCGGGAGGCTCTGGACACGGGGTGAGCTCTGGGCTGGGGGTGACCGGGTGGCTGCTGTTAGAGAGGGAGACAGTTACAGCTGCGCTGATCACTGTCTCCCTCTGTAACAGCAGCCACCGCATCAGTGTTCTCAGTCACTCAGGGACTGAGGACACTTGATGCCGACACAGAGGGTGGGGGCCAGGAGCAGGGAGCGTGTTGGTGTGGACTGAGGTCTGATGATTCTATGCAATCCGTGGGGGTAAATGCAGCTGGATAACAGCAAAACTGTGCAGAATCCTTAATAACTGTATATTGGAAAGATGGAAAGCTACGGGTAGGCAGCGTATTAATGCAAAAATAATTTGGGGGGGGGGGAATACCCCTTTAACCCCTTAGGGACTAAGCCTGTTTGGGCCTTAATGACCAGGCTCATTTTTCAAAATCTGACCTGTCTCACTTTATGCGCTTATAGCTCAGTGATGCTTTAACCCTTTGAGGACCAGGCCCAAAATGACCCAGTGGACCGCGCAAATTTTGATCTTAGTGTTTCCGTTTTTCCCTCCTCCCCTTCTAAGAGCTCTAGCACTTTCAGTTTTTTATCTACAGGCCATGTAAGGGCTTATTTGTTACAGGAATAGTTGTACTTTGTAATGGCGTCATTCATTTTACCATAACATGTATGATGGAATTCCAAATATATTATATATGAAGATATAAATTGGTGAAATCGCAAAAAAGAATGCAATATGGTAACGTTTGGGGGGTTCCTGTGTCTACGTAATGCACTATACTGTAACAGCGACGTGATACTATTATTCTATAGGTCAGCCCGAACACAACCATATGCAGGTTTACGCAGATTCTCTAATGTTATATATTTTTTTTAAATGAAATCCTTTTTTTTTGGCAATTAATTATAAATAAAATGGGACTATTGTGACGCTTATAACAGTTTTATTTTTTCACCTACGGGGCTGTATGGGGTGTCATTTTTTCCGCCATGATCTCTAGTTTTTATTAATACCATATTTGTGAAGATCGGACGTTTTGATCACTTTTTATTAATTTTTTTTTTATATATAATGTAACAAAAAATCGGTAATCCGCGCACTTTTTTCCCTCTTTTCGTGTACGCCGTTTACCGTTCGCAATGACACTTGTTATATTTTAATAGATCGGACAATTACGCACGCTACGGTATATTACATGTTTATTTATTTTTATATGTTTTATTTATATAATGGGAAAGGGGGGTGATTTCAACTTTTATTGGGGGAGGGGTTTTGGGGTAGTGTGTTAGTGTTTTTAACTTTTTTTTTTTTTACACATTTGAAGTCCCTTTGGGGACTTTTACATAGATTAGTTTGATTTCTACACTGATGAATGCTATGCCATAGGCATAGCATTGATCAGTGTTATCGGCGATCTGCTCATTGAGCCTGCCTGTGCAGGCTCAGTGCAGCAGATCGCCGATCGGACCGCACGGAGGCAAGTAAGAGACCTCCGGCAGTCCGTTTTACCGATCGGGACCCCCGCAGTCACACTGCGGGGGTCCCGATCGGTAAGTGACAGGGGACTCCCCCTGTCACTTACACTTAAACGCTGCGGTCTTTAAGGAGTTAATGACACGCGGCAGCACGATCGCTGCAGCGTGTCATTGCCGGTGAGGTCCCGGCTGCTGATTGCAGCCGGCCCCCACCTGCTGTGAAGCGCGCTCCGCTCCGGAGCACGCTTCATAGCGGGAGAAACACCCAGGGCGTACAGTTACGCCCTAGGTCGTCTGGGGACAGACTTCCATAGCGTAACTATACGCCCTGGGTCGTCTAGGGGTTAACGTATGCTAGCGATTCTGAGATTGTTTTTTCGTAACATATGGTACTTTATGTTAGTGGCAAAATTTGGTCACTGTCATGTGTGTTTTTTGTGAAAAACATCAAAATATAATGAAAAATTTTAAAATTATGCACTTTACGAACTTTGAAATTCTTTGCTTCTAAAAAAAAAAAGGCACATGACATAAATTGGTTAGTAAGTCACATTATGAATATGTCCTCTTTATTCTGGCTTCATTTCGTAAACATATTTCACTTTTTTAGGGTGTTACGGGGCTTAGAAATGTATCAGCAGATTATCAAATTTTTATGAAATTTCCAAAACTGATTTTTTTTTTTTTTAGGGACCAGTTCTTTTTTTAACCCCTTAAGGACGGAGCCCAAAATGGCCTTAAGGACCAGAGCAAATTTCAAGAATTTGACCTGTGTCACTTTATCCATTAATAATTTTGTGATGCTTTTACCTATCTGGCTGAATCTGAGATTATTTTCTCGTCACATGTTATACTTTATATTTATTGTAAAATTGAGTCGATACTTACAGCCTATCTTTATGAAAAACCCCAAAATAACGTAAAAAATTGAGAAAAATTGCATTTTTCTAACTTTGAAATTTTGTACTTGTAAGGAAAATGGTTATGCCACATAAATTATATATGAAATAGCATTAGCAATATGTCTACTTTATGTTGGCAGCATTTATTAAACTTTCGTTCAATTGTTTAAAACAATAGAAAGTTTCAAAGTTTAGCAGCATTTTTTAAAATTTTCCCAGGAATTTCAAAATCTGATTTTTCAAGGGACCAGTTCACGTTTGAAGTGTATTTGAGGGGGCTGTATATTATGAAGCCCCACAAAGCACCCCATTTCAGAAACTGCACCCCTGAAACTGTTCAAAATCAATTCCAGAAAGTTTTTTAACCCTTTAGGCGAGTCACAGAAATAAAAGCTAAGAGTGTGAGAAAATAGAAAATTTCAGTTTTCTTTATAGAAATTTTATTGTGATCCAATATCTCTCTCTCATAATAGAAAACCTATTTCCAGAGAAATGCAACCCAATTTTTATTGCCCTGTTTCTGCAGTTTATAGAAATCTATGATATGTGGCTCTATTGTGCTATTTGACGCAACCACAAGCCTCAGATGTAAAGGAGCGCCTAGTGAATTTTGAAGCCTCCTTACAATTGGCCAATTTTAAAAGTACCACTTCTGGTTGGCAGAGGCTCAGGGGTGCCAAAACCTAACAAACACCCCTAAAAGGACACCCTTTAGGAAACTACACCCCTTGAGGAATGTAACAAGGGGTATAGTGAGCACATGGACCCCACTGGTGACAGACACAATGTGCCGTGAAATTGAAAACATTTATTTTTTTACACAAAAACTTTGTCTAGCTTTAAATTTTTCAGGTTGACAAGGGGTTAAAAGAAAAAAAAACCCATAAAACTTGTACAGAAATTTCCCCTGAGTACAAAAATACCCCACATGGAAACATAATGTATCATGCGGGCACAGGACACACCTCCAAAAGGAAGGAGCACCATTTGGCTTTTGGAAGCTGAATTTGGCCAGAAAGCCTCCATGCTGCCAAAGCAGTCGAAACCCCCCACAAGTGACCCCATTATGGAAACTACACCTCTCAAGGGATTTAATAAGAAGTATATTGGGCATATGGACCCCACTAGTGACCGACACAAATGTGGAACAATGTGCTGTGAAAATGAAAAATTTAATTTTTTACACTAAAACGTTGGTGTAACTTTGAATTTTTCATGTTCACAAGGTGTTTAAAAGAAAAAATAAACCACTAATCATGTAGAGCAATTTCCCCCGATAACAGGAGTACCCCACATGTGGACACAAAGTGCAAAGCCGACGCATGGCAAGCCTCCAAAGGGAAGGAGTGCAATTTGGATTTTGGAAGCTTGATTTGGCCAGAATGGAGGACGAAGGCCATGTCGGGTTCGCAGAGCCCTCGTGCTGCCAAAACATTGGAAACCCCCCACAAGTGACCCCATTATGGAAACTACACCCCTCAAGGAATGTAACAAGGGGTATTGTGGGCATATGGACCCCACTGGTGACAGGCACAATGTGCTGTGAAAATGACAAATTAAACTTTTTACACTAAAATGTTGGTGTAACTTTGAATTTTTCATGTTCACAAGGGGTTAAAAGAAAAAATGAACGCCTAATCATGTAGAGCAATTCCCCCCGATTACAGGGGTACCCCACATGTGGACACAAAGTGCAAAGCCAGCGCACGGAAAGCCTCCAAAGGGAAGGAGTGCAATTTGGATTTTGGAAGCTGGATTTGGCCAGAATGGAGGACGAAGGGTTCGCAGAGCCCCCGTGCTGGCAAAACATTGGACCCCCCCCCCGACAAGTGACCCCACCAAACTCAGGAATCTACAGCTCGTACGGGGTGGGGTCACTTGAGGGGGCTTGTGGGGCTTCCTGGGGCGGCGCATTGGGGGCTTATCATCACTAAATAGTGATGACGATGAGGAAGAAGAGGGAGGAAGAGGGAACGAGTGATCTTCCTCTTCTCCCTCACTGGTTGTCTCAGTATCGGAGGCAATCCAGGCGAATGCCTCTTCAGCCGAGAACAACCTGTGGGCCATTTTATTGTTTTTTTTCCTTTAGGGTGCCTTCACACACACACCGGATCCACACACTGCGGATCCAGCGTCAGTGCATCCCTATGATTGACATCCCACTGCGTATATGTAAGTTAATATGTAATGAGCGTCTGCTCATCCCGCGCAGCCAATCAGTGTGCTGCCCCGCCGCAGCCACTGATTGACTGAGCGGGTCGTCCTGCCAAGAACCCCTGAAGCAAGCCGGAGTGGGGAGGAGGTGATGTATGCTTCCGGCCAGCGGGGGGGTTAACTTACATACACGCAGCAGGATGTAATTCCCACTGCATATATGTAATCTCATAGGGATGCACTGACACTGGATCCGCTGCGGATTTCACTGCAAATCCGCTGCGGATCGTGTGTGTGTGTGTGTGAAGGCACTATTAGAGGGGTGTGTAAATGTTATGCTTTTACACATGTTAGTGTTAGTGTTTTTTGTACTATTTTTACATTTTATTTGTGTGTGTTTTTGACTTTTTTTTTCAGTTGGGGGGAACGCCAAAAATAAAGGGGAGGGGAGACGGTGGCAGGAAAGAGGAAAGGGTGGCAGGACGGAGGGGAGAGGGTAAGAGGAGAGGGGAGAGGGTCAGTGGATATAGGAGAGGGTTGCAGGACAGAGGGTGGCAAGGGATGGGACAGGGTGGCAGGAAAGAAAAGAGTGGAGGAGGAGAGAGGGTAAGAGGACCGAGGGTGGCAGCAAGGAGAGGGTGTGTGGGTGTCCAGGAGAGGGTGATTGTCCAGGAGAGGGTGGGTGTCCAGGAGAGGGTGGGTGGGTGTCCAGGTGAGGGTGAGAGGGAGGGTGGGTGTCCAGGGGAGGGATGGAGGGCAGGTGTCCGGGGGGGGGAGGGCAGGGAGGGCAGGGAGGGCGAGTGTCTGGGGGGGGGGAGGGAGGGAGGGAGTGCGAGTGTCCGGAAGGGGGAGGGAGGGCGAGTGTCCAGGAGGGGGGGGAGGAGGGCGAGTGTCAAGGGGGGAGGGAGTTTGTCCAGGGGTGTGTGTGTCTGTCCAGGGGAGGGTGGTAGGAAGGAGAGGGTGGCAGAGGGGGGGTGGTAGGCAGAGGGAGGGTGGTGGGAAGCAGAAGGTGGCAGAGGGGGGGGGGGGGTGGTAGGCAGAGGGAGGGTGGTGGGAAGCAGAGGGTGGCAGGGGGGGTGGTAGGCAGAGGGAGGGTGGCAGAGGGGGGGGTGGTAGGCAGAGGGAGGGTGGTAGGAAGGAGAGGGTGGCAGAGAGGGATGGTAGGCAGAGGGAGGGTGGTGGGAAGCAGAGGGTGGCAGAGGGGGGGTGGTGGGAAGCAGAGGGAGGGTGGTGGGAAGCAGAGGGTGGCAGAGGGGGGGTGGTAGGCAGAGGGAGGGTGGCAGAGGGAGGGTGGCAGAGGGGGGGTAGGCAGAGGGAGGGTGGTGGGAAGCAGAGGGTGGCAGAGGGGGGGTGTTAGACAGAGGGAGGGTGGTGGGAAGCAGAGGGTGGCAGAGGGGGGGTGGTAGGCAGAGGGAGGGTGGCAGAGGGGGGGTGGTAGGCAGAGGGAGGGTGGTGGGAAGCAGAGGGTGGCAGGGGGGGTGGTAGGCAGAGGGAGGGTGGCAGGGGGGGGTGGTAGGCAGAGGGAGGGTGGTGGGAAGCAGAGTGTGGCAGGGAGAGGGGGAAGAAGAGGGTGGCAGCACTGGGGACACACAGACCAGGGGCTAAGCAGAAGGGTGCGGCGGAAGGGGGAGCAGGGGGCATCGGTGGCTAGCAGGGGGGAGCAGGGGGCATCGGTGGCTAGCAGGGGGGAGCAGGGGGCATCGGTGGCTAGCAGGGGGCAGCGGCGTGCAGGAGATAGCGGCAGCCGCATAGAAGGAGTCAGCGGCTGCCGCGTGACAATGAGGAGGCGGAGGGAGGCGGCGGCAGGAGGAGGCAGGAGCGGCGCGAGGACCGGAGGACGCAGTGGTGCCGGTAAGAAGGGGACACATGGGGGAGGCAGCGAGAAACACTCCTTCTCTGCTCGCCGAGCAGAGAAGGAGAATCGTGCATGACCGGCCGGCTGGTGCCTATTGGCCAATCACGGGCGATCGGGGGCCGGGTGCTACGGCCACATGACGCCCGGGCATCCACTGTGATTGGTGCTGTCTCATACAGCACCAATCACCGCTCAATTCTGGTATACAGACGTGTATACCAGAATATTGCTGTGATTGGCTGCTCAGAATTGAACGGCCAATCACAGCGATTGCTGTCACGGGGGGGCATGATGATGCCCCCTGCGTGACACAGGAAGATGCCTGCTGTAATAAACAGCAGGCAGCTTCCCGCGATCGCGAGCGGGCGGTCCGCAGCGGCCCCTTAAAGGACCGGCGTACGCGTACGTCATGGGTCCTTAAGTGACAGTGATCCATGACGTACGCGTACGTCATGGGTCCTTAAGAGGTTAAGTTGATTTAGGAGGCTTGTATACTGAAAACCCCTATAAGTGACCCCATTTTGGAAACTAGACACCTTAAAGAATTAATCTAGGGGTATAATGAGCATTTTAACCCTACAGGGGCTGGAGGAAAGTATTCACAATTAGGCCGGAAAAAAATGGAAAATAGAAATTTTCCAATAATATATTTGTTAAGATTAAAGTATTTCATTTTCATAATAAACATGAGAGAAAATGCACCCCAAATTTTGTAACGCAGGTTCTCCTGAGTACAATGGTACCCCATATATGGGCGTAAACCACTGTATGGGCACACAGCGGGGCTCAGAAGGGAAGGAGCGCCTATTAGCATTTCCAGTTCAGTTTTTGCTGAAGAAGTTTCTGAGTGCCAGGTGCGTTTGCAGAGCCCCTGTAGTGTCAGCTGAATAGAACCCCCCCAAAAGTCACCCCATTTTGGAAAGTAGACCCCTCAAAGAATACATCTTGGGGTGTGGTGACCATTTTGACCCCACAGGTATTAGAGGAAAGTATTCAAAAGAAGACAGTAAAAATGAAAAAATTGAATTTTTTCAATAATATGTTAGTTTAGTTTGAAATTTCTCAATTTCACGAGAAACAGGGGAGAAAACTCACCCTAATATATGTAACGCAGGTTCTCCTGGGTAGAACGATACCCCATATGTGGGCATAAACCACTGTTTGGGCACACAGCGGGGCTCAGAAGGGAAGGAGCGCCAATTAGCATTTCCAGTTCACATTTTTCTGAAGAAGTTTCTGAGCGCTAGGTGCGTTTGCAGAGCCCCTGTAATGTCTACAGAGTAGAACCCCCCCCCCAAAAGTCACCCCATTTTGGAAAGTACACCCCTCAAGGAATTCATCTTGGGGTGTGGTGAGCATTTTGACCCCACAGGTATTGGAGGAAAGAATTCAAAACTAGACCGTAAAAATGAAAAAAATTTAATTTTTCCAATAACATGTTTGTTTAGTTTGAAATTTCTCAATTTCACTAGGAACAGGGGAGAAAATGCACCCCAAAATTTGTCAAATATAGTTTAATAAATGCCGCCAACATAAAGTAAACATGTTGCTAATGCTATTTAATATATAATTTATGTGGTATAACCATTTTCTGTATAAGCAGAAAAGTATTAAAGTTGTAAAAATACATTTTTTCACAATTTTTCACTTTATTTGGGTTTTTTCATAAAGATTCGTTATAAGTATCGACTCCAATTTACAAGAAATGTGAAGTACTATATGTCAAGAGAAAACAGTCTCAGATTCAGCCGGATAGATAAAAGCATGCCGAAGTTATTAATGAATAAAGTGACACAGGTCAAATTCATAAAATTTGCTCCGGTCGTTAAGATCATTTCAGGCCCGGTCCTTAAGAGGTTAAAGGGAATCTGTCAGCTCCTGGGCCCTACCTGAGTTGCTGACACTGTGCTGTAGCTGACAGTCCCCCAGTGAGCATGGTGCCTTTTTGGTAATTTGTATCACAGCAGATTTGATCTAAATAACTGAACAGAACATGAAATCTGCACCATTAAATCTGCTGCGGATCTGCTGCAGATCCTGTATGTGTGAACGCACCCTTAGGCTGGGTTCACACTATGTATATTTGAGGCTGTATTTGTGAGGCTGTATAGCAACCAAAACCAGGAGTGGATTGAAAACACAGAAAGGCTATGTTCACATAATGTTGTAATTGAGTGGATGGCCGTCATTTAATGGCAAATTTTTGCTGTTATTTTAAAACAACGGCTGTTATATTGAAATAATGGCAGTTATTTACCGTTATATGACGGCCATCCACTCAATTTCAACATTGTGTGAACAGAGCCTTTCTGTGTTTTCAATCCACTCCTGGTTTTGGTTGCTATGAGGACCTGACTTGAGGACCAAATACTGCCTGAAGTATACAGTGTGTGAACCCAGCCTTAAAGGGTTATCCAGCGCTACAAAAACATGGCCACTTTTCTTCCTCTCTTGTCTCTAGTTCAGGTGTGGTTTGCAATTAAGCTCCATTTACTTCAATGCAACTGAGTTTGAAACAACACCCAATCTATAGACAAGAGAGGAGGAAAAGTGGCCATGTTTTTGTAGTGCTGGATAACCCCTTTAATGAAACAAGAAAAAGCAGTGCTAGTATAAGAAAAACACCAAGTGCACTTAATACACAACCAGCAAGTATTGCAAGAAATTAGCAAGCAGGTGCACTCAGTGCACAAAAAGCTTAGTAAAACTAGTAACTTTAAGGGTAGGTTCACACTTACCGGATCCACAGCGAATTTCACACTGCAAGTTTGCATCAAAATCCGCTGTGGATCCTGTAGTGTGAAGCCCCTTTAACCACCGTCCGCCAGCAGCCCCGGCCCCAAGCATACATTACCTGCTTGGCATCGCAGCTGTGTGAAGCAGCACCAGTTGTCTGATCAGGAGTGAGTGAAGTCGGGAGCTTCACACAGCTGTGGCGCCGAGCAGGTAATGCATGCTCGGGGCCGGGGCTGTAGGCGGCCAGTGGGGGGTTTAAGGGGCCGGGTACCATACAGGCAGTGGATCCGCTGCGTGTATGGGACCCATTCAGCTTGACACTACAGGATCCACAACGGATTTCGTTGCAAACTCGCAGCTTGAAATCCGCTGCAGATCCGGTACGTGTGAAGCTACCCTAAGGGGTAGCTTCACACGTACCGGATCCACAGCGGATTTCATGATGTGAGTTTGCAGCAAAATCTACGGGGTCACATACCTGCAGCAGAATTTTCATTCCGCTACGGATAAGTGACCCGGCCCCTTTAAACCCCCACATCCCGTCGCCTGCAGCATACATTACCTGCTTACCGCTGCGGCTGTGTGAGGCTCCCAGCTCCCCTCGCTCCTCATCAACCAGTCAGTGCTGCCAGTAAGGGGAGCTTCAAACGTACCGGACCCGCAGCGGATTTCACAATGCGATTTTGCAGCGAAATCTGCTGCGGATCCTAGTATAGTGAAGGTCTATAGGGTCACATACCTGCAGCGGAATTTTCATTCTGCTACAGATATGTGACCCGGCCCCTTAAACCCCCCGCATCCCGCAGCCCTGGCCCGCAGCATACATTACCTGCACGCCGCCGCGGCTGTGTAAGGCTCCTAGCTCCCCTCACTCCCCATCAGCCAATCCCAGTTTGGCTGCTGGGGACCGCTGGGAGCCTCACACAGCCGCGGCGCAGAGCAGGTAATGTATGCTGCGGGCCGGGTGGCGGGATGCGGGGGATAACGAGGCCGGGTATGTGACCCCACAGACCTTCACTATACCAGGATCTGCAGCGGATTTCGCTGCAAACTTGCAGTGTGAAGTCCGCTGCAAATCCGTTACGTGTGAAGCTACCCTAAGGCTATGTTGACACTATGTAAAAGTATGGCCGTACTTTGTACAGAGTGGAAAACTGCCTCTTCTTCATTGGGATCCCAGCCGGAGCGTATACACATCACATACTCTCCAGCCGGGATCCCATGCGGACCCGCAAATAACTGACATGTCAGTTTTCTGCGGCCGCAATTCAGTGAATTGCGGCCGTAGAAACCCATGTCAGTTCACACAATGAAGCGAGTGGCTCCGGCCACCTGCTTCATTGTGTCCTACGGGGAGTTCTGATGCGGGCGCGCGCTTATGCGCCCGCATCAGAACACCATGGCCATAAAGATCATCCGGCCAGTACTTCAGTACTGGCCGGGATGATCTGTGCAGAGACTGGCCGCTCCGTGATCCCTTTTTTTGGATAGACACAAAAATGTAGCTGACACTACTTTTGTGTCCGTTAAAAAATACGGATCATAGCAAGTGCAATAGCTTAGTATCGCTTTACTAGCATAGATACAGCACACAGCACTTTAGCTATCTGTCTTTTTCTGAAAGTTCAGAAAGTGCAATAGTGTACTCTTTGCCCACTTGTATAGGTACTATTTATAGCTTTTTATTCTTTGTTTGCACATTTGTTCTGCATGAGTCACTTTTATGATCACCACTGTGATCTATTACTAGTAGGTACTCTCATCGCATTGCATAATCTATTATATACATACATTTACCCTTTGTTGTTTCCAATATATCCCCTGATGACATTTGGCAAAACCAATAGAAACGGGCCCGTCGGGATGTGGATATAGGGTGTATTTAGGGATTGTATCCCAAAGGGGTAGTTCGGGGGGGGGGCCCTTGTTAGGGCGAGTGCCCCGACAGACCCTGTGCGAGCAGGGGTAGAAAAACATACACACACGCAACTAGGGGCATTTAGGGTGAGTTATCCTAACTGCCCGACAAGGTTGTGTACCCCTGCATCATATCGTATTGGACTCCAGGAAGAGAAACACTGAGATTGACCGTGGAGTGGGTGAGAATGTATCATTTTTTTTCTCCTTTTCACTAGAGAGATTCATTTTAGTGGGAATTGAGCCCAAAGAGTACCATGATATTGGCGCGTGGCTAAATTGATTATTTTTAACAAGGACCACGGCTGTGGTATTAAATGTTTGTGAGGTGTTATCTATTTTATAAGATTGTTATTAAAAGGTATGTTTTTTATTGGTGTTTTCCCCATTTAGCTTTCCTTTTTGCTATTTTGGTTTTTGGTATATGTTCACACTACGTATGTTTAGTAATAATCAGTCATTACTATGGAACTTATGTAGTGCTGCCTTCTAGGGAATCCCGTCCGGAGTGTATACACATGGTATACACTCCGTCCGGGATCCCTAGCAGCGTCGCAGGAAACTGACATGTCAATTTTCTGCGGCCACTATTCATTGAATAGTGTCCACATTGTGTGCAGCGGGGAATTCGGGTGCGGGCGCGCACAGATGCGCCTGCATCCAAATTTAGCAGCAGTAAAAATCATCCCATCATGTCCTTAAGCAAAAAAAAGTAAAGTAATACCCCTTTAATGGCATAAATGTATGCCATTTGTCATTAAGGCACACACTTCCATGGCATTAAATTTATGTCTATTGTTAAGGGGTTGAAGGATACTGATGACTTTTCTCTCGAGCAACTCTGCATAATTCATTCCAAGACATCAAGACAGCACAACAGAACAGCGATATACATCAAGGAGCGATATGCAACAGGAGCAAGCAGCAAAGACAAATAGTTTGTAAGGCTTTTTGATAACGTTTAACATTGAGGCAAGTTTTTATACTTTTTTTGTGTAATAGCTAATAAACAAACATCATATTTCTACCATACATTTTCTAATTATCCCTAACTACAATCTTTTCTTTACATATTTCTCTCTTCGATATGTCCAGTTGTTTGTAATAGGTGTCACAAATATACATTAAGTCATAAAACTTATCATGCGAGGCCAGTGACCCTTATGGAACAATACACATTTAATAACGTTTACATCATGTTTTTTTTAGAAAGTTTACTTCTCTAGCTAAGATGACTGAAAGAGACAACATGGCTGCCAAAGCGAAAATACGGTCTCTAACAGGGTAACTAGATGGCTGTAATTACCTGTCCTATACCCTGATGCCGTCATTAGTCCTTGATTATTCCTGAGAGACTATAGGGAACCAGAGGCTTTTTGAATTACAGACAAAAGTAGTTGGTCAAGCAGCAGAAATTCATTTGCTCAGTCATTTTTTTAAGAGACGGTTTTTTAAAGTACATGTTCAGTGGTAAGAGTTTGTATTCTATAGTTTGTCATGTAGATTCTTTTCCTTTTTAGGTCAAGTGTAGTGTCGTTGTGCAGTCTTTTATATCCAGGATCCGAGAAGTGAATCCCACAATTAATGCTTTAGTATATGATCGCTTTGATGAAGCCCTAAATGAGGCCAAGGCAGTTGATGACTTGGTGTCTTCTAGGGCACACGATGAAGCAACCCTTAAAGAAAATTATCCTCTTTTGGGTGTTCCATTATCTGTTAAAGAAGCATTTGCCCTGCAAGGTAAGATTGCTTTTTACCTGTAATATTTAGTGATTTTTTTTCCTCAATGTTTTTGATATTTGACTTAAAATATTTTGTGTATATTGGTCCCAGGCATGCCACAGAGCTCTGGACTTCTATCTCGACAGTCATTACGCTCAGAACATGATGCAGTTGTAGTTTCAAGGTTGAAGAGAGCGGGAGCAGTACCTGTTGGAGTTACCAACTGCAGTGAACTGTGCATGTGGTATGAATCTAGTAATAACATATATGGCCGATCAAGGAACCCATATAACCCCCAGCATATAGTAGGTGGTAGTTCTGGTAAGTTGTAAATGTACACTTATAATCAAAAATGTAATATTAACCCCTTAAGGACAGAGCCTGAAATGGCCTTAATGACAGAGACAAATTTTATGAATATGACCAGTGTCACTTTATTCATTAATAACTTCGGGATGCTTTTACCTATCCGGCTGATTCTGAGATTGTTTGTTTTCTCGTGACATATTGTACTTTACATTTCTGGTAAATTGGAGTCGATACTCATAACAAATCTTTATGAAAAAAACCCAAATAATGTGAAAAAATGCATTTTTCCAACTGGTTTTACCACATAAATTATATATTAAATAGCATTAGCAACATGTCTACTTTATGTTGGCGGCATTTATTAAACTATCTTTCATTTTTTTTTAGACGATAGGAAGCTTAAAACATTAGCAGCAAATTTCCAAATTTTCAGTAAAATTTCAAAATCAGATATTTTTAGGGACCTGTTCAGGTTTAAAGTGTATTTGAGGGGCCTGTATGTTAGAAAGCCCCACAAAGCACCCCATTTCAGAAACTGCACCCCCCAAACTCTGCAAAAGCATATCCAGAAAGTGTTTTAACCCTTTAGGGGAGTCACAGAAATAAAAGCTAAGTTTGTAAGGAATTTGAAAATTTTCATTTTCTGTGCAGAGATTTTATTGTAATCCAATATTTTTCATAATTATAAACCTATTACCAGAGAAATGCACCCCAATAATTATTGTCCCGTTTCTGCAGTTTATAGAAATACCCCATATGTGACCCTATTGCGCTATTTGACGCAACCACAAGCCTCAGATATAAAGGAGCGCCTAGTGAATTTCAACGCCTCCGTTATATTTGGTCATTTTTGACTGTACCACTTCAGGTTGGCAGAGGCTCTGGGGTGCCAAAACCTAAAAAACACCCCTAAAGGGACACCATTTAGAAAACTACACCCCTCAAGGAATGTAACAAGGGGTGCGGTGAGCATCTGGACCCCACAGGTGCTTCACAGATTTTCCGAACAATATGGCGTGAAAAAAGAAAAATTTATTTTTTACACTAAAACGTTGTTCTAGCCTTCAATTTTTCATTTTCTTAAAGGGATAAGAGGCAAAAAAAGACAAAAAATGTGTAGCGCAGTTTCTCCCGAGTACGGAAATACCCCACATGTGGCGATAAAGTGCCAAGGGGGCGCAGGACGAGCCTCCAAAGGGAAGGAGCGCCAATTGGCTTTTGGAAGCTGAATTTCACTGAAAAGGATTTCAAGGGCCATGTCGCATTTACAGAGCCCTCGTGCTGCCAAAACACTGGAAACCCCCCACAAGTGACTCCATTCTGGAAACTACACCCCTCAAGGAATCTAACAAGGGGTTCAGTGAGCATATGGACCCCACTGGTGACGGGCACAAATGTGGAACAATGTGACGTGAAAGGGAAAAATTTCATTTTTTCACTTTCATGGCACAAATGTGCCCGTCATCAAGGGGTCCATATCCTCACTGCACCCCTTGTTAGATTCCTTGAGGGGTGCAGTTTCCAGAATGGGGTCACTTGTGGGGGGTTTCCAGTGTTTTGGCAGCACGAGGGCTCTGTAAATGCGACATGGCGTTCATCATCCATTCTAGCCAAATCCAACCTCCAAAATCCAAATGGCGCTCCTTCCCTTCGGAGGCTTGCCCTGCGCCCACATGGCGCTTTATGTCCACATGTGGGGTATTTACGGACTCGGGGGAAATTGCTCTACACATTTTGTTTTTTTTCCCTCTTTTAACCCCTTGTGAAAATGATAAATTCAAGGCTAAACCAACATTATAGTGTAAAAAATGTAATATTTCATTTTCACGCCACATTGTTCCACATTTGTGTCCGTCACCAGTGGGGTCCATATGCTCACTACACCCCTTGTTACATTCCTTGAGGGGTGCAGTTTCCATAATGGGGTCACTTGTGGGGGGTTTCAACTGTCTTGGCAACACAGGGGCCTTTTGAATGCAACATGGCCCCTCGAAATCCATTCCATCCAAATCCAGCCTTCAAAAACCAAATGGCGCTCCTTCCCTTCGGAGGCTTACCCTGCACCCGCATGGCGCTTTATGTCCACATGTGGGGTATTTCCGTACTCAGGGGAAATTGCTCTACATATTAAATGTTTTTTTTTATCTTTTAACCCCTTGAGAAAATGAAAAAATCATGACAAGATTAATGATTTAGAGTAAAAATTTTACAAAAATTACACTAAATGTTGGTCTAGCCTTGATTTTTTTCCATTTCCACAAGGGGTTAAAAAAGAAAATGAACACAAAACGTGTAGGGTAGTGTCCCCTGAGTACGAAAATACCCCACATGTGGGCATAATGTGCCATATGTGCACAGGGCAAGTCACCAAAGGGACAGAGCGCCATTTAGAGGCTGGAATGGAGGATGGAGGCCATGTCGCAATTACAAAGCTCCTGTGCTGCCAGGACAGTAGAAACCCCCGACAAGTGACCCCATTCTGGAAACTACACCCCATAAGGAATCTAACAAGGAGTGCAGTGAGCATATGGACCCCACTGGTGACGGGCACTTAAGTAGAACATGTGCCGAGAAAATAAAAAATACAATTTTTTTCATTTTCACGTCCCAAATGTGGCCGTCACCAGGGGGCCATATCCCCGCTGCCCCCCTTGTTAGATTCCTTATCGGGTGTAGTTTCCAGAATGGGGTCACTTGTGGGGGGTTTCTACTGTCCTGGCCGCACAGAGGCTTTATAATTGCATCATGGCATCCTCTAATGGGAATGGTGGCCATACCTACTCAGCTGGGGAAAAGCTGAGTAGGTCCCTTCCTACATACACTCTAAGGGTACGTGCACACTGCGGAATGGCGAAGGATAACCCTTTGTGCATTCCACAGCTGGCACCCACCGGCGGACTGATGCAGGCGCACGTCTCCACACGTGTCATATTCTATGCACGGGCGGATTCCGCTCTCCGTCCAACGTGTTCATTCTTTGGATAGACGACGGATTCCGCCCGTGCATAGAATGGAGTCTATGACACGGGCGGAGACATGCGCCTCCATCAGTCCGCCGGCGGGTGCCAGCTGCGGAATGCACAAAAGGTTATCCTTCGCCATTCCGCAGTTTGCACGTACCCTAAATCTGTAAGTGTACCCTGAGGTTCTCTCACAGAGTTTGTAGAATTTCACTCCATACCTTCATCTCTTATTGGGACGGTACTGGCGGAAAAGACGTGTCTGGGGGGCAGCGTACGCTACGCTACCCCCAGACACGTCACTGGATGATGAGGATGAATGGAGGAAAGAAGGATCCCTGCATTCATCCTCACTGGCTGTTTCGGTGTCGGAGGCAATAATAACGTATCCCTCTGACGCCGAAAACACCCTGGGGGTCATCTTTATACGGGGACTAGTATATGGGGTATGTAGTGGTGTAGTGTCAAACTTTATTCAATGTAGTGTGGTGTAATGTAGTGTTTTTTACGTGTTTTTTTACAGTAGGTATAAAAAAAAAACCTACGCCAACAAAGGAGTTGCTGATAAATGCCGCACTTATGTGCGGCACTTATTAGCAGACTGTGGCAGTAGAATATAGAAAAAAAACACCCTACGCCAAAAAGGAGGTGTTGCTTATTAGCAGCGCACTTTCGTGCGATGCTGATCAACACTCAGCGGCGATAGGGTGCGGAAAATAGAAAAAAAAAAATTTGAAAAAAAAAAAATTTTTTTTTTCTACATTCTGAACATCCCTGTAGCTGCTGATAAGTGTATTACACATATCAGCCGCTAGAGGGCAGCAGAGCGCAAAATACGGAAAAAGCCGACGCTGGAGCCGAAAATAGCCGAGAGAAGCCGAACGTGAAGTCACGGAAGAAGCCGAAGACCCGAACGAAGACGAGGACGCCGCGAACCCGGAAGACGCCGATCAGGAGCCCGGGACTGGTGAGTAATGTACAAATACCTGCTCTGGACCCCTCGGCTACCTAGCTGAGGGGTCCAGGGCAGGTATTTACTATTTTGTGGGACTCTGATCGCCGTGCCACCGGCCCGATCACCGTGAACGGCCGGCCGTTCACGGCGATCGGGCCGGTGGCACGGCGATCACCATTACTTTTTACAGTAATGGCGGTCGGTGCCGTCCTCGGACAGCACCGACCGCCATTTTTTTCCGGGTCATCGGGTCGCCGATGACCCGGAAAGGTTCCGATCGCCGCTATTGGCTGATCTGAATTGATCAGCCTATAGCGGCGATCGTAAGCACGGGGGGTGTTAACCACCCCCCGTGCCGTGAAGCTAAGATGGCCTGCTATGATTTATAGCAGGCCATCTTCCCCGACCGCTGTGTGTGAACACACAGCGATCGGGGAAACATCGGGCGTACCTATACGCCCGTTTGCGTTAAAGCCCACCCTGCGGGGGCGTATAGGTACGCCCGATGTCGTTAAGGGGTTAAAAAATAAGAAAACATGACTGGGGCTAACCCACTTAATACAAAGTTTTCATAAAGAGCACATGTTAGCAATCTGCACTTACTGAAGGCAGCACTTCAAAAATTTCAAGCCCCAGACAGTGAAGTTAGACAAAATAACAAAAGCCCACAATCAATTATACTGTAATTATGTAAACAAAGAAACAACAAATCCAGTCTCATTAGACAGAATATTAATTGGCCGTATTCGTCCAATATCGGCCGTTACGGACAATAATCGTCCTGGGTAATAGATGGCAACGATCAGCCGACATGAGCGATGTCGGCTGATTGTCGCTGTCGTTTGTCTTTTGTCGCTTGTCTTGCAAAATCCAGTTATACCACTTATAATACTATTCCTGCATGTAGTCACTATTAAGCCCCTCAAATAGTTTCACCACTGGTCTATAGTTACCTGGGGAAGTCCTAAAGCCATTTTTTTTAAAACTTATTTTGTTGAAGTTTGTACATCACATAACAATCAAATTATAACATCTCTGAATGTATAGCCATCCAAAATCAAGGAATAAAACAAACTGTCCTATACATAACTTGCTAGTGTTTTACATTAACTTACAAAAAAAACTTTTTATACAGGAATATAGAACATGTGGACAAGTGGTATACAGCTCCTAGCATACCCCTTCTATAGTTTATCTGTGTATTATTTCTCAACACTTAATATGTCTAACCCTCACATAAAGCCACACTATGATATCAAATTCCTCACTGACTCTGTGCCTCCCGTCTATACCGTCTTCCTCTTGTCCTCATATATTGGTTGGGTGTAAAGCTGTCAATCCCATGCTTTATTAAATTTGCTCCCCGCCACCCCCCCCACACACACACACGCTCCTATACATCACACATGCCCCGAAGCAAGCAAGAGCAGGTAATGTATGCTCTGGGGCCACGGGGTTAACAGTACTGAGTTTAACATACTCGCAGCAGGATGACAATCCCACTGCCAGTATGTCAGCCCGTTGAAATGCATAGGCAAGTATCCGCAGCGGATTTCGATGCAAATTCACAGCCAGAAATCCGCTGTGGATACGCTGTGTGTGAAGGCACCCTTAAAGGGAACCAATCGGGCTGATACGGTTCCCTGAACTACTGTATACAGCTCCTGCAGCAGCCTCGGCACGTACCGGCCGCGGCTGCAGCAGTAGCTGTATTCTCGAAAAAGGACTTTAATCCCCCGGGCACGTGACAGGCAGCTGCGGGGAATTAGTCATCTGCTCCCTGCCCGTATCTAGTCACCGCGCTCTGCCTGTCAGCACGCTCGGAGGGATGATTGACAGGCGGAGAGGCCAGTAAGGGACCTCTCTGTCTGTCAATCATCCCCTCCGAGCGCGCTGACAGGCAAGAGTGCGGTGACTATACGGGCAGGGAACCACCTAGATGACTACTTTCCCGCCGCTGCCTGTCACGCGCCCGGGGGATTAAAGTCCTTTTTTTCAGGTATACAGTTACTGCTGCAGCTGCGGCTGGTACATGCCGCGGCTGCTGCAGGAGCTGTATACAGCAGTTCAGGGAACCATATCAGCCCGATTGAGCTAATTGGTTCCCTTTAAAGGGAGATATGATTAATCTATTGAAATATATAAATGGCCCCCACAAAAAATATGGGGAAAATATGTTCCAGGTAAAACCCAGGATCTGGTCACAGCGAAAACAGCAGAGGGATTAGTTTTTCTAGTCTAGTGCTGTAAAGTTGCTGGATTAGTAGTTTTTCAATTCAGCATGATGTCAGATTAAAGGAATTTTGCTGTGCAAAAAAAAGTCAATTTATAGATGCATTGATTTTGTTCTCTACTATTTGTGTATTTTTGTTTTTAGGAGGAGAAGGCTGCATCATTGCTGCAGGAGGATCTGTGATAGGGGTAGGCTCAGATATTGGAGGTAGTATAAGGATGCCAGCATATTTCAATGGAATATATGGACACAAGCCAACTCCAGGTACGATGATTTTTTAAGTTTATTTCATGCAAACATAGATCATACAAAAGTTCATAGTTTTAAACTGAGAAAAAACTGCTCATAGCCTACCAAAACTATCCTCCATAAAATCATTTAGCATTAGATCTTAAACAGGACCAGTAGCCAACCCTCTGACTGTATATTCAATTCTGCTATTAAAATTAAGTTCATGCCCATCTGACGATTAAAGGAGGAGTCCCATGTAACTGAAAAACAAGAGGAAGTTAGTGGGATGCAGGAAAATAATAAAGTAAACTTATCTATCCTCATGCCCCATAGCGCTGGTCCTGGAAATGGATCAGTCGGAGTACCCCCCCTCCTTCCTCTGTTGTCTCTTTGCCCATGAAATCGTTGCCCTCCCCCAGCTCTTTTGGATGAGCTGGTAGGGAATCTACCCCGACCCGGTCCCTCTCACTTTTTTCCCGGTCCTTAGTGCTGGTGGTGACGGCTTGGGGGCCCAGTGCGGCTGAAGGTCTTGCTGTGGGGTCTGCCGTTGTATATTGACCTTGTACTTGGAGGTCGGGTGTCCAGCTCCTCCTAGTATGCAGGCTCTCGGACGAAGCGCGTGCTTGGTCTACTGCATCTGGAAATGGTGTGTGAACATGCATGGGGGCTTGGGGAGTTCCGGAGGAGGAAAGACACCAATTCAAATCCCCTTCTGTGCCCACTGCCACTAATGATTGTCTGAGTATCCTGACAGATCCGCTGCACCACCAATGATGGTCAGGTACAGAGGTTGAGCACCTCTGTGGAGGTGGGGACTGTGAGGAAGATCCGGTACTTTACTTTTTAAAATGTCACTGTGATTATAACTTTTAGAATATCTGCAAATAATAATAATGATATTGCAAATTACATTCATGATGATTATTATTATTATTTTTTAGCTAGCATGTTTTAAAACAAAGCTATGTTTATCTGAAGACAGCTTTTTAGTCTTGTGCTGGTTGAAAAAAGAGACTAAACACACGAAGTCTGGCCTGTACAGAGTGTCACTTCAGTGTGTCCATCAATCAAATGACTTGACTTCTCTAATACCGCAGATGACCTGGGAAACACAGGATTTCCTGTGTTTAGTCTTTTTGGAAAAAGACTATATTATTTCACATCTACTGTTGATTTAGATTTTGAAAGTTATAACAGTGACACTTTAAGTCATCTGGGTCTGCTCTGAGGTGTGTTTAAACTGTTCAACTTTCTGTTTCTGAAACTGAGCCTACCTTTTGCTCTGAATCTGCAGAGCCCCCTGCTAACCCAATAAGTGCAACAGATCCAGAGGTTTAACTTCCTTATTCTCAGGTGTGCTTTATTTCTCTTTTCTTTAGGGAGAGAAAGAGACCTGGTCCTCAAAGACTCAAGGATAAGGAGGTCCCTATTACAAAAAGCGATTCGGCAGATCATCGCTCCGTGTAATAGGAAACAATGGTCAGACTAATAATCGGCTATTCCTGTGTTTAGGTCCTGACCTAAAATCATTGGCCACCGACCGCGCATCGCTACACGTAATAACAATGTAGGAAACTGTGAAAAAAAAAGATAAACTACTGTATTTTCCGACATATAAGAAGACTTTTTAACCCGAAAAATTGGGGTTAAAGTCGGGGGTCCTCTTATACGCCGGGTATGGACGCCCCATATGGTGGGAAGGAGCCATTTTTGAGCCCCCCACTGTATGGGACAACCACTATAAAAAAAACAAATATTTAACTCACCTAGGGTCGTTCCCGGCCTCCGGTACAGTTCCCGGCGCAGGCAGTGTGAATGAGAGAGGCTTTGGCAACTTCCGGCATACAGAGAAACAAAAATATATATTAAAGGGGTTATCCAGAGAAAATCTTTTTCTTTCCAATCAATTGATATCAGAAAGTTGTATAGATTTGTAATTTAATGGGCAACCTCTTTTAAACGGGGGCCCAAAATTTTTTTAATCTGTTTAGAAAAAAATAAATATTGTTAATAGTAATTAAATACAAAATAAAGAAAAATCCTTGTGATTGGTTCTGTTTAAATTTAACATCTGACATTTTTCAGAAATCCAAACATTTTTCCAGAAATCAGCCAACAGTAAATAATGGCTATTGAATGTTTTGCCACTAGCTATTATTTAGCAAGTATTTTATTTTCAGAATAGACAAAAAAATGTAGTGTCTTTTATCTAATGCTTATCTTTTCAGTATTTTGCTAAGGGAATTAGCAGTGAACTTTTTGTTTGTCAACAGGTATCGTGCCCAATGATGGACAGTTTCCTGATGCTCATGGTTCTCGTACTGAACTTTTGTGCACTGGCCCCATGTGTAGATATGCAGTAGATCTCCCACTTGTCTTGAAAGTGATGGCCGGAAAGAATATTGAAAAGTGAGTGTGAGGTACACTTTCACTCCATGAACTGTAATTGGAGTTAAACTGTGACTGTAATAGCTGTGAAAAATGTTAAAATGTTGGGGGGGATTTTTCATTATGTGCTCCTGGCGTACGCTACAAAAAAGGGGCAGATTCGCCCCTTTTCTGTGGTGTAAGCCTGCCGTAAGAGGCATGAGAAGGCAGGGAGGAGGCGTGGCCTCTTCTCGCACCGGATTTATGAAGGTTTACACCTGGAAACAGGCGTAAACCAGGCAAAAATCAACACCTGCTTCAGAGCAGTGTATATTTTTGCACAATGCCATTGCCTGGCTTGCTGTGCTAAGACATGACAATGACAATTAGTAAATCCGAATGGGGAAAAAAAGCTTTTTTGCATTTTTTTAATACGATGTTATAGTGAATCTGCCATAACTGTAGTAAAAATTATGTAATTTTACAGTGAAATGTGCAATTCTTACTAAAACCGTGCCATGTTTACTACAAATTTGCTGTCAAACATTGCATCATTTTTCAAAAATTTTGCCATTTTTTTACCGCAAATTTGCAGGTAATGGAGGATTAGATCATTGGAGGCTGTATAACTGGAATTGGCTGTTATACAGAAATCAAGGAGGAGACGCAGGGAGGGGTAGCGCTGTGGAGAGTTTTGTGAGTGTGAGGGGTCTTTAGTGTATTGTAAGCTGGATAGGCAACCACAATAGCGACTTGCATAGAGGGAGGCATGAGGCTGGTTGCTTCAGTAGAGCTGTTGCAGGCTACTAGGCAGCCAGAGTTATTGACAGAGAAGGAAAGAGAGAGAAAATGAGTAAGTTGCCAAGATGACCTGAGGTAAAAAGGAATGACACACGTAGACAAAATGTTCTTTTTCAATATTTCTTGGTCTTTAGTAAATATTCAGCAAACATACATTGTAACTTTCCAGCAAAAGTGTGAATAAGCAATGACATATATCACACAGTATATATGAAAGGCAGAATCTCTGTTAAGGAAGCGTCCTTATTTAGCTGTGATCCAGCATTTCAGACAACACTCGATGAGTCCAAGCAGAGAAGCACTTTTTTAAGGGACAACTCCCTTTCTCAAGCATGACGCCAGTGCACACCACTACCATTACATATACAGCAACATCTCGCGAGACTATGTCTGTAACAATAAAATCAAACACAATATTTCTACGGTTGTTAATATCAAAGTGAATCTCTAACAGAGCAATGTGTCTTACAAAAATACATTGTAATTACAGACTTCAATAAGCACTTTGGGTGCTAATGTTTCTAATTTCTGCATCCAATAAACTTCACGCTGCAGAAGTTTCTTTTTAATTTCTTCTTGACTGCCTGATCTCACCTCTTTTAGTACCATCCAGTGCAAATATACTCTACGCCGGTATTCCTTAAAGTGTCTGGCCACACTTGTCTCTCCAAATTTCTGATCTTTTTTGTTGTTCCTTGTCAATGAAGTTACAAATTGTACTTCTAGAGACAGAACATTTCCTTGCACCACACCTGCCTTCCCCCCTTGCTTCCGGCACGTGTCGACACTAACGGCGCTGAGGCCATATGAACAACTGGTCCCCATGCCAGAACAGACCCCACTCACACTATAACACTATAGGCAGCTACAACATTTCGAATCTGCCAGTAGCTTTGAATCTCTACAGAGCGCTGACTTCTTTTGAGGAGCTCTGTGTTGCCAGCTCTCCCCCGAAACACACGGTCTCTAAGATATATGCCCTTCTTTCCTCTTCCAACCTCCCGGTTCCCGCTTTTTAGAGGGGGTGGGAGGGAGAGGGCTCACGTACATTGACGGACTCTGAGCGGAGCAAGGCTTTTTTGTTTTGTCACAAGTCCTCGGTCTCCACCAGGTATCAGGAAACAAACTACAAAATACTATCCCGCTGATATAGAGTCCCCTCTCTGTTACATTCTTTTTACCCAGCTGTTCCTGATGCCTGTTGGAGATGTGAACGGGAAGTGGGTAGCATGCTGCATATCTGGTGGTCATATGTGTATCTGCGTCCGTTTTGGAATAAGGTGGTCGATGTGATACAGAAAGTTACGGGCACCCGGCTGCAGAATGACCCGACTGTCTTATTGCTGCTAATCCTGCCAGGCACAATTTCGGAGAACAAAAAATCCATAGTACGTTACCTTCTCACGGCTGCGCACAGGGTAATTCCTCGGAAATGGAAAACTAAAGATTGCCCTACGATGACTGATTGGTTCCGGGAAATCTTATTCATTGCCAGGCTGGAAGAACTGTGTGCAGAGTAGTGATGTCACGATACCAGAGTTTGAGTTCTTTGTTCACAAGGAGGTATGCTGGGAGTTGTAGTGCAAAGGAGGTATGCTGGGAGTTGTAGTGCAAAGGAGGTATGCTGGGAGTTGTTGTGCAGAAGGATGTATGCTGGGAGTTGTGTCAGGAGGCTGCTGCTGTACAACTGCAACTCCCAACATATCTCTTTGTGCTTTATAACTCCCACCAATCAGCTAGTTATTCCGTATCCTATATTTTGGGATGCAATGCAGTTATTGCCCACAAGGCATTTAAATATGTAAAAACCACGCAACAAATAACCATACTGCAGCATGTGAACACAGCTGCAATTGGCCAGTAACTTGTGTCATAACAATTATCGGACAGGGAGCTCTAACTGTAAGTCATACATTTCATATACAGTATAATGGAAAACCTGTGGCTTTTCAGCTCAGGAGGAACTACAAGTCCCATCATGCACTTCTGGTCACAGTCTGACTTGTACAGCAGTAGTGCATGCTTGGAGTTGTAGTCTGGCATCGGCTGTGCAGACAATAGCAGCTCACTTTCATTCTGGTATATCATACAGATGGTGCCCTTAATGTTCACCACAAGCACCAGGGCTGTGCTGACATTCCTGTCTGGCTCTCCTGGGACCTGGACAGTAGGGCTGGGCGATAATAAGGGGTTTCGGCATAGGCCATAACTTCTGGCCTCTGCTGAGATCCCCTAATAAGCCTTAACAGTGCTTGAGGTGGTGTGGGTGGTGTGTATGTGACCTTTTGATCACTTTTTATGAATTTTGTTCTGGGATGTGATTTGACCAAAAATATGCAGACTTGGCTTTTTTTGTACTAAGCAAGATTAGGAATGTAATCATTTTACAGTTCAGACAATAACATTTCAGCAATCGCAGCATGCTGAGGGTTGTAGTTATGCTAATATTTCAGCTATCAGGGTATGCTGCTGTTGTAGTTGGTATATGGCTAGGCAATATGGGCAATTCTCGATTTAAATGCCATTTTTTATTTCATTTTTCTTGGTGCTAAATCCCTCATGTTCCTATCCACCCCAGCCCGAGTGTCTTTATATACTGTGAGATGCAGGTGTCTGTATATATTGTGGCACTGCAGCGAGTTTATGCACAGCACCAGGGTTGGCACAATGTACATGGGGGAGACAGCCAACTCCACACACAGAATATTCAGACACTGCAATGCCATAGATAGATAGATGGAGGGGACAGAGAGAAAGAGAGATAGATAGGAGACAGAGAGAAAGAGGAGACCGACAGATAGAGAGATAGATAGATAGAGAGATAGATAGAGATGGAGAGAGAGAGATAGAGAGAGATAGATAGAGATGGAGAGAGAGAGATAGAGAGAGATATAGAGAGAGATAGAGAGATAGATAGAGAGATAGAGAGATAGATAGAGAGATAGAGAGATAGATAGAGAGATAGAGAGATAGATAGAGATGGAGAGAGAGATAGATAGAGATGGAGAGAGAGATAGAGAGATAGATAGAGATAGAGAGAGATAGAGAGAGAGATGGAGAGAGAGATAGAGAGAGAGATAGATAGATAGATAGGAAATACAGGGCAGATGTGAAAATAGCAGGGCACTCACACTGACTGATGGACACAAGGAAAGAAGCCAGAGGAAACTAGTAATGTAATTAAACAGACAGATAGGAGATAGAAAGAGTGGAGATAAGACTCTTCAGTCAGTCAGCACAGGGAGAGGGTCCTGGACGCTGCACATGGAGGCTGTGGAGGAGGGAGGAGACACGAGACACACAGGCTGGGCAGAGGTCACCACACTGCCCGGGCAGCATGGCCTGTGCTATGGAGAACGCCGCCGCAGCTGCCTCACATAAAGACCCATGATTTATGTCATGACGACCAGTCCGGGCTGTCGGGCGGCTGCCGTGTTCTCTAAAGGCAGCCTGCTTCCCGGTCAGCGTGATGACATGTGATTCCACCCTAGATGCTATCTACACTGGAATGCCGTTTTTAATAAAAAAAAGAAGGCTGCACAGCCGACACAGTGTGAGAGGGTAATCTGCAGAGCCAGAGCCGATCCCCCAGTCACTCCCACATTACTAATATCCGCACTGATTCTGACAACCCCGGCTGGCCTCCCACACCTCACAGCCGTGCTGGACATGAAGTGGCCGCATCTCCTCCTCCTCAGCAGGGCCAATCCATATGCAGCAGACCCCTGCTGCATATGGAGTGGCTGGGGAAGGGGTTAATGCGTCTACACTGAAAAAATAACCAGCACAAGCGATCGCTGTGTGCCGGCTATTTGAATTTGGCTCCGCCGGGAGCGGAGGGAGGCAGAGAAGAGGAGGTGACCGCAGGGGGCGGCACACAGAGAACATGGCCGGCGCTCAGATAGCCGCCGGCCGTGTTCTCTGCTTTATACTTTATATTAACCCCTTAGTGACCGCCGATACGGCTTTTTACGGCGGTCACTAAGGGTCCTTATTCTGCTGCCATCAGCTTTTTACGTCGATGGCAGAGAATAAGGCTGCGGGGCCGGGGCGCCCCCCCCCCTTACCGACGATCGCCGCTATTAACGTTATAGCGGCGGCCGTCGGTAAAGGGGATTACCGGTGCCGCCGCCGCCTTTCAGATGAAATAAGTGTATATCAGACCCCAGATCAGACCCCCCTAGTGCCCCGATAACTAACCCCCCTCCCCCGGCGGCCATCATTTCCAAGATGGCCGCCGCCATCCCTGCGAACAAACGATGTTTGTTCGCAGGGATGGAAAAGTTTAAATGAATGAATGCCCCATGCTCTCCGCCACCGGAGGTAGCGGAGAGCATGGGGCAGTCATCGGGGACCCCCCTGTGGGGTCCCGGTACAAGCGATTAGCGGTATATACTATATACCGCTGATCCCTTGTGCCACGTGCATCCCGGCACTTTTTATCCCCTGTCACCATGAATGATTGGTGACAGGGGATAAAAAGTGATGTCCCCCCACCCCCCAAGTTTGCAGTTTGCAGTTTACTCCCAAATTACCCCTAACCCCCCCCCAGATTACCCGTAACCACCGCACGTTTCTCATAACCACCGCACGTTGCCCGTAACGACCGCACGTTGCCCGTAACGACCGCACGTTGCCCGTAACGACCGCACGTTGCCCGTAACGACCGCACGTTGCCCGTAACGACCGCACGTTGCCCGTAACGACCGCACGTTGCCCGTAACGACCGCACGTTGCCCGTAACCACCGCACGTTGCCAGTGACCCCCTCCAGATTGCCCGTAACCACCCCAAATTACATGTACCCACCCCAGATTACCTATAAGCACTTCAGTTTATCAGTAACAATCCCAGATTGTCTGTAACCCTTCCAGGTTGCACATAACCCCCCCAGGTTTCCCGTAATCACGCCAGATTACATGTAACCCCCCAGATTGCACGTAACCACCGCTCGTTGCCTCTGACCGTGCCACGATGCCTCTGACCACCGCACCTTGCCTCTGACCACCGCACCTTGCCTCTGACCACCGCACCTTGCCTCTGACCACCGCACCTTGCCTCTGACCACGCCACGATGCCTCTGACCACGCCACGAAGCCTCTGGCCACGCCATGGCGCCTCTGACCACGCCACGTTGCCTCTGACCACCCCAAATTGCCAATGACCCCCTCCAGATTGCGGTGCCCATGCCAGATTACAGGTATCCACCCCAGATTGCCTATAAGAACTTCAGTTTAGCCGTAACCACCCCACATTGCCCGTAACCACCCCAGATTATCTGTAAGCACTGCAGGTTGCCCGTAACCACCCCACGTTTCCCATAACCACCCCAGATTGTCTGTAAGCACTGCAGGTTGCCCGTAACCACCCCACGTTGCCCGTATCCACCCCAGATTGTCTGTAAACACTGCAGGTTGCCCGTAACCACCCCAGATTGTCTGTAAGCACAGCAGGTTGCCCGTAACCACCCCACGTTGCCTGTAACCAGCGCACGTCGCCTCTGACCACGCCACGTCGCCTCTGACCACGCCACGTCGCCTCTGACCACCGCAGGTTGCCTCTGACCACCGCAGGTTTCCTCCAACCACCGCAGGTTGCCTCCGACCACTGCATGTTGCCTCTGACCACCCCAAATTGCCAATGACCCCCTCCAGATTGCGGTAACCATGCCAGATTACAGGTACCCACCCGAGATTACCTATAAGCATTTCAGTTTATCCGTAACCACCCCACATTGCCCGTAACCACCCCACGTTGCCCGTAACCAACCCAGATTGTCTGTAAGCACTGCAGGTTGCCTGTAACCACCCCACGTTGCCTGTAACCACCCCACGTTGCCTGTAACCACCCCAGGTTGCCGTAACCACAGCAGGTTGCCCGTGACCACCCCATGTTGTCCGTAACCACCCCAGATTACCTGTAACCACCTTAGGTTGCCCATAACCACCCCAGACTGTCCGTAACCACCCCACATTACCTGTAATCTCTTTTTATTTTTTTATTTTAGTAACTGCGCTATTCTAATAACTATTACTAGCTGCGGTTTTGCTCCAGTAAATTGGCACTCCTTCCCTTCTGAGCCCTGCTGTGTGCCCATACAGTGGTTTATGCCCACATATGGGGTATAGTTGTACTCAGGAGAACCTGCGTTACAGATTTTGGGGTACGTTTTCTCTCCTGTTCCTCGTCAAATTGAGAAATTTCAAACTAAACCAACATATTATTGGAAAAATTCGAGTTTTTCATTTTTACTGGCCAATTTTGAATACTTTCCTCTAATACCTGTTGGGTCAAAATGGTCACAACACCCCAAGATGAATTCTTTGAGGCGTGCACTTTCCAAAATGGGGTGACTTTTGGGGGGAATCTATTCTGCTGACACTACAGGGGCGCTGCAAACGCACCTGGCGCTCAGAAACTTCTTCAGAAAAATCTGCACTGAAAATGCTAATTGGCGCTCCTTCCCTTGTGAGCCTGGCTGTGTGCCCATACAGTGGTTTATGCCCACATATGGGGTACCGTTCTACTCAGGAGAACCTGCGTTACATATATTGGGGTGACATTTCTCTCTTGTTCCTCGTGAAATTGAGAAATTTCAAACTAAACCAACATATTATTGGAAAAATTCGAGTTTTTCATGTTTACTGTCTAATTTTGAATACTTTCCTCTAATACCTGTGGGGTCAAAATGCTCACTGCACCCCAAAATGAATTCTCTGAGGGGTGTACTTTCCAAAATGGAGTGACTTATTGGGAGATTTTACTCCGCTGGCACTACAAAATCTGCATTGAAAAAGCTAATTGGCGCTCCTTCCCTTCTGAGCCCTCCTTGTGCCCATACAGTGGTTTACTCCCACATATGGGGTACCACTGTACTCAGGAGAACCTGCGTTACAAATTTTGGGGTACTTTTTTTCTCTTGTTCCTCGTGAAATTGAGAAATTTCAAACTAAACAAACATATTATTGGAAGAATTCGAGTTTTTCATTTTTACTGTCTTCTTTTGAATACTTTCCTGTAATACCTGTGGGGTCAAAATGGTCACCACACACCAAGATGAATTCTTTAAGGGGTGCACTTTCAAAAATGGGGTGACTTATGGGGGGGTTTCTCTGTGCTGACACTACAGGGGCACTGCAAACGCACCTGGCGCTCAGAAACTTCTTCAGCAAAATCTGCATTGGAAAAGCTAATTGGCGCTCCCTTCCTTCTGAGCCCTGCTGTGTGCCCATACAGGGGTTTACGCCCACATATGGGGTACCGTTGTACTCAAGAGAACCTGCGTTACAAAATTTGGGGTGCTTTTTCTCTCATGTTCCTTTTGAAAATGAGAAACTTTAATGTAAACGTATATATTATTGGAAAATTTTAATTTTCCATTTTTTTACTGCCTAATTGTGAATATTTTCCTCCAGCCCCTGTAGGGTTAAAATGCTCATTATACCCCAAGATTAATTCTTTAAGGTGTGTAATTTCCAAAATGGGGTCACTTATGGGGGTTTTCAGGATACCAGACTTCTAAATCCATTTAAAAAAAGAACTGGTCCCTACAAAAATCAGTTTTGGAAACTTTCACGAAAATGTGATAATTTACTGATAAATTTCTAAGCCCCATAACACCCTAAAAAAGTAAAATATGTTTACCAAATTATGCCAGAATAAAGAAGACATATTGGTAATGTGACTTAGTAACTAATGTATGTGCTACGACGTTCTTTTTTTAGAAGCAGAGAATTTCAAAGTTCATAAAATGCTAATTTTTTTAATTTTTCATGATATTTTGATGTTTTTCACAAAAAACACACAAAGTAGTGACCAAATTTTGCCACTAACATAAAGTGCCATATGTGACGAAAAAACATTCTCAGAATCGCTAGCATACGTTAAAGCATCACTGAGCTATAAGAGCATAAAGTGAGACAGGTCAGATTTTGAAAAATTAGCTTGGTCATTAAGGCCCAAACTAGCTGCAGCACGAAGGGGTTAAGCTGCACTATTAGGCAGCTTAATATAAAGTATCGATACCAGGAAATCCTGGTAACGAACCGTTTTTCTTTTTGCCCGAAATATCGATAGTAGTATTGATATTTCGGTGCATCGTGCAACAGTAGTGCAAAGTTCAATGGGAGGGCTGTAGCGGTTGCTAAACTGTGGTTCCCGTGGTCGGAGTTCCTGCAGACACCCGAATAACGTACTCTTACTAACTGATTTTATATCTTGGAGTCCCTGCTGGCTGGTCGTCTCCGGTTTAGGTTTTAGCTAATCAATGGAGGATCGCACTGGCATCCCTATCTCTGACTCTCCTGTTCTCTCCCCCTTTATTCCCCTTCCCCTCCTCCTTCTTTCCTTTTCCTCTTCGTACTCTTCTTCTCCATTCGGTTGGTTATGTGCTGGTGCTGCACAGTTGCGGCATCATGTCTGCTTTTTTTGGATGAGAGCGTCGATGGTTTACTTGTTGCTTAGTCTGCTGTCCCTGAAGATCGCTCGCTGTGTCGAAGCTGTTATTTGTATATCTTTGTTCACACTGTGTTGGTGAATACTTCTGTTTTTCCTAATGTCTTTATATTTTGTATCTCCAATAAAACTTATAATATCTTTTTGAATACAAAAAAAAACAAACAATCAAGACCTTTTAATTTGCAATGCAGTAGTGCGGTTGTTCTGCTTTATTCAGGGCAATATGAAAAACTAAACTATGAAATGCTATCTGATGTGAACACTTACCGAAAACTGTCTTCGGATCCAACAAAACGGTTTCTGTCCAAACTTAAACATTTGTTCGAGGATAGTGTGGTAATGGGGGCTTTCATTCAAAAAATGGCAGATTATAGTACATAACGGGAAATTTCCACCCCCACTCAGACCGATAGTCTGAGAGATAAAAACATGTATTAAACATTGTAAACAGAGAAGGATGGTCTGATAGTTTGAAATAAGCTACCATGGATGTGATAGCGTTATATCCTTCTATACCTAAAAATATTGCTATCTCTTCCCTAGAGTATTATTTGCATAAATTTGGTTCATATTCAGCCCCAGAAATTGAGTTTTAAATTATGGCCACATATTTTCTGTTGAGCCATAATTATTTTGTTTTCAATGATGATTTATTCTTACAAATTTAAGAAGTGAGCATGGGAGCGAAATTTTCAACATCCCTTGCTAATATATTAATGTCATGTTTGGAAGAGAAATATGTTTTCTGAGCCATATACAATGGATTGGTCGTTATATCGACGATTTGGTGATAGTGTGGTAGGATAGCGGGAGTTCTTTCGCTTCCTTTTCCGACTATCTTAATGGTAATTAATATGGTCTCAAATTTACCACAGTTTTCTAAGGCAATGAGGTTTTTTTCCAGGACATACTTGTGGTGGCCAACAATGACAATAGTTGCATAGAAGTGATGCCATAAAGAAAAGATTGTGCAGGTAATACTATTTTAATGGCCACGTCATGTTATCCACCACACGATGTCCAAAATATACCATTTGGAGAATGTTTAAGACTTAAACTAAACTTTAGTAAACAAGACACCTTTAAAGAGTCACTGTCGTATTTTTTTTTTTTGCAGAAATCAATAGTCCAGGCGATTTTAAGAAACTTTGTAATTGGGTTTATTAGCCAAATCTGCCATTATCTGCATGTAAAAAGCCTTTTCCCAGGTCCCCCCCTCCTTCCTCTTTTTCATCCACTCTGAAAAATCTGAAAATTGTGACTTGTTGCAGGAGACGTCCCCTGTCTGCTCTAGGGAGAGGGGAGGGGGGAGGAGGAAGGAGGGAGTTAGCCGGCAGCAGAAAGCAGATAACAGAGGATTACAGGCACTGAGCTGGGTGACAGCTGTAATCTGAGCCCAGACAGGTCACTGGTGATGGTCAGAACAGATAACGAGTGAGGGATTTGTAGATTAACTCTTTGTTGTCCTGTTTTGGTCTTTTCTTTAGCTCTCTCCATAGGAGAACAATGAAGACAGGGGGGAGAGCTTCAAACTGCTTTTTCATGATAAAAATGCATTTTTCGGATAATAAACCCAATTACAAAGTTTCTTAAAATCGCCTGGACTATTGATTTCTGCAAAAATAAAATTCACGACAGTGACACTTTAAATTAGAACTTGAAAAATTGCAAGATAGATTTAGGGAAAGGTTGTTCACACAGGAAACTTTAGACCAAGCGGTACATATCAAATATCAAAGTATCAAATATCACTAGAGATGAATTATTAGAGGAGCATAGGAACACAGAAAAAAACTAAAAAAACATTACAGAAAACATGGAAGGAAAGAGAATAAAATTGTGTTTGTTACCACCTACAGTAAACAGTTTAAAAAGATACAACAAATGATTAGAAAACATCTACCTCTATTATGGCAAGATGAAACACTCTTTAATATAACAAAGGGAGGGGTGAGAATAGTGTCAAGAAGGGCCCCAACATTGGGATTATTTTTGTCTCTCTCTATGTGAGAAAAAAAATCTAAGGATCATACTTGGTTAAATGTGAAGGGGACGGGGGGCGGAGCCTGGCAGTGCTCAGAGCAGGACACACATTGCTGAGCTCCTGCTAGCAACAACTTACTGAGCCGGATTGCGGGTCCCTAAAAGACCATCCAGCCTCCTAGTTGCGGCGCCAGTGCAGCACAAGGTGCAGGGCACAAATTGAGCCCAAAATCAAGAAGTTCGGCGCAGGTCCGATCTGAGGCCTACACAGCAGCCGAGAGCGGGGCCTAAAGTAGTGAGCCGGAGCCGACCGGAAGTGCCCACGGCACCCGACGGAGCGGAGCCGCATGAAAACGCGGAGCTAACGGCCCGGCACACAATCCCACACACGCTGGCTGAATAGATCACCCACCAGACCTAGCAAGGTACGGCTTTTGAGGGCCACAAAGAGGCCTCTTACTAAAGAGCTAACTGTAGCTGGACTGGGCTGCTATTGGGCAGTGCACTTCATACAAAGATACCAGGACAGGTGTTAACTGGGACAGACAGAATCGTCCACTGCTGCTATATTAAAGATATTATTCCGTCCCCCTCACTGCTCATTTGGAACTATTACCTAGAAAAATTGCATGTGACAGCAACAGCAACTACTATTAACATATCAATTCAATGCTACAGTTTTCTCACATATAATACCAGATTCTGTAGCTCTACTGACACCCAGTGGTTTCTATAAGTACTGCAGCTTTGCCATTCACAATACAAGAAAATATAAAGCTGCTGCCATCTAGTGGTAGTTTTTTGGAACTGCAATCTTGCTACTGCTGCATTAGGATTACTCAAAATCCAACTGAACAAACACAAAATGATCTAAAACACCACTCTTTTACAGTCTAGCGAGCTTAACAGCATACCTGGAACTTGCATTCTCAATGTCTAGAATTATGAAAAATAAAGACAAAGGAAGAGACCCTCTAATCACTCCTAAACGTACTCAGCGACAAAAATCTCTTACCAAGTATTCCTCTCCTAGACGCCACTCCTCTTCACAACTACACATAATGGCCGAAACATCTAGTGCTCCTATGTCTGAAGGGGAAGATTATGATCCTACAACTGAGCAATCGGACCAAAATGTACTACAATTTTCTGGGGCCCTACTACGCAAATGTTTAGACCAAGCTCTTGCACCCCTTAAACAAGATCTGCAAGATATCAAAACAGACTTAAAACATATTGGAGGCAGAGTTGAGCAACTAGAGACTAATCAAGAGACACTAATCTCACACAGTGAAGCCACTAAAAACAACATGATGACTCAACAAGATCACCTGAACGACGCCTTCCTTATGTTAGAAGATCAGGAGAACAGAAGTCGCCGTAAAAATGTCCGTATTAGAGGTCTCCCGGAAAATATTGCTCATGAATCCTTACCAGTTACGGCTAAATCCATATTTACCAACCTCCTAGGAGAAGAGAGAGCCTCTACAATTGTTGTAGAGAGAATACACAGAGCCCTGAGACCTAAACCGTCAGCAGATGATCCTCCAAGGGATGTTATATGTGGTCTCCTTAGCTACATTGATACAGCTGCTCTTTTGAAAGCTGCTAGAGAAACGGATGACATTACACACGAAGGAACCCAAATCCACTTCTATCAAGACTTAGCAGCCAGTACATTAACGAAAAGAAGAATTCTTAAACCTCTAACAGAAAAACTAAGAGAAAGAAGGATCCCTTTTAGATGGTTATTCCCATTTGGCCTACTCATCTCTTCAAATGGGAGACAATATGCAGTAAGAAAACCACAGGATCTAAATGGTATGTGGGAACGTCTTGATATACCTGAAATGGACATACCATCATGGCTCCCGGTTCATCTACATACACCGTTCCCAACTTTGCCATCTAAGGAAAACTGGTCAGTACGCAAAAAAACGAAATCTCCTAAGAGCGGTCGTCTTCCACCTACTTGACAGACCTAGATAGCAAGTATTACGGCTTATGATGTTGACTGATATATTTTGCAATTTCTTCCTCTCACACAAAAATTGTTTGTAAGTTTTAGATTTAACTCTAGACATTGTTATTATGATAAATATCCCTATCTACTACAACAGATGGGGAAAATGACTAACACCCCAGGTCACTACTTTTTCCTATTTTTCTAAGAGCAATAACTTGAGCTCGCAGACACTACAATGATTTTACTTATTGTTATTCTATACACGATACTCTCTACTAACTTCTTGTATGTTAGCATAACTGTTCATAATGCTTACTTATATGAAAATGGATGTTGAACGTTATCACCGAGTTAATTGGTTTGGTTTAATGTTTTTTGTTACAGACAGTAGACTAGTACTACTTAAGCGTTTATTTCAATTCATCACAATACTCGATTATGGCATCACTTAATATTATATCATGGAATGCCAGAGGCCTGAATACACCTCAAAAGAGAAGTCATATCTTTTCATACCTTAGAAGACACACTCCTGATATCTTGTTTCTTCAAGAAACTCATTTTAGACTGAATCATATCCCCAAATTAGATAACTACCCATACTCCCAATGGTTCCACAGCTCACACTCATCTGCCTCTAGAGGAGTGAGTATAGCAATTCATAAAAACACTCCATTTCAATTCAGCGCCCAACAGATAGACCCAGCTGCTAGATATGTTTTCATTAAAGGCTCCATATACAATAACAAAGTGACTTTGGCCAATGTCTACGCACCTAATACGAACCAGGCAGCGTGGTTTAAAAAAGCTATTTCTGACCTAACCATATTTGCTGAAGGATCTATCATACTGGGTGGAGATTTCAATTGCGCACTGAACCAAGAAATGGACACGACGTCTCAATCTCTGACTCTAAATATTAGAGCGAGACGCAATATCCAAAAGTCGCTTCTGGATCTTCACCTAGTGGATAGTTGGAGGACCCTACATCCTGATATTAAAGATTACTCATTTTATTCACATGTTCATGGAACTTATCATCGTATAGATCACATTTTTATATCTGATAGGTCATTGCAAGACCTTAGATCAGCTGAAATTGGTATAATAGCAATCTCAGACCATGCCCCTATCTCTATACAGATAGAAATCCGAAATACCCCTAAGAGAGAGTGGACCTGGTCATTAAATGAGACACTCCTAGGTGATCCCAAACACATCGCTTCATTAAAAGAAAAACTCTCAGAATATTTTAAAATTAACGCTATACCCGAAACCTCGACTCCTATAGTATGGGAAGCGCACAAATCTTTTATTAGAGGAGAACTAATAGCCCTAGGTTCTAGGGTTAAAAAACTTAGAGTAGCAAAAATGACCGATCTCCTTAACAAAATTGCTAAACTTGAAAATAAACGTAAGGCAAAAGCAGACGCGCAAGTCAAAGATGAACTCTTTAAAATGCGATTAGAACTTAAAGATTTACTAAATGTACAAGCGGCCAAAGCTCTCCAGAGGTGCAGATTTAAACATTATGCACATGGAGATAAAGGTTCGAAAATTATGTCTGCTCTGGTAAAACATAGAAAAGATAGATCCTATATACACAAAATAATAACTGATGGTGGGAACACTGTATTGGACACTCCCAACATTGCTAAAGCCTTCTGTAATTTTTATGAGAAATTATACAATATTCCGTCAGATCAGATGGCTTACCCAGACTACAAAAGAAATCTTTTAGATAAATTCCTAACCCAGGTTAAACTACCTTCACTTTCTGTAGAGGACAAAATATCACTATTAGCCCCTATTACCCCCCAGGAACTTTCTAAAGTACTGGCATCAATACCAGTGGGAAAAAGCCCAGGACCCGATGGCCTACCCATCATATACTACAAAAAATTTGCAGACATATTGACACCCCACTTCTCAACATTGTGCAATTGCTTACTCTCAGGTGACAAACTGCCAAGACAAATGCTTGAAGCATTTATAACGATTCTACCGAAAGAAGGCAAAGACCCAACCCAATGTGGGAGTTATAGGCCAATTTCACTATTGAATGCAGACCTAAAATGGTGGGCAAAACTCCTTGCATATAGAATAAAAAACCTATTACCCCTGTTAACCACGGAGGAACAAACAGGTTTTGTTGCGGGTAGGGAAGGAAAATTTAATACATCACGAGTGCTACACGCTATTCACTACGCTAAGAGAGCCAAAGTCCCACTAGTCCTTCTCGGCACGGATGCCGAGAAGGCCTTCGACAGAGTGGCCTGCGATTTTCTTATAGAATCTTTAAAAAGATTTGGGTTTCCTACTCAGTTTATCACAGCAATAATGTCCCTGTACTCTGAACCATACGCTAAGATTAGAGTGAATGGCACCCTGTCTGAGGCCTTTCAGATTCGGAACGGCACCAGACAGGGATGCCCATTATCACCTTCTCTTTTCATCCTAACGATGGAGATTCTTTTACAAAAAATTAAGCAAACCCCACAAATAAAGGGCCTTAACATTGGCTCGACCACCCACACCACGGCCGCATTCGCGGACGACTTATTAATATTTATCACCAACCCAAAACAAGCATTCCCAGTTTTATTAAATGTTTTCAGAGATTTTGGGAGACTCTCCAATTTTAAAATTAACTATAATAAATCAGAGGCCTTGAATGTTTCCTTACCAAACTCACAATTAAAAAACATCCAAAAATTAACACCATTTATGTGGCCCCCTAAATCAATCAAATACCTTGGTATCTCTGTCCCGGCTGATTTAAACTCCCTATACGACCTTAATTTCAAACCTCTTTTGTCTAAAGTCACCAAACAACTAGAAGATCTAACAATTCCCTATGTCTCCTGGTTAGGTAGAAAAAATATTATCAAAACATACATATTGCCACAAGCCCTCTATTTGCTTCAAACTATACCAATTAAGCTTCCTGCTACCTTCTTCTCAAAATGGAGAACTATCTGCTCTAGATTTATATGGAAGCATTCTAGGCCCAGAGTAGCACACTCTTACATGAAACAACACAAAAGCTTAGGCGGTTGTGGCCTTCCTGATCTGCAAATATACTATCGTGCAGTTCATTTATCCCGATGGTTATCTCTTGCTTCGACCAAAACCTCTCCATTATATATACAAACAGAAAAACATATACTAGGTAAAGAAAATTTCCTCTGTTTATGGACAAATTGTAAATACCCAAATAAATGGGTAGGACCGTTATTAAAAGGCACTTTAGATGTTCGGCAAAACAATTTTTACAAAACACTAGCGACAAAAGATCCCCCGCCACATATGCCAATTGGAATTATCCCTGCTTTCCTAAATAACACTACTACATCACCAGTAACACCTTGGGATAGTCTTCTTTATTTATCTTCCTACTCACAGATCAGATCTACTGCTCCCATCCCTAATCTAGAAACACTGTTGGGTAAAAAGTTGCCTGGAGGTTCTCACCAATTATATGATGATCTTTTTAAAAGAGAATGTCAAAGATTTCTGTCTACTTTTCCCAAATACAGAGAAGCCTCTTGGCTAGAATGTTACCTAAATATGGACCGTTTTCCCAAAGGCTTGATTTCTAAACTCTACAAAAGTCTATTAACCCATGAAACTACTGGCAAGCCTTCTTATATAATTGCCTGGGAAAAAGAATTAAACCTTTCTTTTTCCAAATCCACGATAATGCAGATATATAAAAATTCTCACGGCTTCTCTAGATGTGTGAAGGTGCAAGAAAACTCATTTAAACTGACCACTAGGTGGTATAGAACACCATACATTTTTTAAAAAATGAATGTAGTGGAGAATGACTTATGCTGGAGATGCAAAACCCATTTGGGGACATTATCTCATATATGGCTAGAGTGCCCCAATATAAAAAACTTCTGGTCCATGGTTCTCCAACACATACGCTACATATGCAATTGTGACATTCAACTAGACCCTACACTCATTCTCTTATGGGTTCCGACCACTACTTTTACACCTGCACGCAATCACCTCCCCACATTTCTACTAACAGCAGCTAAATTACTTATCCCTCTCCACTGGAGAGACGAATCCCCCCCTGGATAGATAAAACGCAACAAATATCACGATTAGAAGAACTGTGCAGTTGGGAAAACGGTAAATGATAAATACCTTAATATTTGGGCCCCTTGGTTTCACTTCTATAATGGTTTTCTGGCCTCCACCTCCTTTTCTATACCATACACCCGGCCATAACTCTGTAAACAATTTTATAGTGCGCTAACTTAGTGATGGGTCTTGAACCACCTAACACTAGGACGCACAAATTGCTTAACACTCAAAAGCGCTGGTCTACAATGTCTTATTTTAGTTCCTTTTTTATTTCTTATTTTTTCTTTCTTTTCCTTTCTCTATACACTACATTGTTGCTATTGTTGTTAAGTTCACGTTTAACAAGGTTTCTTTACCACCATTATGTGCATTAGTTCTTTCTGGCAATAATCTGCACAAAATTACAGTAAAAAATTTTATGTGTTCATAAAAGAGCTTCCTCTTTGCATATTTGTCATTACAAGGTCCTGCGTGACCTCCTTGTCTTGTTATGCTCTGTACTGTTTTATATATCCCTTCTGAATAAAAAATTTGATTGAAAAAAAAAAAAAAAAAAAAAATGTGAAGGGGACATACAAGTATGGACACCAACGTTTTTGACGTGTTCACACGTGGTTTCCACAGAATTTGTATCCTCCTCTAATGGTAATACATTTAAAATACATATCTACAATAATTGTAACACTAAATATGTAGTACATGAAACTGTGTGCACATCATGTAATGTACAATATGTGGGTTGCATGTCCACCAGCCCCAAAACTAGGATCAGAAAGCCCATATCTGATTGCAGGAATGAGGTGGTTAGTTAATGTGTCCTCTTTAACAAGACATTTCACAGAAGTTCATGGAGGGGACGTCCAGTCCTTAAAAATTATGGGTATAAAAAAGGTTTTTCCATCTGAAAGAGGAGGATCCCTCAGACACAAGCTCTTAAACAGAGAGTCTTTTTGCATATTTAGTTTAGTTGGGAACTAGAGCACCATAGGGATTAAACTCTAGTAATGATTTAATTTAAATGTACTAGTTCAAAAATAGTCAGCATTTTCCTTGTAATTTAATATAAGACATTTTTAATTTTTTTGATATTTTATTTTTGATATTCTATTTATATAATAAGATCAGGGTCTAACTATAACCTATGTAGACTATCTATTTCACTTGTGAATTATGAGGCTCCAAACTAAGGGATATATTCTTAAGTGAATATATTTGTTGTAGGTTTGTATAGAGTTTTGCGTTTTTTCTCTAACCCTGGGGACCAGTGAAGGAAAGAGAAGAGGAAAAAAGGATAAAAAAAATAAATAAAGAAAAATAAAAAAATAAAAATTAAATAACTAAGTAAATAAATTAAAATATGAACTCAAAAATTGCTTAAATACAGGATTTGCCACATTCTCTGGTGTTGTTTCGAGCCAGCTATACTACGTGAAAAATATATTTTTTCGTATCTATATATTTTATCAACCAGTTGTTCCCATTCCTGAATAGCGGGAGCATCTTCCTCAATCCAGTGTCTCATCAAGGTGATCCTTGCAATAAGCAGTAGTTTTGCTATAATATTCTGTTGTTCAGGAATATAAATAGTACAGCCCAGAATCAAAGTAAGGGGGTTATAGGGAACAGTCACCTTTATGCGATCTCGGATCTTATCCACTATCTTACTCCAATACTCCTGTATCACTCTACATTCCCATAACAAATGTACATCATTAGCCTCTAGTGCCCCACATCGTGAGCAAGCTGACAGAGGATTTACCCCCATCTTCCAAAGAGTATATGGAGAGTAATATATTCTTTTTAGAATTTTAAATTCTGCAAGTCGGTGATTCATATTTACAGTGATCTTTTTACTCATACTTGTAATATTAAGCCATTCATCCTCAGAAATTGTGCCAATAACCCATTCCCATTTATATTTACTCTCCTTTTGTATCTTTTCTGTGTAAGTGTTAAGAATTGACTTATATAAATTCCCCAATTCCCCTCTTCTATTCCCCCTAGGACGGGATAAATTAGTGATAATTTCATGTGAATGTACAGTAAATACTTCCTTTTCTTTCGTGCTTCTCACTGCGTGACGAAGCTGCAAATAATAAAACAAGTGCTGTGTTTCTAATGAAAATTTTCCCCGCAAAGATTCAAAACCCAACAAGGATCCATCTTCAAATATCTGTGCTACCTCCATGATACCCTTCTTAATCCAAAATTCTTTTGTATCCATCTTTGCTAATTCGGCTAAGTGCGGATTATCCCATAGTGGGGTGAATATAGTGCTCCCCTTAATTGAACATATCTTTTTAACATTATTCCATGTTTTATTCCATAGTCTCCTATATGTCATCTCTATTTCCTCATTCTTACCTGTATCTAGTGCGCTCATGAGATTTCTATAAGCAATTCTTTTCGGGCCCATAACACAAGACCCTATTACTGAGAAATTGTTTCTTAAAATATTCTGCAGTTGAATTGCCAGAAAATAAATTTTAAAATCTGGCAGAGATAACCCCCCATCCTCTCTAGGACTGTGAGTTGTTCTGGTTTTTAATTAACTAATTGTGAAAACGTGATAAAGAGCACCACCTTATAAAAGTATTTAATGCTGCGTTTACACGGAACGATTATTCATCCAATCCTACGATTAACGATTTCGAGGTAACGATTTTTTTTATAACTATCAGCGTTTAGACTGAACGATATATCTTACAGAAAAATCGTTTTGCGATCTCTTAAGCCTATCTCGCACATAAGTAAAATCTGTGAACGACTGTTTACACGGAACGATCTGCAAATTTTTTACGAACGACGATTTAAGAACATGTTCAAAGATCAAAATGAACGATTTCTCGCTCGTCGTTTGATCGTTCGCTGCGCTTACACGTACGATTATTGTTTGAATTCGATCGTTATCATGCAGATTCGCACGATAATCGTTCTGTGTAAACGCAGCACTAATAAAATGCATATCACTGTATTCAGACTGACCTATAGAATAAAGATAAAATGTCAGTTTTACTGTAAAGTGCATCACGTAAACAGGGACCCCCCCCCCACACACGCACACACAATTTGCAGAATTGTATTTTTTCACAATTTTACCCCATAAATGATATTTTGGGGGTTCCATCATACTTGGTATAGTAGATCAAAAGGCGCCTTAACAAAGTACACCTGTTCCTGAAAAAAACAAGCCCTTTCATGGCCCAATATCTGGAAAAATAAGAGTTAATAGCTCTTTTAAGATGAGGAGGAAAAAACGAAAACGCTAAATTGAAAATTGTCCTGGTCCTTAAAGGCAACCAATCAGCCCAATTGGGCTGATGTGGTTCCCTGGAGAAATGTATAAAGCTCCTGCAGCAGCTGTGGCTGCAGCAGGAGCTTTATACTGGGGAAAAATGACTTATTTGGAGGGTTGTCAGAAAAGGGGTAACTACGTAACCATCAGAGTTACAGTGCTGGTCCTATTTTAAAGTCAATGTTTATGCCTTTTGGGGTGAGGGTCTGTAGTTTATGAATCCATTCCAGCTCACATCTCTTAAGCTTAGCTAGTCTTTTACCACCTTTCCTATGTTTTGGGACATGGTCAACTATAGCAAAACGTATCTCATTCACAGAATGATTATGCTCTGCGAAATGTTTGGGGACTGGTAATTCACATTTGTTGTCTACACTGTCTACACTGTCCTGTCGTCTCTCCTACATAAAGCATATTGCAGCGGCAGATAAGAATGTAGACAACAAAGTCAGATCTACTAGTCAAAAATTGTTTAATACTATACCTTTGTCCTGTACCAGGGTGTATAAAATTCTCACCTTTTATCATTAGGTTGCAATTGCCACAACTGAGGCAAGGATAACAGCCTGTGCGTGGTTTGCCCAGAAACCTCTGGCCAGAATGTGTCAAAGGGCCAAAATCTTCCCTGACCATCCTGTCCCTGAGGCTTCTGGGACGTCGATATGCCATGATCGGTGGTGATGCGAACTCCTGTATTTCTGGGAATGAACGAGTTAGTAGCCCCCACTCTTTACGAATAATTTTGGCAATGCATTTACTGTAAGTGCTAAAGGTTGTTACAAAGGCCATACAGGGATTTTTGGAGGGACGTCCCTAGGTGAAAGCAAATCCTCTCTATTTTTCAGGGATTATTTATGCCTCAATAATCTGCTTGAAAAAGGCTACAATCAACCCGAAACGTCGCGTACTGGTGTGCATTAAACCCACGTTCTTTTTGAAGTGCGTTTTCTATTAGGCAAATATGCCATTATCTGCATTTAAAAAGCCTTTTCCCAGGTCCCTTCTCCTCTCCTTTCTGTCATCCACTGCTCAGAATCAGGAAATCTTAATCAGACGTATCCTGTCTGAGCTATGGAGAGGGGAGGGGGGAAAAGATGGAGGAGAAATGTGGCAACAAAGAGCAAATGATTGCTCAGCAGGGAGCTATTCAGAGTGCTATTCAGAGGTCAGATAGGTCAGTGATCATATCAGAGGAGACAGCCTGGTAATGGTGCTTTTAATGAACTCTTTGTTGGCCTGTTTTGGTGCCTTATTTCCCACCTCTCCATAGGAGAAAATGAATACAAGGGGAGAGCTTCAAACTGCTTTTTCATGATAAAAAAAAAAATATTCGGCTAATAAACCCAATTACAAAGTTTCTTAAAATAGCCTGGACTATTGATTTCTGGAAAAAAAATCACGATCTTTAACATATTTTTGTAAGACATATTGCTCCGTTAGAGATTTACTACGATATTAACAACTGTAGAAATATTGTTTGTTGGGGCGTAGCTTGGCACTGAGAGGAAATGGCTGCCTTACCCTAGAATTCCTGCATAGCGGCAAGTAAACGCTCAGCACAGAGAAATAGAGAGGATATTGAATCTTCTCCATCCTCTCCCTCTGGTAGCAGCTCTGCTAAACAAAGGCTAAAATTACAAGCTGAATCAAAGTAATTAGAGGAGGAATTGGACTCAGAGACTGAGGAGGAGGCAGATGTTTTAGTGTCTGAGTTGGACTCCATGAAAACAACAAATGCTTCACTCTCAGAAAATAAAATGAAGCATATGCTTTTTGCTTTTAAAAAGTCGCTCCGTGCTAAACCTTAAGGTGCGTTTACACGTAACGATTATCGTGCGAATTTGCGCGATAACAATCGAATACGAACGATAGTTGTACGTGTAAACGTAGCGAATGGTCAAACGACAAACGAGAAATCGTTCATTTTGATCATTCAACATGTTATCAAATCGTCGTTCGTCAAAAATTTGCTGATTGTTCCGTGTAAACAGTCGTCGCGCGAAAGTCTGGCCGCCCGCAGCCCCGCCCGCCGCCCGGCCCCCCGCTCATCCGCACCCCCCTGCGCCGGCTCGATCGCCACCCCCGCCGCCGCTCTGATCGCCACCCCCGCCACCGCTCTGATCACCGCCGCCGCTCCGATCACCCCCCGCCGCCCCGGCCGCGAGCATACGTTACCTGCTCCGCGTAGCAGGTCTTCGAAATTTCAAACGGCTCCTCTTCAGCCAATCAGTGCTCCTCTTCACCACTGATTGGCTGAAGAGGAGCCGTTTGAAATTCCCGGCTCCCCTCTTCAGCCAATCAATGCACGGCAGCACTGATTGGCTGAAGAGGAGCCGTTTGAAATTCCCGACTCCCCTGTTCAGCCAATCAGTGCTGCCTTGCATTGATTGGCTGAAGAGGGGAGTCGAGAATTTCAAACGGCTCCTCTTCAGCCAATCAGTGCTGTCTTGGATTGATTGGCTGAAGATGGGAGCCGGGAATTTCAAACAGCTCCTCTTCAGCCAATCAGTGCAGAAGAGGAGCACTGATTGGCTGAAGAGGAGCCGTTTGAAATTCCCGGCTCACCTCTTCAGCCAATCAATGCACTGAAGAGGGGAGTCGGGGATTTCGAAGAACTGCTACACGGAGCAGGTAACGTATGCTCGTGGTGGGGGCAATCAGAGTGGCGGGGGTGGCGATCAGAGCGGCGGCGGGGGTGGCGATCGGGGCGGGCGATCGCAAAACGATCGCAAAATGATTTTTCCGTACGATACATCGTACTGTCCAAACGCTGATCATTATGAAAAAAAAAAACGTTACTCCGACATCGTTAATCGTACGATCGGCCCAATTATCGTTTCGTGTAAACGCACCATTACTGAAACCTGTTAAAAGGAAGTTGCAGAAGCTGAAAGCAGAATCACACATGCAGAAACTAAGATATCCAATTTGACAGTTTCTCATAATGAATTAATAGATGCACACAACGACCTAGATACTGAGATGAAAATGAAAATGCAGATATGGAATATAGAACCAGACCAAACAATATAAAGTTTAGAGGAATCCCTGAAACAATACCGAACACGGAATTAATTAACTACATACAGGAATATGTGATGCTTGTGTTACCTGACTGCTCTACCAATGATATGCTAATTGACAGAACACATCGCGTTCCAAAACCAAGACATTTATCAGACGATATAGCTAGGGATGTCTTAGGGTCCTATTACACGGAGCAATTTTTAACGATTAACGACTAACGATAAACGATCGCAAACGAGAGTGTTTATCGTTAACCTGAAATCGTTCACCATATTACACAGAATGATGGTCGTTAGATACGATCGTTTATTGCTTCTAATCTCAGGAAAACAATGGGCATTGTGCTATTACACTGAACGATTAGTGAAAAAATGCGGAATTTGAGCGAACGTGGAATTACAGCGAACAATTAACGATAATTTAAGGTTCAGATCGAAATCAACAATTAACGACATACAAATGATTTTTCGATCGTTGCCTGCAATTACAGAGAATGATTATTGTTTAAATCCAAACGATATACCGATTTTTCGCACGATAATTGTCCCGTGTAATAGGACCCTTAGCCAGATTCAACTTTTTCAATATAAAAGAGAAATTAATGTCTGCCTCCGGGAAGGAGATAGATCTTCCAGATAGATTTAAAAAGCTGCAACTCTATACTGATCTGTCTGCTGCCACATTACAACAAAGGAGAAATTTGATCCCTATAACAACAGCTCTCAGAGATAATAGGATCCTGTACAGATGGGGATTCCCCGTGAAGCTATTGATTTCAAAAGACGGAAATATGCATGCTGTCAGGAATCTGGAAGAAGGCACAAACTTACTTTGCAAATGGAACATCTCGTTTAGGGATCCCAATCAACATCCAAATCCTTCATATGTTTCTACAGGTTGGAGAACGGTTATTCGTCAAAGACAAGAAAAATAGATGCAGGACACTCTATGTTTGTCCTCTGGAGTTTTTATTCAAGTGAGATAAGTTCATAATGCCATCCTCTCACTTCGAGTGGACTTAACACCCCCCCCCACACACACACACAAAGGACTGTTCATCTGCTTTGTTTAAAGGATTTTTATGTTGTTTGTTGTGTTGTCTTTGATGGTGCGTTGTTACCTTGGTTCTTAAGCAGGTATGTTTGGATCACTAGAAAAATGAATAGATCTTACTTTTTAAGGAAAGGATGTTTTTTATGCATAATATTGTATTACAGTCATGGTGATTAAGTTTGCTTCTATAAATGTCAACGGGTTAAAGGTATAGTGCGGCGCTAAACAATTATTCACAAATTACACACATTCCAAAGTTATACAACTTTGTAATGTATGTTATGTATGTGAATTTCCCCCTTCCCCGTGTTTCCCCCCACCCAAGCTAGACCCGGAAGTGTGGTGCATTATACTCACCGCATCTCGTGTCGACCCCCATCCACCATCTTGGGACAATGCCGTAGTCTTCAGTAGGCTGGCCGAACCGCTCAATCTGTCCCTCATGCCGGTCTCCCTCTGCCGCGTCATCAGCAGCTCAGCCGCGATTGGCTGAGCATAACTGTGCCCAGCCAATCGCGGCTGAGCACCGTTATGACGTTATGCACACTCGGTCACGCTAGAACCTTCTGGGAGGTAATGATCGGATAGGATCAATAATCTAGCAAGCTAGGAAATACCTGGTTCCCTGTGTTTAAAACGTAACTTTTGTTATTAACAATATTTAAAAGTCTTTGATATCACCCAGTGTAGTTGTGCAGTTTAAAACACTTGTGCAGTACAGCACAGACAGTCTCGGTGTGTTCAGATCTGGGAGTCCCGTCTCCACCCAGTGGCAGTGATATAACACTTGCCTAGTGTATGGTGGAGTCTGTCGTTAATGCGAAGGAATTTGTCATAACCATGTAAGGAGCCCGGTCTGAACCAATTCCTCTTTAGCCTCCAGGGGGCGCGTAGCGTGTGCGATCCGTGGGTGGGTATGGTAGAGGCAAGACATCTATAGAACCCGGAGTCCAGGGCTGTGGCTGTAGGCAAGACTCCGAAAACACTCGTATCTAGGGCAAGACACAGGTCTATCTGGTGGGGTAGCAGTAGTAGGGCTTGCTATGTTAAAGCTGTATAGCCCGCGAACGATTTTGTATACGCTCCGATATGCTCCCCAGATAGATATCTGCTCTAGTAATCACAAGTGATCTAAAAATCCCATAAATCCCATGCTATCTCTGACATGTTTCGTCAGCTAGCGCTGACTTTTTCAAAGTGATAGGGCGTGAGTATAATGCACCACACTTCCGGGTCTAGCGTGGGTGGGGGGGAAACACAGGGAAGGGGGCCATTCACATACATAACATACATTACAAAGTTGTATAACTTTGTAATGTGTGTTATTTTGTGAATAATTGTTTAGCGCCGCACTACACCATTAATATACTTAAAGGTAAATTTCACTTAAAAATTTTATAGAGAACCATGATTTTGAACCACCCTTCTATTTCCCTTAATTTAGTAGATCATGGATCAGATTCTCTAAAAAAAAAAGTGACGTCACAAACCGGGGGTGTAATTAAAATGGAGTGTCCAGCAGGGGGTGCACGATATATAGAAGTCAATGAGTACCATTGACTTCTATATATAGTGCGCCCCTGCTGGACACTCCATTGGAATTACAATGGATGTGTATGTAAATGTAATAGACAGTATGTTTTTGATGGAATACATTTATGGAATACTTAATCCATAAATGTATTTAACCAGTACGTTTGGAGGGCACTGAGCAGGGAGGGAGAGAAGTGCATCTACCTCCCCCCTCCCTCCCTGCTCGGTGCTGCTGCTGCCACATATACACAGTACTACTCCCCCATTATCTGCTCATATTATGAGCAGATAATGGGGGAGTAGTACCTCTGGTATCCCCATAGCGAACACCGCCGCTGCACAGCTGCTTCTCCCAAGAGCTTCAGGAGGCCCCCTCCGCCACTCCCCCTTCTCCTCCCAGCTAACAAGTTCTTACTATTGCGCCGATCATCGCCGCAGCTTACCGCCTCTCTCCGCCGCTGCTCTCTGCGCCCACATACCGCTTCCCGGTCCGCACTGCACGCCTGCGGGGTGGGGGTGCTTCCTGTCCCCAGCCGGCATGCAGTGCGGACCGGGAAGCGGAATGTGGGCCCAGAGAGCATCGGCTGAAAGAGGCGGTAAGCGGCGGCGATGATCGGCGCGATAGTAAGAACTTGTTAGCTGGGAGGAGGAGAGGGAGTGGCGGAGGGGGCATTCTGAAGCTCTTGGGACAAGCAGCTGTGCGGCGGCGTTCGCTATGGGGATAGCACAGGTACTACTCCCTCATTATCTGCTCATGGGAGTAGTACTGTGTTTATGTGGCAGCAGCAGCACCGAGCAGGGAGGGAGGGGGGAGGTAGATGCACTTCTTTCCCTCCCTGCTCGGTGCCCTCCAAACGTACTGGTTAAATACATTTATGGATTACTTTGGGGAGCAAGGACACTTGCTCCCCAAAGTATTCCATAAATGTATTCTATCAAAAACAATACTGTCTATTACATTTACATACACATCCATTGTAATTCCAATGGAGTGTCCAGCAGGGGCACACTATATATAGAAGTTAATGGTACTCATTGAGTTCTATATATAGTGCGCCCCCTGCTGGCCACTCCATTGTAATTACACCCCTGATTCGTGATGTCACGTTTTTTTAGAGAATCTGAAGTCTCCATGATCTTCTAAATTAAGGGAAATAGTCCTATATGTGCATTTCCCATAATTAATGTACATTAGAAATTTGTCTAACTTTCCATAAGTAATAACATATTAAAAAAAATAGTTTTGGCCGGACTTCTCCTTTAAATGCTCTATAACCGCACAACAATGGAAAAATGCTATATCTTTTTCGTTGAAATGTTTAAAAGCAATACACATGTAGAGACTATAACAAAAACATGGCTTTACTCGTATTACACCCCAGTTAAAATTCCAAAAATCAAGCTCAAATTTATGCTGGAGAGAATGTAAAGGCATCAGTGACCTATCACATATTTTATGGTTCTGTCCTATAATTAACAAGTTTTGGAAAGATGTTTTTAATTCATTATCAGAAATTGTACGCTGAACTGTATCTAACGATCCTACATTGGTCTTATTAATAATAGATATTTTATCTGTACAAATAGAACAGAGATTTATAACATGTAAGTTACTAGTGATTGCAAAACTGGTACCTTCAAGATACTGGAGATCTACTACCTGTCCAAACATTAACCCCTTCAAGACAGAGCCCTTTGATGCACAAAAGTCCGGGTCAAATTAATGGGATGTTCCTCCCCGCATTCTAAGAGCCATAGCGTTTTTATTTTTCTACCTACAGGACTGGTTGTGGTGTAATTTTTTGCGCCATGATCTCTAGTTTTTATTAATATCATATTGGAGTAGCAGAAAAATATTGATTGCTTTTTATTAATTTTTTTGTGATTTTATATTTTAATAAAATCAGCAATCCTGGCGCTTTTTTTTTTTTTTTTTTTTGTTTACCCCGTTCACCGTGCGGGAACAATAATGTTATATTTTAATAGATACGATATGTAATATGTTTATTTTTATATGTATTTTTATAATAGGCAAGGGGGTCTTTTAAACTTTTATTGGGAGGGGGTTTATAAGGGGTTTTTTAATACTTTAAAAAACTTTTTTATTACACTTTTTTTCCCCCAACACTTTGAACACAGTAAAACAAGCAATCATTAGATTGCATATTACTGATCTATGTCATGCCATAGCATAGCATAGATCAGTGTTATGGGCGATCTATGTTTAGAGCCTGCCTGAGAGCAGGCTCTACACATAGATCGCCGATCTGAAAGGACTGAGGTAAGGAGCATACCCCCGCCTGTCAGCACATGCGGGGGTCCCGATCACTCAGTGAAAGATGCTTGATCTGTCACTGAGCACCTTAAACGCTGCAATCACTGTAGATCATGGTGTTTAAGGGGTTAATGAGAGTTGGCTGCGGGATCGCAGCTGTTTCTCATTACTTTCAGGCCCCGGAGAGCGACATCGCTTTCTCTGCAGCGCTCCTGCTCTCATCAATAACCCTGTCAGTGTCAGGAACGTATATATACATTCCTACGGCACGGGGTATGTGCAGTAGGAACGTATATATACAAGTTACTGATGCGAAGGGGTTAATAAAGTAATTAATGTTTTTAAACAATGTTACATTTACGAAGAGTATATAGCTATTGGTTCTAACGCTATTCACAAATTTTATGGAAAAAATATTACGAAAAGAAATTTAATACCCAACTATTGCCACCTTGGAATATCACTACTTAACCCTTGACTGTTAGCTTAACCCCTTCGTGCTGCAGCTAGTTTGGGGCTTAATGACCAGGCTAATTTTTCAAAATCTGACCTGTCTCACTTTATGTGCTTATAGCTTAGTGATGCTTTAACGTATGCTAGCGATTCTGAGATTTGAAATTCTCTGCTTCTAAAAAAAGAAAGTCGTAGCACATAAATTAGTTACTAATTCACATTACCAATATGTCTTCTTAAAGAGGACCAATCACCTAAATTTAACTGTCCCTGTTGTAAAAGTTCCTCTCTCCCTAAGTCTATCTCTGAACATACAGACTGTCTTTGCAGTCTGTATCTTTCTAATTTACCTAATCCATCCTAGCGGCGCAGTAAGGCCGGGCGCGGCCATCTTGATTATGTCCCTTGCGTTCCAATGGTGCGTTCCACCATCGGGCCGCAAGTGACGTCATCAAGATGGCGCCCGGCTTTACTGCACCGCTACAGAGGACTGGGTAAAGTATAAGATACAGACTGCAAAAGCAGTCTGTATCTTCAGTAATAGACTTTGTGAATATACAGACTGCCTTTGCAGTCTGTATCTTATACTTTACCCAGAGGACTGGATAAAGTATAAGATACAGACTGCAAAGGCAGTCTGTATCTTCACAAAGTCTATTACTGAAGATACAGACTGCTTTTGCAGTCTGTATCTTATACTTTACCCAGTCCTCTGTAGCGGTGCAGTAAAGCCGGGCGGCATCTTGATGACGTCACTTGCGGCCCGATGGTGGAACGCACCATTGGAACGCAAGGGACATAACCAAGATGGCCGCGCCCGGCCTTACTGCGCCGCTAGGATGGATTAGGTAAAATATAAGATACAGACTGCAAGGGCAGTCTGTATCTTCAGAGATAAACTAAACTGTCAGTTAGGACATTTATACACAGCGATCTCGCACTGTATAGCGCGGGATCACTGTGTATTTACAGAGCGGCGGGCAAAGGCTCATGGGAGCCCTTCCCGCTGCTCGGCATGCCGGGAGATTCCTGTCGCGCGCCAGCTCTTTTGAAAAGAGCCGGCGCGCGACAGTGAAGGGAAATGCAAATATATTAAAAACCCGGCCAAAAAATTGATTCATTATATTTACAAAAATTGATTAAAAATGAAACCTTATGAAATGGAGCAATAAAAAAAATAACATTTGGCCTTGATTGGTTCTCTTTAATTCTGGCATAATTTGGTAAACATATTTAACTTTTTTAGGCTGGGTTCACACTATGTAAGTTTCCGGCCGTAGCGCGTTCCGTGAATAAGCGGCCAGAAACTTACGTAGTTTGCGTACAATGTAAAGTATACGATCTACGGCCGCACAGTTCACACTACGTACGAACTTACGCCCGGATCGTATGCGGCGCCGTAAAAAATGAACCAGACCATTATTTCGGGACGGAAATGCCGTAACTTACGCCCGTAGCGTAACATGCGGTCCCGTACGTAGTGGTGATTTCTTCATTTTTCAAGCTTTTTGTGCCGATCCAAAAGGTTCTGTGGGGTGTCCGGGGCTAGGCGAAGATTTCCAAGTAAAACACCGCTGTCAGATCGCTACGAAGAGCGCTCAGGAAGCGTAAGTACACTACGGGCGTAAGTTTGCGTTCCGTACGTATCTGGCCGCAACTTGCGTAAAGTCCCGGCCGGAGTTTCATACGTATATGTCCGGCCGCGGAAAATATGCGGCCGGACATATACGTAGTGTGAACATAGCCTTAGGGTGTTATGGGGCTTAAAAATTTATCAGCAAATTATCACATTTTCGTGAAAGTTTCCAAAACTGATTTTTTTTAGGGACCAGTTCTTTTTTTAAATGGATATAGAAGTCTGGTATCCTGAAAAACCCCATAAGTGACCCCATTTTGGAAACTACACACCTTAAAGAATTAATCTAGGGGTATAATGAGCATTTTGACCCTACTGGGGCTGGAGGAAAGTATTCACAATTAGGCCGTAGAAAAATGGAAAATTTTAATTTTCCAATAATATATAGGTTTAGATTAAAGTTTCTCATTTTCAAAAGGAACATGAGTGAAAAAGCATCCCAAAATTTATAATGCAGGTTCTATTGAGTACAACGGTACCCCATATGTGGGCGTAAACCACTATATGGGCACACAGCGGGGCACAGAAGGGACGGAGCGCCAATTAGCTTTTCCAATGCAGATTTTGCTGAAGAAGTTTCTGAGCGCCAGGTGCGTTTGCAGTGCCCCTGTAGTGTCAGCAGAGAGAAAAAAAAAACATAAGTCACCCCATTTAAGAAAAGTACACCCCTCAAAGAATTAATCTTGGTGTGTGGTGACCATTTTGACCCCACAGGTATTACAGGAAAGTATTCAAAATTAGACAGTAAAAATGAAAAACTCGAATTTTTCCAATAATATGTTGGTTTAGTTTGAAATTTCTCAATTTTACGAGGAACAAGAGAAAAAAGTACCCCAAAAAAAGGTACCTCATATGTCGGTATAAATCACTGTATTGGCACACAGGGGGGCTCAGAAGGAAAAAAGCGCCAATTAGCTTTTTCAATGCAGATTTTGCTGAAGAAGTTTCCGAGCGCCAGGTGCGTTTGCAGTGCCCCTGTAGTGCCAGCGGAGTAAAATCTCCCAATAAGTCACCCCATTTTGAAGAGTACACCCCTCAGAGAATTCATTTTGGGGTGTGGTGAGCATTTTGAGCCCACAGATATTAGAGGAAAGAATTCAAAAGTAAACAGTAAAAATGAAAAACTCGAATTTTTCCAATATGTTCTTTAAGTTTGAAATTCCTCAATTTCACGAGGAAGAGGAGAGAAAATTCACCCCAAAATCTGTAACGCAGGTTCTCCTGAGTAGAACGGTACCCCATATGTGGGCATAAAACACTGTATGGGCACACAGCCGGGCTCAGGAGGAAGGGAGCGCCAATTAGCATTTTCAGTGCATGATTTTGCTGAAGAGGTTTCTGAGCGCCAGGTGCGTTTGCAGTGCCCCTGTGGTGCCAGCGGAGTGAAATGCCCCCATGAGTCACCCCATTTTAGAAAGTACACTCAGAGAATTCATCTTGGTGTGCGGTGAGCATTTTGACCCCACAGTTATTAGAGGAAAGTATTCAAAATTGGCCAGTAAAAATTAAAAACTCGAATATTTCCAATAATATGTCGGTTTAATTTGAAATTTCTCAATTTCACAAGGAACAGGAGAGAAAACGTACACCAAAATCTGTAACGCAGGTTCTCCTGAGTAAAACGGTATCCCATATGTGGGCATAAACCACTGTATGGGCACACAGCAGGGCTCAGAAGGGAAGGAGTGCCAATTTACTGGAGCAAAACCGCAGCTAGTAATAGTTATTAGACTAGCGCAGTTACTAAAATAAAATAAAACAAATTAGATTACAGGTAATCTGGAGGTGGATATAGGCAACCTGGGGTCGTTACAGGTAATCTGGAGGTGGATACGGGCAAACTGGGGTGGTTACTGGCAACCTGCTGTGGTTACAGGTAATCTGGGGTGAATTCGGATAACATGGGGTGGTCACGGGCAACCTGCTGTGGTTACGGCAACCTGGGGTGGTTACGGATAAACTGAAGTGCTTATAGGTAATCTGGGGTGGGTACATGTAATCTGGCGTGGTTACCGCAATCTGGAGGGGGTCATTGGCAATTTGGGGTGGTCAGAGGCAACGTGGGGTGGTTAGAGGCAATGTTCGGTGGTTACGGGCAACGTGCAGTGATTACGGGTAATTTGGGAGTAAACTGCAATTATTACTATAATAAAAAGAGTGTTTTATTTTTTTGTATGTTTTTTACTTTTTGTGCTTTTACACATTCATTTTCACTATATTACTATATTACTATGATTGGTCTCTGTCACTTTAAATTGTCAGAGTTGGCTGGTTCTGGAGCGCATGCGCCTGGGCACAGAGGAGGAAGGACCTCCCTGGATCAGGTGAGTATAAGGGGTAGGGGGGGTGACTGGGGGACGGGGGTGGGGTGGGGTGGGGGCGACTGACACATCACTTTTTATCCCCTGTCACCAATCATGGTATATAGTATATACCGCTGATCGCTTGTACCGGGACCCCCAGGGGGTCCTCGATCACTGCCCCATGCTTTCCGCTACCTCCAGTGTCGGAGAGCATGGGGCTTTCATTCATTTTCACTTTTCCATCGCCGTGAACAGACATAAGTCTGTTCACGGCAATGGCGGCGGCCATCTTGGATCTGATGGCCGCCGGGGGAGGGGGGTTAGTTACCGGGGCACTAGGGGGGGCTGATCTGAGGTCTGGGGGACAGACACTTATTTCATCTGAAAGGAGATGAAAGGCGGCAGCGGCAATGCCCGTTACCGGCGGCCGCCGCTATAACGTTAATAGCGGCGATCGCCGGTATGGGGGGCAGCCGGGACGGACCCTACGCACTGCCCCAACCCCTCAGCTACCTCCGGTAGCTGGGGGGATGGGGGGGCCTTCCCGGCCCGGAATCTTATTCTCTGCCATCGCCGTAAAAAGCTGATGGCAGCAGAATAAGGCCCCTTAATGACCGCCGTAAAAAACCATATCGGCGGTCACTAAGGGGTTAAAGGAGAAGTCCGGCCAAATGTATTTTTTAATGTTATTACGTGAGAAAAGTTAGACAAATTCCTAATATACACTATTTATGGGAAATGCACATTAAAGGGGTATTCCCCCCAAAATCTTTTTTGCATTAATAAATAGCCCACCCATAGCTTTCTATGTTTGTAAAATCAACTTATTATGGCTTTTGGACCGTTTTGCTGCTATTAAGGTGCTTTCATTCCCTTTGGACACATAAAATCATCTAAGCTCAGTCCTGTCCGACACTGCTCTCTGCTTCTGGCCCGACGGAATCACGTGCGCTCCTTCTCTTCAATGGGCCGGGTTATAGCTCTTCTAACCCTGCCCACTGAAGAGAGGGAGAACATGTGAACCAATGAGAGCACTTTCCTTCCTCCAGTATGTGAAGTGTCACTGTGCTGTGCACCTAGCTTCCCTGCCCTGTGAACCCTGTGTCGCCGCCACTGCTGCTAATGTCTCACCCGGTGCTGCCTCCGCCGCTGCTGCTGATGTCCTGGGACCTGGGGAGCCGCTATGAGAGACCTGGAAGGGATGCTGCTGCAGATGCCTCCTTCTCCCTCGCGGTGTGTCCCGTGTCGCCCGGTGCCGCCGCCGCCTCTGATATCCTGGAGAGCCACTGCTGCAGATGCCTCCTTATCCCTCAGTGTGTGTCCCGTGTCGTCCGGGGCTGCGGCTGCTGCTGATGTCTCCTCCTCCCCTCACTGTGTCCCCTGCTGCTGCCGCTGCTGGTGTTTCCTTCTCCCTTACTGTGTCCCGTGTCGCCCGTTGCCGCCGCCGCCTCCTCTGATATCCTGGAGAGCCGCTGCTGCAGATGCCTCCTTATCCCTCAGTGTGTGTCCCGTGTCACCCGGGGCCGTGGCTGCAGCTGATGTCTCCTCCTCCCTCACTGTGTCCCGTGTCGCCTGCTGCCGCCGCCAGTGTCGTCTTCTCCATTACTGTGTGTCGTGCGGAGGCCGCATCGGGCGACACATGACACACAGTAAAAGAGCAGGAAAAACCAGCAGCGGCGGCAGCAGGCTGTGACACGGGACACAGTGAGGGGAGGAGGAGACATCAGCTGCAGCCGCGGCCCCGGGCACCACGGGACACACAGTGAGGGATAAGGAGGCATCTGCAGCAGCGGCTCTCCAGGACATCAAAGGCGGCGGCGGCGGCACCAGGCGACACGGGACACAGTAAGGGAGAAGGAAACGCCAGCAGCGGCGGCAGCAGGGGACACGGGACACACAGTGAGGGGAGGAGGAGACATCAGCAGCAGGCTCCTCTGGTATGACAGCATCCCCCCAGGTCTCTTATACAGTAGCGAGCACCCCCAGGTGTCTCTCATAGCGCCCCCCCCCCCATGTGCCTCATAGCGCCCCCTCCCCCCAGGTGTCTCTCATAGCACGCCCCCCCCCCCAGGTCTCTCATAGCAGCCCCCCAGTCTCTGCTGCAGGTTAGTCTCTGCTCTGTGCTGAGAGCAACCCCCACCCCCTCTCTCTGGCAGCACCCCTCTGTCTCCCAAACTGTGATGATTGATCACTGTGTGGGCCCCCCTTGATCACTGTGCTTCCTGGGCAATGTAGTGATGACCAGTGATGAAAGCTAAGGGGGCGGGTACAAACAATCCAATCAGGGAGAAGCAATGCATGATGGGAAGTGTAGTTTCCTGGCTGGCGCCATCTTGGATATGGAGAGAACTTCTGAAAAACTTTTTACCCAGGAACGACAGCATCTATAAAGACGGGAGATGGCTCAAAATACTCAGGGGGGCTTTGTGAGTAAGACTAACTAGGTTTGGGAGTATTTCATTTTTTAGCTCTTGGGGGGAATACCCCTTTAAGTGCTATTTTCCTCAATTTAGTAGATCCACAGAGTTCAATTTCTCTACACAGACCCTGACTTCACGACCAAAGGTCTAATTCCTATGCAGTGTAACCTATGTATGTAGCTGAGCTTGCACAATAGGGAGGGGTGTGTAAGATGTCCACGGGCTCCCACAGATCTCTAGGAAATGCAGCTCTCCCACTCTGGTACTACAACCCTCAGCAGGCTCCTATGTCCTGGCTGCTGCTCAACCCGTACGGCAATGGGCAGCAGGGGAGAAAGATGCATCTACCTTCCCCCCTCCCTCCCCTGCTGCCCTGTGCAGGCTGAGCAGCAGCCAGGAGTGTCTGCTGGGAGTTGTTGTTGTACAAGAGTGGGAGAGTGGCATCAGATGCCCCCACACAGACCCCACATAAAGGATGCCTACCCCCTACATACCCAAGATGCCGTAGGGGCCGAGCGACAATCTCCCCAATCTGACCCCAGATGTAGGATACCCCCCTCCTACCCCAGATCCTGTATGGGCTGGAGAGAATGATGAGCGTTCCCTCCTCCCTCCAGGAAGCTGCTGCTGTACGGGGAAGATCAGCAGTGAGAAGAGCATGCTGACAGTTTCCTCCTCCCTCCGGGGAGGGGAGGAATGAACGCTCATCATCCTCTCCAGCCTGTACATTAGCTGCGTCCTGGAGCTGGAGGGGATGGGAGAACGCTCATCATTCTCTCCAGTGTACAGCAGCAGCGTCCTGGAGGGAGGGGGAGGAGAGAACTCTCATCATGCTCCCCAGCCCGTACAGGATCTGAGGTAGGAGAAGGGCAGCCTATGTCTGGGGTCTGAATGGGACAGAATGGGAAGATTGCCGCTCAGCCCCTATGGCATCTTGGGTATGTGGGGGATGCCACTCTCCCACTCTTGTACAACTACAACTCCCAGCAGACACTCCTGGCTGCTGCTCAGCCTGCACAGGGCAGCAGGGGAGGGAGGGGGGCCATGCGGACTGAGCAGCAGCCAGGACATAGGAGCCTGCTGAGGGTTGTAGTACAAGAATGGGAAAGCTGCATTTCCTAGAGATCTGTGGGAGCCCGTGGACATCTTACACACCTCTCCCTATTGTTTAGGCTCAGCTACATACATAGGTTACACTACATAGACACTACATTACACATTGACTTCTACATATACTGTGCCCCCTGCTGGACACTCCATAGGAATTACACCCTATAAACATTTAAGTTATTTAGATATATGAACATACCTGCCTATAGTTAGACCCTTTTGGTCATGTATTTGTGGTTTTCTTTTCTTTCTTTTGTTTGTTGTGTGATGTATTTTATACATATAGAGAGACCTTTCTATGTACCCCCATATGTCGTTTGCATACAGATTGTTGTAAAACTTAATATATTACGAAGATATTTTATTATGTCTGTTGTTAAAAAACTGTATTAATAACAATAAAAACATTGAACCAGAAATATTGTTTGTTGACACTTTGATTTTATTGTTGCAAGATGTTGCTCTATATGTAATGGTGGCAGTGTGCTCTTGTGTCATGCTTGAGAAAGGGGACATTGTCCCTTAACACGTTGCTGAAAGAGCATGGACGTTCCATGCTGCTTTCTGCTCCTTTGCTTGTACACATGGAATGTTGTCTGAAACGCTGGATCACAGCTGAATAAGGACACTTCCTGTCTACATGTGTCATTCCTTTTTGCTACTTGTTGGACATAGGGTTCTTAAAGGAGAACTTGACACACTTTATACACCCTGTTTGAAACTTTGTCTACGCACTGTCTATGTGCTGAAATAGGATCACCTCGGGCCCAGGAGACAACGGCCACTCAGGGAAAATGGGGGAAGGGTCTGATGGTGTGGACCTCTAAAGAGGGGAATGTGAGTGATAGTACTGGAGGAATGATGACACTGGTTATATAAAATAAATTTAATCCTGCATTGGTGAATTATGTACTGTGTATTTATCCTATACTGTAGTATCAGAGCTAGTGATTACTAGTACAGTGGGTCCTGGAAAAGCTTGATACAAATTTGGTCTAGCTATATGGTAAGATTTACATTTGAGTCTGTCAATGGAAATCTATGAGACTATCTTGACAGACAGAGCAGATTGCCGGGGAGAAGATCTCGCTGCTGCTGCTGCATTCTCTCCCCGGCTATATCTCCTGATCCCAGTGGTTCTCAGCAGCAAGACCCGTTGGGATCTATAATTTTAGACATTTCTCAAGACATGGAACAAGTTATTTGTTCATGATAGGTACTTTTGTCTTATGTCAAATTGGGAGCAAGGAAAAAGAGTATTTTATGTTATGCATCATTTGTTTTGTGTTTGCTTGAATTGGTGTTAATGTTTAATGGTCCTTTTAAGGGTTAATTTGCTAAGGTTTTTTTTTATTGAAGTCCCCTCACCTTTAGCTAGATACAGTGCTTCTCAAACTTTTTCTACTGGAGCCTCACCCAACAGTCCAAGGCAATGCAAGGGCCTCACCAGACTGACCAAAAGGGTGCCTGGGCCTCACCATCTGTGCGAAAGTCCATTTAAAAGCTGGAAATAATGCTAGGACTACTTTTCACCCATCTTCCAAGCTCTATATACTAATAAAGCAAGTACAAAAAAGTTAATATTGTTGCTAAAATTTATATTTTTGCAAGCAGCAAAAGGTCTGTGCAGATCATAGTCACTTTTGTGAAAACTGGCTCCCCAGCTGGGCCTCACCAACAACAAGGGGGCGCCTCACTGGTGAGGCCCGCCTCACAGTTTGAGAAGCACTGAGCTAGAGTATTGTCTCTGTGCAGCTATTGCCTGTGGACAAAACTGCTCACATACGAAGGCCAGGGGCTGCCTGATCATGCCAATTTACTGGCAAGATTGTGCTGCCATTGGATGCCACATGTGGGCAAAGTCTTAGGCCCACATGTGCACCTTGAAACTCACCACCTGCTGCCGCTGCTGCACCACCACTGCCAGATTGCACCAGCTGCCCGGCAATCGTCCCCACCACCAGGGCCGCCATCAGGGCAGTATTGCCGGTAGTGCTGTAAGGGGCCCGGGCCAGGTGACTCACAGAGAGGGGCCCGGTGCTGCTGTCAGGACACTGCAATGCTTAGTGAGAAGAACGGACCTTTACAGACCTGTTCTTCTCACTAAACTGTAGTCGGGGGGTCCTGCTCCCTCCCCTGTGTGGAGATGTTACCGGGGCCCTCACCCTCCTGGCTTTCACAGACTCCTTCCTGCCCCGTGCAGATGAGGAGGGGGAGGGGCGGGAGAGCTGGTGCCGGTGAGGAGGACAGAGGATCTGCAGGTGCTGGGAAGATATAAGGAGCTTCCTAATGAAATGTAAGTGCCTGTTGGTGTGTGTGTGTGAGAGTGTGAGTGAATGAATGTATATGTGTATGTATGTGTGAGAGTGAATGTATGTGTGAGAGTGAATGTATGTGTGAGAGTGTATGTATGTATGTATGTATGTGTGAGTGAATGTGTGTATGTATATGTGTGAGAGTGAATGAATGAATGTGTGTGTGTGTGTGTGTGTGTGTGTGAATGCATGTGTGAGAGTGAATGTGTGTATGTGAAAAGTCTGCTCTGACCTGCAGAGGGAGCAGTAGCACTCTGGGCAAGCTTCTCTTCCTGCAGGTCAGGGCACCCGCTGCTGGGCCGTTCGCCTGCCCGTCCCCAGAAGACCAGAACCGCTGTGCGCCCCCATCACCTCATCCCGCGGAGCAATTCATGCGAAGGCTCCTCAGTGTCATGTGATGAAGAGTTCATGACAGCGCGCTTGTTTGCTGACAGGGATGCTGCAGCTGTTGGTGTTGCCTAATTCAAACATGGCGGCCAGGTGAGCGTGTCCTGTGAGTCCAGTGCCATCGCACATGCTGGGATCATGCTCCCCCAATGTCACCCACATTGGTGATGTCTCCTCCCAGACTCCCCTACACTGAAGAGGTCAGAAGTGAGAGACACCTGAGAGGAACATGTGCTGGGCCGGTGTAGCAGAGCTGAGTTAGTAGACATGCTGGGAGCTGAAGGACTGTCATGTGGTGTCAGAGAGGGTTCTCCCATTCTGTGTGTATCCAGCTGGTGCAACACTACAACTTCCAGCATGCACTGACAGCCTGTGACAACACTACAACTCCCAGCATGTACTGACTGCCTGTGACAACACTACAATTCCCAGCATGTACTAACAGTGCATGCTGGGAGTTGAATTGTTGTCACAGGCTGTCAGTACATGCTGGGATTTGTAGTGTTGTCCCAGGCTGTCAGTAAATGCTGGGAGTTGTAGTGTTGTCACAGGCTGTCAGTACATGCTGGGAGTTGTAGTGTTGTCACAGGCTGTCAGTAAATGCTGGGAGTTGTAGTGTTGTCACAGGCAGTCAGTACATGCTGGGATTTGTAGTGTTGTCCCAGGCTGTCAGTACATGCTGGGAGTTGTAGTGTTGTCCCAGGCTGTCAGTAAATGCTGGGAGTTGTAGTGTTGTCACAGGCTGTCAGTACATGCTGGGAGTTGTAGTGTTGTCACAGGCAGTCAGTACATGCTGGGATTTGTAGTGTTGTCAGTACATGCTGGGATTTGTAGTGTTGTCACAGGTTGTCAGTACATGCTGGGAGTTGTAGAGTTGTCATAGGCTGTCAATGCATGCTGGGAGTTGTAGTGTTGTCATAGGCTGTCAGTGCATGCTGGGAGTTGTAGTGCTGTCGCATGTTAGCTGTCAGCCTGTGACAACACTAAAACTCCCAGCATGTACTGACAGCTAACCTGCTACTACACTACAACTTCCAGCATGTACTGACAGCTAACCTGCGACTACACTACAACTCTCAGCATGTACTGACTACCTGTTCTACTACACGCTGCAATACTGATAACTGTTACTATGACATATCAGAGATTGCAGAAAAGGTACCGTACATTATATTTTGGCTTGTAATTCAGCAAATATTTTGGACAGGGGGGGGCCCAGACATTTTGGCTGTATGGGGCCCAAAAATTCCTGATGGCGGCCCTGCCCACCACTACGACTCTGGACGGGCACCGGAAGAGAAGACCGGGACAGGTGAGATCAGCCACCCAGAACTAAAACTCCAACCATGTCTTGCTAAGGCAAGAGAGAGAAAATGAAAAAAGCGGGCACCGACGCCTCGTGTGATACCTTAATACACCAAGGATAAGAATTATGTGAGAAGGTGCTCACCTGGATGCCACTTGGGCTTTGTGCATATCACCCCTCAACAGGGTACAAATCCGAATCCAGGGTCCTGTTTGGTGACAGTCCACTGTATAGGGGCCTACTACCTCTAGGGACTGCTAAGCTGACTGTACCAAAAACACAGGATACTCCCAAAATAATGGGGCCCGTGGAGAGAATAAGTGAATAAATAAAAAAGGAATTAGGGTACTCACGGTCAGCGCTGTCCACATAGAGAAGTGTCAGAAAGCTTAAATGAATGAATTTAATATAGTGAAAAATATATTTAATATAGCACAAATATGATGCGTTTCGAAGACATACGTCCTCTTCATCAGATAAAACAAAGTGCATAACATAGGATAGCAGGAGGCTTACTTAAATAGGCTCAGGTACAAAAAAAGAAACACCCATTAGGGGGCGTTTCCAATTGATGAGATGATGATGGCACGGCACAAGGGGAAGATGTTGGCGGGGAACACGAGGGGGAGACAGTGGCAAAGTACGCTGGGGGCTATGTGGGTACTTGTGATGTATGTTGGCATAATAGACCATACTGAAAACATTTTTTTTTTTCTCATCAAGAAATCCTGAAGGCATTTCCTAATGGTTTTCTTAAAAGTAAAAATGGATTAGTGTCAGGAAATCCTGATGCTTTCCTGATGCCATTTGAGGTCTTCTGATCAGGATTTCCTGACAGTAAAAACTGACACTGACGTGTGAATGGGGCCTTATCCAGCTAACTGGTGGGGAACATGAAAGGTGATACAGTACCGTACACTAGACAGCTGAGTAACGGCAGCTTGGTTCTATGACCTTTTGTAAGAGGCCTTTTTCCTCTTTGTATGTAAAACTTTTATTAATATTTTTTCTTTCTTTATTAGACTATTTCTTAATAAAGAAGTTTCTCTGCACAAGCTAAAGTATTTCTCCATGGAGAATGATGGGGGTTGCCTGTTTGTGTCTCCAGTGGATAAAGAATTGGTTGAAGCACAAAGGAGGGTAAAAGGATTATAGTTTCATGTTCTAACTATTAGCAAATACATGTAGAGTATTATAGTCTTTCTTCTACTTAATTCATAGAATGGGCAAACTGCAGTGCATGATCTGAAAGGCAAAAAAGTGGGTTGTGCAAATCCGGGTTAGGCTTTGGAATTTGCTTGCCCAGTGTTCATTAATAAGTAGGTAAAAATGCACCAATAAACCTCAAATCCACATGGGCCCAGATTCATCGGGCTGACTGAAACCGAAACTGTTTGGTTTTACCGATAACAACCAATCACAGCTCAGCTTAGTGCACTTTGAAAAAATTTAAAGCTAAACTGTGATTGGTCAGTATGAGAAAACCCAGTCAGCTTTTATTTAAGGTAGGTAAAGTAAATCTGGGCCTTCAGAAAAAAGCACTGAATAAAGAAATTGTCACTTTTCAGAGAAAATTTGCGTAGAAATCAGTGAGAGCTTGCAGATTTTGAGTATTTCTACTAATATGAACATACCCTAAGGCTACATTTCCATGTAGCAAGAGTGGCAGAATTCCGCACCGCGGAATGCTGCCAGCCTCCCTGTCATAATGAAAGTCTATGGGAGGCTCGCGCGCCTCCTCTCTCGGTGCTGAAGAATAAACATGTTCATTCTTCAGTGCCGAGAGAGGAGTTGCGCAAGCTTCCCATAGACTGTCATTATGACAGGGAGGCTGGCGGAATTCCACCACTTTTGCTATGTGTGAATGTAGCCTAATAGTGTCTTTTGTGAGGAGTCCTGGTATTAAACTTATTAATACTTGTTATTCTGCAGCTGGTCAAACATTTAGAAGCTGAACTTGGCGTTAGCGTCCAGCCCATCAAAATATACAATTTGCGTTATTCTTTCCAGATATGGTCAGCAGCAATGTCTTCTGATGGCGGTGAAGCACAGGTAAATACTGTTTGTTCTTGTGGAGTAAAAGATACTTATACCTTTTACAGAGGCCTTTGGCAAATACAGAGGCATTAGAAGCCCATAGGGTCTCATTGTAACTATATAATAAGGTATACAGTATGTTGACAATGTGGACAATACAAAATGTGATGTGAACACAGCTTTATTGTGACAATCGAAGGCTACTTTTGCAAAAGGCGCATAGAATGTTTTTGTACATAATATCTTTTTAAATCTAAGATTCTAAGATTTAATATTCAGGTGTGTGTTTACAGACTTCTTTAGAACTTTCTATTATCTTTTCTTCTCTATCAGAATTTTGCAGACTTGATGGCAAATGGTAGTACTATGTGGCCAGGTTTTGAACTTCTAAAATGGATGGTTGGTCTATCGAATTACACACTGCCAGCAATAGGTGAGAAAAAATCTTCTACATTTACTTCACATTTACTTTTGAACAGTGTTGGGAATATCAAAGGGGAACACGAGGGAGATACAGGGCTGCTTTCTTATTATACAAAGATAGACAGAAAAACCGCTCACATTCTCTGGTATGATATGATAAGCAAAAAGCTTAAAATAGCATGCTGATTAATGTGCAAAAAAAGTGACTTATGATTTAAAGTAGATTAGAAATAGAGGATAAGAAGTTTCCACAGATAGGAACAGTGGGCTTGATCAAATTTAAAAGGGTTGCAACAGTTCTTAGCCTACACTTTAAAAAATAAAAGCTGAATCGTGGTTGCTAAAGACAACAATCTGCCCATTTTTTGACTCCAAATTAGGACCTTTCACATAGCAAAAATGTAGCATGTTTGTGAAATCATATGTGGAGCGCTGCAGTCAGAAGTTGCAAAAGTGTTAAGTTGGACAAAATATACAACTGTATTCTTCATAATCTTTAGTCATGTGACTAGACCAGACCAGACAACCTGCTGTTGTTAAAGGACAACTCTCGTTAAGAAAGGTTTAACCCTGTTCAATCCCCATCCATAATCTAAGCTTGACTGTTATAGGTTTTTACTACATGAATTGGCTTGTTGTCTGCAGCAGATCCTGAAGCCGCTGAAAATTTCTGTTTATAGATGAATAAGATAATAGATAATAGAAAATAGATGCATACTGTGCTTAATGTGCTAAGCAAAAGCAGATCGAGATAGTAATAGGCAGATACCACAAGAAAGGAGTAGGTACTCGGAAGTTGGCTCTGAAGTGCAATGCATGCTGGGAGATGTATTTCCCTCGGCAGATGTCATGATGTAAAACTTGGATCATTTTGTAAAAGTTTGAATCTGGGGCTAGGAGCAGCATAGACAAGTAGGAAAGGGGTCAAAAAATCGATAGGGATCAGTGAGTGCATCTATATGCTTTTTGTGCATTTTATTTTTTTTAATCCATCGCTGGAGTTCCTCTTAAAGTTCAGACCCAAATGAAAGACATGAAGGAGGGGGGGCTTAGCTGATGCTGGGGCGGAGGGGTAGAAACACTGGTCTGTCTGCCTTCTCCAGAGGATCTGAACTGTGTCCAAATGTCAAATCAAGGCCTGTATATGTATACAGCACTGTCTACTGAATCTAATCCCCTAAATCCGTTTCCTTTACCTTGATGTCATCAGCAGTTAAGCGCTTACTATAAATCATTCCTTGCTGTTCTGCTGTTTCTTTTATTTTTGCTCCCATAGCACTTTGAAAGGCTAGTACATCAGTAACTGCTCCCTCCACATGCTATCTATAATAGTGTACTGTAAATCATCCTCCAGAACAGGCTAGCGTGGTTAGTCCATTGAACTTTTACCAGCCCTGTGTCATGGCTTAGCAAGAGTTTGTGCTGTACTGGGGGATTTGTTGTCCAGACAAGTAAGGGAAAGAAAGTACCTGTGTATACTAATAGAAAACAACTCAGCGCTGATCCTGCCTCTTGGAATGAAGAGAATGAGAAATAGCTGTGCACCATGGATGGGGCTCTTGATGGACCTATTAAGGGCGCTATAATGAAGAGTTAATTCTGAAGAGTTAATCTAACAAAATCATGCAGGTTTATAGATTTTTTTTTTTAACTGGCATTTTGCACATTACCGGAACTCTTTGCAACCCATCCACTAACTACTTTTCTTTTTGACCCTGATGCAAATGTGTTTGCTGACTGATAAACCATGATCCCTAAGATGAAATCACTCTTCTGCTCCAAACTTGCCTCTGCGGTTAAGGACTTAAGATCTAGGCCACTGCTCAGCAGGTCTGGAGCAGATTACTACCAACCTAAACTAGAATTTCTTAAACTCAAATGCAAGGATTTGGAGAATTGGTTGAGGATAGAGTTCCAGAGTCCATCCTTAAAGGGGTAAATGCTTAATTAGCCATGCTGCGGGGGCATCATGGCTATTTAAGCATTTATATCAGACAACCCCCTTATAGGGGTACTCTGCAGAAAAAATTGTGTCAGAAAGTTATACAGATTTGTTAATTACTAGAGATGAGCGAACCTCGAGCATGCTCGAGTCCATCCGAACCCGAACTTTCGGTATTTGATTAGCGGTGGCTGCTGAAGTTGGATAACGCCCTAAGGCTATGTGGAAAATATGGATATAGTCATTGGCTGTATCCATGTTTTCCAGACAACCTTAGAGCTTTATCCAAGTTCAGCAGCCACCGCTAATCAAATGCTGAACAATCGGGTTCGGATGGACTTGAACCCGAACCCGGTTCGCTCATCTCTATTAATTACGTATATTTCAATATCTTAAGTCTTCCAGTATTTATGAATTTATGTATTTCCTGCATTAGGGCCCTTGCATACTACGGAAATCACAGAAATTGCCGTGGATTCCGTCTCTCGCCCATTTCCACCCCCGCGCTCCCGTTTGAGGTTCTGCCAGTCCCATAGGCTCCATTCTATAGTCAGGCGGATTCCATCGTTCGCCCAAAGAAGTGACATGTCAATTCTTTGGGCGGATGGCTGAATCTGCCCAAGCATAGAATAGTGTCTATGGGACGGGCTGAGAGTCAAGCGGAAACACACGGAAACCACAGCAAGTTATCCATGTGATTTCCGTAGTGTGCAAGGGCTCTTAAAGGGGAACTCCGGATATGAAAAACTTGTTTTCTATTAAAAGTTATATAGATGTGTCTATAAAATGTATTACTGTATCTGTACAGTTCTGCCACACTGGTAGCTGATAGAAATCCAGTAAGTGAAAAAAATGGCCCCTGTGCCAATTCACATTGTCTCCTGCTCCTGCTGCTATCCCCCCCCTAGGAGACAAATCTTACATGCCTCTGTCTGACATTGTGTGTGTTTGCTGATGATGTATACAGGGGGCAGGGCGTGATCTCACAGGAGGCTTGGCTGGATAACCCAATCCCCTGACTGATTCACCATCTCTGACCGAACAGAAGTAGCTTCTGCAGTAATTTTACTGATTGTAATGGGTGGGGGCAGTGATGATCACATGAGGGAAAGCATTGCATTCTGGGAAATGCCAAACCAGGAAGAACAGAAACACAAAAAAACGCAAAAAAAAACAAACAAATGGATTTTTGGTAGTTTCAAAACTGGGATAGACAGGTAAGTAATGCGTTATGCTTCTGCAGAAGTTTCATTTTTTAACCTCCTCCTGGAGTTCCCCTTCAAGTAGAAGTTGTAGTAGTAGTAGTAGTAGTTTATTCCTAGCCTAACACAGTGCTCTGTGAACTGTCCAGAGCAGTAGCAAATCCATTTTGAAAATCTCTCCTGATCCCTCCTTCGAAGAAGTGTGTATTTTAAGTCTAAGACCAGAAGTTTTGCAACAGCTGGAGAGACGCAGTTTGACACCTGTGCACTATTTGTTCCTGGCCTCTTAAAATACAACTTTTGCTGGTGGTTTGCCAAAGGTCTATAACAGACAAGTTCTTTAACAGGGTCACTTTATTCATCTTTCACAAATATTCAATTTTTTTGCTTCTCTCCTACCTTCAAAGAAGAAATTGGAGAATCTTTGTTTCTCTAAACTGGTCTGTTGTAGTTCTTCCCTTTATCAGATCTGTATTATTTCTCCTCCCCAGACTTTGGTAAATACTTGTGATCAAAGTATTTTAGTAGTGATACCTTTATTGGCCAACAAAAAATTGTTTGAATTGTGATCTTTCGGGATTCAAAAGATCCCCTCGTCAGACAAGTTCACAAATGAATGACAGCACAACATTTTAGGGATGTTACTAGCAAGAAAAGAAAGACATCTGTGAATAAGGGGGGGGGATATACATCACATAGATTAAATACTTTGATCACAAGTATTTTCCACAATATGAATTTTTTCTGGCTAACATGGTACTATACTATATATTTTTTGCTCCCCAGACTGAAATTGAAATTTTAGGGAACATTAGGAACATGACCTGGGACTTACTATGTCCCTCTAACACTGGCACCACTGCTCAACCACTATCTTCAGAGGAAGCATGATATGCCTTGAAGCAATCCTTTATGCAGAGGCCGGGGTGATCAGGATAGGTGTCTCACCGGAAAATGGTGTCCTTCCTGATTCTCCTTTTACAGCACACTCTGCAGTTCTTCTGGGGTCTCCCCTGTTTTCCAGTATGGGGGACGACACCTGGAAAATGTTGCCCTGGTACGATATGGGGTACTTCATATCCAAAAGCGCTGGGTCCGCTCCATGGCTGCCAAATATTAGGTCTCTAATTACTGCTTTTGATTTTTTCGGATCGTGCCACAAGCTACAGTAGCTGGGGCAGCAAGGGACCGGAAGAGGGGGATGCTGGTATAAAAGTTATCCCCGTATAGGTGGTAACCTTTATCCAGCAGTGGGAAGATCAGTTCCCAAACGATCTTCTCACTAACTCCGAGGATGGGGGGGGGGGGAGCATTCTGGGAGTTGGATTTTGGTGTCCCTTCCAGTCTAAATCTGCCTAAGTGTACCCTGAGGCGCTTGTGCAGCAAGACCACCACCCCCCCAATCCCCCCACCCCAAATTATTTAATTTCTGCTGCATCAACAGGGGTCCATGCATGGCGTTATAAATTAGTGTGGCTACAAGTTTGTTTGCGCCACCATCAAATTTATAAGGTCATCAGAGAAATAGAGTTTGAAAAAGCCTATTTCTCTGACACCTGTGGGGTCAATTTGGATTCCTTCTCGTGCTGCAAAGCCAGGAATCTGGGGCTAATAATTTTGGGGGGCTGGGGTCCAGATGGGGTCACCTTTCTGGGGGGCAGGATGGGATGACATGTCTGGAGGGCAGGGGGCGAGATGGGATGACGTGTCTGGGGGGCAGCCCGAGGCGTCCTCCTTGGACACCTACGTGGATATTCATCATCACTAGATGATGACCGCCTGGAAAACTGGGATACAGCCATAGCCATAGGCTGTATCCACCCTCTCCACGGACTGGTCAGACAGCGGGAATCAGAACCCGCAAGTTCAGGATTATACTAACCCGAACCTCGGCTGGTTCGCTCATCTGTAATGATGGTGAATGGGGGAAAGAAGGATCCCTTTATTCATCCTCACTGGCTGTTTTGGTGTTGTAGGCAATAACAGCGTATTCCTCCTCTACCGAAAACACCCTGTGGGCCATTTTTATATGGAGATTAGTTTATAGGGTATGTAAATGTGTAATGTAGTGTAGTGTAAAACTTTATTTCATGTAATTTTATTTTTTTTTAGTTTTTTTTTTTTTTTTACGGTAAGAGAAAAAAAACCTATGCCAAAAAAAGACTTGTATGCATGTATGTGCGGTACTTATCAGCAGACAGTGGCAGTAGGATATAGAAAAAAAGGGCGGGGGGAACCCTTACATCAAAAAGGTGGAGTTGCTGATCAGCGGTGCACTTAAGTAGGATGACGATCAGCACTCAGCGGCGGTAGGGCGCATAAAAAAGATTTTTAAAAATGGGGTAAAAAAAGGGAAAAAAAATCTTACCCCAAGGCTACTGATCAGTGTATATTATACTCTGATCAGCCGCTAGGGGGAAGTAGAGCGAAGCTGCTGAAGATAGATGACGGGGAGCCGAAGACGACGTTGGACCGCCGGATCTTCACTCCGGACGCCTGGATCAGGTGAGTATGTCTAAGCTGAATGCTTGTTTAGAAAGATACAGCATTTACATTGCCATTAAACCATCACAGAAGTTATTTTATACACTTAGTAACCCCTGTGTCTTAACAGTCAGTACAAGTCTGGAGTCAGAGTGTCAGGGGAGCTTTATACTATAGAATAGAAGAAAGTTGTCGATCTCCAGCTTCATAAAACGTAATTCTTTATTTATGGCATCAACATCTAAAACATACACTTGAAAACATGCCGAAGCGTTGCGAAGTAAACCCTCTTAATCAAGCGTGTTTTTAAGTGTATGTTTTAGATGTTGATGCCATAAATAAAGAATTACGTTTTATGAAGCTGGAGATTGACAACTTTCTTCATTCCTATGGTAAAGATCTCACGTGCTGCCAATCTGGAGAGCCATAGACATATTAAGTGAACTTCATATGGTGAGCTGATAATAACTGTTCTTTGTCCACTGAGCTTTATACTATATCTTCTGGCAGCTGGGATGTCTTTTTGGCGGATTTCTGAGAATTTGCTGTTAAACCATTGGTATTTTGTTGCTACTGTCCATGAGAGTGGCTTGAAGATCTTGTAGTTGTGCTAGGCATTGTCTTGGTGATAACTTTGTCTATCCGCATGTATTGAGAAGACGGAAGGGCTAGTGAAGATTAGTCCTGGTGTGCATCGTGTTACTTAGTTAATTAGATCAGCAATGTAGTTTGGGCTGAAGTTGAACTCATTTTTAGAGTTAAAACGCACCCGTGTAGAATGAACCACCCCAGAATTAAATCCAATTGACCAAGGACTCGGTTCCCTCTGCAGTCTTCCAGACAAAAGCATTGAGTCCTTTGTGTGAAAAAAATACCCCTCGACAGTTACAGGCAAGTCGATTGTTGGTGCGACTAGATGATGTTATGAAGGATAAGAGCCAGTTGTCAGCCACCGGCATGCAAGTAGAGTGAGAGGGGAAGCTTTATTGTCGCTTGTATAAGCGTAATTCACACACTTGGATGATAGGTAGTGTAGCAGATACAAGTACAGGAGGAGAGTGTTGCTATCTTGGTTTACACTTTTTTGTTTGCGCACTTTTAATGGTTGTGTCTCGGTGTACATAAATGCAGTTTGCTCTTTTGCTTAACAAGTTGTGTTGTTAGTCACAGTATGTGGTAATGCAAGAAGAGACTGCGTCACAGTGGAGATTAGGCTGTATCTTGGTTGATATAGAGGCAGCATTCTTTTGTTTAACATGTGGTGCTGTAAGTCGCAATACCGGAAGAGACTGTCACAATTGAGATTAGGTTGTGTTATGACTAGACATGAGCAAATCGCTTAGAAGTTCACTTTGCGAATTACTACAGTTAAACAATTGTTGCTGTCAATTTTGTTGCTGTCAATTTTTTGTGTATGACTAGAGATGAGCAAATCGCTCAGAAGTTCACTTTGCAAATTACTACAGTTAAACAATTGTTTAGCTGTAGAGAAGAAGCAAGTCAGGCAAATTTGCAAAAATTCATCAACATAAAACATTTTCGTTTCAGCTTTGCTTTTTTTTAATGAAAATTAGCTAAATTACAACAAAAATATGCTGTATTAAGTAAAAAAACTAAAAAGACTTTCGGGTTTTAATGTAAAGGGGTCCCGTCTAATGTACTGGCCGCCACTCCTTTTGAATAACAGAATCAGCTATCCCCTATTATCAGTGTGAACACCTATTATCCCCACAAGGGCGCGTGTCAGCATCGGAGGTCACGTCCCAGAACAACTCCACTGCAAGGACGAATGATAGGTGCCAGTTACACCAAACATATTTGCTATTCATTGCACCCTCCATCCCATTGACAAACAAGGATTTACATTGCTACTTAAAGGGGTACACCAGGCCAGGGTTATTTTTTGTGTATGGCCGGGGAGGGGGTGGATATAGAAGCTCCATGGGTCCAGCGCGGGGTCCCTGATCGCGCCGCCCCGTTCTTTCGCTGCCGCTTTCTGGTCTGAGCTGCGGCTTGAGACGTCACGTCTCAAGGCAGCTCAGACCAGGAAGCGGCAGCGGGAAGGGAGAACGGGGCGGCGAGATCGGTTGCCGGCGCTGGAACAGGGGAGGTAAGTGACCGGCGGCTTCTATTTCCACCCCCTCCCCAGCCATACACAAAAAATACTGAACGATTAGTGAAAAAATGCAGAACCTGAGTGAACGAATGTGGATTTACAGGGAACCATTCACCCCGTGGCCCCCGGCAGAAACTGACATACAGTGACATAAAGGTCAATATACTTACCACATCGCTCCCGGTCCCGTCCCGGATCCCGTTGTTGACACGGAGAAATCGACGATTCTTCTTCTTGCGCCCATTATGGTAATGAGCGCTGCCGGGTCCGAAGTCCAGCCTTCTCCCCGCCTCCGACACTTGATTGACGCCGGGTCCTCCTCGTCTTCTTTCTTCTCGCCGGATCCCACGCAGGCGCCGTGACAATCATTTTCGGCGCATGCGCAGTTCACAATTGAAGCCGCTCCGCAGCTTCACTGTTTACTGCGCGTGCGCTGATTCGCTCGAACATGTATCCTGTTTACCGCGCAGGCACAGAAGAGGTGACGAGACCATCACAACGGCGCCTATGGACGTTGGACTCATCTCAGCTCATTACCATAATGGGCGGGAGAAGAAGAATCGGCGATTTCTCCGTGTCAGCAACGGGATCCGAGCGATGTGGTAAGTATATTGACCTTTATGTCACTGTATGTCAGTTTCTGCCGGGGGCCACGGGGTAAATGGTTCCCTTTAAGGATAATTTTAGGTTCAGATCTAAATCAGCGATCAACGACATAAGAACAATTTTTCTATCGTTGCTTGCAATTACAGAGAACGATTATTATTTAACCCCTTAACGACATCGGACGCAAGTATACGCCCCCGCAGGGTGGGCTTTAACGCAAACGGGCGTATACTTACGCCCGATGTTTCTCTGGTCGCTGTGTGCTCACACACAGCGGTCGGGGAAGATGGCCTGCTATAATGTATAGCAGGCCATCTCTGCTCATCGGCACGAGGGGTGATTAACCCCTCCCGTGCCGACGATCGCTGCTATATGCTGATCAATACAGATCAGCATATAGCAGCTGAAAACAGCTTTCCGGGTCATCGGTGACCCGGAAAGCAATGGCGATTGGTGCTTTCCGAGATAGCACCAATCGCCATTAGTGTCCCCAAGAAAGATGGCGCCGATGCCACCCCCACGATCGCCGTGATAGGCCGGCCACTACCGGCCGGCCCATCATGGCGATCAAACTGTAAAAAAAACTGTTTTGTCGAGTTCTGCACCCCTCAGCTAGGTAGCTGAGGGGTGCAGAACAGGTGTGTGTGGTGCAGGTGTACCATACTCACCTGAACTGGGCGTCCGGAGCGAAGATCTGCGGTCCGCGTCGTCCTCGCGTCTTCTTCGTTTCACTTCCGGGTTCGGTCGTCCGACGTCGGAAATCTTCGGAAACGCTCGGGTCCTCGGGTTCGGCGGGTCTCGGCAATCTCCGGCAGCGTTGCTCTACTGCCCGCTAGCGGCTGATCAGTGAATATCATTCACTGATCAGTTGCTTTGGATTAAAAAGATATATATATTTTTTTCCCACTTTTTTTTTCTTTTTTTGCGCCCTAACGCCGCTGAGTGCTGATCAGCATCGCACAAAAGTGCGCCGCTGATCAGCAACTCCTCCTTTTTGGCGTAGGGGCGTTTTTCCCCCCTATATCCTACCGCCACTGTCTGCTGATAAGTGCCGCACATAAGTGCGGCATTTATCAACAGCTCCTTTCTTGGCGAAGGGATATTTTTTCTTACAGTCAAAAAAACACGTAAAAAACACTACACTACACTACATGAAATAAAGTTTTACACTACACCACTACACATTTACATACCTCATATACCAATCCCCGTATAAAGATTTCGGCGTCAGAGGCATACGTTATTATTGCCTCCGACACCGAAACAGCCAGTGAGGATGAATGAGGGGATGCTTCTTTCCTCCATTCATCCTCATCATCCAGTGATGTGTCTGGGGGTAGCGTAGCGTACGCTCCCCCCCAGACACGTCTTTTCCGCCAGTACCGTCCCAATAAGAGATCACGGTATGGCGTGAAATTCTCCAAAACTCTGGGAGAGTACCTCAGGGTACACTTACAGATCCAGGGTACGTGCACACTGCGGAATGGCGAAGGATAACCCTTTGTGCATTCCGCAGCTGGCACCCGCCGGCGGACTAATGGAGGCGCGCGTCTCCACCCGTGTCATAGACTCCATTCTATGCACGGGCGGATTCCGTTGTCTGTCCAAAAAATGAACACAAACCCAATGCACAAAGGGTTATCCTTCGCCATTCCGCAGTGTGCATGTACCCTTAGGCTGGGTTCACACTACGTATATTTGAGGCTGTATATTTGAGGCTGTATAGCAACCAAAACCAGGAGTGGATTGAAAACACAGAAAGGATCTGTTTACATAATGTTGAAATTGAGTGGATGGCTGTCATTTAATGGCAAATATTTGCTGTTATTTTAAAACAACGGCTGTTATATTGAAATAATGGCCGTTATTTACTGTTATATGACGGCCATCCACTCAATTTCACCATTGTGTGAACAGATCCTTTCTGTGTTTTCAATCCACTCCTGGTTTTGGTTGCTATTAAGACCACAATACTGACTGAAATATACGTAGTGTGAACCCAGCCTTCGAGTGTATGAAGGAAGGGACACCCAAATCCAGCCCCCAGATGCCTCCCCCCCAATCCTCCGAGTTAGTGGGGAGATCGTTCGGGAACTGATCTTCCCACTGCTGGATAAAGGTTACCACCTGGACGGGGATAACTTTTATACCAGCACCCTCCGGTCCCTCGCTGCCCGAGGTACTGTAGCTTGCGGCACGATCCGTAAATATCAGAAGTAGTAATAAAGCCCTAATATTTAGCAGCCATGGAGCTGACCCAGCGCTTCTGGATATGTGGGACCCCATATCGCACCAGAGCAACATTTTCCAGGTGACGTCCCCCACACTGGAGAAAGGGAGACCCCAGAAGAAGTGCAGACTGTGGCGTAACAGGGGGATCAGGAAGGACGCCAGTGTGACACCTGTCCTGATCACCCCGGCCTCTGCATACTGGATCGCTTCAAGGCGTACCACACGTCATTGGAGTTCTAAATTTTCTAAATTCTGTCCCTTATTCCTATTTCAGGGGTCACGTTGATCCAGGGATTATTCTGATCGCCATTATGGAGTCGGGAAGGAATTTTATCCCTGTGATGAGGCTACTGTTGTCTGCCTCACAAGGGTTTTTTGCCTTCCTCTGGATCAACACAGGTTGAATTTGATGGACACCTGTCATTTTCAACCTTATAAACTGGCCTAATACCCCCAAATAAATTAGAATGGTCCATTTCCCCAGCTAAGTAGGTATGGCCGCCGTTCCCATTAGAGGATGCCATGATGCAATTACAAAGCCTCTGTGCGGCCAGTACAGTAGAAACCCCCCACAAGTGACCCCATTCTGGAAACTACACCCCATAAGGAATCTAACGAGGGGGGCAGTAGGGATATGGCCCCCTGGTGACGGCCACATTTGGCCCGTGAAAATGAAAAAATTGTATTTTTTATTTTCATGGCACATGTTTCACTTATGTGCCCGTCACCAGTGGGGTCCATATGCTCACTGTACCCCTTTTTGGATTCCTTATGGGGTGTAGTTTCCAGAATGGGGTCACTTGTGGGGGGTTTCTACTGTCCTGGCAGCACATGAGCTTTTTAATTGCGACATGGCCTCCATCCTCCATTCAAGCCTCTAAATGGCGCTCTGTCCCTTTGGTGGCTTGCCCTCTGCCCATATGGCACATTATATCCACATGTGGGGTATTTTCGTACTCAGGGGAAATTACCCTGCACGTTTTGTGTTCACTTTCTTTTTTAACCCCTTGTGGAAAGGAAAAAAATCAAGGCTAGACCAACATTTAGTGTAAAAAATGTTTAATTTTTACACTATATCATTGATCTTGTCTTGATTTTTTCATTTTCACAAGGGGTTAAAAGATAAAAAAAAAAACACTAAGTGTGTTGAGCAATTTCCCCTAAGTACGGAAATACCCGACATGTGGACATAAAGCGCCATGCGGGTGCAGGGTAAGCCTCCAAAGGGAAGGAGCGCCATTTGGCTTTTTGAGGCTGGATTTGGCTGGAATGGATTTCGAGGGGCCATGTTGCATTTAAAAGGCTCCTGTGTTGCCAAGACAGTTGAACCCCCCCACAAGTGACCCCATTATGGAAACTACACCCCTCAGGGAATGTAACAAGGGGTGTAGTGAGCATATGGACCCCACTGGTGACGGGCACAAATGTGGAACAATATGGCGTGAAAATGAAATATTACATTTTTTACACTATAATGTTGGTTTAGCCTTAAATTTTTTATTTTCACAAGGGGTTAAAAGAGAAAAAAACCCACAAAATGTGTAGAGCAATTCCCAGAGTCCGTAAATACCCCACATGTGGACATAAAGCGCCATGTGGGCGCAGGGCAAGCCTCCGAAGGGAAAGAGCGCCATTTGGATTTTGCAGGCTGGATGTGGCCAGAATGGATGATGAACGCCATGTCGCATTTACAGAGCCCTTGTGCTGCCAAAACACTGGAAACCCCCCACAAGTGACCCCATTCTGGAAACTACACCCCTCAAGGAATCTAACAAGGGTGCAGTGAGGATATGGACCCCTTGATGACGGCCACATTTGTGCCGTGAAAGTGAAAAAATGAAATTTTTCCTTTTCACGTCTTATTGTTCCACATTTGTGCCCGTCACCAGTGGGGTCCATATGCTTACTGAACCCCTTGTTAGATTCCTTGAGGGGTGTAGTTTCCAGAATGGGGTCACTTGTGGGGGGTTTCCATTGTTTTGGCAGCACGAGGGCTCTGTAAATGCGACATGGCCCTTGAAATCCATTCTAGTAAAATCCAGCTTGCAAAGGCCAATTGGCGCTCCTTCCCTTTGGAGGCTCGTCTTGCGCCCGCTTGGCACTTTATGTCCACATGTGAGGTATTTCTGTACTCGGGAGAAACTGCGCTACATGTTTGGTGTTTTTTTTTTTCTTTTATCCCCCTGTAAAAATGAAAAATGAATGCTAGAACAACATTTTAGTGTAAAAAATAGAATTTTTCCTTTTTTACACCACATTGTTCTGAAAATCTGCGAAGCACCTGTGGGGTCCAAATGCTCACCGCACCCCTTGTTACATTCCTTGAGGGGTGCAGTTTTCTAAATGGTGTCCCTTTAGGGGTGTTTTTTAGGTTTTGGCACCCCAGAGCCTCTGCCAACCTGAAGTGGTACGGTCAAAAATGACCAAATATAACGGAGGTGTTGAAATTCACTAGGTGTTGAAATTCCAATATCTTTATAAGATATTGGATTACAATAAAATCTCTGCACAGAAATTAAAAATTTTCAAATTTCTTACACACTTCGCTTTTCTTACACACTCCCTTAAAGGGTTAAAAACCTTTCTGGATGTGCTTTTGCTGAGTTTGGGGGGTGCAGTTTCTGAAATGGGGTGCTTTGTGGGGCTTTCTAACATACAGGCCCCTCAAATACACTTTGAACCTAAACAGGTCCCTAAAAATATCTGATTTTGAAATTTTACAGAAAATTTGGAAAATTGCTGCTAATGTTTTAAGCTTCCTATTGTCTAAAAAAAAAATGAAATATAGTTTAATAAATGCCGCCAACATAAAGTAGACATGTTGCTAATGCTATTTAATATATAAATTATATGGCATAACCATTTTCTGTATAAGCAGAAAGGTTTCAAAGTTTGAAAAATGCATTTTTTCACAATTTTTCACGTTATTTTGGGTTTTTTCATAAAGATTCGTTATGAGTATCGACTCCAATTTACCAGAAATGTAAAGTACAATATGTCACGAGAAAACAATCTCAGAATCGTTTGGATAGGTAAAAGCATCCCGAAGTTATTAATGAATAAAGTGACACTGGTCATATTCATAAAATTTGTCTCTGTCATTAAGGCCATTTCAGGCTCTGTCCTTAAGGGGTTAAATTCGAACTTTATAACGATTTTTTCGCACAATAATTGTCCCGTGTAGTAGGGCCCTTAGACTCGTCAAGTATGCCCCCTGTCACCCTTAGCATTCAACCTATCTATTGACTCCTTATCTGCACACGAGCTCCCAATACACAGGCATTAACCTTAGAAACCTCTTCACTAAATCTATCCTTCATTACAGCTTGGCAGAAAATGCCCTACGGCGGGCATTCAGGAGCCTTTTCAGATGGACAGATGTAAGCATTAGTTGATTGTTAGATTATGCTAATTGTTGGACTTCTAATTTAATTTAGGTCGGTTAGTAGCTTGGGCATCTTAAAGGGGTAGTGCGGCGCTAAAAAATTATTCACAAAATAACAGACATTACAAAGTTTTACAACTTTGTAATGTATGTTATGTATGTGAATCGCCCCCTTCCCCGTTTCCCCCCACCCCCGCACGTGGACCTGGAAGTGTAGTGTACCATACATATCTGACGCGTGTTGTCCCCCGTCCCCGATCTTCTGTCAACAACGTAATCTTCGGGAGGCCGGTCAAATCGCTGCAGCCGTCCCTGATGCCGCCCCCCTCCCCCTCTGCCACGTCATCGGCTGCTCACCCGCGATTGGCTGAGCATAACTGTTGTATAACTTTGTAATGTGTGTTATTTTGTGAATAATTTCTTAGCGCCGCACTACCCCTTTAACTCTTAAGTATTTGACAGAGTGAAGGGTCCAGTTAAAGGTGGTTCTGCATTAATTATCTGATCTGGTCAGAGGGGAGAATTGTCAGATTCAGAATCTCTGACTTTGAAAAGTTTACCCTAAAGTTGGATACATTGTGAAAGGAAGTTCAGTGAGGACTGGCAGTTTAAGAGGAGAAACAAAAGGTCGTCTGCAAATGCTAACACTTTTAGTTCCCTATTACTTGTCTGAACATCTGTCACTTCAGGAATTAGTCTAATTTTCTGAAACAAAGTTTCTACTACTAAAATGAATAGTGTAGGGGACAGAGGGCATCCCTGTCTAGTGCCATTAGTAATATTAAAGAAGGGAGACATGGTGTAGTTGATTTAAGTCTAGCATGAGGTTGGTCATAAAGAGAAAAGGTGGCCCAGATATAAAGGTTCTTGGAAAACTTTAATTTACGAGATAATCTTTGACAATCAACCCTATCGAAGGCCTTTTTGGCATTAGTTACTAGAAGGACCGATGATGGCTTTCTGACTTAACCCCTTAAGGACCGGGCCTGAAATGGCCTTAAGGACCGGAGCAAATTTTATGAATATGACCTGTGTCACTTTATTCATTAATAACTTCGGAATGCTTTTACCTATCCGGCTGATTCTGAGATTGTTTTCTCGTAACATATTGTACTTCACATTTCTAGTAAATTGGAGTCGATACTTAAAACGAATCTTTATGAAAAAAACCAAAATAACGTGAAAAATTGTGAAAAAATGCATTTTTCCAACTTTAAAACTTTTCTGCTTATACAGAAAATGGTTATACCACATAAATTATATATTAAATAGCATTAGCAACATGTCTACTTTATGTTGGCGGCATTTTTTAAACGATCTTTCATTTTTTTAGACAATCGGAAGCTTAAAACATTAGCAGCAAATTTCCAAATTTTCAGTAAAATTTCAAAATCAGATATTTTTAGGCACCTGTTCAGGTTTAAAGTGTATTTGAGGGGACTGTGTGTTAGAAAGCCCCACAAAGCACCCCATTTCAGAAACTGCACCCCCCAAACTCTGCAAAAGCATATCCAGAAAGTGTTTTAACCCTTTAGGGGAGTCACAGAAATAAAAGCTAAGTGTGTAAGAAATTTGGAAATTTTAATTTTCTGTGCAGAGATTTTATTGTAATCCAATATTTTTCATAATTATAAACCTATTACCAGAGAAATGCACCCCAATATTGATTGCCCTGTTTCTGCAGTTTATAGAAATACCCCATATGTGACCCTATTGCATTGTTTGACGCAACCACAAGCCTCAGATATAAGGGAGCGCCTAGTGAATTTCAATGGCTCCGTTATATTAGGTAATTTCTGACTGTACCACTTCAGCTTGGCAGAGGCTCTGGGGTGCCAAAACATAAAAAACACCCCTAAAGGGACACCATTTAGAAAACTACACCCCTCAAGGAATGTAACAAGGGGTGCGGTGAGCATCTGGACCCCACAGGTGCTTCACAGATTTTCCCAACAATATGGCGTGAAAAAGGACAAAAGTATTTTTTACACTAAAACGTTGTTCTAGCCTTCAATTTTTCATTTTCACAAAGGGATAAAAGGAAAAAAAAAAACCACAAACCATGTAGCGCAGTTTCTGCCGAGTACGGAAATACCCCAGATGTGGCGATAAAGTGCCAAGGGGGCGCAGGACGAGCCTCCAAAGGGAAGGAGCGCCAATTGGCCTTTGGAAGCTGGATTTCACTAGAATGGATTTCAAGGGCCATGTCGCATTTACAGAGCCCTCGTGCTGCCAAGACACTGGAAACCCCCCACAAGTGACCCCATTCTGGAAACTACACCCCTCAAGGAATCTAACAAGGGGTGCAGTGAGCACATGGACCCCACTGGTGACGGGCACAAATGTGGAAAAATGTGACGAGAAAGTGAAAATTTTCATTTTTTTCACTTTCACGGCACAAATGTGCCCGTCATCAAGGGGTCCATATCCTCATTGCACCCCTTGTTAGGTTCCTTGAGGGGTGTAGTTTCCAGAATGGGGTCACTTGTGGGGGGTTTCCAGTGTCTTGGCAGCACAAGGGCTCTGTAAATGCGACATGGAGTTCATCATCCATTCTAGCCAAATCCAACCTCCAAAATCCAAATGGCGCTCCTTCCCTTCGGAGGCTTGCCCTGCACCCACATGGCGCTTTATGTCCAGATGTGGGGTATTTACAGACTCGGGGGAAATTGCTCTACACATTGTGTGTTTATTTTCTCTTTTAACCCCTTGTGAAAATGATAAATTCAAGGCTAGACCAACATTATAGTGTAAAAAAATGTAATATTTCATTTTCACGCCACATTGTTCCACATTTGTGCCCGTCACCAGTGGGGTCCATATGCTCACTACACCCCTTGTTACATTCCTTGAGGGGTGTAGTTTCCATAATGGGGTCACTTGTGGGGGGTTTCCAGTGTTTTGGCAGCACGAGGGCTCTGTAAATGCGACATGGCGTTCATCATCCATTCTAGCCAAATCCAACCTCCAAAATCCAAATGGCGCTCCTTCCCTTCGGAGGCTTGCCCTGCGCCCACATGGCGCTTTATGTCCACATGTGGGGTATTTACGGACTCGGGGGAAATTGCTCTACACATTGTGTGTTTATTTTCTCTTTTAACCCCTTGTGAAAATGATAAATTCAAGGCTAGACCAACATTATAGTGTAAAAAATGTAATATTTCATTTTCACGCCACATTGTTCCACATTTGTGCCCATCACCAGTGGGGTCCATATGCTCACTACACCCCTTGTTACATTCCTTGAGGGGTGTAGTTTCCATAATGGGGTCACTTGTGGGGGGTTTCAACTGTCTTGGCAACACAGGGGCCTTTTAAATGCAACATGGCCCCTTAAAATCTAATCCAGCCTAAAAAAACCAAATGGCGCACCTTCCCTTTGGAGGCTTACCCTGCACCCGCATGGCGCTTTATGTCCACATGTGGGGTATTTCCGTACTCAGGGGAAATTGCTCTACACATTTTGTGTTTTTTTTTATCTTTTAGCCCCTTGTGAAAATGAAAAAAAAAAAGACAAGATCAATGATTTAGAGTAAAATTTTTTAAAAAATTACACTAAAAGTTGGTCTAGCCTTGATTTTTTTTCCATTTCCACAAGGGGTTAAAAAAGAAAATAAACGCAAAGCGTGTAGGGTAATTTCCCCTGACTACGAAAATACCCCACATGTGGACATAATGTGCCATATGGGCACAGGGCAAGCCACCAAAGGGACAGAGCGCCATTTAGAGGCTGGAATGGAGGATGGAGGCCATGTCGCAATTACAAAGCTCCTGTGCTGCCAGAACAGTAGAAACCCCCGACAAGTGACCCCATTATGGAAACTACACCCCACAAGGAATCTAACAAGGGGTATAGTGAGCATATGGACCCCACTGGTGACGGGCAGAATTGTGGAACAATGTGACGTCAAAATGAAAAATTTAATTTTTTACACTAAAACATTGATGTAACTTTGAATTTTTCATGTTCACAAGGGGTTAAAAGAAAAATAAACCACTAAAAATGTAGAGCAATTTCCCCCGATTACAGGAGTACCCCATATGTGGAAACAAAGTGCAAAGTCTGTGCACGGAAAGCCTTCAAAGGCAAGGAGCGCAATTTGGATTTTGGAAGCTGGATTTGGCCAGAATGGAGGTCGAAGGGTTCGCAGAGCCCCCGTGCTGCCAAAACATTGTAAACCCCCCACAAGTGACCCCAACAAACTCAGGAATCTGTGGTTCGTTGGGGTTGGGCTTGACATCCCGCTGCGTGTAAGTAAGTTAACCCCCCCGCTGGCCGGAGTATACATCACCTCCTCCCTGCTACGTCTTGCTTCAGGGCTCACGGTGTCTGCTCATTCCGCGCAGCCAATCAGTGTGCTGCCTCGCCGCAACCACAGATTGGCTGAGCAGGACATCCTGCCGAGAACCTCCTAAGCAAGCTGGAGCGGGGAACAGATGATGTATGCTCCAGGCAGCGGGGGGTGAACTTACATACACGCAGCAGGATGTCAAGCCCACTGCGTGTATGTATTCTCATAGGGATGAACTAACACTGGATCCGCTGCGGATCCGGAGTGTGTGAAGGCACCCTTAGAGGGGTGTGTAAGTGTTATGCTTCTACACGTGAAAGTGTGTGTGTGTTTTATGTACTGTTTTTACATTTTTATTTTATTTTATTTTTTACTTTACATTTTTTTTACTTGGCAGGCACACCGGGAGAAGGGGGGGGGGGGGGGGGGACGCAGAAAAAAGAAAGAAATTTACACTAAAGAAAAAAAAACAGCAAAGGGCAGAGGGTGGCAGAAGAGGAGAGAGGGTTGCAGGAGAGGGGCGGCAGGACGGAGGAGAAAGGGTAAGAGGAGAGGGTGGTAGCAGAGAAGGGGAGAGGGTGGCAGGAGAGGGGCGGCAGGACGGAGGGGAGAGGAAACGGTAGCGGCAGGACAGAGGGTGGCAGGGGCGGGGAGAAGGTGGCAGTGGAGGACAGAGTGTGGCAGTGAAGGGGAGAGGGTAAGAGGCGAGGGTAAGAGGAAAGGGTGGCAGGACAGAGGGGAGAGGTTGGCAGGACAGAGGGGAGAGGAAAGGGTAGCGGCAGGACAGAGGATGGCAGGGGAGGGGAGAGGGTAAGACGAGAGGGTGGCAGCAGAGAGGGGAGAGGGTGGCAGGAGGGTGGGTGGCAGCAGGGAGGGTGGGTTGGTAGGTGGGTGGGTGCCAGCAAGGAGGGAGGGATGGTGGGTGCCAGCAGGGAGGGATGGTGGGTGCCAGCAGTGAGGGAGGGTGGGATGGTGGGTGCCAGCAGGGAGGGAGGGTGGGAGCGTGGGTGCCAGCAGGGAGGGAGGGTGCGTGGGTGCCAGCAGGGAGGGAGGGTGCGTGGGTGCCTGCAGGGAGGGAGGGTGGGAGCGTGGGTGCCAGCAGGGAGGGAGGGTGGGATGGTGGGTGCCAGCAGGGATGGTGGGTGCCAGCAGGGAGGGTGGGATGGTGGGTGCCAGCAGGGAGGGAGGGTGGGATGGTGGGTGCCAGCAGGGCACAGGGAGAGAGGGAGGGAGGGTGGGATGGTGGATGCCAGCAGGGAGGGATGGTGGGTGCCAGCAGGGATGGTGGGTGCCAGCAGGGAGGGTAGGGTGGGATGGTGGGTACCAGCAGGGAGGGAGGGTGGGAGGGTGCCAGCAGGGAGGGTGGGAGGGTGGGAGGGTGCCAGCAGGGAGGGTGGGAGGGTGCCAGCAGGGAGGGTGGGAGAGTGCCAGCAGGGAGGGTGGGAGGGTGGGAGAGTGCCAGCAGGGAGGGTGGGAGGGTGGGAGAGTGCCAGCAGGGAGGGTGGGAGAGTGCCAGCAGGGAGGGTGGGAGGGTGGGAGAGTGCCAGCAGGGAGGGTGGGAGGGTGGGAGAGTGCCAGCAGGGAGGCTGGGAGGGTGGGAGAGTGCCAGCAGGGAGGCTGGGAGGGTGGGAGAGTGCCAGCAGGGAGGCTGGGAGGGTGGGAGAGTGCCAGCAGGGAGGGTGGGAGGGTGGGAGAGTGCCAGCAGGGCACAGGGAGAGAGGGATGGATCGGCGGCATGAGGGAGAAGGAGGAAGCATGGAGCGGCTAACGGGGAGGAGGAGGAAGCGGGGGCAGCATGGAGCGGCGGCGGGGAAGAGGAGGAGGTACCGGGGAGGAGCGGGAGAGAGCACAGGGAGATCAGAGGCTGCTGATCTCCCTGTTATTGGCGGCAGCACGAGGGGGCCAGAGGAGGAGGAGGCAGTACGGGGGAGGAGGCACCCGGTGCCCGGCACACACCAGGTATGCACCGGGCGCCGGGCTCACTGCACAGTACTCCCATCATCTCCTTCTCAGCTCGCCGATTCCGGCGAGCAGAGAAGGAGATGATGGGAGAAGTAGTAACGATCGCCCATGAATGGCCGGCCGGTGGTTACCGGCCAATCACGGGCGATCAGGGGGCCGGATCCACGGGCAGGTGACGCCCGGGCACAGCAGTGATTGGTGCTGTCTCGGACAGCACCAATCACCGCTGAATTCCGGGGTCCGGTCCCGGAAACAAAGTACATTGCTATGATTGGCCGATGAGAAGTCATCGGCCAATTACAGCTATCGGCGTCACGGGGGGGGCAGGGAAACTGCCCCCTACGTGACACAGGAAGATGGCTGCTGATAGAATCAGCAGCCATCTTCACCGGAGCGCCGCGCGATTTCGCGCGGCGCCCGTTTAAAGGGCCGACGTACCGGTACGTCATGGGTCCTTAAGTGACAGTGATCCATGACGTGCCGGTACGTCATGGGTCCTTAAGAGGTTAAAGTGTCACTGTCGTGAATTTTTTTTTTTGCAGAAATCAATAGTCCAGGCGATTTTAAGAAACTTTGTAATTGGGTTTATTATCCGAAAAATGCATTTTTATCATGAAAAAGCAGTTTGAAGCTCTCCCCCCTGTCTTCATTGTTCTCCTATGGAGAGAGCTAAAGAAAAGACCAAAACAGGACAACAAAGAGTTAATCTACAAATCCCTCACGGGAAATCTTCTGTGACAGTCACCAGTGACCTGTCTGAGCTCAGATTACAGCTGTCACCCAGCTCTGTGCCTGTAATCCTCTGTTATCTGCTTTCTGCTGCCGGCTAACTCCCTCCTTCCTCCTCCCCCCTCCCCTCTCCCTAGAGCAGACAGGGTACGTCTCCTGCAACAAGTCACAATTTTCAGATTTTTCAGAGTGGATGAAAAAGAGGAAGGAGGGGGGGACCTGGGAAAAGGCTTTTTACATGCAGATAATGGCAGATTTGGCTAATAAACCCAATTACAAAGTTTCTTAAAATCGCCTGGACTATTGATTTCTGCAAAAAAAAAAAATACGACAGTGACTCTTTAAGCGCTGTAGATGAAATGGAATAATTTGGCTGTGTTGTGTCTACCATCCCTGCCACACATTACTACGTCTTAGGTATGAAAGTTTTAAAATATTGATCCCTTTTTGAGATAATTTAAAAAAAAGTCTGAAATAATTATAATAATATAAAAAAAAGTTGTTTGGTAAAATAAATCACTTTATAGCACATAAATTACATTATAAACAAAACAAAAACTAGATTTTGGGTATCTACTCTTTGAAGTGACACTGCCACCCACTTTCTGTATGAGGACTCCTCTACACAGCTGTAAAGCCTAAATTCTGCAGTTTTCATACTTTATTATAGATTTTTTGGTGCTTGGTCCAGTAAAAAATGCTTTTTATCATTGGTAGATTGTGGCACCTGGGCAGGGCTTTTGTGGCACTTGGCCCTGCCCACAGTGCCACCTTAGGCCATGCCCCGCCACTTGTGTCTGGGCCCGCCCTCTCGATGGCCATTGGAATGGGCCGATCTAGAGGGGGGTGGGGCCTAGATGCCACAGTGGCGGGGTCTACAGTGGCGCTGTGGGCAGTGCCAAGTGGCGCTGAGGGCATAAGGCCCTGCCCAGGTGCCACAATCCACCAACAATAAAAAGCATTTTTCACTGGACCAAGCACCAAGAAATCTATAATAAAGTAAGGTATGAAAACTGCAGAATTTAGGCTGTACAGCTGTGTAGAGAAGTCCTTATACACAAAGCGAGTGACGGTATCTTTTTAAAAGAACACTCCAGTGACTTTGCTATTCTCCCCTCCCAGTACAATAGCTGCCCTGCTCCCCTTGCTTACCAGGTGCTCCATTTCTCTGATACAAAGACACTTCTGGTCTGCAGTCCAGTGTGACAATTTTCTTGTTGTTTGTCTAAATTTTTTTCTTTCGGTACAGGTCTTGCTATCGCTGAGAAATTTGCACACCTAAACCCTGAAGGCAATGCAAAAATGATCCAGAAAGCCAAAAATCTTAAAGAAGAAATAAATTCACTGCTGGGATTTAATGGAATTCTTCTTTATCCTTCACACTCCAAGATTGCCCCAAAGCACAATGAGCCTCTTGCTGTGCCTTTCAATTTTGCATATACTGGTCAGTTTTATTTATACAGTGATTGATAAAATTCTGAGTAGTAACTTCTACATTTTTACATTCTTATGCCATGTTCACACAACGTAAGTAAAGTATCAATCACGAGCGTTGTTGCCGATTTGCAACACAGCTGTGATTAATACTTTACTTACATTGTGCTGCAGCTGAGTGAATCCCGATCAGAGTGTATACTTATAGTATATACTCCAGCCGGGATCGCTAGCGGCACTGCAATAACCTGACATGACAGTTTTCTGCAGCCGCAGAGAAACTGTCAGTTCACAAAATGGAGCATGCGGCTCCGGCCGCATGCTTTATTGTGTGCAGCTGTGAATTGGGATGCGGGCGCACACGGATGCACCCGCATCCAAATTCATCAGAAATTAAGATCATCCGGCCCGTTCTACAGTTGCTTGCTCTATATCATAGGATGATATCTGCCTGATTTGAACAAGATACTGAAACCTTTTTTTTTTTTTTAATTCTGTTTTTAATTTACTTTAAAATTAGAGAGGGTCCCATAGTCTTTGAATATCTTAAGAATTGTGGGGAGGGATTGTTTGGGGTCAGTAACGAAAAGCAGTAAATCATCCGCAAAAGCAGCTGTGGTGTGAACAGTGGGGCCAACTCTAATTCCCTTAATGATAGGTGTTTGCTTAATTTTTTGCAACAAAATTTCCATAGTTAGGACGAATAAAGTGGAGTATAGGGGACAGCCCTGTCTTATTCCATTTCTAATTAGGAAAGGGTCCGATAGTGTGTCGTTTACTCTAATTCTGGCGGTGGGGACAGTATAGAGTGACATTACAGCAGGTATAAATTGTGAAGGAAACCCAAATAGTTTCAAGGTGTCCATTAGAAAGTCCCAAGCTACTCTATCAAAAGCCTTCTCTGCATCTGTGCCGAGAAGGATTAAGGGAATGTTAGATCTCTTAGCGTAATGGATTCCGGGGAGTACTCTAGATGTATTAAATTTGCCTTCCCTGCCCATAACAAATCCTGTTTGTTCTTCTGTAGTAAGGTAGGGTATAATTTTTCATCTTAAAGGCTAAAAGTTTGGCCCACCACTTTAAATCCGCGTTAAGTAATGAGATGGGTCTATAACTCCTGCATTGTGCGGGGTCTTTTCCTTCTTTAGGCAGTATTGCTATATAAGCCTCTAACATCTGTTTCGGGAATTTACCTCTAGCTAGCATATCATTGCAAAGATTTGTAAATTATGGGATAAGTATGTCTTTAAATTTTTTATAGTAAGGTTTAGATAGAGCGTCCGGCCCTGGGCTCTTACCCATAGGGATTGAGGTAAATACTTTATCTAACTCATTTGATGTGATTGAGTCTAGAAGTGAGAGTTTGTCATGTTCACATATACTAGGGAGTTTAATCTGTTGTAAGAAGTCTTTCAATAATTGTGATTTGTAGTTGGGGTTGACACTTTGTGTTTGGGGGATTGTGTTTGGGGGATATTGTATAGTTTCTCATAAAAGGAACAAAAGGTTTTTGCTATACTTGTGGTGTCTTTTACTATTTTATCGCTGTCATTAGTGATTTTATATATGAAGGATTTTTCTTTCCTTTGTTTAATTAAAGCGGTCATAATTTTTGAGCCCTTGTCTCCGTGTGCATAGATAAAATTTGTCTTACCTGTAATTTTCCTTTCCTCGAGTCTGAAGGCGGCACAGATGGGATATTCTATCCCCCAGACTTCACCCCAGGACCGTCCACCTAGCAAAGCAATCAATAAATTAGCATGCAAAAGCAAACTAGCAAAGCAATCAATAAATTAGCATGCTTAATTGATGGCCTATAAGAACCCACTCTCACAGCTCTCACATGTTTTACATATAGACGAATCACCAAAAATAGATCATTGGGTGGGTATATGTGTGCTGCCTTCAGACTCGAGTAAAGGAAAATTACAGGTAAGACAAATTTTATCTTTCCTCTTCGTCCTCAGGCAGCACAGATGGGATTTTTATAGCTAAAACCCAGGGGAGGGTAAATATTGAAGGACATTAGCAAATAAGCTGAATACCTAAAAACTACAATTGAGTACCAAGCCCTTCACCGCCTGGAGCAGAATGTTATAGTACAGGCATCTTGGAAGAATTACACCCTCTCTGCGAGGTGGAATAGAGGTTCTGCTGCATTAGTTGAGATGGTAGAATCGCTCATCCTCCAGTAATCACTGAAAATTCAATGGCTCCTCTGGGCAAGAGAAGGAGCCTGTCTAGTAGTAACATAGTTCTGGACACAATTAGAGCATCCTTTTGACTTCATTGGATTGAAGTTTATATTTAATCTGCCAGGAATAGGAGAAAAAGAATATTCTTCTCTTCTGCACTGAATACAATGAAGGACAGACTATTAGGTCATCACCATCTGGCAACTGGTGTCCATTGTTTGAAGAAAGTCTACACCTTCTTCCAGATCTAAATAAACTTCAGTGAAGCCTCAGGGAACCTTCTTACAAGAGGAAGATGCAAAGAGAAGGTCTTGTTTCATATTTCTGATCACTATAATGGATCTGTTAGTAAGTGGCAGAATAGTGAACATCATCCATCGTACAGTGACGAAAACTTGTACATGAGATGTACTGTAATCCTAATGGAAGCCTTTGTGCAGAAATGGAGTGACTATGATGTTTACATTTTCCCGAGACTCCCACCGGCACCATCTGTAACCGTAGCTGGTATTCACTCTAAACACTGAAGGACCTTCTTAAGTCATTTATCTACTAGCTTTCAAGCTGGCAACAGCTTGAAATCCTAGGTAACACCATAACCAGCCTCATTGGTAGGTTAGCATCCTGCAGCTTCTGCAATTTCCTGTTGAACCCACTCTGATGGTCTTAGTCTCTGCTGTTACAGAAGATCTCCTTCCATAGTTCTAATGTATTGCCTTGATACTGTAGAATGCATTTCATTGGACCATAACCCCCTTATGGTAAGGGCTGATGTCAGGTTGTCTGTGTAGATCAGGAACAAATTTCCTATGATAATCTGAATTGTCCAGATGCCTCACAGCTCCCAGAGGTTGGATCACCAGTTCCTCCCACAGCTCCCATAGGTTAAATCACTGGCTCCTGTCACAGCTCACAGAGGTTGGATCACTGGCTCCTGTCACAGCTCACAGAGGTTGGATCACTGGCTCCTGTCACATCTGTTTCCCAGGTACAGATGTTTCAACCTAACATGACATAGCAAAAAGCAACCAACATCTCAGATCACATGGACAATCCACTGCATTATAGGCAGAGTCCATGCATCTGCCAGTTCCCCCATCTTGAGCACAGACATCAGGGTACAGTAATAGAGGTCTTTGTGGAGATCTTCTCATTCAGTCGTAGGGAAGGCCTGCTCCACTATTAGCGTTCAGCCTCTCTATAACCAGAAGGAATCTGATACCAGTATGGGAGGATTTCCTGTTGGAGATTTCTGAGGTACCTGTATCTGTGGCAGAAGAATTGAGATGATGAAGGTCGTTATGGTAGAGAGGATAGATTCTCATTTCCAATTCTCGAAGAGTGGCCTGCCATCTGATGGTAGAGGCTTTCTTGTAGTAAAATTAGAATGTTTGAGGCCAAATCCATGAAGCTTCCCTGTTGAATCTGCCTGAAAATGGCCGATCATCAATACAGGATCACTCCAAGGACCTGGAGAGCAGCCATCACCATAATGGCGACTTCATAAGGGTATACATCACCACACCAAGGACCTGGAGGACTACCATCATAACAGCCAATTGATGAGAGTATACATCACCACACCAAGGACCTGGAGGACTACCATCATAACAGCCAATTGATAAGGGTATACATCACCACACCAAGGACCTGGAGGACTGCCGTCACAGCTTCATAATGGTATACAGGATCGGAGACCAAGCAAGGACGAGATCAGACCTGCAGATGACAAACACTGCTTAGACAGTGAAGAATAAGCCATGTGTGCTCCCTGAGGTGTGGATGTAAGGAGTGTACAGCAATGTATGAATGTCATCATAAAAGCATAGAGACTTCTACAGAAGAACAGAGGAGACATATTATGGAACCCATCTAGAATTTTCTCCCTATGTTTAGGCTGAGACACACAGGAGAAGGCTCCCCGACCTCCCAACACAGGGAATAGTGGATGAAACTAGTAGCAGATCAGCAGCAATGAGATAAATCATGAATACATCACCGTTTTGACCGGAGACCCCTTGCAGCAAAAGTTTCATGAAACAATTCTGACATTTGATGAGGATGAAGACTTTGTACATCTTGTGCTCCTGTGAGACGACCAGCACTGCTCAGAGACCGGATCTGCAAGGGACAAAGGAAACATTCCCAATAAACAGATATTATTCTGGACTATAGAAGAGATCAGCAGATAATAGTGAATGTAGGAGCCAGCTGTAGACACATATCACATAGTAACATAGTAAATAAGGTTGAAAGAAGACTAGAGTCCATCGGGTTCAACCTAGGGAAACCAGAATAATCCCTGGATCAATGTATCACCGGAAATCTAATGCCCATAACTTGTAATATTATATTGTTCAAGAAACGCATCAAGGCCTCCCTTAAACTTATTTAATGAATCGGCCATTACCACATCATGTGGCAGAGAGTTCCACAGTCTTACCACTCGTACAGTAAAGAACCCGCGTCGATGCTGATGATGAAATCTTCTTTCCTCTAGACATAGAGGATGCCCCCTTGTCATGGTTACAGATCTAGGAGTAAAAAGACCACTACAAAGATCTCTGTACTGTCCTTTCATATATTTGTACATTGTGATCAGATCGCCCCTAAGACGTCTTTTTTCTACCATAAATAACCCCAAGCTTGATAACCTGTCTTGGTACTGTAACCCACCCATTCCCTTAATGACCTTTGTGGCCCTCCTCTGCACCCGCTCCAGTTCAGCTGTGTCCTTCTTATATACTGGTGCCCAAAACTGTACACAATATCCCATGTGTGGTCTAACCAGGGATTTATAAAGAGGCAAAACTAGGTTCTTATCTTTAGCATCTATACCTCTTTTGATGCATCCCATTATTTTATTAGCCTTGGCAGCTGCTGCCTGGCATTGATCACTAAAGTTGAGTTTACTGTCCACCAATACCCCCAGGTCCTTTTCGGAAGTAGTTTTACCCAGTGTTTTATTATTAAGCACATAACTGTACTTATTATTTCTACGGCCCAAGTGCATAACCTTACATTTATCCACATTAAACTTCATTTGCCGTTTTACTGCCCAAGCCTCTAGCTTCTCCAAATCCCTCTGTAATATGATATTATCCTCCTCTGTGCTGATTACTCTACCCAGTTTAGTATCATCTGCAAAAATGGAGATTCTACTCTGTAGCCCCTCTACAAGATCATTAATAAAAATATTAAAAAGTGGACCCAAAACTGACCCCTGTGGTACCCCACTAGTAACTAAAACCCAATCTGAATATGTTCCATCAATGGCCACCCTCTGTTTTCTATCACACAACCAGTTACTTACCCATTTGCATACGTTTTCCCGAAGTCCCAGCATCTTCATTTTGTAGACCAACCTTTCATGCGGCACAGTATCAAATGCCTTTGAAAAGTCCAGATACACAACATCCACAGCCTCCCCCATGTCCAGTCTATAACTCACCTCTTCATAGAAGCCGATCAGATTAGTCTGACAGGACCGATTCCTCATAAATCCATGCTGGTGCTGCGTCATAAGATTATTTTCATTAAGGTACTCCAGTATAGCATCTCTTACAAACCCTTCAAATACTTTACCTACTATAGATGTTAGACTTACGGGCCTGTAGTTTCCATGATCACTCTTTGACCCCTTTTTGAATATTGGTACCACATTAGCTATGCGCCAGTCCTGTGGAACAATACTTGTCGTAATAGAATCTTGAGGCTATGTTCACACTACGTATATGTCCGGCCGCATATTTTCGCGGCCTGACATATACGTGTTAAACTCCGGCCGGGGATTTATGCAAGTTGCGGCCGGCTACGTACGGACCGCGAACTTACGCCTGTAGTCTACTTACGCTTCCCGAGCGCCCTACGTCTACGTCTTTTACTTGGAAATCTTCGCCTAGCCCCGGACACCCCACAGAACCTTTTGGATCGGCAAAGAAAAGTGGAAAAATGAAGAAATCACCACTACGTACGGGACCGCATGTTACGCTACGGGCGTAAGTTACGGCATTTTCGTCCTCAAACAATGGTCTGGTTAATTTTTTACGGCGCCGCGTACGATCCTGGCGTAAGTTCGTACGTAGTGTGAACTGTGCAGCCGTACATCGTATAATTTCCATTGTACGCAAACTACGTAAATCTCCGGCCGCTTATTCACAGAACGCGCTACGGCCGTAAACTTATGTAGTGTGAACATAGCCTTAAATATTAGGAATAACAGTCTGTCTAACACAGTATTTAATTCTTGCAAAACTCTAGGATGGATACCTTCTTTGCCCGGTGACTTATGGATTTTAATGTTTTTAAGGCGTCTCCCCACTTCTTCTTGTGTTAGGCAGGTGAGATTTATAGGAGGATTTACATTATTAAGAATGTATTGAATAGATTGGCCTTTTCCTCTTCCCCCTCCACCATTACACATAGTCTATAGGTCCATAGTACACAGCAGGGCTTAGACCTATCGATCCTTTACCAGGAGGCTTCACTGGAAAGGCCTGATATCTGTAAAAGAAACATATGTCAGTACATCATAGTGATAATACACAACCAGAGAACTACCAGGAGAAGGTGGTATATATGTAACTTCACAGAAGCAGAAGAGAAACAGCTATGATATACAAGAAATAGCAGATCTCATACACAGAGATATACGAGGAGAGATCTCATACACAGAGAACACTGATGTAAGCAGGGATATCATACATACATATACACTTATATAAGGAGAGATCTCATACATATATATACACTGATATAACGAAAGATCTCATACATATACACTGATATGAGGAGAGATCTCATACATAGATATACACTGATGTAAGTAAGGATATCATACATACATATACACTGATGTGAGGAGGGATCTCATACATACATATACACTGATATGAGGAGAGATCTCATACATAGATATACACTGATGTAAGTAAGGATATCAATGTCTCTACAGGGGACAGTCACTTGAGTAGTGTAAAGATTTGACTTCTCTTCTGTGGAGTATTAAGGGCCTCTAACATTCCATGAAGTTATGTTAAGTGTCGCCATAACATGTCGTACTAAGAGAATGTGGTGTTTGCATAGTGAGGGACTATGTCTGATTTGTGGTACACAGGGAAAACTAACTGGTAACAACGGCGTACATTAACATCCGTAACAACTATTTTGGAAGTAGAATCCCAAAAGTTAACATACATAATTTTCAGCAATAAACTACAATAAACAAGAAGGCTCATCATCTGTTTAGAGCTCACAGTATGAAAAGCATAATATAGAATGTAACATTAGCCCGAATTGTTAATACTTAGCATCTAATCATTGGCTATTGTTATGAACAATGTATACTAGAAAAACTTATTAGTGAAACATAGAACTCAGAGATATCAAGAAGACATTATGTTTTAGAATACTTGCGAAGTCCAGTTTTAAGTGATAGACGATTTCCTCGTCCTTGGAGATTTTGACTTCTTAGGGACGGACCAATCTTCATTAGCTGGCAGTTTTGGAATATCAAGTCTTTCCCAGATGTTATCAAGATCAGCGGGTCGTCGTACAACCAGTTGTCTCCCATTGGAGGACACTAGGATACCAAATGGGAAAAGCCAGCGAAAGGGTATTCTCTTTTCTCTTAGTTTATCCGTGAGGGGTTTAAGAATCTTTCTCTTTGCTAAGGTGCTTGCCGCTAGGTCTTGGAAGAATTGTATTGGACAATTTTCATGAATAATGTCGTCAGCTTCTCTCGCAGCTTTAAGGAGTGCAGCTGTGTCCACGTAGCTGAGGAGGCCACATATGACATCTCTAGGTGGGTCATCAATTCCCGGTTTGGGATGGAGGGCTATGTGTATTCTTTCTATAACAACAGATAAAGCTCTTTCCTCGCCTAAAAGGTTAGTGAATATACTTATAGCTGTAGAAGGAAGAGCTTCATGTGCGATAGATTCTGGGAGACCTCTGATGCGGATGTTTTTACGTTGGCTTCTATTTTCTTGATCTTCCAGCATTAGGAAAGCATCGTTTAGGTCAGTGCTTCCCAACCGTTTCCACCTTGGGGCACACCTTGGAAAAAAAAATTTCCTCGGGGCACCCCTACTAAATAATGTTCTACAAAATAAGAAAACCGTCATACAGTGACTCACAGGTGACGTCTTCTTTGATCTGAGGAGTCACTTTCCCTTTTCCTCTCCATCCGCCATGATGATTTCTTCCAGCTACTTTTCATCATCTGTTTAGAGCTCACAGTATGAAAAGCATAATATAGAATGTAACATTAGCCCAAATTGTTAATACTTAGCATCTAATCATTGGCTATTGTTATGAACAATGTATACTAGAAAAACTTATTAGTGAAACATAGAACTCAGAGATATCAAGAAGACATTATGTTTTAGAATACTTGCGAAGTCCAGTTTTAAGTGATAGACGATTTCCTCGTCCTTGGAGATTTTGACTTCTTAGGGACGGACCAATCTTCATTAGCTGGCAGTTTTGGAATATCAAGTCTTTCCCAGATGTTATCAAGATCAGCGGGTCGTCGTACAACCAGTTGTCTCCCATTGGAGGACACTAGGATACCAAATGGGAAAAGCCAGCGAAAGGGTATTCTCTTTTCTCTTAGTTTATCCGTGAGGGGTTTAAGAATCTTTCTCTTTGCTAAGGTGCTTGCCGCTAGGTCTTGGAAGAATTGTATTGGACAATTTTCATGAATAATGTCGTCAGCTTCTCTCGCAGCTTTAAGGAGTGCAGCTGTGTCCACGTAGCTGAGGAGGCCACATATGACATCTCTAGGTGGGTCATCAATTCCCGGTTTGGGATGGAGGGCTATGTGTATTCTTTCTATAACAACAGATAAAGCTCTTTCCTCGCCTAAAAGGTTAGTGAATATACTTATAGCTGTAGAAGGAAGAGCTTCATGTGCGATAGATTCTGGGAGACCTCTGATGCGGATGTTTTTACGTTGGCTTCTATTTTCTTGATCTTCCAGCATTAGGAAAGCATCGTTTAGGTCAGTGCTTCCCAACCGTTTCCACCTTGGGGCACACCTTGGAAAAAAAAATTTCCTCGGGGCACCCCTACTAAATAATGTTCTACAAAATAAGAAAACCGTCATACAGTGACTCACAGGTGACGTCTTCTTTGATCTGAGGAGTCACTTTCCCTTTTCCTCTCCATCCGCCATGATGATTTCTTCCAGCTACTTTTCATCTCTTCAGAACCTGCGAGACAAACAATTTAGGCTCCGCACATTTATAGCAACTTCCTTTCCTTTGTCCCTCCTGTCAGCTCCCAAAGTAACTGCGCTGTTTGGTGTTATGTGCAGTAAAGCGAGTAGGAATGTGGGATGCCCCCTGTATGTAGGATCCCCCACTGTGCCCCCATGAACTAATAATGTCCCCAGAGGTGCCCCCATGAACTAATAATGCCCCCAGAGGTGGCCCCCATGAACTAATAATGCCCCCATGATCTAATAATGCCCCCATAAACTAATAATGCCCCCAGAGGTGCCCCCATGAACTAATAATGTCCCCAGAGGTGCTCCCATGAGTAATAATGTCACCAGAGGAGCATCCATGAACTAATAATGCCCCCAGAGGTGCCCCCTCTGAACTAATAATGCCCCCAGAGGTGCCCCCATAAACTAATAATGCCCCCAGAGGTGCCCTTATGAACTAATTATGCCTCCAGAGGTGCCCCCATGAACTAATAATGCCACTAGAGGTGCCCCCATATACTAATAATGCCCCAGGGGTGGCCTCTATGTACTAATAATGCCCCCAGAGGTGCCCCCATGAGCTAATAATGCCCCCAGAGGTGCCCCCATATACTAATAATGCCCCAAAGGTGCCCCCATGAACTAATAATGCCCCAGGGGTGGCCTCCATATACCAATAATGCCCCCAGAGGTGCCCCCATGAACTAATAATGCCCCAGGGGGGGGCCTCCATATACTAATAATGCCCCCAGAGGTGCCCCCATATACTAATAATGCCCCCAGAGGTGCCCCCATATACTAATAATGCCCCCAGAGGTGCCCCCATATACTAATAATGCCCCCAGAGGTGCCCCCATGAACTAATGCCCCAGGGGTGGCCTCCATATACTAATAATGCCCCCAGAGGTGCCCCCATGAGCTAATAATGCCCCCAGAGGTGCCCCCATGAACTAATAATTCCCCCAGAGGTGCCCCCATGAGCTAATAATTCCCCCAGAGGTGCCCCCATGAACTAATAATGCCCCCATAGTTGCCCCCATATACTAATAATGCCCCCAGAGGTGCCCCCATGAACTAATAATGCCCCCAGAGGTGCCCCCATATACTAATAATGCCCCCAGAGGTACCCCCATATACTAAAAATGCCCCTAGAGGTGCCCCATATACTAATAATGCCCCCAGAGGTGCTGCCATGAGATAATAATGCCCCCAGAGGTGCCCCCATATACTAATAATGCCCCCAGAGGTGCAACATATACTAATAATGCCCCCAGAGGTACCCCCATATACTAATAATGCCCCCAGAGGTGCCCCCATGAGATAATAATGCCCCCAGAGGTGCCCCCATATACTAATATTGCCCCCTGCTCTGCCCCTTTAAAAAAAAAAACATCCTACTCACCTAATCCGTGCTGTGGCTGCAGGAAGCAGCTCTCCTCCTCTTCGGGCTCCATCTTGTGAGCCGCGGGGACGGGACTTCCGGCAGGCGTGATGACGTCACATCATCACACCTGCCGGAGAGGTCACGTCCCGGCCTCCCATAGGCTGCTGGTATGAAGTGCTGGCGGCCTATGGGAGTGAATATAGGAGCAGGACGCTGACACTTCCTGCTCCTATATTCTGCTTACTTTGATGTTCCGCCAGCTCATAGTGCGGGCGGAACATGAAAGTGATCCGTGCATCCCGAGAAGCTGCGCGGCCGCAGCTTCTCGGGATGCTTAAAGAGACAGCGCACATTTCCCACCGGGATCCCACGGCACCTCTGGCGGGTTCTCCCGGCACACCAGTGTGCCGCGGCACCCCGGTTGGGAAACGCTGCACTAGATAACTGGGAGTAAATGCAACTTTCAGATTGTATATATTTCTCCCTCTTCTGTGTGAGATCTCTGATTCAAGCGAGGGGATAAGCAATGAATATGGCTTCTCTTTCAGTGTGGTTTCTTTAGCAGCCAAGTATGTGGTATGTCCTCCAAGTAACTGAGAATAGTTGCAATTTCCAGACTTTTTATACTTCCTCTGCTGTGTGAGTTCTCTGATACAAGGAGGGATGATTTAGTTGATGTTTAGTCCTGGTTGTCGGCCACCAGCACGCCAGGGGTTAATAGTGGTGAAACAGGGTGGGTAGGGGCTTATTTAACCCAGTGTAGTTTTGGTCTCTGGGGGGGGGGAGAGTATGGAGACCTTCTTATTTAATCAAAGGCAGTGGACAAGCTATGATGTCCCCAATTCACAAGTGTGGAGTTCTTTTGCTATTAAGAGCTGGTGCTGTGTCTGTGACTGTACACCAATATGGCGCCTGTCAGTTATGCTGTGTCATACTGCTTCCCAGCTCCTACACAGTCTCCTTGCCGTTCAGTCTCCCAGCAGATCTTTCTTCATACCTAGTGTTCTGCTTAGATGAAAGGTGTTTAATGTGCTGCTGGCACTTACAGTTTGTTTGCGGCTTAGTCGATGAAGTGGATCACCGCTCTGGTGCGCTGGCCAGGAGCGCCGCCAAAATCGAGGTCCAGGTCTCAAGGTAGGAGTAGGATGCGTTCTTCTCCCGAGTTGCCTCAGTGCTTCTCCACAGCGCCGGTTTTCTTGTTACCCGGTCGGTATGTTGTGGTGGAGCTTGTGAATCGGGCTCACGGTGTTATTTTGAGCAGGAGCTCTCAAGCGTGCGTCCTGCTACGAGCACTGCTAGGCTCCGCCCCCATTGCATTTTTTGCCTTTTAATAAATTTCCCCCTTGGGTCCAGTGTGATGAAGCAAGCAGTGTCGGACTGGCCCACCAGAGGACCGGTGGATCCTGAGGTGGGCCCCCAGCTTTGGAACCTGCACTAACACTGACTGACATGTTTGCTTCTCACTGGTTCTTCATTGGTGGGCCCCAGATACCCCAATCTGACACTGAAGGCATGCATTTTTTTTAATTTTTCTGTTCCAGTGCTGCTGACCTTGTTTGACATTACTTTCTAGTGGTGTCCTCAACACAGACAGGAGTACAGTGAAAAGTGACAGCAGTGTCTATACACTGCTGTCACTTTCCACTGTACTCCTGTCTGTGTTGAGGACACCACGTGAAAGTAATGTCAAACAAGGTCAGCAGCATGGGAACAGAAAAATAAAAAAAATGCTTGCCTCCAGTGTCAGACTGAGGTATCTGGATAAAACAGCATTCGCAATAGCTATGGCCTAAAGTCTTCCCCTTCCTGTAGAAATACCTCTGCACGAGTATAAAAATTAGATGTTTAAATTATTTTAATAAATTATGTATAAAACCAGCGTCACTGAGCCTTGTGTGAAGCCAGCTCACCACTTCTGTGGCTCTGCTACGCATGATCCTCAACTCCAATCGCGTGTCTGTATGAACTTTCCCAAAGTAATTAGGATCACAGTTTATAGTAAACCCAAATCTTTTTGACCCAAAAAACCAGTGAGTATATCCCCACAATCACCTTGGGACTGGATGAACGCATTTCTAGTACTAATAGTACTCATGGCTCACAAACATAACCCAGGGTTTTATTTCCTAGTTATCCCCCCCTAAGAAACATCATGGTGTAATCCTGTGGTGTTACATCAAACATTTCATAAAATTAAAGTCAGGATATGTTAAAAACATTGCATTAACATCAAAGGCAATGTGCAATAATCATATATGAAATTGTAGAAGCAAAGCTGAGGGCACTCACCAATGCAAATTCTTTATTCCTGGTAAAAACTTTAAAAGTTGGCAGGACATCTCATCTCAGGTGGGGCCACTAGACACTCGTCAGTACAAACTGTTACAGCCGTTTGACGCGAATGCGCGCTTCATCGTGTGCGCTTGGTCTGATGAAGCACACATGCACATGAAACTGTTGTAACAGTTCATACTAACGAGCAGGGCCGTCTTAACAGCATTATGGGCCCCTGGGCAGAGGTGCGAATTGGGCCACACCCAATCTTTGCAACCCCGCCCCTGGCCAGTACAATTACGTACAATAAAAAATACAAATTATTGTTAACATAAACTTTAATTTATTGTTTTTAAAAAAAGACAACACAGTCTTTCAGCAGCACAAAAACAAAAAAATAACCGTGCGTGCATGCCTCACCAAACCAGACCAGGTTGGCTTCAAAGTATCCAAAAAACGCAATGGAGACAGCACTTCCAACAGCAATCTGCAGGGTTTATTGTCACACCAGTGCAACATGTCTCATATATACAGAGGGGCAACAACATGACTATTATATATGAGAACCATGTTGTCTGCCTTTATGTATACTGTATAATACAATATACAGGGAAACAACATGTCTCATATATACAGAGGGGCAGCAACATGACTATAATATATGAGAACCATGTTGTCTCCCTGTATGTATACTGTATAATACAATATACAGGGAAACAACATGGCTTATATATAGAGAAGGGCAAAACAACATGTCTCATATATACAGAGGGGCAACAACATGACTATTATATATGAGAACCATGTTGTTTCCCTGTATGTATACTGTATAATACAATATACAGGGAAACAACATGGCTTATATATAGAGAAGGGCAAAACAACATGTCTTATATATACAGAGGGGCAACAACATGACTATTATATTATATATGAACCATTTTGTTTCCCTGTATACAGAATACAGGGAAACAGCATGGTTCATATATAATATAATAGTCATGTTGTTGCTCCTCTGTCTATATGAGACATGTTGTTTTGCCCTTCTCTATATATATGCCAGATAACAAGCAACAAATATTACCACAGCATACTGACTAACACCACCGCTACTACTGACTAATCCACTGTACACAGATCACTATCACCTCATCCAGTCATATAGAGGTACCCAGCTCTACACAGGTTCTGTACACCATATACATTACAGTGCAGATACATCAAGTGACTCACATGGGACGTCTTCTCTGATCGGAGTTCTTCCCTTTTCATCTTCTTTTCCATTTGCCCTGTGCCGTTATGAGAACTTCTCCGAGCCACGAATCCACAGAATCTGCCAGACAGACATATTAGGCTCCACACTCTGTCACTATCCTCATCTCTCTACACACTGCACATCTGTATTAGCCCCTTATAGATGGCTCCCCCCCGTATTACCCCCGTATAGATGGCTCCCCCTGTATTACCCCCTTATAGATGGCTCCCCCTGTATTACCCCCTTATACATGGCTCCCCCCTGTATTACCCCCTTATAGATGGCTCCCCCTGTATTACCCCCTTATAGATGGCTCCCCCTGTATTACCCCCTTATAGATGGCTCCCCCCTGTATTACCCCCTTATAGATGGCTCCCCCCTGTATTACCCCCTTATAGATGGCTCCCCCCTGTATCCCCCCCTGTATAGATGGCTCCCCCCTGTATCCCCCCTATAGATGGCTCCCCCCTGTATCCCCCCTATAGATGGCTCCCCCCTCAGCTTTGTTTCTACAATTGCATGTTTGTTTACAATATTTGTGAGCACCTCCACAGCAAAAAGTTACCAGTCCAATACACATTGAGGGGGACATGTATCATCGTGCGGTCCGGGGTTTTTTTGGCGGAAATTGCCGATTTGCGCAATATTTTATTCGCAAATGGCCGATTTGCAAATGAAATATTCGCAAATCGGCACTTTCCGCCGGCGGGGGCGGGGAGGGGGTGTGAAGGGGGCGGAACTGATACGCCGAAAACCTACTCCAGTCTTCAGCTGGCGTAGGTTTTCGGCGGTGCGCACCAGAGCGCACGGGATTTATGTAGAGGCAGTCCGCCTCTACATAAATCCCCGTAGCGCCGGAGATGCGGGGACATTTATAAGTCCGGAGTAAAAAACGCCGGACTTAATAAATGTCCCCCTAAGTTTCTGCCATCTCCTGAGAGCCTTGCTACGAAGTAGTGCCAGTGTCTTTTCTAGTTATCCACTGCGTTGCATAGTAATAATCATATAGACACATAATGCATATCAGGCCTTTGGGGATGCTAATATCCAGTTGGACTATCTATAATGCTTCCCTATCTTGCTATCTCCTACCCAGCCCCCCCCCCCCCTCCTCTAGATGGCACTGTGACTCATCCTAAATCAAAAGTTTTTAAAGTGTTCTATAGAGCCCTAATGTCTCTTTAAGAAATGTTAAGAGGCCACTGAGAGGTTTTTTTTTTATCTCACTGTGTCTCATTTCTTAACCCCTTAAGGACAGAGCCTGAAATGGCCTTAAGGACCGGAGCAAATTTTATGAATTTGACCAGTGTCACTTTATTCATTAATAACTTCGGGATGCTTTTACCTATCCGGCTGATTCTGAGATTGTTTTCTCGTGACATATTGTACTTCACATTTCTTGTAAATTGGAGTCGATACTTATAACGAATCTTTATGAAAAAACCCAAAATAGCGTGAAAAATTGTGAAAAAATGCATTTTTCCAACTTTAAAACTTTTCTGCTTATACAGAAAATGGTTATACCACATAAATTATATATTAAATAGCATTAGCAACATGTCTACTTTATGTTGGCGGCATTTATTAAACTATATTTCATTTTTTTAGACAATAGGAAGCTTAAAACATTAGCAGCAAATTTCCAAATTTTCAGTAAAATTTCAAAATCAGATATTTTTAGGGAACTGTTCAGGTTTAAAGTGTATTTGAGGGGACTGTGTGTTAGAAAGCCTCACGAAGCACCCCATTTCAGAAACTGCACCCCTAAACTCTGCAAAAGCACATCCAGAAAGTTTTTTAACCCTTTAGGGGAGTCACAGAAATAAAAGCTAAGTGTGTAAGAAATTTGAAAATTTTAATTTTCTGTGCAGAGATTTTATTGTAATCCAATATTTTTCATAATTATAAACCTATTACCAGAGAAATGCACCCCAATATTGATTGCCCCATTTCTGCAGTTTATAGAAATACCCCATATGTGGCCCTATTGCGCTATTTGACGCAACCACAAGCCTCAGATATAAGGGAGCGCCTAGTGAATTTCAATGGCTCCGTTATTTTTGGTCATTTTTGACTGTACCACTTCAGGTTGGCAGAGGCTCTGGGGTGCCAAAACCTAAAAAACACCCCTAAAGGGACACCATTTAGAAAACTACACCCCTCAAGGAATGTAACAAGGGGTGCGGTGAGCATCTGGACCCCACAGGTGCTTCACAGATTTTCCAAACAATATGGCTTGAAAAAAGACTAAAGTATTTTTACACTAAAATGTTGTTCTAGCCTTCAATTTTTCATTTTCACAAAGGGATAAAAGGAAAAAAAAAACACAAAACATGTAGCACAGTTTCTCCCGAGTACGGAAATACCCCACATGTGGACATAAAGTGCCAAGCGGGCGCAGGACGAGCCTCCAAAGGGAAGGAGCGCCAATTGGCTTTTGGAAGCTGGATTTCACTGGAATGGATTTCAAGGGCCATGTCGCATTTACAGAGCCCTCGTGCTGCCAAGACACTGGAAACCCCCCACAAGTGACCCCATTCTGGAAACTACACCCCTCAAGGAATCTAACAAGGGGTGCAGTGAGCATATGGACCCCACTGGTGACGGGCACAAATGTGGAAAAATGTGACGTGAAAGTGAAAATTTTCATTTTTTTCACTTTCATGGCACAAATGTGCCCGTCATCCAGGGGTCCATATCCTCACTGCACCCCTTGTTAGATTCCTTGAGGGGTGTAGTTTCCAGAATGGGGTCACTTGTGGGGGGTTTACAGTGTTTTGGCAGCACAAGGGCTCTGTAAATGCGACATGGCGTTCATCATCCATTCTAGCCAAATCCAACCTCTAAAATCCAAATGGCGCTCCTTCCCTTCGGAGGCTTGCCCTGCACCCACATGGCGCTTTATGTCCACATGTGGGGTATTTACGGACTCGGGGGAAATTGCTCTACACATTTTGTGTGTTTTTTTCTCTTTTAACCCCTTGTGAAAATGATAAATTCAAGGCTAGACCAACATTATAGTGTAAAAAATTTAATATTTCATTTTCACGCCACATTGTTCCACATTTGTGCCCGTCACCAGTGGGGTCCATATGCTGACTACACCCCTTGTTACATTCCTTGAGGGGTGTAGTTTCCATAATAGGGTCACTTGTGGGGGGTTTAACTGTCTTGGCAACACAGGGGCCTTTTGAATGCAACATGGCCCCTCGAAATCCATTCCATCCAAATCCAGCCTTCAAAAACCAAATGGCGCTCCTTCCCTTTGGAGGCTTACCCTGCACCCGCATGGCGCTTTATGTCCACATGTGGGGTATTTCCGTACTCAGGGGAAATTGCTCTACACATTGTGTTTTTTTTTATCTTTAACCCCTTGTGAAAATGAAAAAATCAAGACAAGATCAATGATTTAGAGTAAAAATTTTAAAAAAATTACACTAAATGTTGGTCTAGCCTTGATTTTTTTCCATTTCCACAAGGGGTTAAAAAAGAAAATGAACACAAAACGTGTAGGGTAGTTTCCCCTGAGTACGAAAATACCCCACATGTGGACATAATTTGCCATATGGGCACAGGGCAAGTCACCAAAAGGACAGAGCGCCATTTAGAGGCTGGAATGGGGGATGGAGGCCATGTCGCAATTACAAAGCTCCTGTGCTGCCAGAACAGTAGAAACCCCCGACAAGTGACCCCATTCTGGAAACTACACCCCATAAGGAATCTAACAAGGGGTGCAGTGAGCATATGGACCCCACTAGTGATGGGCACATGTGTAGGACATGTGCCGTGAAAATAAAAAATACCATTTTTTTCATTTTCACGTCCCAAATGTGGCCGTCACCAGGAGGCCATATCCCCACTGCCCCCCTTGTTAGATTCCTTATGGGGTGTAGTTTCCAGAATGGGGTCACTTGTGGGGGGTTTCTACTGTCCTGGCCGCACAGAGGCTTTGTAATTGCATCATGGCCTCCTCTAATGGGAATGGCAGCCATACCTATTTAGCTGGGGAAAAGGGACAATTCTAATTTATTTGGGGGTATTAGGCCAATTATTAGTTATAAGGTTGGAAATGACAGGTGTCCATCAAACTCAACCTGTGTTGATCCAGAGGAAGGCAAAAACCCCTCGTGAGGCAGACGACAGTAGCCTCATCACAGGGGAAAAATTCCTCCCCGACTCCATAATGGCGATCAGAATAATCCCTGGACCAACGTGACCCCTGAAATAGGAATAAGCGACAGAATTTAGATAATGTAGAACCCCAATGACGTGTGGTGCGCCTTGGAGCGATCCAGTATGCAGAGGCCGGGGGGATCAGGACAGGTGTCACACTGGTAAATGGTGTCCTTCCTGATCCCCCTGTTACCCCACACTCTGCACTTCTTCTGGGGTCTCCTGTTCTCAAGTGTGGGGGACGTCACCTGGAAAATGTTGTCCTGGTGCGATACGGGGTCCTTCATATCCAGAAGCGCTGGGTCCGCTCCATGGCTGCTAAATATTAGGGCTTTATTACTACTTCTGATATGTTCGGATCGTGCCGCAAGCTACAGGGCAGCGAGGGACTAGAAGAGGGGGCGCTGGTATAAAAGTTATCCCCGTACAGGTGGTGACCTTTATCCAGCAGTGGGAAGATCAGTTCCCGGACGATCTCCCCACTAACTCCGAGGATGGGGGGGGGGAAGGGGGCATCTGGGGGCTGCATTCGAGTGTCCCTTCCTTCATACACTCTAAGGGTACGTGCACACTGCGGAATCGCGAAGGATAACCCTTTGTGCATTCCGCAGCTGGCACCCGCCGGCGGACTGATGCAGGCGCACGTCTCCGTCCGTGTCGTAGACTCCATTCTATGCACGGGCGGATTCCGCTCTGCGTCCAACGTGTTGATGGAATGACGGATAATGGAATCCGCCCATGCATAGGATAGAGTCTATGACACAGGCGGAGACGCGCCCCTGCATCAGTCCGCCGGCGGGTGCCAGCTGCGGAATGCACGAAGGGTTATCCTTCGCCATTCCGCAGTGTGCACGTACCCTAAATCTGTAAGTGTACCCTGAGGTACTCTCACAGAGTTTGTAGAATTTCACGCCATACCGTCATCTCTTATTGGGACGGTACTGGCGGAAAAGACGTGTCTGGGGGGCAGCGTACGCTACGCTACTCCCAGACACGTCACTGGATGATGAGGAGGATGAGGATGAATGGAGGAAAGAAGGATCCCCCCAATTTATCCTCACTGTCTGTTTCGGTGTCGGAGGCAATAATAATGTATGCGTCCGACACCGAAAACACCCTGGGGGCCATCTTTATATGGGGATTGGTATATGGGGTATGTAGTGGTGTAGTGTAAAACTTTATTCAATGTAGTGTGGTGTAATGTAGTGTTTTTTTACGTGTTTTTTACAGTAAGTATACAAAAAAAACCTACGCCAAAAATGGTGTTGCTGATGAATGCCGCACTTATGTTCGGCACTTATAAGCAGACCGTGGCAGTAGGATATAAAAAAAAAAACACCCTACGCCAAAAAGGAGGAGTTGCTGATTAGCAGCGCACTTTCGTGCGATGCTGATCAACACTCAGCGGCGATAGGGTGCGGAAAATAGAAAAAAAAAAATTGGGAAAAAAATTTTTTTTTTTACTACATTCTGAACATCCCTGTAGTGGCTGATACGTGTATTACACATATCAGCCGCTAGGGGGCAGCAGAGCGCAAGATCCGAAAATAGACGACGCTGGAGCCGGAAAAATACGAAAATAGACGACGCTGGAGCCGGAAAGAGACGATCGGGACTCACGGAAGAAGCCGAAGATGAAGAGGACGCCGGGAACCCGGAAGACGCCGATCAGGACCCCGGGACAGGTGAGTAATGTACAAATACCTGCTCCGGACCCCTCAGCTACCTAGCTGAGGGGTCCGGAGCAGGTATTTATTACTTGTGGGGACTTTGATCGCCGTGAACGGCCGGCCGGCTGGCCGGCCGTTCACGGCGATCGGGACGGTGGTACCGTGACCACCATTACTTTTTACAGTAATGGCGGTCGGTGCCGTCCTCGGACAGCACCGACCGCCATTTTTTTCCGGGTCATCGGGCCACCGATGGCCCGGAAAGGTTCCGATCGCCGCTATGGGCTTATCAGCCAATAGCGGCGATCGTCGGCATGGGGGGGGTTAACAACCCTCCATGCCGACAGGGAGAGATGGCCTGCTATGTATTATAGCAGGCTATCTCCCCCGATCGGGACCCGGCCGGCCGCGGCGCCCGTTTAAAGGGATGACGTACCGGCACGTCATGGGTCCTTAAGTGACAGTGATCCATGACGTGCCGGTACGTCATGGGTCCTTAAGAGGTTAAAGATGTAGTATTCCAACTCTGTTTCCTTGTTGTACAGCCAACATATTTTAGATCACAAGCCGTACAGTAATTGATGTAAACATATGTACTGTTGCCATTTTTTTTATTAAAACTGTACATATGTTGTTTATTTCAATCACTGTATGGCTTGTGATCTAAAATATGTCTAGTGAGACCAGAAACCTCTTGGGGGCCTGTCAGCATTGAGAGACACCTATAGAACACATTCAAGCTTTTGCCTTTGAAAGAGTCACAGTGCCATCTAGAGGGGGGAACAGGATATGCAGATTGCAAGATAGGAAAGCATTCTGGACATTCCAACTACAGTAGATACTAGCATCCCTAAAGGCCTGCATTTACATCAAGAGCTTCTCCTCCGCTATTGACCTTAGACAATGTGTAAGCTGATATGCATTATTATGTGTCTATATGATTATTACACATTGCCTTTATTTAAGACGGGGAATGCAATGTTTTTAACATATCCTAATATTATGAAATGTTTGATGTAACACCACAGGATTACGTCATGGATGGGTAGGAATAAAAACCCTGGATCGGTTGAATGTTCATCAGCCATGTATAATGGTACTTCTAGTACTAGAAATGCGTTGCCACAGATGGGAGATGATTGTGGTGATGTACTCACTGGTTTTATGGGTCATGAAATAAGCATTTTGGTTTACTGCAAACACTGATCCTGATTGCCCTTTTGAAAGTCTGCAAGCAAGCAAGCGCCATTTAAACATGCAGCCAGACCTCTTAAACAATTGTTTCTGTAAAGTTTAAAATGGGAATCACATGTATTTTGTGGGTTTAAAGGGCCTTTTACGTAGGCTAGGCTCCTGTGGCCAATAATTACAGCGATAAGCTGAGGACAGGGCAAACTCCTGATCCTTGGCTGATCGTGTCTTTAGAGTATGCTACAAAATTTATCATCATCGGCCACACATCTTCTTGTGTAAACAGGGTTATGCATGGCCGATAACAATAAAGGGAAATTGTCAGCATGTACATGTATATATTTGTGCTGTCATTCAGTTTCCAGATCACAAGCAATGTATACTTGCCATCAGCGCTTCTTGTAATCCGGATGCTCTCCGGTGCTAGGCCGCTGGCTGTATTTTTAGGTCCTGCCTCCCTGCCTACCTCCAGAATTATTGACAGCAATAGAAGGCAGGGCCTGAAGATACCGCCTGCGGTGGAGGACTACACTGCTTGTGATCACACACAGATTATATATAGCGCTGCTGTTATATCACTTTTGATGCTCAGTGTGGAGCTCAGTCTCTCTATAGTCTTGCAAGAGATTGTACCTAGTCTTGTGTGTGAGTTAGGCACATATTGCCATGGTTTCTGATACCAATAAGAATTTACCTTAATTTGCCAACTTTCAGCATTTTGCAATACTATCTTTTTCATTTGTTACACTACTAATGTAATATTTTCTTATTCCTCCCTTCCCCCTCAGGTATATTTAATGTTCTAGGACTTCCAGTTACTCAGTGCCCTTTGGGGCTCAGTGAAGGTGGACTGCCTTTAGGCATACAAATTGTTTCTTCTCCATACAATGACCATCTAACTCTGGCACTCGCACAGCATCTGGAGAAATCACTAGGTGGTTGGACACCACCAGGAAGCATCTGACGTATTGGATAAAACCTTATGTTCTTACCGAAAATGGATATTCACACTTGTCAAAAGTATTTTAATTTTTAGATACCGTTGTGTTCTATAATTTTTTCAACATTGGTTTTAATAGGAAACCCTAAAATATAAATGTCATTTGGAAATTATTAAGAAACTAATGAAGACTATATAACTCCTGATTCTAATTTTTAGTGATGGACAAGTGGACACAACCTGCAGTGGAGAATATTTCTAGTAAAAAACCAACATTACACAAAATTATTATGTTTGTACATACACTGATCGTACCATTAAAGTATATCGGTCACAAAGTCAGCTGATTCAGTCGGCTGTGAATTCCTCTTTATTTTATAGTTGATTGGGGCAGCAGACCTTATGACAGGTAAACTTCCAAATCATTGGCAAGTGAAGTGAATAAAACTGATAGTAACAAAAGAGTTAAATATAGCAAGTGATTATAAGTACTAGGGATGGTCCAACCCTGCTTCGGTTCGGGTTCGTACGAACCCAAACTCTCTGCAATAATTCCCGCTGTCTGGCGGCTCCGTGGAGAGGGTGGATACAGCGGGAGGACCGCCTGGAAAACTGGGATACAGCCATAGGCTGTATCCCAGTTTTCCAGGCCGTCCTCCCGCTGTATCCACCCGCTGCACGGAGCGGGCAGACAGCGGGAATCTGATGCCGAGCGTTTGGGTTCATACGAACCTGAACCTCGGAAGATTCGGACCATCCCTAATTAGTACCTAAAGTTAATTGGCAGAAGTGGGCTTCTGATTCCTGTTAAATATGATGTGCTTTACAATGAACAATATCTTGGTATAATATAATGTAAGTCATATATATACTGCTGACCTCACCATAATAGCACAACACTATTCACTGTATAAAGTGATTGTAATACTGACATTATAATATCATATTCTATACTAAGGAGACGTGTATAAGTTGGAAATAGATACATAAGTGTACACAGCACTATTCACGGTTACATGACTATGTAGGGTGGTAATGCTGTACACAGCACTATAACTATACATCCATAACTGGAAACAGGTTATGCTGATGTATAGAGAAAGAGTTCTATATTTGTTATGGTCATATATGTGCAGACACAAACACTCAAGTATAATGAACACACCCACACATGACATTGACAGTGAGTCATGAACCTATATAAGATGGTAGTTACCAAGATGGAGGTTGGTTGGATCAGGGCTGTACAGAAGGTATGAGCCCTATGTCACAAGAAGGATCCAGAGCCTTCAAGGAGAAGGTTGTGATGTAAGCGTGAGGAATCCATGATGGAAGCGTGAAGGAAGGAATGTCCCCAGGATGCTTGAGTGAAGCAACAGCTGCCTGAAGCTCGTGACGATTTGTAAGACAAACCCTTCACTTCATAGGACTCTCATATGGACACTAGACACTAAAGACTGTAAGACGTTTCTCTGATATTCTTTTCTATTCATTTCTGTAACTTTCACTACTTTTAAAGAAGAAGCAATAAATCTCCATTTTATAAAGAAACCTCTCTGATGTCATCCTACTGCGGCGAGCCATAAACTACAGGTGCTAACGCCCATTTTCTACAGTTTGGCGTGCCAGCCATACCAAGCTCCTTTAGCTTGAACAGGGGGGAAGAGTCGAGACCCCAGAGACATACGTTTCAAGCTTTCGGAACACGGAGAACCTAAGGACAGTAGGAAAGACAACTGGAATCCAGCCACGTGACTGTGCTGATGATCACGAACAAGTTTGTAAGTATGGAAACTTTATCTTCTATTGGGAAATGTGCTGTAGAATGTACAGTAAAGTCTAGTGATAAGCCAGATTTAAGTATAGCATGGATGCATTTGTATTCACAATGTAGTGCTATGAATAGAAACTTAGATGAAGATTTAAGATTAAGAAACATTGCCATTTGGTGAATGTTTATCATTCTTTTGTTGTACAATGTATGGATCCTAGTGTAACGACTGTAACTGATCCAAAAATAGACACAGCTACGCAGTGTAGTATTTCTGAAGAGAATGTGTCAATGGGCCCATGCTGAAGACAGTTCTTTTCAGAAGAAACTTTTAAATATAAAGGAAGCCAGCTTAAAAACTGAAGTTACAAGGGTACTTGATAAACCTAAGTAAGGATTTACCTGCATATGATGAGAAAGTGCAATGTATGCAGGAATTCAGAAATTTTTGAGAGTTTTGCTGAGAAATTTGATCTATCAAATGAGCAAAAAAACCAATTGTTTAGACTTTGGCTACCAGTAAATATAAGTAGATGCCTAGAATTAAAAAAGTGTTTTGACAATGATGAATGGTTACATTTTGATGACGTAGGACGGTTAAGGTTACTCTGCAATGCTACAGAGGTTCATACTTTGGACATTTTGAATAAATTAAGAATTGGCTGGAACGAATGTACTTTTACATTCATGTCCATGTACAAACGAGCGTTTAAAGCTATTTGTTCTAACTTGTCCAATGTAAAAAATAGCTTTATACAGAAATTCAAATTCTTAGATCCTGTAACCAGAGTATTGGCATCTGACAAGGAATCTATTTTGGAAGCTGCCAAGATAATCGATATTCGCCAGACGGCAGGAGTGGCAGAGTAAGTCAAAGTCCCACAGAGAAATCCCACAAATTAGTCAAAAAGAGATTAAAATGTCAAAACAGCCATGCATCTCTAAGACATATTTCAATGATGAAATTTATTTAGAGAGACGTAAAAAGATTCATGTAAAACCCAAATCTTACTTTGAGACAATGTCAAAAGTAAATGATTCAGGAGTGAGTGTGACAGCTGTTCACACACCTAAAAGTAGGGAGAGACCAAGGATACGTGATCCTCGGCCTGTCACAGAGCTGTCAAGCAAAGACAGATTGGTACCAAATGGTTCCAAAGCTGACATGCTTGCACTCATAAATAACAAGATCAGGAAAATGCATAAATTAGGAGAACCTCAATATTTGAGAAATGCATTTCATATAGTCAATGATTTTCTAAATCATGAAGTGTTCAGACCTGGAATAGGGATTGGCTAGATGTTTCATATAATATGTGAAGGATATTAATTACTGGTAAATGACCCGGCTTTGTACTAAGGACTTGAGTTATTTAATTACGGAATAAAAAGTAGTTATTATGTATTATTAGTAATATATGAGATATTATTAATATGTATAATGCAATGCAAATTAATACATAATAAGGATAATAATAAAATAATATTTTTATTTTTTATAGCACCAGCAGATTCCGGAGCACTTATAATCATAGTTTAGATCCTGAGAACATAGAAAGGGAATTAATGACAGTTTTAAAAGTGTAACTGGTATAGATATATACAGTGTATATGTTTTAAGCTAATAACCTTCTCCCCCTAGGAATTCTTTTTAAATGTCAGAGGCTATAAATAAGTGTATGGGTTATTCAGAAGTCAGGAAAACATATGTATGTACAAGGATTCTGCATTGTATCTATTACTTTTCCATTTGTTATTAACTCTAGTAGTTAATTTCAGGAATCACTCCCAATGGCTAAATTCTTAAATGTATGATATGTGATTCTAATGATATTTTCTCTCATTATAGAGTCTTCACAAAAAGAGTATGAGGCATTTTTGTGGTTAATGATGGAATGTAAAGTAATAGTTTTGTGTTAGCCTGCAATGCTTTTTAATGATGTAACTAATTTGTCATAACAAACTCTGTCACTAATATAAGAGGAATTGCATTTGCTGAGATTAAACAATGTATTGTACTGTTGCATGTTATTCTCATTCAGTGCATGTATAGGCATGTGTTTGGATAAGTGATTGATGGGAACAGGAGGGCCTGGAATGTCCTTAGAGTTATAAGAGATAAATACAGATACAAGTTTTCTCTCCCTCTCTCACCCTCCTCGTGTTTCATGTCTATATGTTTTCGTCTGTGAAAACAATATTTTAAAGAAAGGCCTATATTTTCTTCAACATGGAAGAATCGGTAATATTGAGGTACAACCAATACACCAAGACTTGTTGGATCCATTAAACATCTATTTTTTAGAAGTATCCTAGGAATATACTTAAGGTTTTTATGCGCATTATTTTTTAAGAAGAGACTAAATGTGAAAATCCTCTGAGATGAATGAATGTACACATGTCAGGAATAAGTGATGTGTGACATGTGTTATAGCAGCTGCTCAGTATGTGTATGGTACCGCGTGTGTGTGAGTGTTGTAACTAAACCATGAGTAAGGAAAGTGTCTTATTTGTTAAAAGGGTTAACATGAGATAATATTAGGAGGGAATATAAGTGCACAATATTTTATCCTGGGTATCATCATAAGAACACTGATATATATATATTTGATGTTTATCCAAATAATATACAAAGACACATTTTCAGAGATACATAATGGTTTAGGGGTTATATTTAATCATGTCATTATAAATATGTCATTATCAGAAGTTTAAGTTCATTCTTTAACAAATGTTGTTTCAGTTTCTTACAGGACTATTTGATGGTGTCATTTCAGTTCTTTCAGTTGAGAAGTCCAATACACAAACACAAATGTGTGAACACACAGTGTGTGCATATATCTACGAGCATATGTGTTTGATAATAGTATGAATATATATACACACACATATATGCACACAACTTTATGTTTCATTTGGGTATGTTTATTTTTAATGTGTTCTCATTAGAACTACGATACTACTGATGTCTGCCTCAGGTTACAAGATGATAACTGTCTGCCAAGAATAGCAAGACATATCACATAAAATATTTCATTCACTCAATACAAATATGGTGGTTATGGAAGGTCAATAATATTATATTGCGGTATTATTTATAAATATAGCAAATACATGTGGTGATAGTGTTCCAGTAAATAAAGGAAGTAGTATATAATATAAGAACATGTGAAAAGCACACTGACTTTTAACAAAACAAGGTCTATAACAATAATATTGTTTCATTGATTAGGAATGGTGTTTTTTAAAGGTAAAAACATTCAAACTATATTTTTTGGTAAATTTGTGGTAATGCTTCTTCACTGAATATGGTTACAATAGTCTGCATTTTTGATAGTATTATTTTTGGTAACATATTCATTGAATGAAACATTCTGTTATTTATTCTATCTGAATAGTGTTTGAAAACATCATTTCATGCTTTAAGATAATTTAAAGTGATCTAACTATTGCAAGACCATATTCTATTCTTACTGAATACATACATGAACATTCTAGTAAATGAGATTTTTGAGTAAAATAGATATGGGAATAGTTAAGGTAAAATAGAGTGATATGCTATGGTACACTGTGATTATCATAGGATAGTAATAATCACCAAGTTTTTGGTGTAGGATAGGGAAGAAAAAGTAGATCTTCAATCAAGACATCAAAGCCTAGAATTTTTGTATAGATTTTTGATTTTTTCCAGCGTTGATCAGTAGCCAGAGAAAGAGACTGAGCTGTAATTCTTATCCAAGTAAAGCACTTGAAGGGAACAGATAAATCATGGACTGTTTTACTATTCTTTTCTTTGATCAACTGGCATGCTGAGACTTCTAGTACCACAAGCTTCTAGATGGCTATTGAACTTTCTTCAGGTGATCTATCCTGGGACTATGCTAAAGTATCTTCATGATTGACATTCTTTTGTTTGTTACATTTTTAACTATGTCAAGCCAACTACAGATGCCATGACCGGAAGTCGAGTGGGCAAAATGTGAGGGAAGCTTAAAAGTCTGCACAATCCTCTTCTGCTTGCACAATCCTCTTCTGCTAATAGCAAGCCTACAAGTGAGTTTTAAAAGACTTTGTTCATTTCATTAAATCTCCTCCAGTGGTCATGATGGCAAAGGACAAAAGATGGCATATGTAAGTGATGGTTGCTGGACTATGCTTTTATCAAGTGTAAGTTATACAAGATTCTATCATCCTCAGCGAGTTGTTGGAAAAGATTGCTCCTAAAGTCTGAGAACAATGGACTTTGTGCTATAAGCTAAATCTTTATCTCCACAATCTGGATGAGAAATGACTGTGTTATGTTACAAGATGTCTGCTCTAGGTACTGACGTTACAGAGTTAAAAGATGACCCTTGTAAAGACTACAGAAGTCAGATGAATGAGGAAGTCGTTTGCACAAACAAGGGGGGTCAAGAAGTGCTAACTCTTTATGTGTTTTTTTTCAGTAGCCTAGCAGGTGTCAGCTGACAGCTTCAATTCCAGAGAGACAAAGACTCAAAGATTCTTTACCATGCAAAGGAAAAGAGATGGATTATTGCATGAGGGATAATATTAAGACATTCATTTTGTTGTTACTTTTTCAGCGAAGGAATTATTTTTCAAAAGACTTTGCCAATCTTATTTGATTAATTAACAACAAAGGGATGTATAACCTAAAGACTTTGTTACACCAAGAAGAGTAAAGTCATCTGAACTACCAGGTTTTCCATGGATCCAGATGAAGACAAGAAGATACATTTTTTAGACTAGGCCTAGCTAGAA